>NW_027667404.1:0-595000 GCF_963924665.1 Micromys minutus | reverse complement strand
GGGGCAAAAATGCAGAAATTCCCCTTATTTTGAGGTAAAAAGGCTAAAATTCCCCTTATTTGTGGGCAAAAAGGCAGAAATTTCACTTATTTTGGGCCAAAATTGCAGAAATTTCACTTATTTCAGGGAAAAAATGCAGAAATTTTCCTTATTTTGTGGCAAAAATTCAGAAATTCCTAATATTTTGTGGCAAAAATGCAGAAATTCCCTTTATTTTGAGGTAGAAACGGTGAAATTCCCCTTATTTGGGGGTAAAAAGGCCGAAATTTTCTTTATTTTGGGGCAAAATTGCAGAAATTTCACTTATTTTAGGGTAATAAGTCAGAAATTTTTCTTATTTTGGGGCAAAAAAGACAGAAATTTACTCTGTTTTGGGGAAAAAATACAGATTATTACACTTATTTAGAGGCAAAAAAGCAGAAATTTTCCTTATTTTGGAGCAAAAATGAAGAAATTTCCCATTTTTATGGCAAAAAGGTATGCATTCTTCTTATTTTCGGGCAAAAAGGCAGAAATTCCCCGTATTTTGGAGCAAAATTGCAGAAATTCCCCTAATTGTCGGGCAAAAAGGTAGAAATTCCCTATATGTTGGAGCAAAAAGACAGAAATTCTCCTTATTTTGGGGCAAAACTCAGAAATTCCATCTATTTGGGGCAAAATTCCAGAAATTAACCTTATTTTCGGGCAAAATTGCAGAAATTTCACTTATTTTGGGGCAAAATTGCAGAAATTTCACTTATTTCAGTGAAAAAAAGGCAGAAATTTTCCTTTTTTTGGGGCAAAAAACAGAAATTCCTAATATTTTGTGGCAAAAATGCAGAAATTCCCCTTATTTTGAGGTAAAAAGGCTGAAATTCCCCTTATTTGAGGGCAAAAAGGCAGTAATTTCCCTATTTTGGGGCAAAATTGCAGAAATTTCACTTATTTCAGGATAATAAGTAAGAAATTTTCCTTATTTTGGAACAAAAAAGATAGAAATTCCCTTTGTTTTGGGGGAAAAAGACAGAAATTCCACTTATTTAGAGGCAAAAAAGCAGAAATTCCCTTTATTTTGGAGCAAAAATGAAGAAATTTCTCTTTTTTAAGGCAAAAAGTTATGCATTGTTCTTATTTTCGGGCAAAAAAGCAGAAATTCTTCGTATTTTGGAGCAAAATTGCAGAAATTCCCCTAATTGTGGGGCAAAAATGCAGAAATTCCTTTTATGTTGGGGCAAAAAGACAGAAATTCCCCTTATTTTGGGGCAAAACTCAGAAATTCCACTTATTTTGGGGCAAAATTCCAGAAATTTCCCTTATTCTGGGGCAAAATTGCAGAAATTTCACTTATTTTGTGGCAAAATTGCAGAAATTTTACTTATTTCAGGGAAAAAAGTTAAAAATTTTCCTTATTTTGGGTAAAAAATGCAGGAATTCCCCTTATTTTGAGGTAAAAAGGCTGAAATTCCTTTTATTTGAGGGCAAAGAGGCAGAAATTCCCCTTATTTTGGGCCAAAATTTCAGAAATTTGACTTATTTTCAGAAAAAAAATAGAAATTTTTCTATTTGGAAGCAAAAATGCAGAAATTTCTTTTATTTTGGTACAAAATTGCAGAAATTTTTCTTATTTTGGGGCAAAAATGCAGAAATTTCCCATATTTTGGGGCAAAAATTCAGAAATTCTCCTTATTTTGAGGTTAAAAGGCAAAAATTCCCCTTATTTGGGGGCAAAAAGGCAGAAATTTCACTTATTTTGAGGTAAAAAGGCTGAAATTCCCCTTATTTGAGGGCAAAAAGGCAGTAATTTCCCTATTTTGGGGCAAAATTGCAGAAATTTCACTTATTTCAGGATAATAAGTAAGAAATTTTCCTTATTTTGTAACAAAAAAGATAGAAAATCCCTTTGTTTTGGGGGAAAAAGACAGAAATTCCACTTATTTAGAGTCAAAAAGGCAGAAATTCCCCTTATTTTGGAGCAAAAATGAAGAAATTTCTCTTTTTTATGGCAAAAAGGTATGCATTTTTCTTATTTTCAGGCAAAAAGGCAGAAATTCCTTGTATTTTGAGCAACATTGCAGAAATTCTTTTAATTGTGTGGCAAAAAGGCAGAAATTCCCTATATGTTTGGGCAAAAAGACAGACATTCTTCTTATTTTGTAGCAAAACTATGAAATTCCACTTATTTTGGGGCAAAATTTCAGAAATTTCCATATTTTGGGGCCAAATTGCAGAAATTTCACTTATTTTGGGGCAAAATTTCAGAAATTTCACTTATTTCAAGGAAAAAAAGCAAAAATTTTCTTATTTTGGGGCAAAAATGCAGAAATTTCCCATATTTTGAAGCAAAAATGCAGAAATTTTCCGTATTTTGAGGTAAAAAGGCTGAAATTCCCATTATTTGGGGGCAAAAAGGCATAAATTTCTCTTATTTTGAGGCAAAATTGCAGAAATTTCATTATTTCAGGGTAATAAATCAGAAATTTTCTTTATTTTGGGGCAAAAAAGAAAGAAATTCCCTTTGTTTTGGGGGAAAAAACAGAAATTCGAATTATTTAGAGTAAGAAAGCAGAAATTCTTCTTATTTTGGAGCAAAAATGAAAAAAATTCTTTTTTTTATGGCAAAAAGGTATGCATTCTTATTTTCAGACAAAAAGGCAGAAATTCCTCGTATTTTGGAGCAAAATTGCAGAAATTCCCCTTATTGTGGGGCAAAAAGGCAGAAATTTATTATATGTTGGGCCAAAAAAACAGAAATTCTCCTTATTTTGTGGCAAAACTCAGGAATTTCACTTATTTTGGGGTAAAATTGCAGAAATTTCAGTTATTTCAGAAAAAAAAGCAGAAATTTTCTCATTTTTGGGCAAAAAGGCAGAAATTTCTTTTATTTTGGTACAAAATTGCAGAAATTTTTCTTATTTTGGGGCAAAAAGGCAGAAATTTCCCATATTTTGGTGCAAAAATGCAGAAATTACTTTTATTTTGGGGTAAAAAGTCTGAAATTCTCTTATTTGGAGGCAAAAAAGCAGAAATTTCACTTATTTTGGGGCAAAATTGCAGAAATTTCACTTATTTCAGAGAAAAAAGTCAAAAATTTTCCTTATATTGGGGCAAAGAGACAGAAATTCCTTTTGTTTTGGGGAAAAAAGACAGAAATTCCACTTATTTAGAGGCAAAAAAGCAGAAATTCCCCTCATTTTGAAGCAAAAATGAAGAAATTTACCTTATTTATGCCAAAAAGGTATGAATTCTACTTATTTTTGGGCAAAAAGGCAGAAATTCCCCGTATTTTGGAGCAAAATTGAAGAAATTCCCCTAATTGTGGGGCAACAAGGCAGAAATTCCCTATATGTTGGGGCAAAAAGGCAGAAATTCTCCTTATTTTGGGGCAAAACTCAGAAATACCACTTATTTTGGGGCAAAATTCCAGAAATTTCCCTTATTTTGGGAAAAATTGCAGAAATTTCACTTATTTTGGGCAAAATTGCAGAAATTTCACTTATTTCAGAAAAAAGAAATTTTTTATTTTGGGGCAAAAAGGCAGAAATTTCTTTTATTTTGGTACAAAATTGAAGAAATTTTTTTTATTTTGGGGCAAAAACGCAGAAATTTCCCATATTTTGGGGCAAAAATGCAGAAATTTCCCTTATTTTGATGTAAAAAGGATAAAATTCCCATTATTTGGGGGCAAAGAGAGAGAAATTTTTCTTATTTTGAGGCAAAATTGCAGCAATTTCACTTATTTCAGGGTATTAAGTCAGAAATTTTCCTTATTTTGGGGTAAAATTGCAGAAATTTCACTTATTTTGGGGCAAAATTGGAGAAATTTCACTCATGTAAGGGTAATAAGTAAGAAATTTTTTTATTTTGGGGCAAAAAAGACAGAAATTCCCTTTGTTTTGAGGGAAAAAGACAGAAATTCCACTTATTTAGAGGCAAAAAAGCAGAAATTCCCCTTATTTTGGAGCAAAAATGAAGAAATTTCCCTTTTTTGTGGCAAAAAGGTATGCATTCTTCTTATTTTCGGGCAAAAACCAGAAATTTCCCGTATTTTGGAGCAAAATTGCAGAAATTCCTCTAATTGTGGGGCAAAAAGGCAGAAATTCCCTATATTTTATGGCATAAAGACAGAAATTCTTCTTATTTTGGAGCTAAACTCAGAAATCCCACTTATTTTAAGGCAAAATTCCAGAAATTTCCTTTATTTTGGAGCAAAATTGCAGAAATTTCACTTATTTTGGGGATAAATTGCAGAAATTTCACTTATTTAAGGGAAAAAAAGCAGAAATTTACTTCTTCTGGGGCAAAAAGGCAAAAATTTCTTTTATTTTGGTACAAAATTGCAGAAAATTTTTTTATTTGGGCAAAAAGGCAGAAATTTCCCATATTTTGGGGCAAAAATGCAGAAATTCCCATTATTTTGAGGTAAAAAGGCTGAAATTCCCGTTATTTGGGGGCAAAAAGGGAGAAATTTCCCTTATTTTGGGGAAAAATTGCAGAAATTTCAATTATTTTGGGGCAAAATTGCAGAAATTTAACTTATTTCAGGGTAATAAGTCACAAATTTTCCTTATTTTGGAGCAAAAAGACAAAAATTCTATTTGTATTGGGGGACAAATATAGAAATTCCACATATTTAGAGGCATAAAAGCAAAAATTCTCTTTATTTTGGAGCAAAAATGAAGAAATTTTCCTTTTTTATGGCAAATAGTTATGCATTCTTCTTATTTTCGGGCAAAAAGGCAGAAATTTCCCTTATTTGGGGCAAAATTCCAGAAATTTCCCTTATTTCATGATAATAAGTCAGAAATTTTCCTTATTTTGCGCAAAAAAGACAGAAATTCCCTTTGTTTTGGGGGAAAAATACAGAAATTCCACTTATTTAGAGACAAAAAAGCAGAAATTCCCCTTATTTTGGGGCAAAATTGCATAAATTTCACTTACTTCAGGGTAATAAGTCAGAAATTTTCCTTATTTTTGGGCAAAAAAGACAGAAATTACCTTTGTTTTGGGGGAAAAGACAGAAATTCCACTTATTTAGAGGCAAAAAAGCAAAAATTCTTTTTATTTTGGAGCAAAAATGAAGAAATTTTCCTTTTTTATGGCAAAAAGGTATGCATTCTTATTTTCGGGCAAAAAGGCAGAAATTCCCCGTATTTTGGAGCAAAATTGCAGAAATTCCCCTAATTGTGGGGCAAAAAGGCAGAAATTCCCTATATGTTGAGGCAAAAAGACAGAAATTCTCCTTATTTTAAGGCAAAACTCAGAAATTCCACTTATTTTGGGGCAAAATTCCAGAAATTTCACTTATTTTGGGGCAAAATTGTAGAAATTTCACTTATTTTGGGGCAAAATTGCAGAAATTTCACTTATTTTGGGGCAAAATTGCAGAAATTTCACTTATTTCAGGGTAATAAATCAGAAATTTTCTTTATTTTGGAGCAAAAAGACAGAAATTCTATTTGTATTGGAGGACAAAGACAGAAATTCCACATATTTAGAGGCATAAAAGCAGAAATTCCCCTTATTTTGGAGCAAAAATGAAGAAATTTTCCTTTTTTATGGCAAAAAGGTATGCATTCTTCTTATTTTCGGGAAAAAAGGCAGAAATTCCCCGTATTTTGGAGCAAAATTGCAGAAATTGCCATAATTGTGGGGCAAAAATACAGAAATTCCCTATATGTTGAGGCAAAAGGACAGAAATTCTCCTTATTTTGGGTCAAAACTATGAAATTCCAATTATTTTGAGGCAAAATTCCAGAAATTTCACTTATTTTGGGGCAAAATTGTAGAAATTTCACTTATTTTGGGGAAAAATTTCAGAAATTTCACTTATTTCAGAAAAAAAGCAGAAATTTTCTTATTTGGAAGCAAAAAGGCAGAAATTTCTTTTATTTTGGTACAAAATTGCAGAAATTTCCCTTATTTTGGAACAAAATTGCAGAAATTTCACATATTTTGGGGCAAAATTTCAGAAATTTCACTTATTTCAGGAAAAAAAGGCAGAAATTTTCCTTATTTTGGGGCAAAAAGGCAGAAATTCCTAATATTTTGTGGCAAAAATGCAGAAATTCCCCTTATTTTGAGGTAAAAATGCTGAAATTCCCCTTATTTGGGGGCAAAAAGGCAGAAATTTCCCTTTTTTGGGGCAAAATTGTAGAAATTTCACTTACTTCAGGGTAATAAGTCAGAAATTTTCATTATTTTGGAACAAAAAAGACAGAAATTCCCTTTGTTTTGGGGGAAAAAGAGAGAAATTCCACTTATTTAGAGTCAAAAAGGCAGAAATTCCTTTTATTTTGGAGCAAAAATGAAGAAATTTTCCTTTTTTATGGCAAAAAGGTATGTATTCTTATTTTCGGGCAAAAAGGCAGAAATTCTCCGTATTTTGGAGCAAAATTGCAGAAATTCCCCTAATTGTGGTGCAAAAAGGCAGAAATTCCTTATATGTTGGGGCAAAAAACAGAAATTCTCCTTATTTTGGGGTAAAACTCAGAAATTCCACTTATTTTGGGGAAAAATTCCAGAAATTTCACTTATTTTGGGGCAAAATTCTAGAAATTTCACTTATTTTGGGCCAAAATTTCAGAAATTTGACTTATTTTCAGAAAAAAATATAGAAATTTTTCTATTTGGAAGCAAAAATGCAGAAATTTCTTTTATTTTGGTACAAAATTGCAGAAATTTTTCTTATTTTGGGGCAAAAAGGCAGAAATTTCCCATATTTTGGGGCAAAAATTCAGAAATTCCCCTTATTTTGAGGTAAAAAGGCTAAAATTCTCCTTATTTGGGGGCAAAAAGGCAGAAATTTCACTTATTTTGGGCCAAAATTGCAGAAATTTCACTTATTTCAGGGAAAAAATGCAGAAATTTTCCTTATTTTGGGGCAAAAAGGCAGAAATTCCTAATATTTTGTGGCAAAAATACAGAAATTCCCTTTATTTTGAGGTAAAAAGGGTGAAATTCCCCTTATTTGGGGGTAAAAAGGCCGAAATTTCCCTTATTTTGGGGCAAAATTGCAGAAATTTCACTTATTTCAGGGTAATAAGTCAGAAATTTTTTTTTTATTTTGGGGCAAAAAAGACAGAAATTCCCTTTGTTTTGGAGGAAAAAGACCGAAATACCACTTATTTAGAGGCAAAAAAGCAGAAATTTTCCTTATTTTGGAGCAAAAATTAAGAAATTTCCCTTTTTTATGGCAAAAAGGTATGCATTCTACTTATTTTCGGGCAAAAAGGCAAAAATTCCTTGTATTTTGGAGCAAAATTGCAGAAATTCCCCTAATTTTCGGGCAAAAAGGTAGAAATTCCATATATGTTGGGGCAAAAAGACAGAAATTCTCCTTATTTTGGGGCGAAACTCAGAAATTCCACTTATTTGTGGCAAAATTCCAGAAATATACTTTATTTTCGGGCAAAATTGCAGAAATTTCACTTATTTTGGGGCAAAATTGCAGAAATTTCACTTATTTCAGGGAAAAAAGGCAGAAATTTTCCTTATTTTGCGGCAAAAAACAGAAATTCCCAATATTTTGTGGTAAAAATGCAGAAATTCCATTTATTTTGAGGTAAAAAGGCTGAAATTCCCCTTATTTGGGGGCAAAAAGGCAGTAATTTCCCTTATTTTGGGGCAAAATTGCAGAAATTTCACATATTTCAGGGTAATAAGTAAGAAATTTTCATTTTTTTGGAACAAAAAAGACAGAAATCCCCTTTGTTTTGGGGGAAAAGACAGAAATTCCACTTATTTAGAGTCAAAAAGGCAGAAATACCCCTTATTTTGGAGCAAAAATGAAGAAATTTCCCTTTTTTTATGGCAAAAAGGTATGCATTCTTCTTATTTTCAGGCAAAAAGGCAGAAATTCCCTGTATTTTGAGCAACATTGCAGAAATTCCCATAATTGTGGGGCAAAAAGGCAGAAATTCCCTATATGTTGGGGCAAAAAGACAGACATTCTTATTTTGGGGCAAAACTCAGAAATTCCACTTATTTTGGGGCAAAATTCCAAAAATTTCCCATATTTTGGGGCCAAATTGCAGAAATTTCACTTATTTTGGGGCAAAATTTCAGAAACTTCACTTATTTCAGGGAAAAAAAGCAGAAATTTTTTTATTTTGTGGCAAAAAGGCAGAAATTTCCCATATTTTGAAGCAAAAATGCAGAAATTCCCCTAATTTTCTAGGTAAAAAGGCTGAAATTCCTCTCATTTGGGTGCAAAAATGCAGAAATTTCTCTTATTTTGAGGCAAAATTGCAGAAATTTCACTTATTTCAGGGTAATAAATCAGAAATTTTCTTTATTTTGGGGCAAAAAAGACAGAAATTCTATTTGTTTTGGGGGAAAAAACAGAAATTCGAATTATTTAGAGGAAAAAAGCAGAAATTCTTCTTATTTTGGAGCAAAAATGAAAAAATTTTACTTTTTTATGGCAAAAAGGTATGCATTCTTCTTATTTTCAGACAAAAGGCAGAAATTCCCCGTATTTTGGAGCAAAATTGCAGAAATTGCCATAATTGTGGGGCAAAAATACAGAAATTCCCTATATGTTGAGGCAAAAGGACAGAAATTCTCCTTATTTTGGGTCAAAACTATGAAATTCCAATTATTTTGAGGCAAAATTCCAGAAATTTCACTTATTTTGGGGCAAAATTGTAGAAATTTCACTTATTTTGGGGAAAAATTTCAGAAATTTCACTTATTTCAGAAAAAAAGCAGAAATTTTCTTATTTGGAAGCAAAAAGGCAGAAATTTCTTTTATTTTGGTACAAAATTGCAGAAATTTCCCTTATTTTGGAACAAAATTGCAGAAATTTCACATATTTTGGGGCAAAATTTCAGAAATTTCACTTATTTCAGGAAAAAAAGGCAGAAATTTTCCTTATTTTGGGGCAAAAAGGCAGAAATTCCTAATATTTTGTGGCAAAAATGCAGAAATTCCCCTTATTTTGAGGTAAAAATGCTGAAATTCCCCTTATTTGGGGGCAAAAAGGCAGAAATTTCCCTTTTTTGGGGCAAAATTGTAGAAATTTCACTTACTTCAGGGTAATAAGTCAGAAATTTTCATTATTTTGGAACAAAAAAGACAGAAATTCCCTTTGTTTTGGGGGAAAAAGAGAGAAATTCCACTTATTTAGAGTCAAAAAGGCAGAAATTCCTTTTATTTTGGAGCAAAAATGAAGAAATTTTCCTTTTTTATGGCAAAAAGGTATGTATTCTTATTTTCGGGCAAAAAGGCAGAAATTCTCCGTATTTTGGAGCAAAATTGCAGAAATTCCCCTAATTGTGGTGCAAAAAGGCAGAAATTCCTTATATGTTGGGGCAAAAAACAGAAATTCTCCTTATTTTGGGGTAAAACTCAGAAATTCCACTTATTTTGGGGAAAAATTCCAGAAATTTCACTTATTTTGGGGCAAAATTCTAGAAATTTCACTTATTTTGGGCCAAAATTTCAGAAATTTGACTTATTTTCAGAAAAAAATATAGAAATTTTTCTATTTGGAAGCAAAAATGCAGAAATTTCTTTTATTTTGGTACAAAATTGCAGAAATTTTTCTTATTTTGGGGCAAAAAGGCAGAAATTTCCCATATTTTGGGGCAAAAATTCAGAAATTCCCCTTATTTTGAGGTAAAAAGGCTAAAATTCTCCTTATTTGGGGGCAAAAAGGCAGAAATTTCACTTATTTTGGGCCAAAATTGCAGAAATTTCACTTATTTCAGGGAAAAAATGCAGAAATTTTCCTTATTTTGGGGCAAAAAGGCAGAAATTCCTAATATTTTGTGGCAAAAATACAGAAATTCCCTTTATTTTGAGGTAAAAAGGGTGAAATTCCCCTTATTTGGGGGTAAAAAGGCCGAAATTTCCCTTATTTTGGGGCAAAATTGCAGAAATTTCACTTATTTCAGGGTAATAAGTCAGAAATTTTTTTTTTATTTTGGGGCAAAAAAGACAGAAATTCCCTTTGTTTTGGAGGAAAAAGACCGAAATACCACTTATTTAGAGGCAAAAAAGCAGAAATTTTCCTTATTTTGGAGCAAAAATTAAGAAATTTCCCTTTTTTATGGCAAAAAGGTATGCATTCTACTTATTTTCGGGCAAAAAGGCAAAAATTCCTTGTATTTTGGAGCAAAATTGCAGAAATTCCCCTAATTTTCGGGCAAAAAGGTAGAAATTCCATATATGTTGGGGCAAAAAGACAGAAATTCTCCTTATTTTGGGGCGAAACTCAGAAATTCCACTTATTTGTGGCAAAATTCCAGAAATATACTTTATTTTCGGGCAAAATTGCAGAAATTTCACTTATTTTGGGGCAAAATTGCAGAAATTTCACTTATTTCAGGGAAAAAAGGCAGAAATTTTCCTTATTTTGCGGCAAAAAACAGAAATTCCCAATATTTTGTGGTAAAAATGCAGAAATTCCATTTATTTTGAGGTAAAAAGGCTGAAATTCCCCTTATTTGGGGGCAAAAAGGCAGTAATTTCCCTTATTTTGGGGCAAAATTGCAGAAATTTCACATATTTCAGGGTAATAAGTAAGAAATTTTCATTTTTTTGGAACAAAAAAGACAGAAATCCCCTTTGTTTTGGGGGAAAAGACAGAAATTCCACTTATTTAGAGTCAAAAAGGCAGAAATACCCCTTATTTTGGAGCAAAAATGAAGAAATTTCCCTTTTTTTATGGCAAAAAGGTATGCATTCTTCTTATTTTCAGGCAAAAAGGCAGAAATTCCCTGTATTTTGAGCAACATTGCAGAAATTCCCATAATTGTGGGGCAAAAAGGCAGAAATTCCCTATATGTTGGGGCAAAAAGACAGACATTCTTATTTTGGGGCAAAACTCAGAAATTCCACTTATTTTGGGGCAAAATTCCAAAAATTTCCCATATTTTGGGGCCAAATTGCAGAAATTTCACTTATTTTGGGGCAAAATTTCAGAAACTTCACTTATTTCAGGGAAAAAAAGCAGAAATTTTTTTATTTTGTGGCAAAAAGGCAGAAATTTCCCATATTTTGAAGCAAAAATGCAGAAATTCCCCTAATTTTCTAGGTAAAAAGGCTGAAATTCCTCTCATTTGGGTGCAAAAATGCAGAAATTTCTCTTATTTTGAGGCAAAATTGCAGAAATATCACTTATTTCAGGGTAATAAATCAGAAATTTTCTTTATTTTGGGGCAAAAAAGACAGAAATTCTATTTGTTTTGGGGGAAAAAACAGAAATTCGAATTATTTAGAGGAAAAAAGCAGAAATTCTTCTTATTTTGGAGCAAAAATGAAAAAATTTTACTTTTTTATGGCAAAAAGGTATGCATTCTTCTTATTTTCAGACAAAAGGCAGAAATTCCCCGTATTTTGGAGCAAAATTGCAGAAATTCCTCTAATTGTGGGGTAAAAAGGCAGAAATTCCTTATATGTTGGGGCAAAAAGACAGAAATTCTCCTTATTTTGTGGCAAAACTCAGAAATTTCACTTATTTTGGGACAAAATTGCAGAAATTTCAGTTATTTCAGAAAAAAAAGCAGAAATTTTCTTATTTTGGGGCAAAAAGGCAGAAATTTTCTATATTTTGGGGCAAAAATGCAGAAATTCCCCTTATTTTGGGGTAAAAAGTCTGAAATTCCCTTATTTGGGGGCAAAAAAGCAGAAATTTCACTTATTTAAGAAAAAAAAGTCAGAAATTTTTTTTATTTTGGGGCAAAAAGACAGAAATTCCTTTTGTTTTAGAGAAAAAAGACAGAAATTCCACTTATTTAGAGGCAAAAAGCAGAAATTCCGCTTATTTTGAGGTAAAAAGGCTGAAATTCCCCTTATTTGGGGGCAAAAAGGCAGAAATTTCCTTTATTTTGGGGCAAAATTGCAGAAATTTCACTTATTTCAGGGTAATAAGTCAGAAATTTTCCTTATTTTGGGGCAAAAAAGACAGAAATTCCCTTTGTTTTCGGGGAAAAAGACAGAAATTCCACTTATTTAGAGGCAAATGCAGAAATTCCTCTTATTTTGGAGCAAAAATGAAGAAATTTCCCTTTTTTATGGCAAAAAGGTATGCATTCTTTTTTTTTTCGGACAAAAAGGCAGAAATTCCCCGTATTTTGGAGCAAAATTGCTGAAATTCCCCTAATTGTGGGGCAAAAAGGCAGAAATTCCCTATATGTTGTGGCAAAAGGACAGAAATTCTCCTTATTTTGGGGCAAAACTCAGAAATACCACTTATTTTGAGGCAAAATTCCAGAAATTTCCCTTATTTTGTGGAAAAATTGCAGAAATTTCAATTATTTTAGGCAAAATTGCAGAAATTTCACTTATTTCAGAAAAAAAGCAAAATGTTTTTTTATTTTGGGGCAAAATGCAGAAATTTCTTTTATTTTGGTACAAAATTGAAGAAATTTTTCTTATTTTGGGGCAAAAACGCAGAAATTTCCCATATTTTGGGGCAAAACTGCAGAAATTTCCCTTTTATTGACGTAAAAATGCTGAAATTTTCCTTATTTGGGGGCAAAAAGAGAGAAATTTTTCTTATTTTGAGGCAAAATTGCAGCAATTTCACTTATTTCAGGGTAATAAGTCAGTAATTTTCCTCATCTTGGGGCAAAAAATACAGAAATTCTCTTTGTTTTGGGTGAAAAAGACAGAAATTCCACTTATTTTGTGGCAAAATTCCAGAAATTTCACTTATTTTGGGGCAAAATTGTAGAAATTTCACTTATTTTGGGGCAAAATTTCAGAAATTTCACTTTTTTCAGAAAAAAAAGTAGAAATTTTTCTATTTGGAAGCAAAAAGGCAGAAATTTCTGTTATTTTGGTACAAAATTGCAGAAATTTTTCTTATTTTGGGGCAAAAAGGCAGAAATTTCCCATATTTTGGGGCAAAAATGCAGAAATTCCCGTTATTTTGAGGTAAAAAGGCTAAAATTCCCCTTATTTGGGGTCACAAAGGCAGAAATTTCACTTATTTTGGGCCAAAATGGCAGAAATTTCACTTATTTCAGGGAAAAAAGGCAGAAATTTTCCTTATTTTGGGGCAAAAAGGCAGAAATTCCTAATATTTTGTGGCAAAAATGCAGAAATTCCCTTTATTTTGAGGTAAAAAGGGTAAAATTCCCCTTATTTGGGGTTAAAAAGGCCGAAATTTCCCTTATTTTGGGGCAAAATTGCAGAAATTTCACTTATTTCAGGGTAATAAGTAAGAAATTTTCCTTATTTTGGGGCAAAAAAGACAGAAATTCCCTTTGTTTTGGGGGAAAAAGACAGAAATACCACTTATTTAGAGGCAAAAAAGCAGAAATTTTCCTTATTTTGGAGCAAAAATGAAGAAATTTCCCTTTTTTATGGCAAAAAGGTATGCATTCTTCTTATTTTCGGGCAAATAGGCAGAAATTCCCCATATTTTGGAGCAAAATTACAGAAATTCCCCTAATTGTCGGGCAAAAAGGTAGAAATTCCCTATTTGTTGGGGCAAAAAGAAAGAAATTCTCCTTATTTTGGGGCGAAACTCAGAAATTCCACTTATTTGGGGCAAAATTCCAGAAATTTACCTTATTTTAGAACAAAATTGCAGAAATTTCACTTATTTTGGGGCAAAATTGCAGAAATTTCACTTATTTCAGGGAAAAAAGGCAGAAATTTTCCTTATTTTGGGGCAAAAATCAGAAATTCCTAATATTTTGTGGCAAAAATGCAGAAATTCCCCTTATTTTGAGGTAAAAAGGTTGAAATTACCCTGATTTTGAGGCAAAAAGGCAGTAATTTCCCTTATTTTGGGGCAAAATTGAAGAAATTTCAGTTATTTCAGGGAAATAAGTAAGAAATTTTTTTATTTTGGAAGAAAAAGGACAGAAATTCCCTTTGTTTTGGGGGAAAAAGTCAGAAATTCCACTTATTTAGAGTCAAAAATGCAGAAATTCCCCTTATTTTGAAGTAAAAATGAAGAAATTTCCTTTTTTTATGGCAAAAAGGTATGCATTCTTCTTATTTTCAGGCAAAAAGGCAGAAATTCCCTGTATTTTGAGCAACATTGCAGAAATTCCCCTAATTGTGGGGCAAAAAGGCAGAAATTCCCTATATGTTGGGGCAAAAAGAAAGACATTCATCTTATTTTGGGGCAAAACTGAGAAATTCCACTTATTTTGGGGCAAAATTCCAGAAATTTCCCATATTTTGGGGCCAAATTGTAGAAATTTCACTTATTTTGGGGCAAAATTCAGAAATTTCACTTATTTCAGGGAAAAAAAGCAGAAATTTTTTTATTTTGGGGCAAAAATGCAGAAATTTCCCATATTTTGAAGCAAAAATGAAGAAATTCCCCTTATTTTGAGGTAAAAAGGCTGAAATTCCCCTTATTTGGGTGCAAAAAGGCAGAAATTTCTCTTATTTAGAAGCAAAATTGCAGAAATTTCACTTATTTCAGGGTAATAAATCAGAAATTTTCTTTATTTTGGGGCAAAAAAGACAGAAATTCTATTTGTTTTGGTGGAAAAAACAGAAATTCGAATTATTTAGAGGAAAAAAGCAGAAATTCTTCTTATTTTGGAGCAAAAATGAAAAAATTTCCCTTTTTTATGGCAAAAAGGTATGCATTCTTCTTATTTTCAGACAAAAAGGCAGAAATTCCTCGTATTTTGGAGCAAAATTACAGAAATTCCTCTAATTGTGGGGCAAAAAGGCAGAAATTCCTTATATGTTGGGGCAAAAAGACAGAAATTCTCCTTATTATGTGGCAAAACTCAGAAATTTCACTTATTTTGGGGCAAAATTGCAGAAATTTCAGTTAATTCAGAAAAAAAAGCATAAATTTTCTTTTTTTGGGGCAAAAAGGCAGAAATTTCTTTTATTTTGGTACAAAATTGCAGAAATTTTTCTTATTTTGGGGCAAAAAGGCAGAAATTTCCCATATTTTGGGGCAAAAATGCAGAAATTCCCCTTATTTTGGGGTAAAAAGTCTGAAATTCCCTTATTTGGGGGCAAAAAAGCAGAAATTTCACTTATTTAAGGAAAAAAAGTCAGAAATTTTCCTCATTTTGGGGCAAAAAGACAGAAATTCCTTTTGTTTTAGAGAAAAAAGACAGAAATTCCACTTATTTAGAGACAAAAAAGCAGAAATTCTTCTTATTTTGAGGTTAAAAGGCTGAAATTTCCCTTATTTGGGGGCAAAAAGGCAGAAATTTCCTTTATTTGGGGCAAAATTGCAGAAATTTCACATATTTCAGGGTAATAAGTCAGAAATTTTCCTTATTTTGGGGCAAAAAAGACAGAAATTCCCATTGTTTTTGGGGAAAAAGACAGAAATTCAACTTATTTAGAGGCAAATGCAGAAATTCCCCTTATTTTGGAGCAAAAATGAAGAAATTTCCCTTTTTTATGGCAAAAAGGTATGCATTCTTCTTATTTTAGGACAAAAAGGCAGAAATTCTCCGTATTTTGGAGTAAAATTGCAGAAATTCCCCTAATTGTGGGGCAAAAAGGCAGAAATTCCCTATATGTTGGGGCAAAAGGACAGAAATTCTCATTATTTTGTGGCAAAACTCAGAAATACCACTTATTTTGAGGCAAAATTCCAGAAATTTCCCTTATTTTGGGGCAAAATTACAGAAATTTCACTTATTTTGGGCAAAATTGCAGAAATTTCACTTATTTCAGAAAAAAAGCAGAATTTTTTTTATTTTGGTGCTAAAAGGCAGAAATTTCTTTTATTTTGGTACAAAATTGAAGAAATTTTTCTTATTTTGGGGCAAAAACGCAGAAAGATCCCATATTTTGGGGCAAAAATGCAGAAATTTCCCTTTTTTTGACGTAAAAAGGCTGAAATTCCCCTTATTTGGTAGCAAAAAAAGAGAAATTTTTCTTATTTTGAGGCAAAATACAGCAATTTCACTTATTTCAGGGTGATAAGTCAGAAATTTTCCTTATCTTGTGGCAAAAAATACAGAAATTCCCTTTGTTTTGTGGGAAAAAGACAGAAATTCCACTTATTTAGAGGCAAAAAAACAGGAATTCCCCTTATTTTGAAGCAAAAATGAAGATTTCCCTTTTTTGTGGCAAAAGGTATACATTCCCTTTATTTTCGGGCTAAAAAGCAAAAATTCCCCGTATTTTGGAGCAAAATTCTAGAAATTCCCCTAATTGTGGGGCAAAAAGGCAGAAATTCCCTATATGTTAGGGCAAAAAGACAGAAATTCTCCTTATTTTGGGGCAAAACTCAGAAATTCCACTTATTTTGGGGCAAAATTCCAGAGATGTCCCTTATTTTGGGGCAAATTTGCAGAAATTTCACTTATTTCAGGGAAAAAAGGCAGAAATTTCCCTTATTTTGGGGAAAAAAGGCAGAAATTCCTAATATTTTGTTGCAAAAATGCAGAAATTCTCCTTATTTTGAGGTAAAAGGGTGAAATTCCTCTTATTTGGGGGCAAAAGGGCAGAAATTTCCCTTATTTTGGGGCAAAATTGCAGAAATTTCACTTATTTCAGGGTAATAAGTCAGAAAATTTCTTTATTTTGTTGCAAAAAAGACAGAAATTTTCTTTGTTTTGGGGGAAAAAGAGAGAAACTCCACATATTTAGAGGCAAAAAGCAGAAATTCCCCTTATTTTGGAGCAAAATTACAGAAATTTCCCTTTTTTATAGCAAAAAGGTATGCATTCTTCTTATTTTCGGGCAAAAAGGCAGAAATTCTCTGTATTTTGGAACAAAATTGCAGAAATTAACCTAATTGTGGGGCAAAAAGGCTGAAATTCCCTATATGTTGGGGCAAAAAGACAGAAATTCTGCTTATTTTGGGGCAAAACTCAGAAATTCAACATATTTTGGGGCAAAATTCCAGAAATTTCCCTTATTTTGGGGCAAAATTGCAGAAATTGCACTTATTTTGGGACAAAATTGGAGAAATTTCACTTATTTCAGAGAAAAAAGGCAGAAATTTTCCTTATTTTGGGGCAAAAAGGCAGAAATTTCCCATATTTTGGTACAAAATTGCAGAAATTTTTTCTTATTTTTGGCAAAAAGGCAAAAATTTCCCATATTTTGGGGAAAAAATGCAGAAATTCCCCTTATTTTGAGGTAAAATGCTGAAATTCCCATTATTTGGGGTTAAAAAACAGAAATTTCTCTTATTTTGGGGCAAAATTGAAGAAATTTCACTTATTTCAGAGTAATAAGTCAGAAATTTTCCTTATTTTGGGGCAAAAAAGACAGAAATTCCCTTTGTTTTGGGGGAAAAAAACAGAAATTCCACTTATTTAGAGGCATAAAAGCAAAAAATTCCCCTCATTTTGGAGAAAAATGAAGAAAATTCCCTTTTTTATGGCAAAAAGGTATGCATTATTATTATTTTTGGACAAAAAAGGCTGAAATTCCCCGTATTTTAGAGCAAAATTGCTGAAATTCCCCTAATTGTGGCGCAAAAATGCAGTAATTCCTTATATGTTGGAGCAAAAAACAGAAATTCTCCTTATTTTAGGGCAAAACTCAGAAATTTAAATTATTTTGGGGCAAAATTGCAGAAATTTCACTTATTTCAGAAAAAAAAGCAGAAATTTTCTTATTTTGGTGCCAAAAGGCAGAAATTTCTTTTATTTTGTTACAAAATGCAGAATTTTTTTTATTTTGGGGCAAAAAGGCAGAAATTTCCCATATTTTGGGGTAAAAATGCAGAAATTTCTCTTATTTTGAGGTAAAAGGCTGAAATTCCCCTTATTTGGGGGCAAAAAGGCAGAAATTTCTCTTATTTTGGGGCAAAATTGCAGAAATTTCACTTATTTCAGGGTAATAAGTCAGAAATTTAACTTATTTTGGTGCCAAAAAAAAAGAAATAACCTTTGTTTTGGGGGGAAAAAGACAGAAATTCCACTTTTTTAGAGGCAAAAAAGCAGAAATTCCCCTTATTTTGGAGCAAAAATGAAGAAATTTCACTTTTTAAGGGTTAAAAGGTATGCATTCTTCTTATTTTTGGGCGAAAAGGCAGAAATTCCCCTTATTTTAGAGCAAAATTGCAGAAATTTCCCAAATTGTGGAGCAAAAATGCAGAAATTCCCAATATGTTGAGGCAAAAATACAGAAATTCTCCTTATTTTTGGGCAAAACTCAGAAATTCCACTTATTTTGGGGCAAAATTCCAGAAATTTCACTTATTTTGGGGCAAAATTGTAGAAATTTCACTTATTTTGGGGCAAAATTTCAGAAATTTCACTTTTTTCAAAAAAAAAAGTAGAAATTTTTTTATTTGGAAGCAAAAGGGCAGAAATTTCTTTTATTTTGGTACAAAATTGCAGAAATTTTTCTTAGTTTGGGGCAAAAAGGCAGAAATTTCCCATATTTTGGGGCAAAAATGCAGAAATTCCCCTTATTTTGAGGTAAAAAGGCAAAAATTCCCCTTATTTGGGGGCAAAAAGGCAGAAATTTCACTTATTTTGGGCCAAAATTGCAGAAATTTCACTTATTTCAGGGAAAAAAGGCAGAAATTTTCCTTATTTTGGGGCAAAAATTCAGAAATTCCTAATATTTTGTGGCAAAAATGCAGAAATTCCCTATATTTTGAGGGAGAAACGGTGAAATTCCCCTTATTTGGGGGTAAAAAGGCCGAAATTTTCCTTATTTTGGGGCAAAATTGCAGAAATTTCACTTATTTCAGGGTAATAAGTCAGAAATTTTCCTTATTTTGGGGCAAAAAAGACAGAAATTCCCTCTGTTTTGGGGAAAAAAAACAGAAATTACACTTATTTAGAGGCAAAAAAGCAGAAATTTTCCTTATTTTGGGGCAAAAATGAAGAAATTTCCCTTTTATATGGCAAAAAGGTATGCATTCTTCTTATTTTCGGACAAAAGGCAGAAATTCCCCGTATTTTGGAGCAAAATTGCAGAAATTCCCCTAATTGTCGGGCAAAAAGGTAGAAATTCCCTATATGTTGGAGCAAAAAGACAGAAAATCTCCTTATTTTGGGGCAAAACTCAGAAATTCCATTTATTTGGGGCAAAATAACAGAAATTTACCTTATTTTCGGGCAAAATTGCAGAAATTTCACTTATTTTGGGGCAAAATTGCAGAAATTTCACTTATTTCAGTGAAAAAAAGGCAGAAATTTTCTTTATTTTGGGGCAAAAAACAAATTCCTAATATTTTGTGGCAAAAATGCAGAAATTCTCCTTATTTTGAGGTAAAAAGGCTGAAATTCCCCTTATTTGGGGGCAAAAATGCAGTAATTTCCCTTATTTTGGGGCAAAATTGCAGAAATTTCACTTATTTCAGGGTAATAAGTAAGAAATTTTCCTTATTTTGGAACAAAAAAGACAGAAATTCCTTTTTTTTGGGGGGGAAAAAGACAGAAATTCCACTTATTTAGAGTCAAAAAGGCAGAAATTCCCCTTATTTTGGAGCAAAAATGAAGAAATTTCCCTTTTTTATGGCAGAAAGGTATGCATCTTTCTTATTTTCATGCAAAAAGGCAGAAATTCCCCGTATTTTGAGCAACATTGCAGAAATTGCCCTAATTGTGTGGCAAAAAGGCAGAAATTCCCTATATGTTTGGGCAAAAAGACAGACATTCTTCTTATTTTGTAGCAAAACTATGAAATTCCACTTATTTTGGGGCAAAATTTCAGAAATTTCCATATTTTGGGGCCAAATTGCAGAAATTTCACTTATTTTGGGGCAAAATTTCAGAAATTTCACTTATTTCAAGGAAAAAAAGCAAAAATTTTCTTATTTTGGGGCAAAAAGGCAGAAATTTCCCATATTTTGAAGCAAAAGTTCAGAAATTTTTCGTATTTTGAGGTAAAAAGGCTGAAATTCCCCTTATTTGGGGGCAAAAAGGCAGAAATTTCTCTTATTTTGAGGCAAAATTGCAGAAATTTCATTATTTCAGGGTAATAAATCAGAAATTTTCTTTATTTTGGGGCAAAAAAGAAAGAAATTCCCTTTGGTTTGGGGGAAAAAACAGAAATTCGAATTATTTAGAGTAAGAAAGCAGAAATTCTCCTTATTTTGGAGGAAAATTGAAAAAATTTCCTTTTTTTATGGCAAAAAGGTATGCATTCTTCTTATTTTCAGACAAAAAGGCAGAAATTCCTCGTATTTTGGAGCAAAATTGCAGAAATTCCCCTTATTGTGGGGCAAAAAGGCAGAAATTTATTATATGTTGGGGCAAAAAGACAGAAATTCTCCTTATTTCAGAAAAAAAAAGCAGAAATTTTCTTATTTTGGGGCAAAAAGGCAGAAATTTCCCATATTTTGGTGCAAAAATGTAGAAATTCTTTTTATTTTGGGGTAAAAAGTCTGAAATTCCCTTATTTAAAGGCAAAAAAGCAGAAATTTCACTTATTTTGGGGCAAAATTGCAGAAATTTCACTTATTTCAGAGAAAAAAGTCAGAAATTTTCCTTATTTTGGGGCAAAGAGACAGAAATTCCTTTTGTTTTGGGGAAAAAAGCCAGAAATTCCACTTATTTAGAGGCAAAAAAGCAGAAATTCCCCTCATTTTGAAGCAAAAATGAAGAAATTTCCCTTTTTTATGGCAAAAAGGTATGAATTCTACTTATTTTCGGGCAAAAAGGCAGAAATTCCCCGTATTTTGGAGCAAAATTGAAGAAATTCCCCTAATTGTGGGGCAAATAGTCAGAAATTTTCAATATGTTGGGGCAAAAATGCAGAAATTCTCCTTATTTTGGGGCAAAACTCAGAAATACCACTTATTTTGGGGCAAAATTCCAGAAATTTCCCTTATTTTGGAGAAAAATTGCAGAAATTTCACTTATTTTAGGCAAAATTGCAGAAATTTCACTTATTTCAGAAAAAAAGCAGAAATTTTTTATTTTGGGGCAAAAAGGCAGAAATTTCTTTTATTTTGGTACAAAATTGAAGAAATTTTTTTATTTTGGGGCAAAAACGCAGAAATTTCCCATATTTTGGGGCAAAAATGCAGAAATTTCCCTTATTTTGACGTAAAAAGGATGAAATTCCCATTATTTGGGGGCAAAGAGAGAGAAATTTTTCTTATTTTGAGGCAAAATTGCAGCAATTTCACTTATTTCAGGGTAATAAGTCAGAAATTTTCTTTATCTTGGGGCAAAAAATACAGAAATTTCCTTTGTTTTGGGAGAAAAAGACAGAAATTCCACTTATTTAGAGGCAAAAAAGCAGAAATTTTCCTTATTTTGGAGCAAAAATGAAGAAATTTCCCTTTTTTATGGCAAAAAGGTATGCATTCTTCTTATTTTCGGGCAAAAAGGCAGAAATGCCCCGTATTTTGGAGCAAAATGGCAGAAATTCCCCTAATTGTCAGGCAAAAAGGTAGAAATTCCCTATATGTTGGGGCAAAAAGACAGAAATTCTCCTTATTTTGGGGCAAAACTCAGAAATTCCACTTATTTGGGGCAAAATTCCAGAAATTTACCTTATTTTATGGCAAAATTGCAGAAATTTCACTTATTTTGGGGCAAAATTGCAGAAATTTCACTTATTTCAAGAAAAAAAGGCAGAAATTTTCCTTATTTTGGGGCAAAAAGGCAGAAATTCCTAATATTTTGTGGCAAAAATCTAGAAATTCCCCTTATTTTGAGGTAAAAAGCTGAAATTCTCCTTATTTGGGGGCAAAAAGGCAGTAATTTCCCTTATTTTGGGACAAAATTGCAGAAATTTCACTTATTTCAGGGTAATAAGTCAGAAATTTTCTTTATTTTGGGGCTAAAAGGACAGAAATTTCCTTTGTTTTGGGGGAAAAAGACAGAAATTCTACTTATTTAGAGTCAAAAATGCAGAAATTCCTCTTACTTGGGGAAAAAATAAAGAAATTTCCCTTTTTTATGGCAAAAAGGTATGCATTCTTCTTATTTTTGGGCAAAAAAGCAGAAATTCCCCGTATTTCGGAGGAAAATTGTAGAAATTCCCCTAATTGTGGAACAAAAAGGCAGAAATTCCCTATATGTTGGTGCAAAAAGACAGAAATTCTCCTTTTTTTCGGGCAAAACTCAGAAGTTTCCTTATTTTAGGGCAAAATTCCAGAAATTTCCCTTATTTTGGGCCAAAATTGCAGAAATTTCACTTATTTCAGGGAAAAAAGGCAGAAATTTCACTTATTTCAGAAAAAAAAAAGCAGAAATTTTTTTATTTTGGGGCAAAAAGGCAGAAATTTCTTTTATTTTGGTACAAAATTGCAGAAATTTTTCTTATTTTAGAGCAAAAATGCAGAAATTTTTCATATTTTGGGGCAAAAATGCAGAAATTCTTCTTATTTTGAGGAAAAAGGCTGAAATTCCCCTTATTTGGGGGCAAAAAGGCAGAAATTTCACTTATTTTGGGGCAAAATTGCAGAAATTTCACTTATTTCAGGGTAATAAGTCAGAAATTTTCCTTATTTTGGGCAAAAAACACAGAAATTCCCTTTGTTTTGTGGGGAAAACACAGAAATTCCACTTTTTTAGAGGCAAAAAAGCAGAAATTCCTTTTATTTTTTAGCAAAAATGAAGAAATTTCCCTTTTTTGTAGCAAAAGGTATACATTCCCCTTATTTTTAGGCTAAAAAGCAGAAATTCCCCGTATTTTGGAGCAAAATTGCAGAAATTCCCCTAATTGTGGGGCAAATAGGCAGATATTCCCTATATGTTAGTGCAAAAAGACAGAAATCCTCCTTATTTTCGGGCAAAACTCAGAAATTCCACTTATATTGGGGCAAAATTCCAGAAATTTCCCTTATTTTGGGGCAAAATTGCAGAAATTTCACTTATTTTGGGGCAAAATTCCAGAAATTTCACTTATTTATGGGAAAAAAATCAGAAATTATTTTATTTTGGGGAAAAAAGGCAGAAATTTCTTATATTTTGGTAAAAAATTTCAGAAATTTTTCTAATTTTGGGGCAAAAGGCAGATATTTCCCATATTTTAGGGCAAAAATGCAGAAATTCCCCTTTTTTGAGGTAAAAAGGATGAAATTCCCTTATTTGGGGGCAAAAAGGCAGACATTTCCCTTATTTTGGGGCAAAATTGCAGAAATTTCACATATTTCAGGGAAAAAGGCAGAAATTTTCCTTATTTTGGGGCAAAATTGCAGAAATTTCACTTATTTTGGGGCAAAATTGGAGAAATTTCACTTATGTCACGGTAATAAGTCAGAAATTTTTTTTATTTTGGGGCAAAAAAGACAAAAAATCCCTTTGTTTTGGGGGAAAAAGACAGAAATTCCACTTATTTAGAGGCAAAAAAGCAGAAATTCCCCTTATTTTGGAGCAAAAATGAAGAAATTTCCCTTTTTTATGGCAAAAAGGTATGCATTCTTCTTATTTTCGGGCAAAAACCAGAAATTTCCCGTATTTTGGAGCAAAATTGCAGAAATTCCTTTAATTTTGGGGCAAAAAGGCAGAAATTCCCTATATTTTATGGCATAAAGACAGAAATTCTTCTTATTTTGGGGCAAAACTCAGAAATTCCACTTATTTTAAGGCAAAATTCCAGAAATTTCCCTTATTTTGGGGCAAAATTGCAGAAATTTCACTTATTTTGGGGCAAAATTTCAGAAATTTCACTTCTTTCAGAAAAAAAAGTAGAAATTTTTCTATTTGGAAGCAAAAAGGCAAAAATTTCATTTATTTTGGTACAAAATTGCAGAAATTTTTTTTATTTTGGGCAAAAAGGCAGAAATTTTCCATATTTTGGGGCAAAAATGCAGAAATTCCCCTTATTTTGAGGTAAAAAGGCTGAAATTCCCGTTATTTGGGGGCAAAAAGGGAGAAATTTCCCTTATTTTGGGGAAAAATTGCAGAAATTTCACTTATTTCAGGGAAAAAAGGCAGAAATTTTCCTTATTTTGGGGCAAAAATGCAGAAATTTCTAATATTTTGTGGCAAAAATGCAGAAATTCCCTTTATTTTGAGGTAAAAAGAGTGAAATTCCCCTTATTTGGGGGTAAAAAGGCCGAAATTTCCCTTATTTTGGGGCAAAATTGCAGATATTTCAATTATTTCAGGGTAATAAGTAAGAAATTTTCCTTATTTTGGGGCAAAAAAGACAGAAATTCCCTTTGTTTTGGGGGAAAAAGACAGAAATACCACTTATTTAGAGGCAAAAAAGCAGAAATTTTCCTTATTTTGGAGCAAAAATGAAGAAATTTCCCTTTTTTATGGCAAAAAGGTATGCAATCTTCTTATTTTCGGGCAAAAAGGCAGAAATTCCCCGTATTTTGGAGCAAAATTGCAGAAATTCCCCTAATTGTCGGGCAAAAAGGTAGAAATTCCCTATATGTTGGGGCAAAAAGACAGAAATTCTCCTTATTTTGGGGCGAAACTCAGAAATTCCACTTATTTGGGGCAAAATTCCAGAAATTTTCCTTATTTTAGAACAAAATTGCAGAAATTTCACTTATTTTGGGGCAAAATTGCAGAAATTTCACTTATTTCAGGAAAAAAATGCAGAAATTTTCCTTATTTTGGGGCAAAAATCAGAAATTCCTAATATTTTGTGGCAAAAATGCAGAAATTCCATTTATTTTGAGGTAAAAAGGCTGAAATTACCCTTATTTGGGGGCAAAAAGGCAGTAATTTCCCTTATTTTGGGGCAAAATTGAAGAAATTTCAGTTATTTCAGGGTAATAAGTAAGACATTTTTTTATTTTGGAAGAAAAAAGACAGAAATTCCCTTTGTTTTGGGGGAAAAAGACAGAAATTCCACTTATTTAGAGTCAAAAATGCAGAAATTCCCCTTATTATGAAGCAAAAATGAAGAAATTTCCCTTTTTTATGGCCAAAAGGTATGCATTCTTCTTATTTTCAGGCAAAAAGGCAGAAATTCCCTGTATTTTGAGCAACATTGCAGAAATTCCCCTAATTGTGGGGCAAAAAGGCAGAAATTCCCTATATGTTGGGGCAAAAAGACAGACATTCTTCTTATTTTGGGGCAAAACTGAGAAATTCCACTTATTTTGGGGCAAAATTCCAGAAATTTCCCATATTTTGGGGCCAAATTGCAGAAATTTCACTTATTTTGTGGCAAAATTTCAGAAATTTCACTTATTTCAGGGAAAAAAAGCAGAAATTTTTTTATTTTGGGGCAAAAAGGCAAAAATTTCCCATATTTTGAAGCAAAAATTCAGAAATTCCCCTTATTTTGAGGTAAAAAGGCTGAAATTCCCCTTATTTGGGTGCAAAAAGGCAAAAATTTCTCTTATTTAGAGGCAAAATTGAAGAAATTTCACTTATTTCAGGGTAATAAATCAGAAATTTTCTTTATTTTGGGGCAAAAAAGACAGAAATTCTATTTGTTTTGGGGGAAAAAACAGAAATTGGAATTATTTAGAGGAAAAAAGCAGAAATTCTTCTTATTTTGGAGCAAAAATAAAAAAATTTCCCTTTTTTATGGCAAAAAGGTATGCATTCTTCTTATTTTCAGACAAAAAGGCAGAAATTCCCCGTATTTTGGAGCATAATTGCAGAAATTCCTCTAATTGTGGGGCAAAAAGGCAGAAATTCCTTATATGTTGGGGCAAAAAGACAGAAATTCTCCTTATTTTGGGGCAAAACTCAGAAATTTCACTTATTTTGGGGCAAAATTGAAGAAATTTCAGTTATTTCAGAAAAAAAAGCATAAATTTTTTTATTTTGGGGCAAAAAGGCAGAAATTTCTTTTATTTTGGTACAAAATTGCAGAAATTTTTATAATTTTGGGGCAAAAAGGCTGAAATTTCCCATATTTTGGGGCAAAAATGCAGAAATTCCGCTTATTTTGGGGTAAAAAGTCTGAAATTCCCTTATTTGGGGGCAAAAAAGCAGAAATTTCACTTATTTAAGGAAAAAAAGGCAGAAATTTTCCTTATTTTGGGGCAAAAATACAGAAATTCCTTTTGTTTTAGAGAAAAAAGACAGAAATTCCACTTATTTAGAGGCAAAAAAGCAGAAATTCCCCTTATTTTGAGGTAAAAAGGCTGAAATTCCCCTTATTTGGGGGCAAAAAGGCAGAAATTTCCTTTATTTTGGGGCAAAATTGCAGAAATTTCACTTATTTCAGGGTAATAAGTCAGAAATTTTCCTTATTTTGGGGCAAAAAAGACAGAAATTCCCTTTGTTTTGGGGGAAAAAGACAGAAATTCCACTTATTTAGAGGCAAATGCAGAAATTCCCCTTATTTTGGAGCAAAAATGAAGAAATTTCCCTTTTTTATGGCAAAAAGGTATGCATTCTTCTTATTTTCGGACAAAAAGGCAGAAATTCCCCGTATTTTGGAGCAAAATTGCAGAGATTCCCCTAATTGTGAGGCAAAAAGGCAGAAATTCCCTATATGTTGGGGCAAAAGGACAGAAATTCTTCTTATTTTGTGGCAAAACTCAGAAATACCACTTATTTTGAGGCAAAATTCCAGAATTTTCCTTCATTTTGGGGCAAAATTGCAGAAATTTCACTTATTTTGGGCAAAATTGCAGAAATTTCACTTATTTCAGAAAAAAAGCAGAATTTTTTTTATTTTGGGGGAAAAAGGCAGAAATTTCTTTTATTTTGGTACAAAATTGAAGACATTTTTCTTATTTTGGGGCAAAAACGCAGAAAGTTCCCATATTTTGGGGCAAAAATGCAGAAATTTCCCTTTTTTTGACGTAAAAAGGCTGAAATTCCCCTTATTTGGGGACAAAAAGGGAGAAATTTTTCTTATTTTGAGGCAAAATACAGCAATTTCACTTATTTCAGGGTGATAAGTCAGAAATTTTCCTTATCTTGGGGCAAAAAATACAGAAATTCCCTTTGTTTTGGGGGAAAAAGTCAGAAATTCCACTTATTTAGAGGCAAAAAAGCAGAAATTCCCCTTAATTTGAAGCAAAAATGAAGATTTCCCTTTTTTGTGGCAAAAGGTATACATTCCCTTTATTTTCGGGCTAAAAAGCAGAAATTCCCCGTATTTTGGAGCAAAATTCTAGAAATTCCCCTAATTGTGGGGCAAAAAGGCAGAAATTCCCTATATGTTAGGGCAAAAGACAGAAATTCTCCTTATTTTGGGGCAAAACTCAGAAATTCCACTTATTTTGGGGCAAAATTCCAGAGATGTCCTTATTCTGGGGCAAAATTGAAGAAATTTCACTTATTTCAGGGAAAAAGGCAGAAATTTTCCTTATTTTGGGGCAAAAAGGCAGAAATTCCTAATATTTTGTTGCAAAAATGCAGAAATTCTCCTTATTTTGAGGTAAAAGGGTGAAATTCCTCTTATTTGGGGGCAAAAGTGCAGAAATTTCCCTTATTTTGGGGCAAAATTGCAGAAATTTCACTTATTTCAGGGTAATAAGTCAGAAAATTTCTTTATTTTGTTGCAAAAAAGACAGAAATTTTCTTTGTTTTGGGGGAAAAAGAGAGAAACTCCACATATTTAGAGGCAAAAAGCAGAAATTCCCCTTATTTTGGAGCAAAATTACAGAAATTTCCCTTTTTTATGGCAAAAAGGTATGCATTCTTCTTATTTTCGGGCAAAAAGGCAGAAATTCTCTGTATTTTGGAACAAAATTGCAGAAATTAACCTAATTGTGGGGCAAAAAGGCAGAAATTCCCTATATGTTGGGGCAAAAAGACAGAAATTCTGCTTATTTTGGGGCAAAACTCAGAAATTCCACATATTTTGGGGCAAAATTCCAGAAATTTCCCTTATTTTGGGGCAAAATTGCAGAAATTGCACTTATTTTGGGACAAAATTGGGGAAATTTCACTTATTTCAGAGAAAAAAGCAGAAATTTTCCTTAATTTGGGGCAAAAAGGCAGAAATTTCCCATATTTTAATACAAAATTGCAGAAATTTTTTCTTATTTTTGGCAAAAAGACAAAAATTTCCCATATTTTGGGGAAAAAATGCAGAAATTCCCCTTATTTTGAGGTAAAATGCTGAAATTCCCCTTATTTGGGGTTAAAAAACAGAAATTTCTTTTATTTTGGGGCAAAATTGCAGAAATTTCACTTATTTCAGGGTAATAAGTCAGAAATTTTCCTTATTTTGGGGCAAAAAAGACAGAAATTCCCTTTGTTTTGGGGGAAAAAGACAGAAATTCCACTTATATAGAGGCATAAAAGCAAAAATTCCCCTCATTTTGGACAAAAATGAAGAAAATTCCCTTTTTTATGGCAAAAAGGTATGCATTATTATTATTTTCGGACAAAAATGCAGAAATTCCCCGTATTTTAGAGCAAAATTGCCGAAATTCCCCTAATTGTGGCGCAAAAATGCAGTAATTCCCTATATGTTGGGGCAAAAAGACAGAAATTCTCCTTATTTTAGGGCAAAACTCAGAAATTTAAATTATTTTGGGGCAAAATTGCAGAAATTTCACTTATTTCAGAAAAAAAAGCAGAAATTTTCTTATTTTGGGGCCAAAAGGCAGAAATTTCTTTTATTTTGTTACAAAATGCAGAATTTTTTTTATTTTGGGGCAAAAAGGCAGAAATTTCCCATATTTTGGGGTAAAAATGCAGAAATTTCTCTTATTTTGAGGTAAAAGGCTGAAATTCCCCTTATTTGGGGGCAAAAAGGCAGAAATTTCTCTTATTTTGGGGTAAAATTGCAGAAATTTCACTTATTTCAGGGTAATAAGTCAGAAATTTAACTTATTTTGGAGCCAAAAAACAGAAATAACCTTTGTTTTTGGGGGAAAAAGACAGAAATTCCACTTTTTTAGAGGCAAAAAAGCAGAAATTCCCCTTATTTTGGAGCAAAAATGAAGAAATTTCACTTTTTAAGGGCAAAAAGGTATGCATTCTTCTTATTTTTGGGCAAAAAGGCAGAAATAACCTTATTTTAGAGCAAAATTGCAGAAATTTCCCAAATTGTGGGGCAAAAATGCAGAAATTCCCAATATGTTGAGGCAAAAATACAGAAATTCTCCTTATTTTTGGGCAAAACTCAGAAATTCCACTTATTTTGGGGCAAAATTCCAGAAATTTCACTTATTTTGGGGCAAAATTGTAGAAATTTCACTTATTTTGAAGCAAAATTTCAGAAATTTCACTTTTTTCAGAAAAAAAAGTAGAAATTTTTTTATTTGGAAGCAAAAGGGCAGAAATTTCTTTTATTTTGGTACAAAATTGCAGAAATTTTTCTTAGTTTCGGGCAAAAAGGCAGAAATTCCCCTTATTTTGGAGCACAAATGACGAAATTTCCCTTTTTTATGGCAAAAAGTTATGCATTCCCTTTATTTTTGGGAAAAGGCAGAAATTCCCTGTATTTTCGAGCAAAATTGCAGAAATTTCCCTAATTTTTGGGCAAAATTCCAGAAATTTCCCTTATTTTGGGGAAAAATTGCAGAAATTTCACTTATTTTAGGGCAAAATTGGAGAAATTTCACTTATTTAAGGGAAAAAAGGCAGAAATTTTCCTTATTTTGGGGCAAAAAGGCAGAAATTCTTAATATTTTGTGGCTAAAATGTAGAAATTCCCCTTATTTTGAGGTAAAAAGGCTGTAATTCCTTTTATTTGGGGGCAAAAAGGCAGAAATTTCCCTTATTTTGGGGCAAAAAGACAGAAATTCCTATTATTTTGTGACAAAAAGGCAGAAATTTCATGTATTTTGGGGCAAAATTGCAGAAATTTCACTTATTTCAGGGCATAATTCAAAAATTCCTTTTATTTTGGGGCAAAAAGACAGAAATTCCATTTATTTTTTGGTACAAAGGCAGAAATTTCACTTACTTTGAAGTAAAAAGGCAGAAATTCCTCTTATTTTGGGGCAAAAATGAAGAAATTTCCTTTTTTGTGGTAAAAGGTATACATTCCCCTTACATTCGGGATAAAAAGCAGGAATATCCCGTGTTTTGAAGCAAAAATGCAGAAATTCTCATAATTTTCGGGCAAAAAGGGAGAAATTCCCTAATTTTGGGGCAAAAGGCAGAAATTCCTTTTATTTTGGGGCAAAAATCAGAAATTCCCCTTCTTTTGGGGCAAAATTCAAGAAATTTCTTTATTTTGGGGCAAAATTACAGGAATTTACCTTATTTTGGGGCAAAATTGAAGAAATTTCCCTTATTTGGAGCAAAATTGCAAAAATTTCACTTATTTTCAGGTAAAAAGGCTGAAATTTCCTTTATTTTGGGGCAAAAAGGGAGAAATTCCACTTATTTCGGAGCAAAATTGCAGAAATTTCCCTTATTATGGGGAAATATTGCAGAAATTTCCCTTAATTTAAGGCAAAATTGCAGAAATTTCACTTATTTAAGAAAAAAAAAGCAAAAATTTTTCTTATTTTGGGGCAAAAAGGCAGAAATTCCCATTATTTTGGGGCAAAAAAGACAGAAATTCACTTTGTTTTGGGGGAAAAAGACAGAAATTCCACTTATTTAGAGGCAAAAACGCAGAAATTCCCCTTATTTTGGAGCAAAAATGAAGAAATTTACCTTTTTATGGCAAAAAGTTATGCATTCCCCTTACTTTCGGGATAAAAGCAGATATTCCCCGTATTTTGAAGCAAAATTGCAGAAATTCTCATAATTTTCGGGCAAAAAGGCAGAAATTCTCCTTATTTGGGGGCAGAAAGACAGATAATCTCCTTTTTTGGGAACAAACATTCAGAAATTTCCCTTATTTTGGAGAAAAATATAAGAAATTTCACTTATTTCAGGGTAATAAGTCAGAAATTCCCCTTATTTTGGGGCAAAAAAGACAGAAATTCCCTTTGTTTTGGGGGAAAAAGACAGAAATTCCACTTATTTAGAGGCAAAAAGGCAGAAATTCCCTTTATTTTGGAGCAAAAATGAAGAAATTTTCCTTTTTATGGAAAAAAGGTAGGCATTCCCATTATTTGCGGGCAAAAAGGCAGAAATTCCTCGTATTTTGGAGCAAAATTGCATAAATTCCCCTAATTATGGGGCAAAATTCTAGAAATTTCCTTTATTGTGGGGCAAAATTGCAGGAATTTACCTTATTTTGGGGCACAATTTCAGAAATTTCACTTATTTGGGGCAAAATTGCAGAAATTTCAGTTATTTTCAGGTAAAAAGCCTGAAATTTCCTTTCTTTTGGGGCAAAAAAAGAAAAATTCCCCTTATTTTGGGGCAAAATTGCAGAAATTTCACTTGTTATGGGGAAATATTGCAGAAATTTTTCTTAATTTAAGGCAAAATTGCAGAAATTTTACTTATTTCAGAGAAAAAAAGCAAAAATATTTCTTATTTTGGGGCAAAAAGGCAGAAATTCCCATTATTTTGGGGCAAAAAGGCAGAAATTCACCTTATTTTGGAGTAAAATTGCAGAAATTTCACATATTTCAGGGCAAAAAGGCAGAAATTTCCCTTAATTTGGGGCAAAAAAGACATAAATTCCCTTTGTTTTGGGGGAAAAAGACAGAAATTCCACTTATTTAGAGGCAAAAAGGCAAAAATTCCCCTTATTTTGGAGCAAAAATGAAGAAATTTCCCTTTTTTATGGAAAAAAGTTATGCATTCCCCTTTTTTTTGGGCAAAAAGGCAGAAATTCCCCGTATTTTGGAGCAAAATTGCAGAAATTCCCCTAATTATTGGGCAAAAATGCAGAAATTCCCTATATGTTGGGGCAAAAAGACAGAAATTCTAATTATTTTGGGGCAAAACTCAGAAATTCCACTTATTTTGGGGCAAAATTCCAGAAATACCCTTATTTTGGGGCAAAATGGCAGATATTTCACTTATTTTAGGACAAAATTGCAGAAATTTCACTTATTTCAGGGAAAAAAGGCAGAAATTTTCCTTATTTTGGAGCAAAAAGGCAGAAATTCCTAATATTTTGTGGCAAAAATACAGAAATTCCCCTTATTTTGAGGTGAAAAAGCTGAAATTCCCCTTATTTGGGGGCAAAAAGGCAGAAATTTCCCTTATTTTGGGGCAAAATTGCAGAAATTTCACTTATTTCAGTGTAATAAGTCAGAAATTTTCTTGATTTTGGGGCAAAAAAGACAGAAAATCCCTTTGATTTTGAGGAATAAACAGAAATTCCACTTAGTTAGAGGCAAAAAAGCAGAAATTCCCCTTATTTTGGAGCAAAAATGAAGAAATTTACCTTTTTTAAGGCAAAAAGGTATGCATTCCCCTTATTTTTGGGCAATAAGGCAGAAATTCCTCGTATTTTGGAGCAAAATTGCAGAAATTTCCCTAATTGTGGGGCAAAAATGTAGAAATTCCCTATATGTTGGTGCAAAAAAACAGAAATTCTCCTTATTTTGTGGCAAAACTCAGAAATTCCACTTATTTTGGGGCAAAATTTCAGAAACTTCATTTATTCTGGGGCAAAATTGCAGAAATTTCACTAATTTTGGGGCAAAATTGCTGAAATTTTACTTATTTCAGGGTAATAAATCAGAAATTCCCCTTATTTTGGGGCAAAAAAGACAGAAATTCCCTGTGATTTGGGAGAAAAAGACAGAAATTCCACTTATGTAGAGGCAAAAAGGCAGAAATTCCCTTTTTTTTTGGAGCAAAAATGAAGAAATTTCCCTTTTTATGGCAAAAAGGTATGCATTCCCATTATTTTCGGGCAAAAAGGCAGAAATTCCCCGTATTTTGGACCAAAATTGCAGAAATTTCCCTAATTTTGGGGCAAAAGGCAAAAATTCCCTTTATTTGGGGGCAAAAATTAAAAATTCCCCTTATTTTAGGGCAAAATTCAAGAAATTTCCTTTATTTTGGGGCAAAATTGGAGGAATTTACCTTATTTTGGGGCAAAATTGCAGAAATTTCCCTTATTTGGGGCAAAATTGCAGAAATTTCAGTTATTTTCAGGTAAAAAGGCTGAAATTTCCTTTATTTCGTGGCAAAAAGGGAGAAATTCCCCTTATTTTGGAGCAAAAATTCAGAAATTCCTAATATTTTGTGGCAAAAATGCAGAAATTCCTATTATTTTGAGGTGAAAAGGCTGAAATTCCCCTTATTTGGGGGCAAAAAGGCAGAAATTTCCCTTATTTTGGGGCAAAATTGCAGAAATTTCACTTATTTCAGGGTAATAAGTCAGAAATTTTCTTGATTTTGGGCCAAAAACGACAGAAAATCCCTTTGTTTTGGAGGAAAAAACAGAAATTCCACTTATTTAGAGTCAAAAAAACAGAAATTTCCCTTATTTTGGAGTAAAAATGAAGAAATTTCCCTTTTTTAAGGCAAAAAGTTATGCATTCCCTTTATTTTCGGGCAAAAAAGCAGAAATTCCTCGTATTTTGGAGCAAAATTGCAGAAATTCCCTTAATTTTGGGGCATAAATGCAGACATTCCCTATATGTTGGGGCAAAAAGGCAAAAATTCTCCTTATTTTGGGGCAAAACTCAGAAATTTCACTTATTTTGGGGCATAATTCCAGAAATTTCTTTTATTCTGGTGCAAAATTGCAGAAATTTCACTTATTTTCAGGTAAAAAGGCTGTAATTTCCTTTATTTAGGGCAAAAAGGGAGAAATTCCCCTTATTTTGGGGCAAAAAGGCAGAAATTCCCCTTATTTTGAGGTAAAAAGCCTGAAATTCCCCTTATTTGGGGGCAAAGAGGCAGAAATTTTCCTTATTTTGGGCCAAAATTGCAGAAATTTTACTTATTTCATAGTAATAAGTCAGAAATTCCCCTTATTTTGAGGCAAAAATGACAGAAATTCCTTTTGTTTTGGGGGAAAAAGACAGAAATTCCACTTATTTAGAGGCAAAAAACAGAAATTCCCCTTATTTCGGAGTAAAAATGAAAAAATTCACCTTTTTATGGCAAAAAGGTATGCATTTCCCTTACTTTCGGGATAAAAGCAGAAATTCCCCGTATTTTGATGCAAAATTGCAGAAATTCTCATAATTTTCGGGCAAAAGGCAGAAATTCTCCTTATTTTGGGGCAAAAAGACAGAAAATCTCCTTTTTTTGGTTTCAAACAGTCAGAAATTCCTCTTATTTTGTGGCAAAATTGCATAAATTTCCTTTACATTGAGGCAAAATTGCAGAAATATCCCTTATTTTGGGGCAAAATTGCAGAAATTTTACTTATTTCAGGGTATTATGTCAGAAATTCCCCTTATTTTGAGGCAAAAAAAATAGAAATTCCCTTTGTTTTGGAGGAAAAAGACAGAAATTCCACTTATTTAGAGGCAAAAAGGCAGAAATTCCCTTTATTTTGAGGTAAAAAGGCTGAAATTCCCCTTATTTGGGGGCAAAAAGGCAGTAATTTCCCTTATTTTGGGGCAAAATTGCAGAAATTTCACATATTTCAGGGTAATAAGTAAGAAATTTTCATTTTTTTGGAACAAAAAAGACAGAAATCCCCTTTGTTTTGGGGGAAAAGACAGAAATTCCACTTATTTAGAGTCAAAAAGGCAGAAATACCCCTTATTTTGGAGCAAAAATGAAGAAATTTCCCTTTTTTTATGGCAAAAAGGTATGCATTCTTCTTATTTTCAGGCAAAAAGGCAGAAATTCCCTGTATTTTGAGCAACATTGCAGAAATTCCCATAATTGTGGGGCAAAAAGGCAGAAATTCCCTATATGTTGGGGCAAAAAGACAGACATTCTTATTTTGGGGCAAAACTCAGAAATTCCACTTATTTTGGGGCAAAATTCCAAAAATTTCCCATATTTTGGGGCCAAATTGCAGAAATTTCACTTATTTTGGGGCAAAATTTCAGAAACTTCACTTATTTCAGGGAAAAAAAGCAGAAATTTTTTTATTTTGTGGCAAAAAGGCAGAAATTTCCCATATTTTGAAGCAAAAATGCAGAAATTCCCCTAATTTTCTAGGTAAAAAGGCTGAAATTCCTCTCATTTGGGTGCAAAAATGCAGAAATTTCTCTTATTTTGAGGCAAAATTGCAGAAATTTCACTTATTTCAGGGTAATAAATCAGAAATTTTCTTTATTTTGGGGCAAAAAAGACAGAAATTCTATTTGTTTTGGGGGAAAAAACAGAAATTCGAATTATTTAGAGGAAAAAAGCAGAAATTCTTCTTATTTTGGAGCAAAAATGAAAAAATTTTACTTTTTTATGGCAAAAAGGTATGCATTCTTCTTATTTTCAGACAAAAGGCAGAAATTCCCCGTATTTTGGAGCAAAATTGCAGAAATTGCCATAATTGTGGGGCAAAAATACAGAAATTCCCTATATGTTGAGGCAAAAGGACAGAAATTCTCCTTATTTTGGGTCAAAACTATGAAATTCCAATTATTTTGAGGCAAAATTCCAGAAATTTCACTTATTTTGGGGCAAAATTGTAGAAATTTCACTTATTTTGGGGAAAAATTTCAGAAATTTCACTTATTTCAGAAAAAAAGCAGAAATTTTCTTATTTGGAAGCAAAAAGGCAGAAATTTCTTTTATTTTGGTACAAAATTGCAGAAATTTCCCTTATTTTGGAACAAAATTGCAGAAATTTCACATATTTTGGGGCAAAATTTCAGAAATTTCACTTATTTCAGGAAAAAAAGGCAGAAATTTTCCTTATTTTGGGGCAAAAAGGCAGAAATTCCTAATATTTTGTGGCAAAAATGCAGAAATTCCCCTTATTTTGAGGTAAAAATGCTGAAATTCCCCTTATTTGGGGGCAAAAAGGCAGAAATTTCCCTTTTTTGGGGCAAAATTGTAGAAATTTCACTTACTTCAGGGTAATAAGTCAGAAATTTTCATTATTTTGGAACAAAAAAGACAGAAATTCCCTTTGTTTTGGGGGAAAAAGAGAGAAATTCCACTTATTTAGAGTCAAAAAGGCAGAAATTCCTTTTATTTTGGAGCAAAAATGAAGAAATTTTCCTTTTTTATGGCAAAAAGGTATGTATTCTTATTTTCGGGCAAAAAGGCAGAAATTCTCCGTATTTTGGAGCAAAATTGCAGAAATTCCCCTAATTGTGGTGCAAAAAGGCAGAAATTCCTTATATGTTGGGGCAAAAAACAGAAATTCTCCTTATTTTGGGGTAAAACTCAGAAATTCCACTTATTTTGGGGAAAAATTCCAGAAATTTCACTTATTTTGGGGCAAAATTCTAGAAATTTCACTTATTTTGGGCCAAAATTTCAGAAATTTGACTTATTTTCAGAAAAAAATATAGAAATTTTTCTATTTGGAAGCAAAAATGCAGAAATTTCTTTTATTTTGGTACAAAATTGCAGAAATTTTTCTTATTTTGGGGCAAAAAGGCAGAAATTTCCCATATTTTGGGGCAAAAATTCAGAAATTCCCCTTATTTTGAGGTAAAAAGGCTAAAATTCTCCTTATTTGGGGGCAAAAAGGCAGAAATTTCACTTATTTTGGGCCAAAATTGCAGAAATTTCACTTATTTCAGGGAAAAAATGCAGAAATTTTCCTTATTTTGGGGCAAAAAGGCAGAAATTCCTAATATTTTGTGGCAAAAATACAGAAATTCCCTTTATTTTGAGGTAAAAAGGGTGAAATTCCCCTTATTTGGGGGTAAAAAGGCCGAAATTTCCCTTATTTTGGGGCAAAATTGCAGAAATTTCACTTATTTCAGGGTAATAAGTCAGAAATTTTTTTTTTATTTTGGGGCAAAAAAGACAGAAATTCCCTTTGTTTTGGAGGAAAAAGACCGAAATACCACTTATTTAGAGGCAAAAAAGCAGAAATTTTCCTTATTTTGGAGCAAAAATTAAGAAATTTCCCTTTTTTATGGCAAAAAGGTATGCATTCTACTTATTTTCGGGCAAAAAGGCAAAAATTCCTTGTATTTTGGAGCAAAATTGCAGAAATTCCCCTAATTTTCGGGCAAAAAGGTAGAAATTCCATATATGTTGGGGCAAAAAGACAGAAATTCTCCTTATTTTGGGGCGAAACTCAGAAATTCCACTTATTTGTGGCAAAATTCCAGAAATATACTTTATTTTCGGGCAAAATTGCAGAAATTTCACTTATTTTGGGGCAAAATTGCAGAAATTTCACTTATTTCAGGGAAAAAAGGCAGAAATTTTCCTTATTTTGCGGCAAAAAACAGAAATTCCCAATATTTTGTGGTAAAAATGCAGAAATTCCATTTATTTTGAGGTAAAAAGGCTGAAATTCCCCTTATTTGGGGGCAAAAAGGCAGTAATTTCCCTTATTTTGGGGCAAAATTGCAGAAATTTCACATATTTCAGGGTAATAAGTAAGAAATTTTCATTTTTTTGGAACAAAAAAGACAGAAATCCCCTTTGTTTTGGGGGAAAAGACAGAAATTCCACTTATTTAGAGTCAAAAAGGCAGAAATACCCCTTATTTTGGAGCAAAAATGAAGAAATTTCCCTTTTTTTATGGCAAAAAGGTATGCATTCTTCTTATTTTCAGGCAAAAAGGCAGAAATTCCCTGTATTTTGAGCAACATTGCAGAAATTCCCATAATTGTGGGGCAAAAAGGCAGAAATTCCCTATATGTTGGGGCAAAAAGACAGACATTCTTATTTTGGGGCAAAACTCAGAAATTCCACTTATTTTGGGGCAAAATTCCAAAAATTTCCCATATTTTGGGGCCAAATTGCAGAAATTTCACTTATTTTGGGGCAAAATTTCAGAAACTTCACTTATTTCAGGGAAAAAAAGCAGAAATTTTTTTATTTTGTGGCAAAAAGGCAGAAATTTCCCATATTTTGAAGCAAAAATGCAGAAATTCCCCTAATTTTCTAGGTAAAAAGGCTGAAATTCCTCTCATTTGGGTGCAAAAATGCAGAAATTTCTCTTATTTTGAGGCAAAATTGCAGAAATTTCACTTATTTCAGGGTAATAAATCAGAAATTTTCTTTATTTTGGGGCAAAAAAGACAGAAATTCTATTTGTTTTGGGGGAAAAAACAGAAATTCGAATTATTTAGAGGAAAAAAGCAGAAATTCTTCTTATTTTGGAGCAAAAATGAAAAAATTTTACTTTTTTATGGCAAAAAGGTATGCATTCTTCTTATTTTCAGACAAAAGGCAGAAATTCCCCGTATTTTGGAGCAAAATTGCAGAAATTCCTCTAATTGTGGGGTAAAAAGGCAGAAATTCCTTATATGTTGGGGCAAAAAGACAGAAATTCTCCTTATTTTGTGGCAAAACTCAGAAATTTCACTTATTTTGGGACAAAATTGCAGAAATTTCAGTTATTTCAGAAAAAAAAGCAGAAATTTTCTTATTTTGGGGCAAAAAGGCAGAAATTTTCTATATTTTGGGGCAAAAATGCAGAAATTCCCCTTATTTTGGGGTAAAAAGTCTGAAATTCCCTTATTTGGGGGCAAAAAAGCAGAAATTTCACTTATTTAAGAAAAAAAAGTCAGAAATTTTTTTTATTTTGGGGCAAAAAGACAGAAATTCCTTTTGTTTTAGAGAAAAAAGACAGAAATTCCACTTATTTAGAGGCAAAAAGCAGAAATTCCGCTTATTTTGAGGTAAAAAGGCTGAAATTCCCCTTATTTGGGGGCAAAAAGGCAGAAATTTCCTTTATTTTGGGGCAAAATTGCAGAAATTTCACTTATTTCAGGGTAATAAGTCAGAAATTTTCCTTATTTTGGGGCAAAAAAGACAGAAATTCCCTTTGTTTTCGGGGAAAAAGACAGAAATTCCACTTATTTAGAGGCAAATGCAGAAATTCCTCTTATTTTGGAGCAAAAATGAAGAAATTTCCCTTTTTTATGGCAAAAAGGTATGCATTCTTTTTTTTTTCGGACAAAAAGGCAGAAATTCCCCGTATTTTGGAGCAAAATTGCTGAAATTCCCCTAATTGTGGGGCAAAAAGGCAGAAATTCCCTATATGTTGTGGCAAAAGGACAGAAATTCTCCTTATTTTGGGGCAAAACTCAGAAATACCACTTATTTTGAGGCAAAATTCCAGAAATTTCCCTTATTTTGTGGAAAAATTGCAGAAATTTCAATTATTTTAGGCAAAATTGCAGAAATTTCACTTATTTCAGAAAAAAAGCAAAATGTTTTTTTATTTTGGGGCAAAATGCAGAAATTTCTTTTATTTTGGTACAAAATTGAAGAAATTTTTCTTATTTTGGGGCAAAAACGCAGAAATTTCCCATATTTTGGGGCAAAACTGCAGAAATTTCCCTTTTATTGACGTAAAAATGCTGAAATTTTCCTTATTTGGGGGCAAAAAGAGAGAAATTTTTCTTATTTTGAGGCAAAATTGCAGCAATTTCACTTATTTCAGGGTAATAAGTCAGTAATTTTCCTCATCTTGGGGCAAAAAATACAGAAATTCTCTTTGTTTTGGGTGAAAAAGACAGAAATTCCACTTATTTTGTGGCAAAATTCCAGAAATTTCACTTATTTTGGGGCAAAATTGTAGAAATTTCACTTATTTTGGGGCAAAATTTCAGAAATTTCACTTTTTTCAGAAAAAAAAGTAGAAATTTTTCTATTTGGAAGCAAAAAGGCAGAAATTTCTGTTATTTTGGTACAAAATTGCAGAAATTTTTCTTATTTTGGGGCAAAAAGGCAGAAATTTCCCATATTTTGGGGCAAAAATGCAGAAATTCCCGTTATTTTGAGGTAAAAAGGCTAAAATTCCCCTTATTTGGGGTCACAAAGGCAGAAATTTCACTTATTTTGGGCCAAAATGGCAGAAATTTCACTTATTTCAGGGAAAAAAGGCAGAAATTTTCCTTATTTTGGGGCAAAAAGGCAGAAATTCCTAATATTTTGTGGCAAAAATGCAGAAATTCCCTTTATTTTGAGGTAAAAAGGGTAAAATTCCCCTTATTTGGGGTTAAAAAGGCCGAAATTTCCCTTATTTTGGGGCAAAATTGCAGAAATTTCACTTATTTCAGGGTAATAAGTAAGAAATTTTCCTTATTTTGGGGCAAAAAAGACAGAAATTCCCTTTGTTTTGGGGGAAAAAGACAGAAATACCACTTATTTAGAGGCAAAAAAGCAGAAATTTTCCTTATTTTGGAGCAAAAATGAAGAAATTTCCCTTTTTTATGGCAAAAAGGTATGCATTCTTCTTATTTTCGGGCAAATAGGCAGAAATTCCCCATATTTTGGAGCAAAATTACAGAAATTCCCCTAATTGTCGGGCAAAAAGGTAGAAATTCCCTATTTGTTGGGGCAAAAAGAAAGAAATTCTCCTTATTTTGGGGCGAAACTCAGAAATTCCACTTATTTGGGGCAAAATTCCAGAAATTTACCTTATTTTAGAACAAAATTGCAGAAATTTCACTTATTTTGGGGCAAAATTGCAGAAATTTCACTTATTTCAGGGAAAAAAGGCAGAAATTTTCCTTATTTTGGGGCAAAAATCAGAAATTCCTAATATTTTGTGGCAAAAATGCAGAAATTCCCCTTATTTTGAGGTAAAAAGGTTGAAATTACCCTGATTTTGAGGCAAAAAGGCAGTAATTTCCCTTATTTTGGGGCAAAATTGAAGAAATTTCAGTTATTTCAGGGAAATAAGTAAGAAATTTTTTTATTTTGGAAGAAAAAGGACAGAAATTCCCTTTGTTTTGGGGGAAAAAGTCAGAAATTCCACTTATTTAGAGTCAAAAATGCAGAAATTCCCCTTATTTTGAAGTAAAAATGAAGAAATTTCCTTTTTTTATGGCAAAAAGGTATGCATTCTTCTTATTTTCAGGCAAAAAGGCAGAAATTCCCTGTATTTTGAGCAACATTGCAGAAATTCCCCTAATTGTGGGGCAAAAAGGCAGAAATTCCCTATATGTTGGGGCAAAAAGAAAGACATTCATCTTATTTTGGGGCAAAACTGAGAAATTCCACTTATTTTGGGGCAAAATTCCAGAAATTTCCCATATTTTGGGGCCAAATTGTAGAAATTTCACTTATTTTGGGGCAAAATTCAGAAATTTCACTTATTTCAGGGAAAAAAAGCAGAAATTTTTTTATTTTGGGGCAAAAATGCAGAAATTTCCCATATTTTGAAGCAAAAATGAAGAAATTCCCCTTATTTTGAGGTAAAAAGGCTGAAATTCCCCTTATTTGGGTGCAAAAAGGCAGAAATTTCTCTTATTTAGAAGCAAAATTGCAGAAATTTCACTTATTTCAGGGTAATAAATCAGAAATTTTCTTTATTTTGGGGCAAAAAAGACAGAAATTCTATTTGTTTTGGTGGAAAAAACAGAAATTCGAATTATTTAGAGGAAAAAAGCAGAAATTCTTCTTATTTTGGAGCAAAAATGAAAAAATTTCCCTTTTTTATGGCAAAAAGGTATGCATTCTTCTTATTTTCAGACAAAAAGGCAGAAATTCCTCGTATTTTGGAGCAAAATTACAGAAATTCCTCTAATTGTGGGGCAAAAAGGCAGAAATTCCTTATATGTTGGGGCAAAAAGACAGAAATTCTCCTTATTATGTGGCAAAACTCAGAAATTTCACTTATTTTGGGGCAAAATTGCAGAAATTTCAGTTAATTCAGAAAAAAAAGCATAAATTTTCTTTTTTTGGGGCAAAAAGGCAGAAATTTCTTTTATTTTGGTACAAAATTGCAGAAATTTTTCTTATTTTGGGGCAAAAAGGCAGAAATTTCCCATATTTTGGGGCAAAAATGCAGAAATTCCCCTTATTTTGGGGTAAAAAGTCTGAAATTCCCTTATTTGGGGGCAAAAAAGCAGAAATTTCACTTATTTAAGGAAAAAAAGTCAGAAATTTTCCTCATTTTGGGGCAAAAAGACAGAAATTCCTTTTGTTTTAGAGAAAAAAGACAGAAATTCCACTTATTTAGAGACAAAAAAGCAGAAATTCTTCTTATTTTGAGGTTAAAAGGCTGAAATTTCCCTTATTTGGGGGCAAAAAGGCAGAAATTTCCTTTATTTGGGGCAAAATTGCAGAAATTTCACATATTTCAGGGTAATAAGTCAGAAATTTTCCTTATTTTGGGGCAAAAAAGACAGAAATTCCCATTGTTTTTGGGGAAAAAGACAGAAATTCAACTTATTTAGAGGCAAATGCAGAAATTCCCCTTATTTTGGAGCAAAAATGAAGAAATTTCCCTTTTTTATGGCAAAAAGGTATGCATTCTTCTTATTTTAGGACAAAAAGGCAGAAATTCTCCGTATTTTGGAGTAAAATTGCAGAAATTCCCCTAATTGTGGGGCAAAAAGGCAGAAATTCCCTATATGTTGGGGCAAAAGGACAGAAATTCTCATTATTTTGTGGCAAAACTCAGAAATACCACTTATTTTGAGGCAAAATTCCAGAAATTTCCCTTATTTTGGGGCAAAATTACAGAAATTTCACTTATTTTGGGCAAAATTGCAGAAATTTCACTTATTTCAGAAAAAAAGCAGAATTTTTTTTATTTTGGTGCTAAAAGGCAGAAATTTCTTTTATTTTGGTACAAAATTGAAGAAATTTTTCTTATTTTGGGGCAAAAACGCAGAAAGATCCCATATTTTGGGGCAAAAATGCAGAAATTTCCCTTTTTTTGACGTAAAAAGGCTGAAATTCCCCTTATTTGGTAGCAAAAAAAGAGAAATTTTTCTTATTTTGAGGCAAAATACAGCAATTTCACTTATTTCAGGGTGATAAGTCAGAAATTTTCCTTATCTTGTGGCAAAAAATACAGAAATTCCCTTTGTTTTGTGGGAAAAAGACAGAAATTCCACTTATTTAGAGGCAAAAAAGCAGAAATTCCCCTTATTTTGAAGCAAAAATGAAGATTTCCCTTTTTTGTGGCAAAAGGTATACATTCCCTTTATTTTCGGGCTAAAAAGCAAAAATTCCCCGTATTTTGGAGCAAAATTCTAGAAATTCCCCTAATTGTGGGGCAAAAAGGCAGAAATTCCCTATATGTTAGGGCAAAAAGACAGAAATTCTCCTTATTTTGGGGCAAAACTCAGAAATTCCACTTATTTTGGGGCAAAATTCCAGAGATGTCCCTTATTTTGGGGCAAATTTGCAGAAATTTCACTTATTTCAGGGAAAAAAGGCAGAAATTTCCCTTATTTTGGGGAAAAAAGGCAGAAATTCCTAATATTTTGTTGCAAAAATGCAGAAATTCTCCTTATTTTGAGGTAAAAGGGTGAAATTCCTCTTATTTGGGGGCAAAAGGGCAGAAATTTCCCTTATTTTGGGGCAAAATTGCAGAAATTTCACTTATTTCAGGGTAATAAGTCAGAAAATTTCTTTATTTTGTTGCAAAAAAGACAGAAATTTTCTTTGTTTTGGGGGAAAAAGAGAGAAACTCCACATATTTAGAGGCAAAAAGCAGAAATTCCCCTTATTTTGGAGCAAAATTACAGAAATTTCCCTTTTTTATAGCAAAAAGGTATGCATTCTTCTTATTTTCGGGCAAAAAGGCAGAAATTCTCTGTATTTTGGAACAAAATTGCAGAAATTAACCTAATTGTGGGGCAAAAAGGCTGAAATTCCCTATATGTTGGGGCAAAAAGACAGAAATTCTGCTTATTTTGGGGCAAAACTCAGAAATTCAACATATTTTGGGGCAAAATTCCAGAAATTTCCCTTATTTTGGGGCAAAATTGCAGAAATTGCACTTATTTTGGGACAAAATTGGAGAAATTTCACTTATTTCAGAGAAAAAAGGCAGAAATTTTCCTTATTTTGGGGCAAAAAGGCAGAAATTTCCCATATTTTGGTACAAAATTGCAGAAATTTTTTCTTATTTTTGGCAAAAAGGCAAAAATTTCCCATATTTTGGGGAAAAAATGCAGAAATTCCCCTTATTTTGAGGTAAAATGCTGAAATTCCCATTATTTGGGGTTAAAAAACAGAAATTTCTCTTATTTTGGGGCAAAATTGAAGAAATTTCACTTATTTCAGAGTAATAAGTCAGAAATTTTCCTTATTTTGGGGCAAAAAAGACAGAAATTCCCTTTGTTTTGGGGGAAAAAAACAGAAATTCCACTTATTTAGAGGCATAAAAGCAAAAAATTCCCCTCATTTTGGAGAAAAATGAAGAAAATTCCCTTTTTTATGGCAAAAAGGTATGCATTATTATTATTTTTGGACAAAAAAGGCTGAAATTCCCCGTATTTTAGAGCAAAATTGCTGAAATTCCCCTAATTGTGGCGCAAAAATGCAGTAATTCCTTATATGTTGGAGCAAAAAACAGAAATTCTCCTTATTTTAGGGCAAAACTCAGAAATTTAAATTATTTTGGGGCAAAATTGCAGAAATTTCACTTATTTCAGAAAAAAAAGCAGAAATTTTCTTATTTTGGTGCCAAAAGGCAGAAATTTCTTTTATTTTGTTACAAAATGCAGAATTTTTTTTATTTTGGGGCAAAAAGGCAGAAATTTCCCATATTTTGGGGTAAAAATGCAGAAATTTCTCTTATTTTGAGGTAAAAGGCTGAAATTCCCCTTATTTGGGGGCAAAAAGGCAGAAATTTCTCTTATTTTGGGGCAAAATTGCAGAAATTTCACTTATTTCAGGGTAATAAGTCAGAAATTTAACTTATTTTGGTGCCAAAAAAAAAGAAATAACCTTTGTTTTGGGGGGAAAAAGACAGAAATTCCACTTTTTTAGAGGCAAAAAAGCAGAAATTCCCCTTATTTTGGAGCAAAAATGAAGAAATTTCACTTTTTAAGGGTTAAAAGGTATGCATTCTTCTTATTTTTGGGCGAAAAGGCAGAAATTCCCCTTATTTTAGAGCAAAATTGCAGAAATTTCCCAAATTGTGGAGCAAAAATGCAGAAATTCCCAATATGTTGAGGCAAAAATACAGAAATTCTCCTTATTTTTGGGCAAAACTCAGAAATTCCACTTATTTTGGGGCAAAATTCCAGAAATTTCACTTATTTTGGGGCAAAATTGTAGAAATTTCACTTATTTTGGGGCAAAATTTCAGAAATTTCACTTTTTTCAAAAAAAAAAGTAGAAATTTTTTTATTTGGAAGCAAAAGGGCAGAAATTTCTTTTATTTTGGTACAAAATTGCAGAAATTTTTCTTAGTTTGGGGCAAAAAGGCAGAAATTTCCCATATTTTGGGGCAAAAATGCAGAAATTCCCCTTATTTTGAGGTAAAAAGGCAAAAATTCCCCTTATTTGGGGGCAAAAAGGCAGAAATTTCACTTATTTTGGGCCAAAATTGCAGAAATTTCACTTATTTCAGGGAAAAAAGGCAGAAATTTTCCTTATTTTGGGGCAAAAATTCAGAAATTCCTAATATTTTGTGGCAAAAATGCAGAAATTCCCTATATTTTGAGGGAGAAACGGTGAAATTCCCCTTATTTGGGGGTAAAAAGGCCGAAATTTTCCTTATTTTGGGGCAAAATTGCAGAAATTTCACTTATTTCAGGGTAATAAGTCAGAAATTTTCCTTATTTTGGGGCAAAAAAGACAGAAATTCCCTCTGTTTTGGGGAAAAAAAACAGAAATTACACTTATTTAGAGGCAAAAAAGCAGAAATTTTCCTTATTTTGGGGCAAAAATGAAGAAATTTCCCTTTTATATGGCAAAAAGGTATGCATTCTTCTTATTTTCGGACAAAAGGCAGAAATTCCCCGTATTTTGGAGCAAAATTGCAGAAATTCCCCTAATTGTCGGGCAAAAAGGTAGAAATTCCCTATATGTTGGAGCAAAAAGACAGAAAATCTCCTTATTTTGGGGCAAAACTCAGAAATTCCATTTATTTGGGGCAAAATAACAGAAATTTACCTTATTTTCGGGCAAAATTGCAGAAATTTCACTTATTTTGGGGCAAAATTGCAGAAATTTCACTTATTTCAGTGAAAAAAAGGCAGAAATTTTCTTTATTTTGGGGCAAAAAACAAATTCCTAATATTTTGTGGCAAAAATGCAGAAATTCTCCTTATTTTGAGGTAAAAAGGCTGAAATTCCCCTTATTTGGGGGCAAAAATGCAGTAATTTCCCTTATTTTGGGGCAAAATTGCAGAAATTTCACTTATTTCAGGGTAATAAGTAAGAAATTTTCCTTATTTTGGAACAAAAAAGACAGAAATTCCTTTTTTTTGGGGGGGAAAAAGACAGAAATTCCACTTATTTAGAGTCAAAAAGGCAGAAATTCCCCTTATTTTGGAGCAAAAATGAAGAAATTTCCCTTTTTTATGGCAGAAAGGTATGCATCTTTCTTATTTTCATGCAAAAAGGCAGAAATTCCCCGTATTTTGAGCAACATTGCAGAAATTGCCCTAATTGTGTGGCAAAAAGGCAGAAATTCCCTATATGTTTGGGCAAAAAGACAGACATTCTTCTTATTTTGTAGCAAAACTATGAAATTCCACTTATTTTGGGGCAAAATTTCAGAAATTTCCATATTTTGGGGCCAAATTGCAGAAATTTCACTTATTTTGGGGCAAAATTTCAGAAATTTCACTTATTTCAAGGAAAAAAAGCAAAAATTTTCTTATTTTGGGGCAAAAAGGCAGAAATTTCCCATATTTTGAAGCAAAAGTTCAGAAATTTTTCGTATTTTGAGGTAAAAAGGCTGAAATTCCCCTTATTTGGGGGCAAAAAGGCAGAAATTTCTCTTATTTTGAGGCAAAATTGCAGAAATTTCATTATTTCAGGGTAATAAATCAGAAATTTTCTTTATTTTGGGGCAAAAAAGAAAGAAATTCCCTTTGGTTTGGGGGAAAAAACAGAAATTCGAATTATTTAGAGTAAGAAAGCAGAAATTCTCCTTATTTTGGAGGAAAATTGAAAAAATTTCCTTTTTTTATGGCAAAAAGGTATGCATTCTTCTTATTTTCAGACAAAAAGGCAGAAATTCCTCGTATTTTGGAGCAAAATTGCAGAAATTCCCCTTATTGTGGGGCAAAAAGGCAGAAATTTATTATATGTTGGGGCAAAAAGACAGAAATTCTCCTTATTTCAGAAAAAAAAAGCAGAAATTTTCTTATTTTGGGGCAAAAAGGCAGAAATTTCCCATATTTTGGTGCAAAAATGTAGAAATTCTTTTTATTTTGGGGTAAAAAGTCTGAAATTCCCTTATTTAAAGGCAAAAAAGCAGAAATTTCACTTATTTTGGGGCAAAATTGCAGAAATTTCACTTATTTCAGAGAAAAAAGTCAGAAATTTTCCTTATTTTGGGGCAAAGAGACAGAAATTCCTTTTGTTTTGGGGAAAAAAGCCAGAAATTCCACTTATTTAGAGGCAAAAAAGCAGAAATTCCCCTCATTTTGAAGCAAAAATGAAGAAATTTCCCTTTTTTATGGCAAAAAGGTATGAATTCTACTTATTTTCGGGCAAAAAGGCAGAAATTCCCCGTATTTTGGAGCAAAATTGAAGAAATTCCCCTAATTGTGGGGCAAATAGTCAGAAATTTTCAATATGTTGGGGCAAAAATGCAGAAATTCTCCTTATTTTGGGGCAAAACTCAGAAATACCACTTATTTTGGGGCAAAATTCCAGAAATTTCCCTTATTTTGGAGAAAAATTGCAGAAATTTCACTTATTTTAGGCAAAATTGCAGAAATTTCACTTATTTCAGAAAAAAAGCAGAAATTTTTTATTTTGGGGCAAAAAGGCAGAAATTTCTTTTATTTTGGTACAAAATTGAAGAAATTTTTTTATTTTGGGGCAAAAACGCAGAAATTTCCCATATTTTGGGGCAAAAATGCAGAAATTTCCCTTATTTTGACGTAAAAAGGATGAAATTCCCATTATTTGGGGGCAAAGAGAGAGAAATTTTTCTTATTTTGAGGCAAAATTGCAGCAATTTCACTTATTTCAGGGTAATAAGTCAGAAATTTTCTTTATCTTGGGGCAAAAAATACAGAAATTTCCTTTGTTTTGGGAGAAAAAGACAGAAATTCCACTTATTTAGAGGCAAAAAAGCAGAAATTTTCCTTATTTTGGAGCAAAAATGAAGAAATTTCCCTTTTTTATGGCAAAAAGGTATGCATTCTTCTTATTTTCGGGCAAAAAGGCAGAAATGCCCCGTATTTTGGAGCAAAATGGCAGAAATTCCCCTAATTGTCAGGCAAAAAGGTAGAAATTCCCTATATGTTGGGGCAAAAAGACAGAAATTCTCCTTATTTTGGGGCAAAACTCAGAAATTCCACTTATTTGGGGCAAAATTCCAGAAATTTACCTTATTTTATGGCAAAATTGCAGAAATTTCACTTATTTTGGGGCAAAATTGCAGAAATTTCACTTATTTCAAGAAAAAAAGGCAGAAATTTTCCTTATTTTGGGGCAAAAAGGCAGAAATTCCTAATATTTTGTGGCAAAAATCTAGAAATTCCCCTTATTTTGAGGTAAAAAGCTGAAATTCTCCTTATTTGGGGGCAAAAAGGCAGTAATTTCCCTTATTTTGGGACAAAATTGCAGAAATTTCACTTATTTCAGGGTAATAAGTCAGAAATTTTCTTTATTTTGGGGCTAAAAGGACAGAAATTTCCTTTGTTTTGGGGGAAAAAGACAGAAATTCTACTTATTTAGAGTCAAAAATGCAGAAATTCCTCTTACTTGGGGAAAAAATAAGGAAATTTCCCTTTTTTATGGCAAAAAGGTATGCATTCTTCTTATTTTTGGGCAAAAAAGCAGAAATTCCCCGTATTTCGGAGGAAAATTGTAGAAATTCCCCTAATTGTGGAACAAAAAGGCAGAAATTCCCTATATGTTGGTGCAAAAAGACAGAAATTCTCCTTTTTTTCGGGCAAAACTCAGAAGTTTCCTTATTTTAGGGCAAAATTCCAGAAATTTCCCTTATTTTGGGCCAAAATTGCAGAAATTTCACTTATTTCAGGGAAAAAAGGCAGAAATTTCACTTATTTCAGAAAAAAAAAAGCAGAAATTTTTTTATTTTGGGGCAAAAAGGCAGAAATTTCTTTTATTTTGGTACAAAATTGCAGAAATTTTTCTTATTTTAGAGCAAAAATGCAGAAATTTTTCATATTTTGGGGCAAAAATGCAGAAATTCTTCTTATTTTGAGGAAAAAGGCTGAAATTCCCCTTATTTGGGGGCAAAAAGGCAGAAATTTCACTTATTTTGGGGCAAAATTGCAGAAATTTCACTTATTTCAGGGTAATAAGTCAGAAATTTTCCTTATTTTGGGCAAAAAACACAGAAATTCCCTTTGTTTTGTGGGGAAAACACAGAAATTCCACTTTTTTAGAGGCAAAAAAGCAGAAATTCCTTTTATTTTTTAGCAAAAATGAAGAAATTTCCCTTTTTTGTAGCAAAAGGTATACATTCCCCTTATTTTTAGGCTAAAAAGCAGAAATTCCCCGTATTTTGGAGCAAAATTGCAGAAATTCCCCTAATTGTGGGGCAAATAGGCAGATATTCCCTATATGTTAGTGCAAAAAGACAGAAATCCTCCTTATTTTCGGGCAAAACTCAGAAATTCCACTTATATTGGGGCAAAATTCCAGAAATTTCCCTTATTTTGGGGCAAAATTGCAGAAATTTCACTTATTTTGGGGCAAAATTCCAGAAATTTCACTTATTTATGGGAAAAAAATCAGAAATTATTTTATTTTGGGGAAAAAAGGCAGAAATTTCTTATATTTTGGTAAAAAATTTCAGAAATTTTTCTAATTTTGGGGCAAAAGGCAGATATTTCCCATATTTTAGGGCAAAAATGCAGAAATTCCCCTTTTTTGAGGTAAAAAGGATGAAATTCCCTTATTTGGGGGCAAAAAGGCAGACATTTCCCTTATTTTGGGGCAAAATTGCAGAAATTTCACATATTTCAGGGAAAAAAGGCAGAAATTTTCCTTATTTTGGGGCAAAATTGCAGAAATTTCACTTATTTTGGGGCAAAATTGGAGAAATTTCACTTATGTCACGGTAATAAGTCAGAAATTTTTTTTATTTTGGGGCAAAAAAGACAAAAAATCCCTTTGTTTTGGGGGAAAAAGACAGAAATTCCACTTATTTAGAGGCAAAAAAGCAGAAATTCCCCTTATTTTGGAGCAAAAATGAAGAAATTTCCCTTTTTTATGGCAAAAAGGTATGCATTCTTCTTATTTTCGGGCAAAAACCAGAAATTTCCCGTATTTTGGAGCAAAATTGCAGAAATTCCTTTAATTTTGGGGCAAAAAGGCAGAAATTCCCTATATTTTATGGCATAAAGACAGAAATTCTTCTTATTTTGGGGCAAAACTCAGAAATTCCACTTATTTTAAGGCAAAATTCCAGAAATTTCCCTTATTTTGGGGCAAAATTGCAGAAATTTCACTTATTTTGGGGCAAAATTTCAGAAATTTCACTTCTTTCAGAAAAAAAAGTAGAAATTTTTCTATTTGGAAGCAAAAAGGCAAAAATTTCATTTATTTTGGTACAAAATTGCAGAAATTTTTTTTATTTTGGGCAAAAAGGCAGAAATTTTCCATATTTTGGGGCAAAAATGCAGAAATTCCCCTTATTTTGAGGTAAAAAGGCTGAAATTCCCGTTATTTGGGGGCAAAAAGGGAGAAATTTCCCTTATTTTGGGGAAAAATTGCAGAAATTTCACTTATTTCAGGGAAAAAAGGCAGAAATTTTCCTTATTTTGGGGCAAAAATGCAGAAATTTCTAATATTTTGTGGCAAAAATGCAGAAATTCCCTTTATTTTGAGGTAAAAAGAGTGAAATTCCCCTTATTTGGGGGTAAAAAGGCCGAAATTTCCCTTATTTTGGGGCAAAATTGCAGATATTTCAATTATTTCAGGGTAATAAGTAAGAAATTTTCCTTATTTTGGGGCAAAAAAGACAGAAATTCCCTTTGTTTTGGGGGAAAAAGACAGAAATACCACTTATTTAGAGGCAAAAAAGCAGAAATTTTCCTTATTTTGGAGCAAAAATGAAGAAATTTCCCTTTTTTATGGCAAAAAGGTATGCAATCTTCTTATTTTCGGGCAAAAAGGCAGAAATTCCCCGTATTTTGGAGCAAAATTGCAGAAATTCCCCTAATTGTCGGGCAAAAAGGTAGAAATTCCCTATATGTTGGGGCAAAAAGACAGAAATTCTCCTTATTTTGGGGCGAAACTCAGAAATTCCACTTATTTGGGGCAAAATTCCAGAAATTTTCCTTATTTTAGAACAAAATTGCAGAAATTTCACTTATTTTGGGGCAAAATTGCAGAAATTTCACTTATTTCAGGAAAAAATGCAGAAATTTTCCTTATTTTGGGGCAAAAATCAGAAATTCCTAATATTTTGTGGCAAAAATGCAGAAATTCCATTTATTTTGAGGTAAAAAGGCTGAAATTACCCTTATTTGGGGGCAAAAAGGCCGTAATTTCCCTTATTTTGGGGCAAAATTGAAGAAATTTCAGTTATTTCAGGGTAATAAGTAAGACATTTTTTTATTTTGGAAGAAAAAAGACAGAAATTCCCTTTGTTTTGGGGGAAAAAGACAGAAATTCCACTTATTTAGAGTCAAAAATGCAGAAATTCCCCTTATTATGAAGCAAAAATGAAGAAATTTCCCTTTTTTATGGCCAAAAGGTATGCATTCTTCTTATTTTCAGGCAAAAAGGCAGAAATTCCCTGTATTTTGAGCAACATTGCAGAAATTCCCCTAATTGTGGGGCAAAAAGGCAGAAATTCCCTATATGTTGGGGCAAAAAGACAGACATTCTTCTTATTTTGGGGCAAAACTGAGAAATTCCACTTATTTTGGGGCAAAATTCCAGAAATTTCCCATATTTTGGGGCCAAATTGCAGAAATTTCACTTATTTTGTGGCAAAATTTCAGAAATTTCACTTATTTCAGGGAAAAAAAGCAGAAATTTTTTTATTTTGGGGCAAAAAGGCAAAAATTTCCCATATTTTGAAGCAAAAATTCAGAAATTCCCCTTATTTTGAGGTAAAAAGGCTGAAATTCCCCTTATTTGGGTGCAAAAAGGCAAAAATTTCTCTTATTTAGAGGCAAAATTGAAGAAATTTCACTTATTTCAGGGTAATAAATCAGAAATTTTCTTTATTTTGGGGCAAAAAAGACAGAAATTCTATTTGTTTTGGGGGAAAAAACAGAAATTGGAATTATTTAGAGGAAAAAAGCAGAAATTCTTCTTATTTTGGAGCAAAAATAAAAAAATTTCCCTTTTTTATGGCAAAAAGGTATGCATTCTTCTTATTTTCAGACAAAAAGGCAGAAATTCCCCGTATTTTGGAGCATAATTGCAGAAATTCCTCTAATTGTGGGGCAAAAAGGCAGAAATTCCTTATATGTTGGGGCAAAAAGACAGAAATTCTCCTTATTTTGGGGCAAAACTCAGAAATTTCACTTATTTTGGGGCAAAATTGAAGAAATTTCAGTTATTTCAGAAAAAAAAGCATAAATTTTTTTATTTTGGGGCAAAAAGGCAGAAATTTCTTTTATTTTGGTACAAAATTGCAGAAATTTTTATAATTTTGGGGCAAAAAGGCTGAAATTTCCCATATTTTGGGGCAAAAATGCAGAAATTCCGCTTATTTTGGGGTAAAAAGTCTGAAATTCCCTTATTTGGGGGCAAAAAAGCAGAAATTTCACTTATTTAAGGAAAAAAAGGCAGAAATTTTCCTTATTTTGGGGCAAAAATACAGAAATTCCTTTTGTTTTAGAGAAAAAAGACAGAAATTCCACTTATTTAGAGGCAAAAAAGCAGAAATTCCCTTTATTTTGAGGTAAAAAGGCTGAAATTCCCCTTATTTGGGGGCAAAAAGGCAGAAATTTCCTTTATTTTGGGGCAAAATTGCAGAAATTTCACTTATTTCAGGGTAATAAGTCAGAAATTTTCCTTATTTTGGGGCAAAAAAGACAGAAATTCCCTTTGTTTTGGGGGAAAAAGACAGAAATTCCACTTATTTAGAGGCAAATGCAGAAATTCCCCTTATTTTGGAGCAAAAATGAAGAAATTTCCCTTTTTTATGGCAAAAAGGTATGCATTCTTCTTATTTTCGGACAAAAAGGCAGAAATTCCCCGTATTTTGGAGCAAAATTGCAGAGATTCCCCTAATTGTGAGGCAAAAAGGCAGAAATTCCCTATATGTTGGGGCAAAAGGACAGAAATTCTTCTTATTTTGTGGCAAAACTCAGAAATACCACTTATTTTGAGGCAAAATTCCAGAATTTTCCTTCATTTTGGGGCAAAATTGCAGAAATTTCACTTATTTTGGGCAAAATTGCAGAAATTTCACTTATTTCAGAAAAAAAGCAGAATTTTTTTTATTTTGGGGGAAAAAGGCAGAAATTTCTTTTATTTTGGTACAAAATTGAAGACATTTTTCTTATTTTGGGGCAAAAACGCAGAAAGTTCCCATATTTTGGGGCAAAAATGCAGAAATTTCCCTTTTTTTGACGTAAAAAGGCTGAAATTCCCCTTATTTGGGGACAAAAAGGGAGAAATTTTTCTTATTTTGAGGCAAAATACAGCAATTTCACTTATTTCAGGGTGATAAGTCAGAAATTTTCCTTATCTTGGGGCAAAAAATACAGAAATTCCCTTTGTTTTGGGGGAAAAAGTCAGAAATTCCACTTATTTAGAGGCAAAAAAGCAGAAATTCCCCTTAATTTGAAGCAAAAATGAAGATTTCCCTTTTTTGTGGCAAAAGGTATACATTCCCTTTATTTTCGGGCTAAAAAGCAGAAATTCCCCGTATTTTGGAGCAAAATTCTAGAAATTCCCCTAATTGTGGGGCAAAAAGGCAGAAATTCCCTATATGTTAGGGCAAAAGACAGAAATTCTCCTTATTTTGGGGCAAAACTCAGAAATTCCACTTATTTTGGGGCAAAATTCCAGAGATGTCCTTATTCTGGGGCAAAATTGAAGAAATTTCACTTATTTCAGGGAAAAAGGCAGAAATTTTCCTTATTTTGGGGCAAAAAGGCAGAAATTCCTAATATTTTGTTGCAAAAATGCAGAAATTCTCCTTATTTTGAGGTAAAAGGGTGAAATTCCTCTTATTTGGGGGCAAAAGTGCAGAAATTTCCCTTATTTTGGGGCAAAATTGCAGAAATTTCACTTATTTCAGGGTAATAAGTCAGAAAATTTCTTTATTTTGTTGCAAAAAAGACAGAAATTTTCTTTGTTTTGGGGGAAAAAGAGAGAAACTCCACATATTTAGAGGCAAAAAGCAGAAATTCCCCTTATTTTGGAGCAAAATTACAGAAATTTCCCTTTTTTATGGCAAAAAGGTATGCATTCTTCTTATTTTCGGGCAAAAAGGCAGAAATTCTCTGTATTTTGGAACAAAATTGCAGAAATTAACCTAATTGTGGGGCAAAAAGGCAGAAATTCCCTATATGTTGGGGCAAAAAGACAGAAATTCTGCTTATTTTGGGGCAAAACTCAGAAATTCCACATATTTTGGGGCAAAATTCCAGAAATTTCCCTTATTTTGGGGCAAAATTGCAGAAATTGCACTTATTTTGGGACAAAATTGGGGAAATTTCACTTATTTCAGAGAAAAAAGCAGAAATTTTCCTTAATTTGGGGCAAAAAGGCAGAAATTTCCCATATTTTAATACAAAATTGCAGAAATTTTTTCTTATTTTTGGCAAAAAGACAAAAATTTCCCATATTTTGGGGAAAAAATGCAGAAATTCCCCTTATTTTGAGGTAAAATGCTGAAATTCCCCTTATTTGGGGTTAAAAAACAGAAATTTCTTTTATTTTGGGGCAAAATTGCAGAAATTTCACTTATTTCAGGGTAATAAGTCAGAAATTTTCCTTATTTTGGGGCAAAAAAGACAGAAATTCCCTTTGTTTTGGGGGAAAAAGACAGAAATTCCACTTATATAGAGGCATAAAAGCAAAAATTCCCCTCATTTTGGACAAAAATGAAGAAAATTCCCTTTTTTATGGCAAAAAGGTATGCATTATTATTATTTTCGGACAAAAATGCAGAAATTCCCCGTATTTTAGAGCAAAATTGCCGAAATTCCCCTAATTGTGGCGCAAAAATGCAGTAATTCCCTATATGTTGGGGCAAAAAGACAGAAATTCTCCTTATTTTAGGGCAAAACTCAGAAATTTAAATTATTTTGGGGCAAAATTGCAGAAATTTCACTTATTTCAGAAAAAAAAGCAGAAATTTTCTTATTTTGGGGCCAAAAGGCAGAAATTTCTTTTATTTTGTTACAAAATGCAGAATTTTTTTTATTTTGGGGCAAAAAGGCAGAAATTTCCCATATTTTGGGGTAAAAATGCAGAAATTTCTCTTATTTTGAGGTAAAAGGCTGAAATTCCCCTTATTTGGGGGCAAAAAGGCAGAAATTTCTCTTATTTTGGGGTAAAATTGCAGAAATTTCACTTATTTCAGGGTAATAAGTCAGAAATTTAACTTATTTTGGAGCCAAAAAACAGAAATAACCTTTGTTTTTGGGGGAAAAAGACAGAAATTCCACTTTTTTAGAGGCAAAAAAGCAGAAATTCCCCTTATTTTGGAGCAAAAATGAAGAAATTTCACTTTTTAAGGGCAAAAAGGTATGCATTCTTCTTATTTTTGGGCAAAAAGGCAGAAATAACCTTATTTTAGAGCAAAATTGCAGAAATTTCCCAAATTGTGGGGCAAAAATGCAGAAATTCCCAATATGTTGAGGCAAAAATACAGAAATTCTCCTTATTTTTGGGCAAAACTCAGAAATTCCACTTATTTTGGGGCAAAATTCCAGAAATTTCACTTATTTTGGGGCAAAATTGTAGAAATTTCACTTATTTTGAAGCAAAATTTCAGAAATTTCACTTTTTTCAGAAAAAAAAGTAGAAATTTTTTTATTTGGAAGCAAAAGGGCAGAAATTTCTTTTATTTTGGTACAAAATTGCAGAAATTTTTCTTAGTTTCGGGCAAAAAGGCAGAAATTCCCCTTATTTTGGAGCACAAATGAAGAAATTTCCCTTTTTTATGGCAAAAAGTTATGCATTCCCTTTATTTTTGGGAAAAGGCAGAAATTCCCTGTATTTTCGAGCAAAATTGCAGAAATTTCCCTAATTTTTGGGCAAAATTCCAGAAATTTCCCTTATTTTGGGGAAAAATTGCAGAAATTTCACTTATTTTAGGGCAAAATTGGAGAAATTTCACTTATTTAAGGGAAAAAAGGCAGAAATTTTCCTTATTTTGGGGCAAAAAGGCAGAAATTCTTAATATTTTGTGGCTAAAATGTAGAAATTCCCCTTATTTTGAGGTAAAAAGGCTGTAATTCCTTTTATTTGGGGGCAAAAAGGCAGAAATTTCCCTTATTTTGGGGCAAAAAGACAGAAATTCCTATTATTTTGTGACAAAAAGGCAGAAATTTCATGTATTTTGGGGCAAAATTGCAGAAATTTCACTTATTTCAGGGCATAATTCAAAAATTCCTTTTATTTTGGGGCAAAAAGACAGAAATTCCATTTATTTTTTGGTACAAAGGCAGAAATTTCACTTACTTTGAAGTAAAAAGGCAGAAATTCCTCTTATTTTGGGGCAAAAATGAAGAAATTTCCTTTTTTGTGGTAAAAGGTATACATTCCCCTTACATTCGGGATAAAAAGCAGGAATATCCCGTGTTTTGAAGCAAAAATGCAGAAATTCTCATAATTTTCGGGCAAAAAGGGAGAAATTCCCTAATTTTGGGGCAAAAGGCAGAAATTCCTTTTATTTTGGGGCAAAAATCAGAAATTCCCCTTCTTTTGGGGCAAAATTCAAGAAATTTCTTTATTTTGGGGCAAAATTACAGGAATTTACCTTATTTTGGGGCAAAATTGAAGAAATTTCCCTTATTTGGAGCAAAATTGCAAAAATTTCACTTATTTTCAGGTAAAAAGGCTGAAATTTCCTTTATTTTGGGGCAAAAAGGGAGAAATTCCACTTATTTCGGAGCAAAATTGCAGAAATTTCCCTTATTATGGGGAAATATTGCAGAAATTTCCCTTAATTTAAGGCAAAATTGCAGAAATTTCACTTATTTAAGAAAAAAAAAGCAAAAATTTTTCTTATTTTGGGGCAAAAAGGCAGAAATTCCCATTATTTTGGGGCAAAAAAGACAGAAATTCACTTTGTTTTGGGGGAAAAAGACAGAAATTCCACTTATTTAGAGGCAAAAACGCAGAAATTCCCCTTATTTTGGAGCAAAAATGAAGAAATTTACCTTTTTATGGCAAAAAGTTATGCATTCCCCTTACTTTCGGGATAAAAGCAGATATTCCCCGTATTTTGAAGCAAAATTGCAGAAATTCTCATAATTTTCGGGCAAAAAGGCAGAAATTCTCCTTATTTGGGGGCAGAAAGACAGATAATCTCCTTTTTTGGGAACAAACATTCAGAAATTTCCCTTATTTTAGAGAAAAATATAAGAAATTTCACTTATTTCAGGGTAATAAGTCAGAAATTCCCCTTATTTTGGGGCAAAAAAGACAGAAATTCCCTTTGTTTTGGGGGAAAAAGACAGAAATTCCACTTATTTAGAGGCAAAAAGGCAGAAATTCCCTTTATTTTGGAGCAAAAATGAAGAAATTTTCCTTTTTATGGAAAAAAGGTAGGCATTCCCATTATTTGCGGGCAAAAAGGCAGAAATTCCTCGTATTTTGGAGCAAAATTGCATAAATTCCCCTAATTATGGGGCAAAATTCTAGAAATTTCCTTTATTGTGGGGCAAAATTGCAGGAATTTACCTTATTTTGGGGCACAATTTCAGAAATTTCACTTATTTGGGGCAAAATTGCAGAAATTTCAGTTATTTTCAGGTAAAAAGCCTGAAATTTCCTTTCTTTTGGGGCAAAAAAAGAAAAATTCCCCTTATTTTGGGGCAAAATTGCAGAAATTTCACTTGTTATGGGGAAATATTGCAGAAATTTTTCTTAATTTAAGGCAAAATTGCAGAAATTTTACTTATTTCAGAGAAAAAAAGCAAAAATATTTCTTATTTTGGGGCAAAAAGGCAGAAATTCCCATTATTTTGGGGCAAAAAGGCAGAAATTCACCTTATTTTGGAGTAAAATTGCAGAAATTTCACATATTTCAGGGCAAAAAGGCAGAAATTTCCCTTAATTTGGGGCAAAAAAGACATAAATTCCCTTTGTTTTGGGGGAAAAAGACAGAAATTCCACTTATTTAGAGGCAAAAAGGCAAAAATTCCCCTTATTTTGGAGCAAAAATGAAGAAATTTCCCTTTTTTATGGAAAAAAGTTATGCATTCCCCTTTTTTTTGGGCAAAAAGGCAGAAATTCCCCGTATTTTGGAGCAAAATTGCAGAAATTCCCCTAATTATTGGGCAAAAATGCAGAAATTCCCTATATGTTGGGGCAAAAAGACAGAAATTCTAATTATTTTGGGGCAAAACTCAGAAATTCCACTTATTTTGGGGCAAAATTCCAGAAATACCCTTATTTTGGGGCAAAATGGCAGATATTTCACTTATTTTAGGACAAAATTGCAGAAATTTCACTTATTTCAGGGAAAAAAGGCAGAAATTTTCCTTATTTTGGAGCAAAAAGGCAGAAATTCCTAATATTTTGTGGCAAAAATACAGAAATTCCCCTTATTTTGAGGTGAAAAAGCTGAAATTCCCCTTATTTGGGGGCAAAAAGGCAGAAATTTCCCTTATTTTGGGGCAAAATTGCAGAAATTTCACTTATTTCAGTGTAATAAGTCAGAAATTTTCTTGATTTTGGGGCAAAAAAGACAGAAAATCCCTTTGATTTTGAGGAATAAACAGAAATTCCACTTAGTTAGAGGCAAAAAAGCAGAAATTCCCCTTATTTTGGAGCAAAAATGAAGAAATTTACCTTTTTTAAGGCAAAAAGGTATGCATTCCCCTTATTTTTGGGCAATAAGGCAGAAATTCCTCGTATTTTGGAGCAAAATTGCAGAAATTTCCCTAATTGTGGGGCAAAAATGTAGAAATTCCCTATATGTTGGTGCAAAAAAACAGAAATTCTCCTTATTTTGTGGCAAAACTCAGAAATTCCACTTATTTTGGGGCAAAATTTCAGAAACTTCATTTATTCTGGGGCAAAATTGCAGAAATTTCACTAATTTTGGGGCAAAATTGCTGAAATTTTACTTATTTCAGGGTAATAAATCAGAAATTCCCCTTATTTTGGGGCAAAAAAGACAGAAATTCCCTGTGATTTGGGAGAAAAAGACAGAAATTCCACTTATGTAGAGGCAAAAAGGCAGAAATTCCCTTTTTTTTTGGAGCAAAAATGAAGAAATTTCCCTTTTTATGGCAAAAAGGTATGCATTCCCATTATTTTCGGGCAAAAAGGCAGAAATTCCCCGTATTTTGGACCAAAATTGCAGAAATTTCCCTAATTTTGGGGCAAAAGGCAAAAATTCCCTTTATTTGGGGGCAAAAATTAAAAATTCCCCTTATTTTAGGGCAAAATTCAAGAAATTTCCTTTATTTTGGGGCAAAATTGGAGGAATTTACCTTATTTTGGGGCAAAATTGCAGAAATTTCCCTTATTTGGGGCAAAATTGCAGAAATTTCAGTTATTTTCAGGTAAAAAGGCTGAAATTTCCTTTATTTCGTGGCAAAAAGGGAGAAATTCCCCTTATTTTGGAGCAAAAATTCAGAAATTCCTAATATTTTGTGGCAAAAATGCAGAAATTCCTATTATTTTGAGGTGAAAAGGCTGAAATTCCCCTTATTTGGGGGCAAAAAGGCAGAAATTTCCCTTATTTTGGGGCAAAATTGCAGAAATTTCACTTATTTCAGGGTAATAAGTCAGAAATTTTCTTGATTTTGGGCCAAAAACGACAGAAAATCCCTTTGTTTTGGAGGAAAAAACAGAAATTCCACTTATTTAGAGTCAAAAAAACAGAAATTTCCCTTATTTTGGAGTAAAAATGAAGAAATTTCCCTTTTTTAAGGCAAAAAGTTATGCATTCCCTTTATTTTCGGGCAAAAAAGCAGAAATTCCTCGTATTTTGGAGCAAAATTGCAGAAATTCCCTTAATTTTGGGGCATAAATGCAGACATTCCCTATATGTTGGGGCAAAAAGGCAAAAATTCTCCTTATTTTGGGGCAAAACTCAGAAATTTCACTTATTTTGGGGCATAATTCCAGAAATTTCTTTTATTCTGGTGCAAAATTGCAGAAATTTCACTTATTTTCAGGTAAAAAGGCTGTAATTTCCTTTATTTAGGGCAAAAAGGGAGAAATTCCCCTTATTTTGGGGCAAAAAGGCAGAAATTCCCCTTATTTTGAGGTAAAAAGCCTGAAATTCCCCTTATTTGGGGGCAAAGAGGCAGAAATTTTCCTTATTTTGGGCCAAAATTGCAGAAATTTTACTTATTTCATAGTAATTAGTCAGAAATTCCCCTTATTTTGAGGCAAAAATGACAGAAATTCCTTTTGTTTTGGGGGAAAAAGACAGAAATTCCACTTATTTAGAGGCAAAAAACAGAAATTCCCCTTATTTCGGAGTAAAAATGAAAAAATTCACCTTTTTATGGCAAAAAGGTATGCATTTCCCTTACTTTCGGGATAAAAGCAGAAATTCCCCGTATTTTGATGCAAAATTGCAGAAATTCTCATAATTTTCGGGCAAAAGGCAGAAATTCTCCTTATTTTGGGGCAAAAAGACAGAAAATCTCCTTTTTTTGGTTTCAAACAGTCAGAAATTCCTCTTATTTTGTGGCAAAATTGCATAAATTTCCTTTACATTGAGGCAAAATTGCAGAAATATCCCTTATTTTGGGGCAAAATTGCAGAAATTTTACTTATTTCAGGGTATTATGTCAGAAATTCCCCTTATTTTGAGGCAAAAAAAATAGAAATTCCCTTTGTTTTGGAGGAAAAAGACAGAAATTCCACTTATTTAGAGGCAAAAAGGCAGAAATTCCCTTTATTTTGGAGCAAAAATGAAGAAATTTCCCTTTTTATGGCAAAAAGGTATGCATTCCCATTATTTTCGGGCAAAAAGGCAGAAATTCCCCATATTTTGGGGGAAAAGTGCAGAAATTCCTCTAATTTTGGGGCACAAGGATAAAATTCTTTTTATTTTGGGGCAAAATTCAGAAATTCCCCTTATTTTGGGGCAAAATTTCAGAAATTTCCTGTATTTTGGGGCAAAATTGCAATAATTTACCTTATTTTGGGGCACAATTTCAGAAATTTCCCTTATTTGGGGCAAAATTGCAGAAATTTCAGTTATTTTCAGGTAAAAAGGGAGAAATTCCCCTTATTTTGGGGCAAAATTGCAGAAATTTCCCTTATTAGGGGAAAAAATGCAGAAATTTCCCTTATTTTAGGCCAAAATTGCAGAAATTTCACTTATTTCAGAGGAAAAAAGCAAAAATTTTTCTTATTTTGGGGCAAAAAGGCAGAAATTCCCATTATTTTGTGGCAAAAAAGCAGAAATTCACCTTATTTTGGGGTAAAATTGCAGAAATTTCACATATTTCAGGGCAAAAATGCAGAAATTTCCCTTATTTTGGGGCAAAAAAGACAGAAATTCCCTTTGTTTTGGGGGAAAAAGACAGAAATTCCACTTATTTTGAGGCAAAAATGCAGAAATTTCCCTTATTTTGGAGCAAAAATAAAGAAATTTCCCTTTTTTATGGCAAAAAGTTATGCATTCCCCTTATTATCGGGCAAAAATACAGAAATTCCTCGTATTTTGGAGAAAAATTGCAGAAATTCCCCTAATTGTGGGGCAAAAATGCAGAAATTCCCTATATGTTGGGGCAAAAAGACAGAAATTCTCCTTATTTTGTGGCAAAACACAGAAATTCCACTTATTTTGGAGCAAAATTCCAGAAATTCCCATTATTTTGGGGCAAAATTGCAAAATTTGACTTATTTTGGGGCAAAATTGCAGAAATTTCACTTATTTCAGGGAAAAAAGGCAGAAATTTTCTTTATTTTGGGGCAAAAAGGCAGAAATTCCTAATATTTTGTAGCAAAAATGCAGAAATTCCTATTATTTTGAGGTGAAAAGTCTAAAATTCCTCTTATTTGGGGGCAAAAAGGCAGAAATTTCCCTTATTTTTGGGCAAAATTGCAGAAATTTTACTTATTTCAGGGTAATAAGTCAGAAATTTTCTTGATTTTGGGGCAAAAAAGACAGAAAATCCCTTTTTTTAGAGGAAAAAACAGAAATTCCACTTATTTAGAGGCAAAAAAACAGAAATTCCCCTTATTTTGAGCAAAATGAAGAAATTTCCCTTTTTTAAGGCAAAAAGGTACGCATTCTTCTTATTTTCGGGCAAAAAGGCAGAAATTCCCTGTATTTTGGACAAAATTGCAGAAATTCCCCTAATTGTGGGGCAAAAATGCAGAAATTCCCTATATGTTGGTGCAAAAAGACAGAAATTCTCCTTATTTTGGGGCAAAACTCAGAAATTCCACTTATTTTGGGGCAAAAGTTCAGAAATTTCCCTTATTCTGGGGCAAAATGCAGAAATTTCACTTATTTTGGGGCAAAATTGCAGAAATTTCACTTATTTCAGAAAAAAAAGGCAGAAATTTTCCTTAATTTGGGGCAAAAAGGCAAAAATTCCTTTTATTTTGAGGTAAAAAGCCTGAAATTCCCCTTATTTGGGGGCATAAATGAAGAAATTTCCCTTATTTTGGGGCAAAATTGCAGAAATTTCACTTATTTCAGGGTAATAAGTCAGAAATTCCACTTATTTTAAGGCAAAAAAGACAGAAATTTCCTTTGTTTTGGGGGAAAAAGACAGAAATTCCACTTATTTAGAGGCAAAAAAGCAGAAATTCCCCTTATTTTGGAGCAAAAATGAAGAAATTTCATTTTTTATGGCAAAAAGGTATGCATTCCCCTTACTTTCGGGATAAAAGCAGAAATTCCCCGTATTTTGAAGCAAAATTGCAGAAATTCTCATAATTTTCGAGCAAAAAGACAGAAATTCTCCTTATTTTGGGGCAAAAAGGCACAAAATCTCCTTTTTTTTGGGAACAAACAGTCAGAAATTTCCCTTATTTTGGGGCAAAATTGCAGAAATTTCCTTTACATTGGGGCAAAATTGCAGAAATTTCCCTTATTTTGGGGCAAAATTGCAGAAATTTCACTTATGTCAGGGTAATAAGTGAGAAATTCTCCTTATTTTGCAGCAAAAAAGACAGAAAACCCCTTGGTTTGGGGGGAAAAAGACAGAAATTCCACTTATTTAGAGGCCATAATGCAGAAATTCCCCTTTTTTTTGGAGCAAAAATGGAGAAATTTCCTTTTTTATGGCAAAAAGGTATGCATTCCCATTAATTTCGGGCAAAAAGGCAGAAATTCCTCGTATTTTGGAGCAAAATTTCTGAAATTCCCTTTATTTTGGGGCAAAAGGCAGAAATTCCCTTTATTTTGGGAACAAAATCAGAAATTCCCACTATTTTGGGGCAAAATTCAAGAAATTTCCTCTATTTTGGGGCATAATTGCAGGAATTTTCCTTATTTTGGAGCAAAATTGCAGAAATTTCCTTTATATGAAGCAAAATAACAGAAATTTCACTTATTTTTAGGTAAAAAGGCTAAAACTTCCTTTATTTTGGTGCAAAAAAGAAGAGATACCCCTTATTATGGGTCAAAATTGCAGAAATTTACCTTATTATGTTGAAATATTGCAGAAATTTTCCTTAATTTAAAGCAAAATTGCAGAAATTTCACTTATTTCAGAGAAAAAAAGCAAAAATTTCTCTTATTTTGGGGCAAAAACGCAGAAATTCCCATTATTTTGGGGCAAAAATGTAGAAATTCACCTTATTTTGGGGTAAAATTGCAGACATTTCACATATTTCAGGGCAAAAAGGCAGAAATTTCCTTTATTTTGGGTCAAAAAAGACAGAAATTTCCTTTGTTTTGGGGGAAAAAGACAGAAATTCCACTTATTTAGAGGCAAAGAAGCAGAAATTCCCCATATTTTGGAGCAAAATTTCAGAAATTCCACTAATTGTGGGGCAAAAATGCAGAAATTCCCTATATGTTTGGGCAAAAAGACAGAAATTCTCCTTATTTTAGGGCAAAACTCAGAAATTCCACTTATTTGGGGCAAAATTACAGAAATTTTCCTTATTTTGGGGCAAAATTGCAGAAATTTCACTTATTTTAGGGCAAAATTTCAGAAATTTCACTAATTTCGGGGAAAAAAGGAAGAAATTTTCTATATTTTGGGGCAAAAAGGCAGAAATTCCTAATATTTTGTGGCAAAAATCCAGAAATTTCCCTTATTTTGGGGCAAAATTGCAGAAATTTCACTTATTTCAGGGTAATGAGTCAGAAATTCCACTTATTTTGGGGCAAAAATGAGAGAAATTCCCTGTGTTTTGTGGGAAAAAGACAGAAATTCCACTTATTTAGAAGCAAAAAGGCTGAAATTCCCCTTATTTTGAAGCAAAAATGAAGAAATTTCATTTTTTATGGCAAAAAGGTATGCATTCCCATTATTTTCGGGCAAAAAGGCAGAAATTCTCCAGATTTTGATCAAAATTGCAGAAATTCCCCTAATTTTGGGGCAAAAGGCAGAAATTCCCTTTATTTTGGGGCAAAAATCAGAAAATCCCTTTATTTTGGGGCAAAATTCAAGAAATTTCGTTTATTTTGGGGCAAAATTGGAGGAATTTACCTTATTTTGGGGCAAAATTGCAGAAATTTCCTTTATGGGTAAAAATTGCAAAAATTTTCTTTATTTTAGGGCAAAATTGCAGAAATTTCACTTATTTCAGAGAAAAAAAGCAAAAATTTTTCTTATTTTGGAACAAAAATGCAAAAATTCTCATTATTTTGGGGCAAAAAGGCAGAAATTCGACTTATTTTGGGGTAAAATTGCAGAAATTTCACATATTTCAGGGCAAAAAGGCAGAAATTTCTCTTATTTTGTGGCAAAATTTCGGAAATTTCACTTATTTCATGGTAATAAGTCAGAAATTCATCTTATTTTGGGGCAAAAAATACAAAAATTCCCTTTGTTTTGGGGGAAAAAAGACAAAAACTCCAATTATTTAGAGGCAAAAAGACAGAAATTCCCATTATATTGGAGCAAAAATGAAGAAATTTCCCTTTTTTATGGAAAAAAGTTATGCATTTTCCTTATTTTCGGGCAAAAAGGCAGAAATTCCCCGTTTGGAGCAAAATTGCAGAAATTCCCCTAATAGTGGGGCAAAAATGCAGAAATTCCCAATATGTTGGGGCAAAAAGACAGAAATTCTCCTTATTTTGGGGCATAACTCAGAAATTCCACTTATTTTGTGGAAAAATTCCAAAATTTCTCTTATTTTGGGGCAAAATTGCAGAAATTTCACTTATTTTAGGGAAAAATGCAGAAATTTTCCTTATTTTGGGGCAAAAATGCAGAAATTCTTAATATTTTGTGGCAAAAATGCAGAAATTCCCTTTATTTTGAGGGAAAAATGCTGAAATTCCCCTTATTTTGGGGCAAAAAGGCAGAAATTTCCTTTATTTTGGGGCAAAAAGACAGTAACTCCTTTTATTTTGTGGCAAAAAGGCAGAAATTTCTTTTATTTTGGGACAAAATTGCAGAAATATCACTTATTTCAGGGCCTAATTCAAAATTCTTTTTATTTTGGGGCAAAAATAGAGAAATTCCATTTATTTTTGGTTAAAAAGGGAGAAATTTCACTTATTTTGATGTAAAAAGCAGAAATTCCACTTATTTTGGGGCAAAAATGAAGAAATTTCCCTTTTTTGTGGCAAAAGGTATACATTCCCCTTACTTTCGGGATAAAAAGCCGAATTTCCCCGTATTTTGAAGCAAAATTGCAGAAATTTTCAAAATTTTCGGGCAAAAAAGCAGAAATTCTCCTTATTTTAGGGCAAAAAGACAGAAAACCTCTTTTTTTCGGGAGCAAACAGTCAGAAATTCCCCTTATTTTGGGGCAAAATTGCAGAAATTTCCTTTATATTGGGGCAAAATTGCAGAAATTTCCCTTATTTTGGAGCAAAATTGCAGAAATTTCACTTATTTCAGGGTAATAAGTCAGAAATTCCCCTTATTTTGGGGCAAAAAAGACAGGAATTCCCTTTGTTTTGGGGGAAAAAGACAGAAATTCCACTTAGTTAGAGGCAAAAATGCAGTAATTCCCCTTATTTTGGAGCAAAAATGAAGAAATTTTCCTTTTTATGGCAAAAAGGTATGCATTCCCATTATTTTCGTGCAAAAAGGCAGAAATTCCCCGTATTTTGGAGCAAAATTGCAGAAATTCCCCTAATTTTGGGTCAAAAGGCAGAAATTCCCTTTATTTTGGGGCAAAATTCAGAAATTCCCCTTATTTTGGGGCAAAATTCAAGAAATTTCCTTTATTTTGGGGCAAAATTGCAGGAATTTACCTTATTTTGGGGCAAAATTGCAGAAATTTCCTTTATTTGGGGCACAATTGCATAAAATTCACTTATTTTCAGGTAAAAAGACTGAAATTTCCTTTATTTTGGGGCAAAAAAAGAGAAATTCTTCTTATTTTGGGACAAAATTGCAGAAATTTCCCTTGTTATGGGAAAAAATTGCAGAAATTTCCCTTATTTTAGGGCAAAATTGCAGAAATTTCACTTATTTCAGAGAAATAAAGCAAAAATGTTTCTTATTTTGGGGCAAAAAGGCTGAAATTCCCATTATTTTAGGGCAAAAAGGCAGAAATTCACCTTATTTTGGGGTAAAAATGCTGAAATTTCACATATTTCAGTGCAAAAAGGCAGATTTTTTTTATTTTGGGGCAAAATTGCAGAAATTTCACTTATTTTAGGGTAATAAGTCAGAAATTCCCCCTTATTTTGGGGCAAAAAATGCAGAAATTCCCGTTGTTTTGGGGGAAAAAGACAGAAATTCCACTTATTTAGAGGCAAAAAGGCAGAAATTTCCCTTATTTTGGAGCAAAAATGAAGAAATTTCCTTTTTTTATGGCAAAAAGTTATGCATTTCCCTTTTTTTTTGGGAAAAAAGGCAGAAATTCCCCGTATTTTGGAGCAAAATTGCAGAAATTCCCCTAATTTTGGGGCAAAACGCAGAAATTCCCTTTATTTTGGGGCAAAAATCAGAAAATCCCTTTATTTTGGGGCAAAATTCAAGAAATCCCCTTTATTTTGGGGCAAAATAGGAGGAATTTACCTTATTTTGGGGCAAAATTGCAGAAATTTCCCTTATTTGGGGCAAAATTGCAGAAATTTAACTTATTTTCAGAAAAAATGCTGAAATTTCCTTTATTTTGCGGCAAAAAGGGAGAAATTCCCCTTATTTTGGGGCAAAATTGCAGAAATTTCCCTTATTATGTGGAAAAATTGCAGAAATTTTCCTTATTTTAGGGCAAAATTGCAGAAATTTCACTTATTTCAAAGAAATAAAGCAAAAATTTTTCTTATTTTGGGAAAAAAATGCAGAAATTCCCATTATTTTGGGGCAAAAAGGCAGAAATTCGACTTATTTTGAGGTAAAATTGCAGAAATTTCACATATTTCAAAGCAAAAAGGCAGAAATTTCCCTTATTTTGGGGCAAAATTGCAGAAATTTCACTTATTTCAGTGTAATAAGTCAGAAATTCCCCTTATTTTGAGGCAAAAAAGACAGAAATTCCCTTTGTTTTGAGGGAAAAAGACAGAAATTCCATTTATTTAGAGGCAAAAAGGCAGAAATTTCCCTTATTTTGGAGCAAAAATGAAGAAATTTCCCTTTTCTATGGCAAAAAGTTATGCATTACCCTTATTTTCGGGCAAAAAGGCAGAAATTCCCCGTACTTTGGAGCATAATTGCAGAAATTCCCCTAGTTGTGGTGCAGAAAGACAGAAATTCCCTATATGTTGGGGCAAAAAGACAGAAATTCTCCTTATTTTGGGGCAAAACTCAGAAATTCCACTTATTTTGGGGCAAAATTCCAGAAATTTCCCTTATTTTGGGGCAAAATTGCAGAAATTTCAATTATTTTGGGGCAAAATTGCAGAAATTTCACTCATTTCAGGGAAAAAAGGCAGAAATTTTCCTTATTTTGGGGCAAAATTGCAGATATTCTTAATATTTTGTGGCAAAAATTCAGAAATTCCCTTTATTTTGAGGGAAAAAGGCTGAAATTCTCCTTATTTTGGGGCGAAAAGGCAGAAATTTCTCTTATTTTGGGGCAAAAAGACAGTAATTCCCCTTATTTTGTTGCAAAAAGGCAGAAATTTCTTTTATTTTGTGGCAAAATTGCAGAAATATCACTTATTTCAGGGAATAATTCAAAAATTCTTTTTATTTTAAGGCAAAAAGACAGAAATTCCATTTATTTTTGGTTAAAAAGGGAGAAATTTCACTTATTTTGAGGTAAAAAGCAGAAATTCCTCTTATTTTGGGGCAAAAATGAAGTAATTTCCCTTTTTTGTGGCAAAAGGTATACATTCCTCTTACTTTCGGGATAAAAAGCCGAAATTCCCCGTATTTTGAAGCAAGATTGCAGAAATTTTCATAATCTTCTGGCAAAAAAGCAGAAATTCTCCTTATTTTAGGGCAAAAAGACAGAAAATCTCCTTTTTTCGAGAGCAAACAGTCAGAAATTCCCCCTATTTTGGGGCAAAATTGGAGAAATTTCTTTTACATTGGGGCAAAATTGCAGAAATTTCCCTTATTTGGGGGCAAAATTGCAGAAATTTCACTTAGTTCAGGGTAATAAGTCAGAAATTACCCTTATTTGGGGGCAAAAAAGACAGAAATTCCATTTGTTTTGGGGGAAAAAGACAGAAATTCCACTTAGTTAGAGGCAAAAATGCAGAAATTCCCCTTATTTTGGAGCAAAAATGAAGAAATTTTCCTTTTTATGGCAAAAAGGTATGCATTCCCATTATTTTCGTGCAAAAAGGCAGAAATTCCCCGTATTTTGGAGCAAAATTGCAGAAATTCCCCTAATTTTGGGTAAAGCCAAAAATTCCCTTTATATTGGGGCAAAAATCAGAAATTCCCCTTATTTTGGGGCAAAATTCAAGAAATTTCCTATATTTTGGGGCAAAATTGCAGGAATTTACCTTATTTTGGGGCAAAATTGCAGAAATTTCTTCTATTTGGGGCAAAATTGCATAAAATACACTTATTTTCAGGTAAAAATGCTGAAATTTCCTTTCTTTTGGGGCAAAAAATGAGAAATTCCCCTTATTTTGGGGCAAAATTGCAGAAATTTCTCTTGTTATGGGAAAAAATGCAGAAATTTCTCTTATTTTAGGGCAAAATTGCAGAAATTTCACTTATTTCAGAGAAATAAAGCAAAAATGTTTCTTATTTTGGGGCAAAAAGGCAGAAATTCCCATTATTTTAGGGCAAAAAGGCAGAAATTCACCTTATTTTGGGGTAAAATTGCAGAAATTTCACATATTTCAGGGCAAAAAGGTAGAAATTTCTTTAATTTTGGGGCAAAATTGCAGCAATTTCACTTATTTCAGGGTAATAAGTCAGAAATTCCGCCTTATTTTGGGGCAAAAAATAAAGAAATTCCCGTTGTTTTGGGGGAAAAATACAGAAATTCCACTTATTTAGAGGCAAGAAGGCAGAAATTCCCCTTATTTTGGAGCAAAAATTAAGAAATTTCCCTTTATTATGGCAAAAATATATGCATTTCTCTTATTTTTGGGAAAAAGTCAGAAATTCCCCGTATTTTGGAGCAAAAATTAAGAAATTTCTTTTTTTTATGGCAAAAAGGTATGCATTCCCCTTATTTTCGGGCAAAAAGGCAGAAATTCCCTGTATTTTGGAGCATAATTGCAGAAATTCCCCTAGTTGTGGTGCAGAAACACAGAAATTCCCTATATGTTGGGGCAAAAAGACAGAAATTCTTCTTATTTTGGGGCAAAACTCAGAAATTCCACTTCTTTTAGAGCAAAATTCCAGAAATTTCACTTATTTTGGGGCAAAATTGCAGAAATTTCACATATTTTGGGGCACAATTGCAGAAATTTCACTTATTTCAGGGAAAAAAGTCAGAAATTTTCCTTATTTTGCGGCAAAGAAACAGAAATTCCTAATATTTTGTGGCAAAAATGCAGAAATTCCTCTTACTTTGAGGTAAAAAGGCTGAATTCCCCTTATTTGGGGACAAAAATGCAGAAATTTCACTTATTTTGGGGCAAAATTGCAAAAATTTCACTTATTTCAGGGTAATGAGTCAGAAATTCTCCTTATTTTGGGGCAAAAAAAAGAGAAATTCCCTTGTTTTGTGGGAAAAAGACAGAAATTCCACTTATTTAGAAGCAAAAAGGCAGAAATTCCCCTTATTTTGGAGCAAAAATGATGAAATTTCATTTTTTATGGCAAAAAGGAATTCAATCCCATTATTTTCGGGTAAAAAGGCAGAAATTCCCCGTAGTTTGGAGCAAAATTGCAGAAATTCCTCTAATTTTGGGGCAAAAGGCAGAAATTCCCTTTATTTTGGGGCAAAAATCATAAAATCTCTTTATTTTGGGGCAAAATTCAAGAAATTTCCTTTATTTTGGGGCAAAATTGTAGGAATTTACCTTATTTTTGGGCAAAATTGCAGAAATTTCCCTTATTTGGGGCAAAATTGCAGAAATTTCACTTATTTTCAGGAAAAAGGGCTGATATTTCCTTTATTTTGTGGCAAAAAGGGAGAAATTCCTCTTATTTTGGGGCAAAATTGCACAAATGTCTCTTATTATGAGGAAAAATTGCAGAAATTTTCCTTATTTAAGGGCAAAATTGCAGAAATTTCACTTATTTCAGAGAAAAAAAGCAAAAATTTTTCTTATTTTGAGGCAAAAAGGCAGAAATTCCCATTATTTTGGGGCAAAAAGACAAAAATTTGACTTATTTTGGGGTAAAATTGCAGAAATTCCCCTAATTTGGGGCAAAAGACAGAAATTCCCTTTAATTTGGGGCTAAAATCATAAATTCCCCTTATTTTGGGGCAAAATTCAAGAAATTTCCTTTAATTTGGGGCAAAATTGCAAGAATTTACCTTATTTTGGGGCAAAATTGCAGAAATTTTTCTTATTTGGGGCAAAATTGCAGAAACTTCAATTATTTTCAGGTAAAAAGGCTGAAATATCCTTTATTTTGGGGCAAAAAGGGAGAAATTCCCCTTATTTTGGGGCAAAATTGAAGAAATTTCCCTTATTATTGGGAAAAATTGCAGAAATTATCCTTATTTTAGGGCAAAATTGCAGAAATTTCACTTATTTCAGAGAAAAAAAGCAAAAATTTTTCTTATTTTGGGGCAAAAGTGCAGAAATTCCCATTATTTTAGGGCAAAAAGGCAGAAATTCACCTTATTTTGGGGTAAAATTGCAGAAATTTCACATATTTCAGGGCCAAAAGGTAGAAATTTCTTTTATTTTGGGGCAAAATTGCAGAAATTTCACTTATTTCAGGGTAATAAGTCAGAAATTCCCCCTTATTTTGGGGCAAAAAATACAGAAATTTCCGTTGTTATTGGGGAAAAAGACAGAAATTCCACTTATTTAGAGGCAAGAAGGCAGAAATTCCCCTTATTTTGGAGCAAAAATTAAGAAATTTCCCTTTTTTTATGGCAAAAAGATATGCATTTCCCTTATTTTTGGGAAAGAAGGCAGAAATTCCCCGTATTTTGGAGCAAAAATTAAGAAATTTCTTTTTTTTATGGCAAAAAGGTATGAATTCCCCTTATTTTCGGGCAAAAAAAAAGAAATTCTCTGTATTTTGGAGCATAATTGCAGAAATTCCCCTAGTTGTGGTGCAGAAACACAGAAATTCCCTATATGTTGGGGCAAAAAGACAGAAATTCTCCTTATTTTGGGGCAAAACTCAGAAATTCCACTTCTTTTGGGGCACAATTCCAGAAATTTCCCTTATTTTGGGGCAAAATTGCAGAAATTTCACTTATTTCAGGGTAATGAGTCAGAAATTCCCCTTATTTTGAGGCAAAAATAGAGAAATTCCCTTGTTTTGTGGGAAAAAGACAGAAATTCCAGTTATTTAGAGGCAAAAAGGCAGAAATTTCCCTTATTTTGGAGCAAAAATGAAGAAATTTCATTTTTTATGGCAAAAAGGTATGCAATCCCATTATTTTCGGGTAAAAAGGCAGAAATTCCCCGTATTTTGGAGCAAAATTGCAGAAATTCCTCTAATTTTGGGGCAAAAGGCAGAAATTCTCTTTATTTTGGGGCAAAAATCTGAAAATCTCTTTATTTTGGGGCAAAATTCAAGAAATTTCCTTTATTTTGGGGCAAAATTGTAGGAATTTACCTTATTTTTGGGCAAAATTGCAGAAATTTCCCTTATTTTGGGCAAAATTGCAGAAATTTCACTTATTTTCAGGAAAAAGGACTGATATTTCCTTTATTTTGTGGCAAAAAGGGAGAAATTCCTCTTATTTTGGGGCAAAATTGCAGAAATTTCTCTTAGTATGAGGAAAAATTGCCGAAATTTTTTTTTTATTTAAGGGCAAAATTGCATAAATTTCACTTATTTCAGAGAAAAAAAGCAAAAATTTTTCTTATTTTAAGGCAAAAAGGCAGAAATTCCCATTATTTTGTGGCAAAAAGGCAGAAATTCACCTTATTTTTGGGTAAAATTGCAGAAATTTCACATATTTCAGGGCAAAAAGGCAGAAATTTCCCTTATTTTGGAGCAAAAATGAAGAAATTTTTCTTTTTTATGGCAAAAAGTTATGCATTCCCCTTATTATCGGGCAAAAAGGCAGAAATTCCCCGTATTTTGGAGCATAATTGCAGAAATTATTCTAGTTGTGGTGCAGAAAGACAGAAATTCCCTATATGTTGGGGCAAAAAGACAGAAATTCTCTTTATTTTGGGGCAAAACTCAGAAATTCCACTTATTTTGGGGCAAAATTCCAGAAATTTCCCTTATTTTGGGGCAAAAATGCAGAAATTTCACTTATTATGGGCAAAATTGCAGAAATTTCACTTATTTCAAAGAAAAAAGGCAGAAATTTTCCTTATTTTGGGGCAAAAAGGCAGAAATTCCTAATATTTTGTGGCAAAAATGCAGAAATTCTCCTTATTTTGAGGTAAAAAGGCTGAAATTCCCATTATTTGGGGGCAAAAAGGCAGAAATTTTTCTTATTTGGGGCAAAATTGCAGAAATTTCACTTATTTAGAGGCAAAAAGACAGAAATTCTCCCTATTTTGGGGCAAAACTTAGAAATTCCACTTATTTTGGGGAAAATTCCAGAAATTTCCTTTATTTTGGGGCAAAATCGCAGAAATTTCACTTATTTTGGGGCAAAATTGCAGAAATTTCACTTATTTTGGGGCAAAATTGCAGAAATTTCACTTATTTCTGGGAAAAAAAGGCACAAATTTTCCTTATTTTGGGGCAAAAAGTCAGAAATTTCCAATATTTTGTGGCAAAAATGCAGAAATTCCCCTTATTTTGAGGTAAAAAGGCTGAAATTCCCATTATTTGGGGGCAAAGAGGCAGAAATTTCCCTTATTTTGGGGCAAAATTGGAGAAATTTCACGTATTTCAGGGTAATAATTCAGAAATTCCCCTTATTTCGGAGCAAAAAAGACAGAAGTCCTTTGTTGTGGGGGAAAAAGACAGAAATTCCACTTACTTAGAGGCAAAAAGGCTGAAATTCTCGGTATTTTGGAGCAAAATTGCAGATATTTCCCTTATTATTGGGAAAATTGCAGAAATTTTCCTTATTTCATGGAAAAATTGCAGAAATTTCACTTATTTCAGGGAAAAAAAGCAAAAATTTTTCTTATTTTGGGGCCAAAAGGCAGAAATTCCCATTAATTTGTGGCAAAAAGGCTGAAATTCCCCTTATTTCGGGGCAAAGAGGCAGAAATTTCCCTTATTTTGGGGAAATATTGCAGAAATTTCACTTACTTCAGGGTAATAAGTCAGAATTTTTCCTTATTTTGAGGCAAAAAAGACAGAAATTCCCTTTGTCTTGGGGGGAAAAGACAGAAATTCCACTTATTTAAAGGCCAAAAAGCAGAAATTCCCCTTATTTTGGAGCAAAAATGAAGAAATTTCCATTTTTTATGGCAAAAAGTTATGCATTCTTCTTATTATCGGGGAAAAAGGCAGAAATTCCTCGTATTTTGGAGCAAAATTGCAGAAATTCCCCTAATTGTGGGGCAAAATTGCAGAAATTCTCATAATTTTCGGGCAAAAAGGCAGAAATTCTTTTTATTTTGGGGCAAAAAGCAGAAGATCTCCTTTTTTCGGGAGCAAACATTAAGAAATTCCCCTTATTTTGGGGCAAAATTGCAGAAATTTCCCTTATTTTGGGGCAAAATTTCAGAAATTTCACTTACTTCAAGGTAATAAGTCAGAAATTCCCCTTATTTTGGGGCAAAAAAGACAGAAATTCTCTTTGTTTTGAGGGAAAAAGACAGAAATTCCACTTATTTAGAGGCAAAAAGGCAGAAATTCCCTTTATTTTGGAGCAAAATTGAAGAAATTTCCTTTATTATTGGGAAAAATTGCAGAAATTTTCCTTATTTTAGGGCAAAATTGCAGAAATTACACTTATTTCAGAGAAAAAAAGCAAAAACTTTTCTTATTTTGGGGCAAAAAGGCAGAAATTTTCATTAATTTGTGGCAAAAAGGCAGAAATTCAACTTTTTTTGGGTAAAATTTCAGAAATTTCACATATTTCAGGGCAAAAAGGCAGAAATTTCCCTTATTTTGGGGCAAAATTGCAGAAATTTCACTTACTTCAGGGTAATAAGTCAGAAATTTCCCTTATTTTGAGGCAAAAAGACAGAAATTCCCTTTGTTTTGAGGGAAAAAGACAGAAATTCCACTTATTTAGAGGCAAAAAGGAAGAAATTTTCCTTCTTTTGGAGCAAAAATGAAGAAATTTCCCTTTTTTATGGCAAAAAGGTATGCATTCCCCTTATTTTCGGGCAAAAAGGCAGAAATTCCCTGTATTTTGGAGCAAAATTGCAGAAATTCCCCTAATTGTGGTGCAAAAGGCTGAAATTCCCTATATGTTGGGGCAAAAAGACAGAAATTCTCCTTATTTTGGGGCAAAACTCAGAAATTCCACTTCTTTTGGGGAAAAATTCCAGAAATTTCCCTTCTTTTGGGGCACAATTGCAGAAATTTCACTTATTTCAGGGAAAAAATTCAGAAATTTTCCTTATTTTGGGGCAAAAATACAGAAATTCCTAATATTTTGTGGCAAAAATGCAGAAATTTCTCTTATTTTGAGGTAAAAAGGCTGAATTCCCCTTATTTGGGGGCAAAAAGGCAGAAATTTCCCTTATTTTGGGGCAAAATTGCAGAAATTTCACTTATTTCAGGGTAATGAGTCAGAAATTCCCCTTATTTTGGGTTAAAAAAGAGAGAAATTCCCTTGTTTTGTGGGAAAAAGACAGAAATTCCACTTATTTAGAGGCAAAATGGCAGAAATTCCCCTTATTTTGGAGCAAAAATGAAGAAATTTCATTTTTTATGGCAAAAAGGTATGCATTCCCATTATTTTCGGGCAAAAAGGCAGAAATTCCCCGTATTTTGGAGCAAAATTGCAGAAATTCCCCTAATTTTGGGGCAAAAGGCAGAAATTCCCTTTATTTTGGGGCAAAAATCAGAAAATCTGTATATTTTGGAGCAAAATTCAAGAAATTTCCTTTATTTTGGGGCAAAATTGAAGGAATTTACCTTATTTTTGGGAAAAATTGAAGAAATTTTCCTTATTTGGGGCAAAATTGCAGAAATTTCACTTATTTTCAGGAAAAAGTGCTGATATTTCCTTTATTTTGGGGCAAAAATAGAGAAATTCCTTTTATTTTGGGGCAAAATTGCAGAAATTTTTCTTATTATGGGGAAAAATTGCAGAAATTTTCCTTATTTAAGGGCAAAATTGCAGAAATTTCACTTATTTCAGAGAAAAAAAGCTTAAATTTTTCTTATTTTGGGGCCAAAAGGCAGAAATTCCCATTATTTTGGGGCAAAAATGCAGAAATTTGACATATTTTGTTGTAAAATTGCAGAAATTCCCCTAATTTTGGGGCAAAAGGCAGAAATTCCCTATATTTTGGGGCAAAAATCATAAATTCCCCTTATTTTTGGGCAAAATTCAAGAAATTTCCTTTAATTTGGGGCAAAATTGCAGGAATTTACTTTATTTTGGGGCAAAATTGCAGAATTTTTTTTTATTTGGGGCAAAATTGCAGAAACTTCAATTATTTTCCGGTAAAAAGGCTGAAATTTCCTTTATTTTGGGGCAAAAAGGGAGAAATTCTTCTTATTTTGGGGCAAAATTGAAGAAATTTCCCTTATTATTGGGAAAAATTGCAGAAATTTTCCTTATTTTAGGGCAAAATTGCAGAAATTTCACTTATTTCAGAGAAAAAACGCAAAAATTTTTCTTATTTTGGGGCAAAAGTGCAGAAATTCCCATTAATTTGTGGTAAAAAAGCAGAAATTCACCTTATTTTGGGGTAAAATTGCAGAAATTTCACATATTTCAGGGCAAAAAGGCAGAAATTTCCCTTATTTTGGAGCAAAAATGAAGAAATTTCCCTTTTTTATGGCAAAAAGGTATGCATTCCTCTTATTTTCGGGCAAAAAGGCAGAAATTCCCCGTATTTTGGAGCATAATTGCAGAAATTTCCCTAGTTGTAGTGCAGAAAGACAGAAATGCCCTATATGTTGGGGCAAAAAGACAGAAATTCTTTTTATTTTGGGGCAAAACTCAGAAATTCCACTTATTTTGGGGCAAAATTCCAGAAATTTCCCTTATTTTAGGGCAGAATTGCAGAAATTTCACTTATTTTGGGGCAAAATTGCAGAAATTTCACTTATTTCAGGGAAAAAAGGCAGAAATTTCCTTTATTTTGGAGCAAAAGGCAGAAATTCCTAATATTTTATGGCAAAAATGCAGAAATTCCCCTTATTTTGAGGTAAAAAGGCTTCAATTCCAATTATTTGGGGGAAAAAGGCATAAATTTCTCTTATTTTGGGGCAAAATTGCAGAAATTTCACTTATTTAGAGGCAAAAAGACAGAAATTCTCCTTATTTTGGGGCAAAACTTAGAAATTCCACTTATTTTGGGCCAAAATTCCAGAAATTTCCCTTATTTTGGTGCAAAATTGCAGAAATTTCATTTATTTTGGGGCAAAATTGCCGAAATTTCACTTATTTTGGGGCAAAATTGCAGAAATTTCACTTATTTCAGAGTAAAAAGGCACAAATTTTCCTTATTTTGGGGCAAAAAGTCAGAAATTCCTAATATTTTGTGGCAAAAATGCAGAAATTCTCCTTATTTTGAGGTAAAAAGGCTGAAATTCCCCTTATTTTGGGGGCAAAGAGGCAGAAATTTCCCTTATTTTGGGGCAAAATTGGAGAAATTTCACATATTTCAGGGTAATAATTCAGAAATTCCTCTTATTTTGGGGCAAAAAAGACAGAAATTCCCTTTGTTTTGGGGGAATAAGACAGAAATTCCACTTATTTAGAGGCAAAATGCAGAAATTCTCGGTATTGTGGAGCAAAATTGCAGAAATTTCCCTTATTATTGGGAAAAATTGCAGAAATTTTCTTTATTTTAGGGCAAAATTGCAGAAATTTCACTTATTTCAGAGAAAAAAAGCAAAAATTTTTCTTATTTTGGGGCAAAAAGGCAGAAATTCCCATTAATTTGTGGCAAAAAGGCAGAAATTCACCTTATTTTGGGGTAAAATTGCAGAAATTTCACATATTTCAGGGCAAAAAGTCAGAAATTTTCCTTATTTTGGAGCAAAATTGCAAAAATTTCACTTATATCAGTGTAATAAGTCAGAAATTCCCCTTATTTTGAGGCAAAAAAGACAGAAATTCACCTTGTTTTGAGGGAAAAAGACAGAAATTCCACTTATTTAGAGGCAAAAAGGCAGAAACTTTCTTTCTTTTGGAGCAAAAATGAAGAAATTTCCCTTTTTTATGGCAAAAAGTTATGCATTCCCCTTATTTTCGGGCAAAAAGGCAAAAATTCCCTGTATTTTGGAGCATAATTGCAGAAATTCCCCTAGTTGTGGTGCAGAAAGACAGAAATTCCCTATATGTTGGTGCAAAATGACAGAAATTCTCCTTATTTTGGGGCAAAACTCAGAAATTCCACTTATTTTGGATCAAAATTCCAGAAATTTCCCTTATTTTGGGGAAAAATTGCAGAAATTTCACTTATTTTGGGGCACAATTGCAGAAATTTCACTTATTTCAGGGAAAAAAGTCAGAAATTTTCCTTATTTTGGGGCAAAAAAAACAGAAATTCCTAATATTTTGTGGCAAAAATGCAGAAATTTCTCTTATTTTGAGGTAAAAAGGCTGAATTCCCCTTATTTGGGGGCAAAAAGGCAGAAATTTCCCTTATTTTGGGGCAAAATTGCAGAAATTTCACTTATTTCAGGGTAATGAGTCAGAAATTCCCCTTATTTTGGGGCAAAAAAGAGAGAAATTCCCTTGTTTTGTGGGAAAAAGACAGAAATTCCACTTATTTAGAGGCAAAAAGGCAGAAATTCCCCTTATTTTGGAGCAAAAATGAAGAAATTTCATTTTTTATGGCAAAAAGGTATGCATTCCCATTATTTTCGGGCAAAAAGGCAGAAATTCCCCGTATTTTGGAGCAAAATTGCAGAAATTCCCCTAATTTTGGGGCAAAAGGCAGAAATTCCCTTTATTTTGGGGCAAAAATCAGAAAATCTGTATATTTTGGAACAAAATTCAAAAAATTTCTTTTATTTTGGGGCAAAATTGAAGGAATTTCCGTTATTTTTGGACAAAATTGAAGAAATTTTCCTTATTTGGGGCAAAATTGCAGAAATTTCACTTATTTTCAGGAAAAAGTGCTGATAATTCCTTTATTTTGGGGCAAAAAGAGAGAAATTCCTCTTATTTTGGGGAAATATTGCAGAAATTTTTCTTATTATGGGGAAAAATTGCAGAAATTTTCCTTATTTAAGGGCAAAATTGCAGAAATTTCACTTATTTCAGAGAAAAAAAGCAAAAATTTTTCTTACTTTGGGGCAAAAAGGCAGAAATTCCCATTATTTTGGGGCAAAAATGCAGAAATTTGACATATTTTGTGGTAAAATTGCAGAAATTCCCCTAATTTTGGGGCAAAAGGCAGAAATTCCCTTTATTTTGGGGCAAAAATCATAAATTCCCCTTATTTTTAGGCAAAATTCAAGAAATTTCCTTTAATTTGGGGCAAAATTGCAGGAATTTACCTTATTTTGGGGCAAAATTGCAGAAATTTTTTTTATTTGGGGCAAAATTGCAGAAACTTCAATTATTTTCCGGTAAAAAGGCTTAAATTTCCTTTCTTTTGGGGCAAAAAGGGAGAAATTCTCCTTATTTTGGGGCAAAATTGAAGAAATTTCCCTTATTATTGGGAAAAATTGCAGAAATTTTCCTTATTTTAGGGCAAAATTGCAGAAATTTCACTTATTTCAGAGAAAAAACGCAAAAATTTTTCTTATTTTGGGGCAAAAATGCAGAAATTCCCATTAATTTGTGGCAAAAAGGCAGAAATTCACCTTATTTTGGGGTAAAATTGCAGAAATTTCACATATTTCAGGGCAAAAAAGCAGAAATTTTAATTATTTTGAAGCAAAATTGCAGAAATTTCACTTATATCAGTGTAATAAGTCAGAAATTCCCCTTATTTTGAGGCAAAAAAGAGAGAAATTCCCTTTGTTTTGAGGGAAAAAGACAGAAATTCCACTTATTTAGAGGCAAAAAGGCAGAAACTTTCTTTCTTTTGGAGCAAAAATTAAGAAATTTCCCTTTTTTATGGCAAAAAGTTATGCATTCCCCTTATTTTCGGGCAAAAAGGCAAAAATTCCCTGTATTTTGGAGCATAATTGTAGAAAATCCCCTAGTTGTAGTGCAGAAAGACAGAAATTCCCTATATGTTGGTGCAAAAAGACAGAAATTCTCCTTATTTTGGGGCAAAACTCAGAAATTCCACTTATTTTGGATCAAAATTCCAGAAATTCCCCTTATTTGGGGGCAAAAAGGCAAAAATTTCCCTTATATTGGGGCAAAATTGCAGAAATTTCACTTATTTCAGGGATAAAAGGTAGAAATTTTTTTTATTTTGGGGCAAAAAGGCAGAAATTCCTAATATTTTCTGGCAAAAATGCAGAAATTCCCCTTATTTTGAGGAAAAAAGGCTGAAATTCCTGTTATTTGGGGGCAAAAAGTCAGAAATTTCTCTTATTTTCGGGCAAAATTGCAGAAATTTCACTTATTTAGAGGCCAAAAGACAGAAATTCTCCTTATTTTGGGGCAAAACTTAGAAATTCCGCTTATTTTGGGGCAAAATTCCAGAAATTTCCCTTATTTTGGGGAAAAATTGCAGAAATTTCACTTATTTTGGGGCAAAATTGCAGAAATTTCACTTATTTCAGGGAAAAAAAGCACAAATTTTTCTTATTTTGAGGAAAAAGTCAGAAATTACTAATATTTTGTGGCAAAAATGCAGCAATTCCCCTTATTTTGAGGTAAAAAGGCTGAAATTCCCCTTATTTGGGGGCAAAGAGGCAGAAATTTCTCTTATTTTGAAGCAAAATGGTAGAAATTTCACTTAGTTCAGGGTAAAAAGTCAGAAATTCCCCTTATTTTGGGGCAAAAAAGACAGAAATTCTCTTTGTTTTGGGAGAAAAAGACAGAAATTCCACTTATTTAGAGGCAAAAAGGCAGAAATTCCTTTTATTTTGGAGCAAAAATTAAGAAATTTCCCCTTTTATGGCAAAATGGTATGCATTCCCATTATTTTCAGGCAAAAAGGCAGAAATTCCCCGTATTTTGGAGCAATATTGCAGAAATTCCCCTAATTTTGGGGCAAAAGGCAGAAATTCCCTTTATTTTGGGGCAAAAATCAGAAATTCCTCTTATTTTTGGCAAAATTCCAGAAATTTCCTTTCTTTTGGTGCAAAATTGCAGGAATTTACCTTATTTTGGGGGAAAATTGCAGAAATTTCTCTTATTTGGGGCAAAATTTCAGAAATTTCACTTATTTTCAGGTAAAAAGGCTGAAATTTCCTTTGTTTTGGGGCAAAAAGGAAGAAATTCCCTTTATTTTGGGGCAAAATTGCAGAAATCTCCCTTATTTGGGAAAAAATTGCAAAAAATTCCATTATTTTAGGGGAAAATTGCAGAAATTTCACTTATTTCAGAGAAAAAAAGCAAAAATTTTTTTTATTTTGGGGCAAAAAGGCAGAAATTCCCATTATTTTGGGGCAAAAAAGCAGAAATTCACCTTATTTAGGGGTAAAATTGCAGAAATTTCACATATTTCAGGGCAAAAAGGCAGAAATTCCCCGTATTTTGGAGCAAAATTGCAAAAATTCCCCTAGATGCGGGGCAAAAAGACAGAAATTCTATATATGTTGGGACAAAAATACAGAAATTCTCCTAATTTTGGGGCAAAACTTAGAAATTCCACTTATTTTGGTGCAAAATTCCAGAAATTTTCCTTATTTTAAGGCAAAATTGCAGAAATTTCACTTATTTTGGAACAAAATTGAAGAAATTTCACTTATTTCAGGGAAAAAGGCAGAAATTTTCCTTATTTTGGGGCAAAAAGTCAGAAATTCCTAATATTTTGTGGCAAAAATGCAGAAATTCCCCTTATTTTGAGGTATAAAGTCTGAAATTTCACATATTTCAGGGCAAAAAGGCAGAAATTTCCCTTATTTTGGGGCAAAATTGCAGAAATTTCACTTATTTTAGGGTAATAAGTCAGAAATTCCCCTTATTTTGGGGCAAAAAAGACAGAAATTCCCTTTGTTTGGGGGAAAAAGACAGAAATTCCACTTATTGAGAAGCAAAAAGGCAGACATTATCCTTATTTTGGAGCAAAAATGAAGAAATTTCCCTCTTTTATGGCAAAAAGTTATGCGTTCCCCTTATTTTCGGGCAAAAAGGCAGAAATTCCCCATATTTTGGAGCAAAATTGCAGAAATTCTCCTAATTGTGGTGCAAAAAGGCAGAAATATCATATATGTTGGGGCAAAAAGACAGAAATTCTTCTTATTTTTTGGGCAAAACTCAGAAATTCCACTTATTTTGGGGCAAAATTGCAGAAATTTCACTTATTTCAGGGAAAAAAGGCAGAAATTTTTTTTTTATTTTGGGGCAAAAAGGCAGAAATTCCTAATTTTTTGTGGCAAAAATGCAGAAATTCCCCTTATTTGGAGGTAAAAAGGCTGAAAATCCCCTTATTTGTTGGCAGAAAGCCAAAAATATCCATTATTTTGGGGCAAAATTGCAGCAATTTCACTTATTTCAGGGTAATAAGTCAGAAATTTTTCTTATTTTGGGGCAAAAAGTACTGAAAATCCCTTTGTTTTGGGGGGAAAAGACAGAAATTCCTCTTATATAAAGGCCAAAACAGAATTTCCCCTTATTTTGAAGCAAAAATGAAGAAATTTCCTTTTTTAAGGCAAAAAAGTTTGCATTTTTCTTATTTTCGTGCCAAAAGGCAGAAATTCCCCGTATTTTGGAGCAAAATTGCAAAAATTCCTCTAATTGTGGGGCAAAAATGCAGAAATTCCCTATATGTTGGGGCAAAAAGACAGAAATTCTCCTTATTTTGGAGCAAAACTCAGAAATTCCACTTATTTTGGGGCAAAATTCCAGAAATTTCCATTATTCTGGGGAAAAAATGCAGAAATTTCACTTATTTTGGGCAAAATTGCAGAAATTTCCCTTATTTCATGGAAAAAAATTTTTTGTTATTTTGGTGCAAAAAGGCAGAAATTCCTCTTATTTTGAGGTAAAAAGGCTGAAATTCCCCTTATTTGGGGGCAAAAAGGCAAAAATTTCCCTTATTTTGGGACAAAATTGCAGAAATTTCACTTATTTCAGGGTAATAAGTCAGAAATTTTCTTTATTTTGGGGCAAAAAAGACAGAAAATCCCTTTGTTTTGGGGGAAAAGACAGAAATTCCACTTATTTAGAGGCAAAAAACAGAAATTCCCTTTATTTTGGAGCAAAAATGAAGAAATTTCCCTTTTTTAAGGCAAAAAGTTATGCATTGTTCTTATTTTCGGGCAAAATGAAGAAATTCCTCGTATTTTGGAGCAAAATTGCAGAAATTCCCCTAATTGTGGGGCAAAAAGGCAGAAATTCCTTATATGTTGCGGCAAAATAACAGAAATTCTCCTTATTTTGGGGCAAAACTCAGAAATTCCACTTATTTTGGGGCAAAATATCAGAAATTTCCCTTATTCTGAGGCAAAATTGCAGAAATATCACTTATTTTGTGGCAAAATTGCAGAAATTTTACTTATTTCAGGGAAAAAAGTTAGAAATTTTCCTTATTTTTGGTCAAAAAGGCAGGAATTCCTTTTATTTTGAGGTAAAAAGGCTGAAATTCCCCTTATTTAAGGGCAAAGAGGCAGAAATTTCCCTTATTTTGGGGCAAAATTGCAGAAATTTCACTTATTTCAGGGTAATAAGTCAGAAATTCCCCTTATTTTGGGGCAAAAAAGACAGAAATTCCCTTTGTTTTGGAAAAAAAGAGAGAAATTCCACTTACTTAGAGGCAAAAAGTCAGAAATTTCCCTTATTTTGGAGCAAAAATGAAGAAATTTACCTTTTTATGGCAAAAAGTTATGCATTCCCCTTACTTTCGGGATAAAAAGCAGAAATTCCCCGTATTTTGAAGGAAAATTGCAGAAATTCTCATAATTTTTGGGCAAAAAGGCAGAAATTCTCTTTACTTTGGGGCAAAAAGGCAGAAAATCTCACTTTTTCGGGAGAAAACCGTCAGAAATTTCCCTTATTTTGGGGCAAAATTGCAGAAATTTCCTTTACATTGGAGCAAAATTGCAGAAATTTCCCTTATTTTGGGGCAAAATGGCAGAAATTTCACTTATTTCAGGGTAATAAGTCAGAAATTCCCGATATTTTGGGGCAGAAAAGACAGAAATTCCCTTTGTTTTGTGGGAAAAAGACAGAAATTCCACTTATTTAGAGGGAAAAAAGCAGAAATTCCCCTTATTTTGGAGCAAAAATGAAGAAATTTTACTTTTTTATGGCAAAAAGTTATGCATTCCTTTTATTTTTTGGAAAAGGCAGAAATTCCCCGTATTTTGGAGCAAAATTGCAGAAATTCCCCTAATTGTGGTGCAAAAAGGCAGAAATTCCCTATTTGTTGGGGAAAAAAGACAGAAATTCTCTTTATTTTGGGGCAAAACTGAGAAATTCCACTTATTTTTGGGCACAATTTCAGAAATTTCCCTTATTTTGGGGAAAAATTGCAGAAATTTCACTTATTTTAGGGCAAAATTGGAGAAATTTCACTTACTTCAGGGAAAAAAGGCAGAAATTTTCCTTATTTTGGGGCAAAAATGCAGAAATTCTTAATATTTTGTGGCAAAAATGTAGAAATTCCCCTTATTTTGAGGTAAAAAGGCTGAAATTCCTTTTATTTGGGGGCAAAAAGGCAGAAATTTCCCTTATTTTGGGGCAAAAAGACAGAAATTCTTTTTATTTTGTGGTAAAAATGCAGAAATTTCACTTATTTCAGGGCATAATTCAAAAATTCCTTTTATTTTGGGGCAAAAAGACAGAAATTCCATTTAATTTTTGGTACAAAGGCAGAAATTTCACTTACTTTGAAGTAAAAAGGCAGAAATTCCTCTTATTTTGGGAGAAAAATGAAGAAATTTCCTTTTTTGTGGTAAAAGGTATACATTCCCCTTACATTCGGGATAAAAAGCAGAAATTCCCCGTATTTTGAAGCAAAATTGCAGAAATTCTCATACTTTTCGGGCAAAAAGGGAGAAATTCCCTAATTTTGGAGCAAAAAGCAGAAATTCCTTTTATTTTGGGGCAAAAATCAGAAATTCCCCTTCTTTTGGGGCAAAATTCAAGAAATTTCCTTTATTTTGGGGCAAAATTACAGGAATTTACCTTATTTTGGGGCAAAATTGCAGAAATGTCCCTTATTTGGGGCAAAATTGCAGAAATTTCACTTATTTTCAGGTAAAAACGCTGAAATTTCCTTCATTTTGGGGCAAAAAGGGAGAAATTCCCCTTATTTTGAGGCAAAATTGCAGAAATTTCCCTTATTATTGGGAAAAATTGCAGAAAATTTTCTTATTTTAGGGCAAAAATGCAGAAATTTCACTTATTTCAGAGAAAAAAAGCAAAAATTTTTCTTATTTTGGGGCAAAAAAGCAGAAATTCCCATTAATTTGTGGCAAAAAGGCAGAAATTCACCTTATTTTGGGGTAAAATTGCAGAAATTTCACATATTTCATTGCAAAAAGGCAGAAATTTCCCTTATTTTGGGGCAAAATTGCAGAAATTTCACTTATTTCACTGTAATAAGTCAGAAATTCCCCTTATTTTGAGGCAAAAAAGACAGAAATTCCCTTTGTTTTGAGGGAAAAAGACAGAAATTCCACTTATTTAGAGGCAAAAATGCAGAAATTTCCCTTATTTTGGAGCAAAAATGAAGAAATTTCCCTTTTTATGGCAAAAAGGTATGCATTCCCCTTACTTTCGGGATAAAAAGCAGAAATTCCCCGTATTTTGAAGCAAAATTGCAGAAATTCTCATAATTTTCGGGCAAAAAGGCTAAAATTCTCCTTATTTTGGGGCAAAAAGACAGAAGATCTCCTTTTTTCAGGAGCATACTGTCAGAAATTCCCCTTATTTTTGGGCAAAATTGCAGAAATTTCCTTTACATTGGGGCAAAATTGCAGAAATTTCCCTTATTTTGGGGCAAAATGGCAGAAATTTCACTTAGTTCAGGGTAATAAGTCAGAAATTCCCCTTATTTTAGGACAAAAAAGAAAGAAATTCTCTTTGTTTTGGGGGAAAAAGACAGAAATTCCACATATTTAGAGGCAAAAAGGCAGAAATTCCCTTTATTTTGGAGCAAAAATGAAGAAATTTTTCTTTTTATGGCAAAAAGGTATGCATTCCCATTATTTTCAGGCAAAAAGGCAGAAATTCCCCGTATTTTGGAGCAAAATTGCAGAAATTCCCCTAATTTTGGGGCAAAAGGCAGAAATTCCTGTTATTTTGGGGCAAAATTCCAGAAATTTCTCTTATTTGGGGCAAAATTTCAGAAATTTCACTTATTTTCAGGTAAAAGGCTGAAATTTCCTTTGTTTTGGGGCAAAAAAAGGAAATTCCCCTTATTTTGGTGCAAAATTGCAGAAATCTCTCTTATTTGGGAAAAAATTGCAAAAATTTCTCTTATTTTAGGGGAAAATTGCAGAAATTTCACTTATTTCAGGGTAATAAGTCAGAAATTTTTCTTATTTTGGGGCAAAACAGGCAAAAAAATCCCTTTGTTTTTGGGGGAAAAGACAGAAATTCCTCTTATATAGACCAAAACAGAAATTCCCCTTATTTTGAAGCAAAAATGAAGAAATTTCCATTTTTTAAGGCAAAAAGGTATGCATTTTTCTTATTTTCGGGCCAAAAGGCAGAAATTCCCCGTATTTTGGAGCAAAATTGCAAAAATTCCCCTAATTGTGGGGCAAAAATGCAGATATTCCCTATATGTTGGGGCAAAAAGACAGAAATTCTCCTTATTTTGGGGCAAAACTCAGAAATTCCACTTATTTTGGGGCAAAATTCCAGAAATTTTCCTAATTCTGGGGCAAAATTGCAGAAATTTCACTTATTTTGGGCAAAATTGCAGAAATTTCCCTTATTTCATGGAAAAAAATTTGTTATTTTGAAGCAAAAAGGCAGAAATTCCTCTTATTTTGAGGTAAAAAGGCTGAAATTCCCCACATTTGGGGGCAAAAAGGCAGAAATTTCCCTTATTTTAGGGCAAAATTGCAGAAATTTCACTTATTTCAGGGTAATAAGTCAGAAATTTTCTTTATTTTGGGGCAAAAACACAGAAAATCCCTTTGTATTGGGGGAAAAAGACAGAAATTCCACTTATTTAGAGGCAAAAAAGCATAAATTCCCATTATTTTGGAGCAAAAATGAAGAAATTTCCTTTTTTTAAGGCAAAAATTTATGCATTGTTCTTATTTTCGGGCAAAAAAGCAGAAATTCCTCGTATTTTGGAGAAAAATTGCAGAAATTCCCCTAATTTTGGGGCAAAAATGCAGAAATTCCTTATATGTTGTGGCAAAAAGAAAGAAATTCTCCTTATTTTGGGGCAAAACTCAGAAATTCCACTTATTTTGGGGCAAAATTTCAGAAATTTCCCTTATTCTGGGGCAAAATTGCAGAAATATCACTTATTTTGTGGCAAAATTGCAGAAATTTTACTTATTTCAGGGAAAAAAGTTAGAAATTTTCCTTATTTTGGGTCAAAAAGGCAGGAATTCCCCTTATTTTGAGGTAAAAAGGCTGAAATTCCCCTTATTTAAGGGCAAAGAGGCAGAAATTTCCCTTATTTTGGGGCAAAATTGCAGAAATTTCACTTATTTCAGGGTAATAAGTCAGAAATTCCCCTTATTTTGGGGCAAAAAAGACAGAAATTCCCTTTGTTTTGGAGGAGAAGACCGAAATACCACTTATTTAGAGGCAAAAATGCAGAAATTTACTTTATTTTGGAGCAAAAATGAAGAAATTTCCCTTTTTTATGGCAAAAAGTTATGCATTCCCCTTATTTTCGGGCAAAAAGGCAGATATTCCCCGTATTACGGAGCATAATTGCAGAAATTCCCCTAGTTGTGGTGCAGAAAGACAGAAATTTTCTATATGTTGGGGCAAAAAGACAGAAATTCTCCTTATTTTGGGGCAAAACTCAGAAATTCCACTTATTTTGGGGCAAAATTCCAGAAATTTCCCTTATTTTGGGGCAAAATTGCAGAAATTTCACTTATTTTGGGGCAAAATTGTAAATATTTCACTTATTTCAGGGAAAAAATGCAGAAATTTTCTTTATTTTGGGCAAAAAGGCAGAAATTCCTAATATTTTCTGGCAAAAATGCAGAAATTCCCTTTATTTTGAGGTAAAAATGCTGAAATTCCCCTTATTTGGGGGCAAAAAGGCAGAAATTTCCCTCATTTTGGGGCAAAATTGCAGAAATTTCACTCATTTAGAGGCAAAAAGACAGAAATTCTCTTTATTTTGGGGCAAAACTTAGAAATTCCAATTATTTTGGGGCAAAATTCCAGAAATTTCCCTTATTTTGGGGCAAAATTGCAGAAATTTCACTTATTTTGGGGCAAAATTGCAGAAATTTCACTTATTTCAGGGAAAAAAGAAGAAATTTCTTTATTTTGGGGCAAAAAGTCAGAAATTCCTAATATTTTGTGGCAAAAATGCAGAAATTCCCTCTATTTTGAGGTAAAAAGGCTGAAATTCCCCTTATTTGGGGGCAAAGAGGCAGAAATTTCCATTATTTTGGGGCAAAATTGGAGAAAATTCACTTATTTCAGGGTAATAATTCAGAAATTCCCCTTATTTTGGGGCAAAAAAGACAGAAATTCCCTTTGTTTTGGGGGGAAAAGACAGAAATTCCACTTATTTAGAGGCAAAAATGCAGAAATTCCCCTTATTTTGGAGCAAAAATGAAGAAATTTACCTTTTTATGGCAAAAAGGTATGCATTCCCCTTATTTTGGGATAAAAAGCAGAAATTCCCCGTATTTTGAAGCAAAATTGCAGAAATTCTCATAATTTTCAGGCAAAAAGGCAGAAATTCTCCTTATTTTGGGGAAAAAAGACAGAAGATCTCCTTTTTTCGGGAGTAAACATTCTGAAATTCCCCTTATTTTGGGGCAAAATTGCAGAAATTTCCTTTACATTGGGGCAAAATTGCAGAAATTTTACTTATTTAAGGGCAAAATTGCAGAAATTTCACTTACTTCAGAGTAATAAGTCAGAAATTCCCTTTATTATGGGGCAAAAAAGACAGAAATTCTCTTTGTTTTGGGGGAAAAAGACAGAAATTCCACTTATTTAGAGGCAAAAAGGCAGAAATTCCCTTTATTTTGGAGCAAAAATGAAGAAATGTCCCTTTTAATGGCAAAAAGGTATGCATTCCCATTATTTTCAGGCAAAAAGGCAGAAATTCCCCGTATTTTGGAGCAAAATTGCAGAAATTCCCCTAATTTTGGGGCAAAATGCAGAAATTCCCTTTATTTTGGGGCAAAAATCAGAAATTCCCCTTATTTTGGGGAAAATTTGCAGAAATTTCACTTATTTTGGGGCAAAATTGCAGTATTTTCACATATTTCAGGGTAAAATGGCAGAAATTTCCCTTATTTTGGGGCAAAATTGCAGAAATTTCTCTTATTTCATTGTAATAAGTCAGAAATTCCTTTTATTTTAAGGAAAAAAAGACAGAAATTCCCTTTGTTTTGAGGGAAAAAGACAGAAATTCCATTTACTTAGAGGCAAAAATGCAGAAATTTCCCTTATTTTGGAGCATAATTGCAGAAATTCCTCTAGTTGTGGTGCACAAAGACAGAAATTCCCTATATGTTGGGGCAAAAAGACAGAAATTCTCCTTATTTTGGGGCAAAACTCATAAATTCTACTTATTTTGGGGAAAAATTCCAGAAATTTCCCTTATTTTGGGCAAAATTGCAGAAATTTCAATTATTTTGGGGCAAAATTGCAGAAATTTCACTTATTTCAGGGAAAAAAGGCAGAAATTTTCCTTATTTTGGGGCAAAAAGCCAGAAATTCCTAATATTTTCTGGCAAAAATGCAGAAATTCCCCTTATTTTAAGGTAAAAAGGCTGAAAATCTCCTTATTTGGGGGCAAAAGGCAGAAATTTCCCTTATTTTGGGGCAAAATTGCAGAAATTTCACTTATTTATAGGCAAAAAGACAGAAATTCTTTTTATTTTGGGGCAAAACTTAGAAATTCCACTTATTTTGGGGCAAAATTCCAGAAATTTCCCTTATTTTGGGGCAAAATTGCAGAAATTTCTCTTATTTTGGGGCAAAATTGCAGAAATTTCACTTATTTCAGGGAAAAACGGCACAAATTTCCCTTATTTTGGGGCAAAAAGTCAGAAATTCCTAATATTTTGTGGCAAAAATGCAGAAATTTTCCTTATTTTGAGGTAAAAAGGCTGAAATTCCCCTCATTTGGGGGCAAAGAGGCAGAAATTTCCCTTATTTTGGGGCAAAATTAGAGAAATTTCACTTATTTCAGGGTAATAATTGAGAAATTCCCCTTATTTTGGGGCAAAAAAGACAGAAATTCCCTTTGTTTTGGGGGAAAAAGACAGAAATTCCATTTATTTAGAGGCAAAAAGGCAGAAATTCCTCTTATTTTGGAGCCAAAATGAAGAAATTTACCTTTTTATGGCAAAAAGGTATGCATTCCCCTTACTTTCGGGATTAAAAGCAGAAATTCCCCGTATTTTGAAGCAAAATTGCAGAAATTCTCATAATTTTCGGGAAAAAGGCAGAAATTCTCCTTATTTTGGGGCAAAAAGACAGAAGATCTTCTTTTTTTGGGAGCAAACATTCAGAAATTCCCGTTATTTTGGGGCAAAATTGCAGAAATTTCCTTTACATTGGGGCAAAATTGCAGAAATTTCCCTTATTTTGGGGCAAAAATTAGAAATTCCCCTTCTTTTGGGGCAAAATTCAAGAAATTTCCTTTATTTTGGGGCAAAATTACAGCAATTTACATTATTTTGGGGCAAAATGGAAGAAATTTTCCTTATTTGGGGCAAAATTGCAGAAATTTCACTTATTTTCAGGTAAAAAGGCTAAAATTTCCTTCATTTTGGGGCAAAAGGGGAGAAATTCCCCTTATTTTGGGGCAAAATTGCAGAAATTTCCCTTATTATTGGGAAAAATTGCAGAAATTTTCCTTATTTTAGGGCAAAATTGCAGAAATTTCACTTATGTCAGAGAAAAAAAGCAAAAATTTTTCTTATTTTGGGGCAAAAAGGCAGAAATTCCCATTAATTTGTGGCAAAAAGGCAGAAATTTCCCTTATTTTTGGGCAAAATTGCAGAAATTTCACTTATTTCAGTGTAATAAGTCAGAAATTGCCCTTATTTTTAGGCAAAAAAGACAGAAATTCTCTTTGTTTTGAGGGAAAAAGACAGAAATTCCACTTATTTAGAGGCAAAAATGCAGAAATTTCCCTTATTTTGGAGCAAAAATGAAGAAATTTCCCTTTTTTATGGCAAAAAGTTATGCATTCCCCTTATTTTCGGGCAAAAAGCAGAAATTCCCCGTATTTTGGAGCATAATTGCAGAAATTCTGCTAGTTGTGGTGCATAAAGACAGAAATTCCCTATATGTTGGGGCAAAAAGACAGAAATTCTCCTTATTTTAAGGCAAAACTCAGAAATTCCACTAATTAAGGGCAAAATTCCAGAAATTTCCCTTATTTTGGGGCAAAATTGCAGAAATTTCATATTTTGGGGCAAAATTGTAGAAATTTCACTTATTCCAGGGAAAAAAGGCAGAAATTTTCTTTATTTTGGGGCAAAATGGAAGATATTCCTAATATTCTCTGGCAAAAATGCAGAAATTCCCCTTATTTTGAAGTAAAAATGCTGAAATTCCCCTTATTTGGGAGCAAAAAGGCAGAAATTTCCCTTATTTTGGGGCAAAATTGCAGAAATTTCACTTATTTAGAGGCAAAAATACAGAAATTCTCCTTATTTTGGGGCAAAACTTAGAAATTCCACTAATTTTGGGGCAATATTTTAGAAATTTCCCTTATTTTGGGGCAACATTGCAGAAATTTCACTTATTTTACGGTAAAATTGCAGAAATTTCACTTATTTCAGGGAAAAAAGGCACAAATTTTCCTTATTTTGGGGCAAAAAGTCAGAAATTCCTAATATTTTGTGGCAAAAATGCAGAAATTCCCCTTATTTTGAGGTAAAAAAGCTGAAATTCTTCTTATTTGGGGGCAAAGAGGCAGAAATTTCCAATATTTTGGGGCAAAATTGGAGAAATTTCACTTATTTCAGGGTAATAATTCAGAAATTCCCCTTATTTTGGGGCAACAAAGACAGAAATTCCCTTTGTTTTGGGGGAAAAGGACAGAAATTCCACTTATTTAGAGGCAAAAAGGCAGAAATTCCCCTTATTTTGAAGCAAAAATGAAGAAATTTACCTTTTTATGGCAAAAAGATATGCATTCCTCTTACTTTTGGGATAAAAAGCAGAAATTCCCCGTATTTTGAAGCAAAATTGCAGAAATTCTCATAATTTTCGGGCAAAAAGGCAGAAATTCTCCTTATTTTGGGGCAAAAAGACAGAAGATCTCCTTTTTTCGGGAGCAAACATTGAGAAATTCCCCTTATTTTGGGGCAAAATTGCAGAAATTTCCTTTACATTGGGGCAAAATTGCAGAAATTTCCCTTATTTTTGGGAAAAATTGCAGAAATTTCACTTACTTCAGGGTAATAAGTCAGAAATTCCCCTTATTTTGGGGCAAAAAAGACAGAAATTCTCTTTGTTTTGGGGGAAAAAGACAGAAATTCCACTTATTTAGAGGTAAAAAGGCAGAAATTTCCTTTATTTTGGAGCAAAAGAAGAAATGTCCCTTTTAATGGCAAAAAAGTATGCATTCCCATTATTTTCAGGCAAAAAGGCAGAAATTCCTCGTATTTTGGAGCAAAATTGAAGAAATTCCCCTAATTTTGGGGCAAAACGCAGAAATTCCCTTTATTTTGGGGCAAAAATCAGAAATTCCCCTTATTTTGGGGCAAAATTGCAGAAATTTCCTTTACATTGGGGCAAAATTGCAGAAATTTCCCTTATGTAGGGGCAAAATTGCAGAAATTTCACTTACTTCAGGGTAATAAGTCAGAAATTCCCCTTATTTTGGGGCAAAAAAGACAGAAATTCTCTTTGTTTTGGGGGAAAAAGAAAGAAATTCCACTTATTAAAGGCAAAAAGGCAGAAATTCCCTTTATTTTGGAGGAAAAATGAAGAAATTTCCCTTTTTTATGGCAAAAAGCTATGCATTCCCATTATTTTCAGGCAAAAAGGCAGAAATTCCCGGTATTTTTGAGCAAAATTGCAGAAATTCCCCTAATTTTGGGGCAAAATGCAGAAATTCCCTTTATTTTCGGGCAAAATCAGAAATTCCCCTTATTTTGGGGAAATATTGCAGAAATTTCACTTATTTTGGGGCAAAATTGCAGAAATTTCACTTATTTCAGTGTAATAAGTCAGAAATTCCCCTTATTTTAAGGCAAAAAAGACAGAAATTCCCTTTGTTTTGAGGGAAAAAGACAGAAATTCCATTTACTTAGAGGCAAAAATGCAGAAATTTCCCTTATTTTGGAGCAAAAATGAAGAAATTTCCCTTTTCTATGGCAAAATGTTATGCATTCCCATAATTTTCGGGCAAAAATGCAGAAATTCCCCGTATTTTGGAGCATAATTGCAGAAATTCCTCTAGTTGTGGTGCACAAAGACAGAAATTCCCTATAAGTTGGGGCAAAAAGACAGAAATTCTCCTTATTTTGGGGCAAAACTCATAAATTCTACTTATTTTGGGGAAAAATTCCAGAAATTTCCCTTATTTTGGGGCAAAATTGCAGAAATTTCACTTATTTTGGGGCAAAATTGCAGAAATTTCACTTATTTCAGGGAAAAAAGGCAGAAATTTTCCTTATTTTGGGGCAAAAAGGCAGAAATTCCTAATATTTTCTGGCAAAAATGCAGAAATTCCCCTTATTTTGAGGTAAAAAGGCTGAAATTCCCCTTATTTGGGGGCAAAAAGGCAGAAATTTCCCTTATTTTGGGGCAAAATTGCAGAAATTTCACTTATTTACAGGCAAAAAGACAGAAATTCTCCTTATTTTGGGGCAAAACTTAGAAATTCCACTTATTTTGGGGCAAAATTCCAGAAATTTCCCTTATTTTGGGGCAAAATTGCAGAAATTTCACTTATTTTGGGGCAAAATTGCAGAAATTTCACTTATTTCAGGAAAAAAAGGCACAAATTTTCCTTATTTTGGGGCAAAAAGTCAGAAATTCCTAATATTTTGTGGCAAAAATGCAGAAATTCCCCTTATTTTGAGGTAAAAAGGCTGAAATTCCCCTTATTTGGGGGCAAAGAGGCAGAAATTTCCCTTATTTTGGGGCAAAATTGGAGAAATTTCACTTATTTCAGGGTAATAATTCAGAAATTCCCCTTATTTTGGGGCAAAAAAGACAGAAATTCCCTTTGTTTTGGGGGAAAAAGACAGAAATTCCATTTATTTAGAGGCAAAATGGCAGAAATTCCCCTTATTATGGAGCAAAAATGTAGAAATTTAACTTTTTATGACAAAAAGGTATGCATTCCCCTTACTTTCGGGATTAAAAGCAGAAATTCCCCGTATTTTGAAGCAAAATTGCAGAAATTCTCATAATTTTCGGGCAAAAAGGCAGAAATTCTTCTTATTTTGGGGCAAAAAGACAGAAGATCTCCTTTTTTTGGGAGCAAACATTCAGAAATTCCCGTTATTTTGAGGAAAAAATTGCAGAAATTTCCTTTACATTGGGGCAAAATTGCAGAATTTTCCCTTATTTTGGGGCAAAAATCAGAAATTCCCCTTCTTTTGGGGCAAAATTCAAGAAATTTCCTTTATTTTGTGGCAAAATTACAGGAATTTACCATATTTTGAGGAAAAATTGAAGAAATTTTTCTTATTTTGGGCAAAATTGCAGAAATTTCACTTATTTTCAGGTAAAAAGGCTGAAATTTCCTTCATTTTGGGGCAAAAAGGGAGAAATTCCCCTTATTTTGGGGCAAAATTGCAGAAATTTCCCTTATTATTGGGAAAAATTGCAGAAATTTTCCTTATTTTAGGGCAAAATTGCAGAAATTTCACTTATTTCAGGGAAAAAAAGCAAAAATTTTTCTTATTTTGGGGAAAAAGGCAGAAATTACCATTAATTTGTGACAAAAAGGCAGAAATTTCCCTTATTTGTAAGCAAAATTGCAGAAATTTCACTTATTTCAGTGTAATAAGTCAGAAATTTCCCTTATTTTGAGGCAAAAAAGACAGAAATTCCCTTTGTTTTGAGGGAAAATGACAGAAATTCCACTTATTTAGAGGCAAAAATGAAGAAATTTCCCTTATTTTGGAGCAAAAATGAAGAAATTTCCCTTTTTTATGGCAAAAAGTTATGCATTCCCCTTATTTTCAGGCAAAAAGGCAGAAATTCCCCGTATTTTGGAGCATAATTGCAGAAATTCCCCTAGTTGTGGTGCAGAAAGACAGAAATTCCCTATATGTTGGGGCAAAAAGACAGAAATTCTCCTTATTTTGGGGCAAAACTCAGAAATTCCACTTATTTTGGGGCAAAATTCCAGAAATTTCCCTTATTTTGGGGCAAAATTGCAGAAATTTCACTTATTTTGGGGCAAAATTGCAGAAATTTCACTCATTTCAGGGAAAAAAAGAAGAAATTTTCTTTATTTTGGGGCAAAAAGGCAGAAATTCCTAATATTTTCTGGCAAAAATGCAGAAATTCCCCTTATTTTTAGGTAAAAAGGCTGAAATTCCTTTTATTTGGGAGCAAAAATGCAGAAATTTCCCTTATTTTGGGGCAAAATTGCAGAAATTTCACTTATTTAGAGGCAAAAATACAGAAATTCTCCTTATTTTGAGGCAAAACTTAGAAATTCCACTTATTTGGGGGCAAAATTTCAGAAATTTCCCTTATTTTGGGGCAACATTGCAGAAATTTCACTTATTTTCAGGCAAAATTGCAGAAATTTCACTTATTTCAGGGAAAAAAGGCACAAATTTTCCTTATTTTGGGGCAAAAAGTCAGATATTCCTAATATTTTGTGGCAAAAATGCAGAAATTCCCCTTATTTTGAGGTAAAAAGGCTGAAATTCCCCTTATTTGGGGGCAAAGAGGCAGAAATTTCCATTATTTTGGGGCAAAATTGGAGAAATTTCACTTATTTCAGGGTAATAATTCAGAAATTCCCCTTATTTTGGGTCAAAAAAGACAGAAATTCCTTTTGTTTTGGGGGAAAAAGACAGAAATTCCACTTATTTAGAGGCAAAAAGGCAGAAATTCCCCTTATTTTGAAGAAAAAATGAAGAAATTTACCTTTTTATGGCAAAAAGATATGCATTCCCCTTACTTTTGGTATAAAAAGCAGAAATTCCTCGTATTTTGAAGCAAATTGCAGAAATTCTCATAATTTTCGGGCGAAAAGGCAAAAATTCTCCTCATTTTGGGGCAAAAAGACAGAAGATCTCCTTTTTTCGGGAGCAAACATTCATAAATTCCCCTTATTTTGGGGCAAAATTGCAGAAAATTCCTTTACATTGGGGCAAAATTGCAGAAATTTCCCTTATTTTGGGGCAAAATTGCAGAAATTTCACTTACTTCAGGGTAATAAGTCAGAAATTCCCCTTATTTTGGGGCAAAAAAGACAGAAATTCTCTTTGTTTTGGGGGAAAAAGACAGAAATTCCACTTATTTAGAGGCAAAAAGGCAGAATTTCCCTTTATTTTGGAGCAAAAATGAAGAAATGTCCCTTTTAATGGCAAAAAGGTATGCATTCCCATTATTTTCAGGCAAAAAGGCAGAAATTCCCCGTATTTTGGAGCAAAATTGCAGAAATTCCCCTAATTTTGGGGCAAAATGCAGAAATTCCCTTTATTTTGGGGCAAAAATCAGAAATTCCCCTTATTTTGGGGCAAAATTGCAGAAATTTCACTTATTTCAGTGTAATTAGTCAGAAATTCCTCTTTTTTTGAGGCAAAAAAGACAGAAATTCCCTTTGTTTTGAGGGAAAAAGACAGAAATTCCACTTATTTAGAGGCAAAAATGCAGAAATTTCCCTTATTTTGGAGCAAAAATGAAGAAATTTCCCTTTTTTATGGCAAAAAGTTATGCATTCCCCTTATTTTCGGGCAAAAAGGCAGAAATTCCCCGTATTTTGGAGCATAATTGCACAAATTCCCCTAGTTGTGCTGCAGAAAGACAGAAATTCCCTATATGTTGGGGCAAAAAGACAGAAATTCTCCTTATTTTGGGGCAAAACTCAGAAATTCCACTTATTTTGGGGCAAAATTCCAGAAATTTCCCTTATTTTGGGGCAAAATTGCAGAAATTTCACTTATTTTGGGGCAAAATTGCAGAAATTTCACTCATTTCAGGGAAGAAAAGAAGAAATTTTCTTTACTTTGGGGCAAAAAGGCAGAAATTCCTAATATTTTCTGGCAAAAATGCAGAAATTCCCCTTATTTTTAAATAAAAAGGCTGAAATACCTTTTATTTGGGAGCAAGAATGCAGAAATTTCCCTTACTTTGGGGCAAAATTGCAGAAATTTCACTTATTTAGAGGCAAGAATACAGAAATTCTGCTTATTTTGGGGCAAAACTTAGAAATTCCACTTATTTTGGGCAAAATTCCAGAAATTTCCCTTATTTTGGGGCAACATTGCAGGAATTTCACTTATTTTGGGGCAAAATTGCAGAAATTTCACTTATTTCAGGGAAAAAAGGCACAAATTTTCCTTATTTTGGGGCAAAAAGTCAGAAATTCCTAATATTTTGTGGCAAAAATGCAGAAATTCCCCTTATTTTGAGGTAAAAAGGCTGAAATTCCCCTTATTTGGGGCAAAGAGGCAGAAATTTCCATTATTTTGGGGCAAAATTGGAGAAATTTCACTTATTTCAGGGTAATAATTCAGAAATTCCCCTTATTTTGGTTCAAAAAAGACAGAAATTCCTTTTGTTTTGGGGGAAAAAGACAGAAATTCCACTTATTTAGAGGCAAAAAGGCAGAAATTCCCCTTATTTTGGAGCAAAAATGAAGAAATTTACCTTTTTATGGCAAAAAGGTATGCATTCCCCTTATTTTGGGATAAAAAGCAGAAATTCCCCATATTTTGAAGCAAAATTGCAGAAATTCTCATAATTTTCGGGCAAAAAGGCAGAAATTCTCCTTATTTTGGGGCAAAAAGACAGAAGATCTCCTTTTTTTGGGAGCAAACATTCAGAAATTCCCGTTATTTTGGGGCAAAATTGCAGAAATTTCCTTTACATTGGGGCAAAATTGCAGAAATTTCCCTTATTTTGGGGCAAAATTGCAGAAATTTCACTTATTTTCAGATAAAAAGGCTGAAATTTCCTTCATTTTGGGGCAAAAAGGGAGAAATTCCCCTTATTTTGGGGCAAAATTGCAGAAATTTCCCTTATTATTGGGAAAAATTGCAAAAATTTTCCTTATTTTAGGGCAAAATTGCAGAAATTTCACTTATTTCAGAGAAAAAAAGCAAAAATTTTTCTTATTTTGGGGAAAAAAGGCAGAAATTCCCATTAATTTGTGGCAAAAAGGCAGAAATTTCCCTTATATTTAAGCAAAATTGCAGAAATTTCACTTATTTCAGTGTAATAAGTCAGAAATTCCCCTTATTTTGAGGCAAAAAAGACCGAAATTCCCTTTGTTTTGAGGGAAAAAGACAGAAATTCCACTTATTTAGAGGCAAAAATGCAGAAATTTCCCTTATTTTAGAGCAAAAATGAAGAAATTTCCCTTTTTTATGGCAAAAAGTTATGCATTCCCCTTATTTTCGGGCAAAAAGGCACAAATTCCCCGTATTTTGGAGCATAATTGCAGAAATTCCGCTAGTTGTGGTGCATAAAGACAGAAATTCCCTATATGTTGGGGCAAAAAGACAGAAATTCTCCTTATTTTGGGGCAAAACTCAGAAATTCCACTAATTTAGGGCAAAATTCCAGAAATTTCCCTTATTTTGGGGCAACATTGCAGAAATTTCACTTATTTTGTGGCAATATTGTAGAAATTTCACTTATTTCAGGGAAAAAAGGCAGAAATTTTCTTTATTTTGGGGCAAAAAGGCAGAAATTCCTAATATTCTCTGGAAAAAATGCAGAAATTCCCTTTATTTTGAAGTAAAAAGGCTGAAATTCCCCTTATTTGGGGGCAAAAAGGCAGAAATTCCGCTTATTTTGGGGCAAAATTGCAGAAATTTCACTTATTTCAGTGTAATAAGTCAGAAATTCCCCTTATTTTGAGGCAAAAAAGACAGAAATTCCCTTTTTTTTGAGGGAAAAAGACAGAAATTCCACTTATTTAGAGGCAAAAATGCAGAAATTTCCCTTATTTTGGAGCAAAAATGAAGAAATTTCCCTTGTTTATGGCAAAAAGTTATGCATTCCCCTTATTTTCGGGCAAAAAGGCAGAAATTCCCCGTATTTTGGAGCATAATTGCACAAATTCCCCTAGTTGTGGTGCAGAACGACAGAAATTCCCTATATGTTGGGGCAAAAAGACAGAAATTCTCCTTATTTTGGGGCAAAACTCAGAAATTCCACTTATTTTGGGGCAAAATTCCAGAAATTTCCCTTATTTTGGGGCAAAATTGCAGAAATTTCACTTATTTTGGGCAAAATTGCAGAAATTTCACTTATTCCAGGGAAAAAAGGCAGAAATTTTCTTTATTTTGGGGCAAAAAGGCAGAAATTCCTAATATTTTCTGGCAAAAATGCAGAAATTCCCCTTATTTTTAGGTAATAAGGCTGAAATTCCTTTTATTTGGGGAAAAAAGGCAGAAATTTCCCTTATTTTGGGGCAAAATTGCAGAAATTTCACTTATTTAGAGGCAAAAATACAGAAATTCTCCTTATTTTGGGGCAAAACTTAGAAATTCCACTTATTTTCGGGCAAAATTCCAGAAATTTCCCTTATTTTGGGGCAACATTGCAGAAATTTCACTTATTTTCGGGCAAAATTGCAGAAATTTCACTTATTTCAGGGAAAAAAGGCACAAATTTTCCTTATTTTGGGGCAAAAAGTCAGAAATTCCTAATATTTTGTGGCAAAAATGCAGAAATTCCCCTTATTTTGAGGTAATAAGGCTGAAATTCCCCTTATTTGGGGGCAAAGAGGCAGAAATTTCCATTATTTTGGGGCAAAATTGGAGAAATTTCACTTATTTCAGGGTAATAATTCAGAATTCCCCTTATTTTGGGTCAAAAAAGACAGAAATTCCTATTGTTTTGGGGGAAAAAGACAGAAATTCCACTTATTTAGAGGCAAAAAGGCAGAAACTCCCCTTATTTTGGAACAAAAATGAAGAAATTTACCTTTTTATGGCAAAAAGGTATGCATTCCCCTTATTTTGGGATAAAAAGCAGAAATTCCCCGTATTTTGAAGCAAAATTGCAGAAATTCTCATAATTTTCGGGCAAAAATGCAGAAATTCCCCGTATTTTGGAGCATAATTGCAGAAATTCCTCTAGTTGTGGTGCACAAAGACAGAAATTCCCTATATGTTGGGGCAAAAAGACAGAAATTCTCCTTATTTTGGGGCAAAACTCATAAATTCTACTTATTTTGGGGAAAAATTCCAGAAATTTCCCTTATTTTGGGGCAAAATTGCAGAAATTTCACTTATTTTGGGGCAAAATTGCAGAAATTTCACTTATTTCAGGGAAAAAATGCAGAAATTTTCCTTATTTTGGGGCAAAAAGGCAGAAATTCCTAATATTTTCTGGCAAAAATGCAGAAATTCCCCTTATTTTGAGGTAAAAAGGCTGAAATTCCCCTTATTTGGGGGCAAAAAGGCAGAAATTCCGCTTATTTTGGGGCAAAATTGCAGAAATTTCACTTATTTCAGTGTAATAAGTCAGAAATTCCCCTTATTTTGAGGCAAAAAAGACAGAAATTCCCTTTTTTTTGAGGGAAAAAGACAGAAATTCCACTTATTTAGAGGCAAAAATGCAGAAATTTCCCTTATTTTGGAGCAAAAATGAAGAAATTTCCCTTGTTTATGGCAAAAAGTTATGCATTCCCCTTATTTTCGGGCAAAAAGGCAGAAATTCCCCGTATTTTGGAGCATAATTGCACAAATTCCCCTAGTTGTGGTGCAGAACGACAGAAATTCCCTATATGTTGGGGCAAAAAGACAGAAATTCTCCTTATTTTGGGGCAAAACTCAGAAATTCCACTTATTTTGGGGCAAAATTCCAGAAATTTCCCTTATTTTGGGGCAAAATTGCAGAAATTTCACTTATTTTGGGCAAAATTGCAGAAATTTCACTTATTCCAGGGAAAAAAGGCAGAAATTTTCTTTATTTTGGGGCAAAAAGGCAGAAATTCCTAATATTTTCTGGCAAAAATGCAGAAATTCCCCTTATTTTTAGGTAATAAGGCTGAAATTCCTTTTATTTGGGGAAAAAAGGCAGAAATTTCCCTTATTTTGGGGCAAAATTGCAGAAATTTCACTTATTTAGAGGCAAAAATACAGAAATTCTCCTTATTTTGGGGCAAAACTTAGAAATTCCACTTATTTTCGGGCAAAATTCCAGAAATTTCCCTTATTTTGGGGCAACATTGCAGAAATTTCACTTATTTTCGGGCAAAATTGCAGAAATTTCACTTATTTCAGGGAAAAAAGGCACAAATTTTCCTTATTTTGGGGCAAAAAGTCAGAAATTCCTAATATTTTGTGGCAAAAATGCAGAAATTCCCCTTATTTTGAGGTAATAAGGCTGAAATTCCCCTTATTTGGGGGCAAAGAGGCAGAAATTTCCATTATTTTGGGGCAAAATTGGAGAAATTTCACTTATTTCAGGGTAATAATTCAGAATTCCCCTTATTTTGGGTCAAAAAAGACAGAAATTCCTATTGTTTTGGGGGAAAAAGACAGAAATTCCACTTATTTAGAGGCAAAAAGGCAGAAACTCCCCTTATTTTGGAACAAAAATGAAGAAATTTACCTTTTTATGGCAAAAAGGTATGCATTCCCCTTATTTTGGGATAAAAAGCAGAAATTCCCCGTATTTTGAAGCAAAATTGCAGAAATTCTCATAATTTTCGGGCAAAAATGCAGAAATTCCCCGTATTTTGGAGCATAATTGCAGAAATTCCTCTAGTTGTGGTGCACAAAGACAGAAATTCCCTATATGTTGGGGCAAAAAGACAGAAATTCTCCTTATTTTGGGGCAAAACTCATAAATTCTACTTATTTTGGGGAAAAATTCCAGAAATTTCCCTTATTTTGGGGCAAAATTGCAGAAATTTCACTTATTTTGGGGCAAAATTGCAGAAATTTCACTTATTTCAGGGAAAAAATGCAGAAATTTTCCTTATTTTGGGGCAAAAAGGCAGAAATTCCTAATATTTTCTGGCAAAAATGCAGAAATTCCCCTTATTTTGAGGTAAAAAGGCTGAAATTCCCCTTATTTGGGGGCAAAAAGGCAGAAATTCCGCTTATTTTGGGGCAAAATTGCAGAAATTTCACTTATTTCAGTGTAATAAGTCAGAAATTCCCCTTATTTTGAGGCAAAAAAGACAGAAATTCCCTTTTTTTTGAGGGAAAAAGACAGAAATTCCACTTATTTAGAGGCAAAAATGCAGAAATTTCCCTTATTTTGGAGCAAAAATGAAGAAATTTCCCTTGTTTATGGCAAAAAGTTATGCATTCCCCTTATTTTCGGGCAAAAAGGCAGAAATTCCCCGTATTTTGGAGCATAATTGCACAAATTCCCCTAGTTGTGGTGCAGAACGACAGAAATTCCCTATATGTTGGGGCAAAAAGACAGAAATTCTCCTTATTTTGGGGCAAAACTCAGAAATTCCACTTATTTTGGGGCAAAATTCCAGAAATTTCCCTTATTTTGGGGCAAAATTGCAGAAATTTCACTTATTTTGGGCAAAATTGCAGAAATTTCACTTATTCCAGGGAAAAAAGGCAGAAATTTTCTTTATTTTGGGGCAAAAAGGCAGAAATTCCTAATATTTTCTGGCAAAAATGCAGAAATTCCCCTTATTTTTAGGTAATAAGGCTGAAATTCCTTTTATTTGGGGAAAAAAGGCAGAAATTTCCCTTATTTTGGGGCAAAATTGCAGAAATTTCACTTATTTAGAGGCAAAAATACAGAAATTCTCCTTATTTTGGGGCAAAACTTAGAAATTCCACTTATTTTCGGGCAAAATTCCAGAAATTTCCCTTATTTTGGGGCAACATTGCAGAAATTTCACTTATTTTCGGGCAAAATTGCAGAAATTTCACTTATTTCAGGGAAAAAAGGCACAAATTTTCCTTATTTTGGGGCAAAAAGTCAGAAATTCCTAATATTTTGTGGCAAAAATGCAGAAATTCCCCTTATTTTGAGGTAATAAGGCTGAAATTCCCCTTATTTGGGGGCAAAGAGGCAGAAATTTCCATTATTTTGGGGCAAAATTGGAGAAATTTCACTTATTTCAGGGTAATAATTCAGAATTCCCCTTATTTTGGGTCAAAAAAGACAGAAATTCCTATTGTTTTGGGGGAAAAAGACAGAAATTCCACTTATTTAGAGGCAAAAAGGCAGAAATTCCCCTTATTTTGGAACAAAAATGAAGAAATTTACCTTTTTATGGCAAAAAGGTATGCATTCCCCTTATTTTGGGATAAAAAGCAGAAATTCCCCGTATTTTGAAGCAAAATTGCAGAAATTCTCATAATTTTCGGGCAAAAATGCAGAAATTCCCCGTATTTTGGAGCATAATTGCAGAAATTCCTCTAGTTGTGGTGCACAAAGACAGAAATTCCCTATATGTTGGGGCAAAAAGACAGAAATTCTCCTTATTTTGGGGCAAAACTCATAAATTCTACTTATTTTGGGGAAAAATTCCAGAAATTTCCCTTATTTTGGGGCAAAATTGCAGAAATTTCACTTATTTTGGGGCAAAATTGCAGAAATTTCACTTATTTCAGGGAAAAAATGCAGAAATTTTCCTTATTTTGGGGCAAAAAGGCAGAAATTCCTAATATTTTCTGGCAAAAATGCAGAAATTCCCCTTATTTTGAGGTAAAAAGGCTGAAATTCCCCTTATTTGGGGGCAAAAAGGCAGAAATTTCCCTTATTTTGGGGCAAAATTGCAGAAATTTCCCTTATTTACAGGCAAAAAGACAGAAATTCTCCTTATTTTGGGGCACAACTTAGAAATTCCACTTATTTTGGGGCAAAATTCCAGAAATTTCCCTTATTTTGGGGCAAAATTGCAGAAATTTCACTTATTTTGGGGCAAAATTGCAGAAATTTCACTTATTTCAGGGAAAAAAGGCACAAATTTTTTTTATTTTGGGGCAAAAAGTCAGAAATTCCTAATATTTTGTGGCAAAAATGCAGAAATTCCCCTTATTTTGAGGTAAAAAGGCTGAAATTCCCCTTATTTGGGGGCAAAGAGTCAGAAATTTCCCTTATTTTGGGGCAAAATTGGAGAAATTTCACTTATTTCAGGGTAATAATTCAGAAATTCCCCTTATTTTGGGGCTAAAAAGACAGAAATTCCCTTTGTTTTGGGGGAAAAAGAGAGAAATTCCATTTATTTAGAGGCAAAAAGCAGAAATTCCCCTTATTTTGGAGCAAAAATGTAGAAATTTACCTTTTTATGACAAAAAGGTATGCATTCCCCTTACTTTCGGGATTAAAAGCAGAAATTCCCCGTATTTTGAAGCAAAATTGCAGAAATTCTCATAATTTTCGGGCAAAAAGGCAGAAATTCTTCTTATTTTGGGGCAAAAAGACAGAAGATCTCCTTTTTTTGGCAGCAAACATTCAGAAATTCCCGTTATTTTGGGGCAAAATTGCAGAAATTTCCTTTACATTGGGGCAAAATTGCAGAAATTTCCCTTATTTTGGGGCAAAAATCAGAAATTCCTCTTCTTTTGGGGCAAAATTCAAGAAATTTCCTTTATTTTGGGGCAAAATTACAGGAATTTACCTTATTTTGGGGCAAAATTGAAGAAATTTTCCTTATTTGGGGCAAAATTGCAGAAATTTCACTTATTTTCAGGTAAAAAGGCTAAAATTTCCTTCATTTTGTGGCAAAAAGGGAGAAATTCCCCTTATTTTGGGGCAAAATTGCAGAAATTTCCCTTATTATTGGGAAAAATTGCAGAAATTTTCCTTATTTTAGGGCAAAATTGCAGAAATTTCACTTATTTCAGAGAAAAAAAACAAAAATTTTTCTTATTTTGGGGCAAAAAGGCAGAAATTCCCATTAATTTGTGGCAAAAAGGCAGAAATTTCCCTTATTTTTAAGCAAAATTGCAGAAATTTCACTTATTTCAGTGTAATAAGTCAGAAATTCCCCTTATTTTGAGGCAAAAAAGACAGAAATTCCCTTTGTTTTGAGGGAAAAAGACAGAAATTCCACTTATTTAGAGGCAAAAATGCAGAAATTTCCCTTATTTTAGAGCAAAAATGAAGAAATTTCCCTTTTTTATGGCAAAAAGTTATGCATTCCCCTTATTTTCGGGCAAAAAGGCACAAATTCCCCGTATTTTGGAGCATAATTGCAGAAATTCCGCTAGTTGTGGTGCATAAAGACTGAAATTCCCTGTATGTTGAGGCAAAAAGACAGATATTCTCCTTATTTTGGGGCAAAACTCAGAAATTCCACTAATTTAGGGCAAAATTCCAGAAATTTCCCTTATTTTGGGGCAAAATTGCAGAAATTTCACTTATTTTGGGGCAAAATTGTAGAAATTTCACTTATTTCAGGGAAAAAAGGCAGAAATTTTCTTTATTTTGGGGCAAAAAGGCAGAAATTCCTAATATTCTCTGGCAAAAATGCAGAAATTCCCTTTATTTTGAAGTAAAAAGGCTGAAGTTCCCCTTATTTGGGGGTCAAAAAGGCAGAAATTCCCCTTATTTCAGTGTAATAAGTCAGAAATTCCCCTTATTTTGAGGCAAAAAAGACAGAAATTCCCTTTGTTTTGAGGGAAAAAGACAGAAATTCCACTTATTTAGAGGCAAAAATGCAGAAATTTCCCTTATTTTGGAGCAAAAATGAAGAAATTTCCCTTGTTTATGGCAAAAAGTTATGCATTCCCCTTATTTTCGGGCAAAAAGGCAAAAATTTCCCGTATTTTGGAGCATAATTGCTCAAATTCCCCTAGTTGTGGTGCAGAACGACAGAAATTCCCTATATGTTGGGGCAAAAAGACAGAAATTCTCCTTATTTTGGGGCAAAACTCAGAAATTCCACTTATTTTGGGGCAAAATTCCAGAAATTTCCCTTATTTTGGGGCAAAATTGCAGAAATTTCACATATTTTGGGCAAAATTGAAGAAATTTCACTTATTCCAGGGAAAAAAGGCAGAAATTTTCTTTATTTTGGGGCAAAAAGGCAGAAATTCCTAATATTTTCTGGCAAAAATGCAGAAATTCCCCTTATTTTTAGGTAATAAGGCTGAAATTCCTTTTATTTGGGGGCAAAAAGGCACAAATTTCCCTTATTTTGGGGCAAAATTGCAGAAATTTCACTTATTTAGAGGCAAAAATACAGAAATTCTCCTTATTTTGGGGCAAAACTTAGAAATTCCACTTATTTTCGGGCAAAATTCCAGAAATTTCCCTTATTTTGGGGCATCATTGCAGAAATTTCACTTATTTTCGGGCAAAATTGCAGAAATTTCACTTATTTCAGGGAAAAAAGGCACAAATTTTCCTTATTTTGGGGCAAAAAGTCAGAAATTCCTAATATTTTGTGGCAAAAATGCAGAAATTCCCCTTATTTTGAGGTAAAAAGGCTGAAATTCCCCTTATTTGGGGGCAAAGAGGCAGAAATTTCCATTATTTTGGGGCAAAATTGGAGAAATTTCACTTATTTCAGGGTAATAATTCAGAAATTCCCCTTATTTTGGGTCAAAAAAGACAGAAATTCCTTTTGTTTGGGGGGAAAAAGACAGAAATTCCACTTATTTAGAGGCAAAAAGGCAGAAATTCCCCTAATTTTGGAGCAAAAATGAAGAAATTTACCTTTTTATGGCAAAAAGGTATGCATTCCCCTTATTTTGGGATAAAAAGCAGAAATTCCCCGTATTTTGAAGCAAAATTGCAGAAATTCTCATAATTTTCGGGCAAAAATGCAGAAATTCCCCGTATTTTGGAGCATAATTGCAGAAATTCCTCTAGTTGTGGTGCACAAAGACAGAAATTCCCTATATGTTGGGGCAAAAAGACAGAAATTCTCCTTATTTTGGGGCAAAACTCATAAATTCTACTTATTTTGGGAAAAAATTCCAGAAATTTCCCTTATTTTGGGGCAAAATTGCAGAAATTTCACTTATTTTGGGGCAAAATTGCAGAAATTTCACTTATTTCAGAAAAAAAATGCAGAAATTTTCCTTATTTTGGGGCAAAAAGGCAGAAATTCCTAATATTTTCTGGCAAAAATGCAGAAATTCCCCTTATTTTGAGGTAAAAAGGCTGAAATTCCCCTTATTTGGGGGCAAAAAGGCAGAAATTTCCCTTATTTTGGGGCAAAATTGCAGAAATTTCACTTATTTACAGGCAAAAAGACAGAAATTCTCCTTATTTTGGGGCAAAACTTAGAAATTCCACTTATTTTGGGGCAAAATTCCAGAAATTTCCCTTATTTTGGGGCAAAATTGCAGAAATTTCACTTATTTCAGGGAAAAAAGGCACAAATTTTCCTTATTTTGGGGCAAAAAGTCAGAAATTCCTAATATTTTGTGGCAAAAATGCAGAAATTCCCCTTATTTTGAGGTAAAAAGGCTGAAATTCCCCTTATTTGGGGGCAAAGAGTCAGAAATTTCCCTTATTTTGGGGCAAAATTGGAGAAATTTCACTTATTTCAGGGTAATAATTCAGAAATTCCCCTTATTTTGGGGCAAAAAAGACAGAAATTCCATTTGTTTTGGGGGAAAAAGACAGAAATTCCATTTATTTAGAGGCAAAAAGCAGAAATTCCCCTTATTTTGGAGCAAAAATGTAGAAATTTACCTTTTTATGACAAAAAGGTATGCATTCCCCTTACTTTCGGGATTAAAAGCAGAAATTCCCCGTATTTTGAAGCAAAATTGCAGAAATTCTCATAATTTTCGGGCAAAAAGGCAGAAATTCTCCTTATTTTGGGGCAAAAAGACAGAAGATCTCCTTTTTTTGGGAGCAAACATTCAGAAATTCCCGTTATTTTGGGGCAAAATTGCAGAAATTTCCTTTACATTGGGGCAAAATTGCAGAAATTTCCCTTATTTTGGGGCAAAAATCAGAAATTCCCCATCTTTTGGGGCAAAATTCAAGAAATTTCCTTTATTTTGGGGCAAAATTACAGGAATTTACCTTATTTTGGGGAAAAATTGAAGAAATTTTCCTTATTTGGGGCAAAATTGCAGAAATTTCACTTATTTTCAGGTAAAAAGGCTAAAATTTCCTTCATTTTGGGGCAAAAAGGGAGAAATTCCCCTTATTTTGGGGCAAAATTGCAGAAATTTCCCTTATTATTGGGAAAAATTGCAGAAATTTTCCTTATTTTAGGGCAAAATTGCAGAAATTTCACTTATTTCAGAGAAAAAAAGCAAAAATTTTTCTTATTTTAGGGCAAAAAGGCAGAAATTCCCATTAATTTGTGGCAAAAAGGCAGAAATTTCCCTTATTTTTAAGCAAAATTGCAGAAATTTCACTTATTTCAGTGTAATAAGTCAGAAATTCCCCTTATTTTGAGGCAAAAAAGACAGAAATTCCCTTTGTTTTGAGGGAAAAAGACAGAAATTCCACTTATTTAGAGGCAAAAATGCAGAAATTTCCCTTATTTTAGAGCAAAAATGAAGAAATTTCCCTTTTTTATGGCAAAAAGTTATGCATTCCCCTTATTTTCGGGCAAAAAGGCACAAATTCCCCGTATTTTGGAGCATAATTGCAGAAATTCCGCTAGTTGTGGTGCATAAAGACAGAAATTCCCTGTATGTTGGGGCAAAAAGACAGAAATTCTCCTTATTTGGGGGCAAAACTCAGAAATTCCACTAATTTAGGGCAAAATTCCAGAAATTTCCCTTATTTTGGGGCAAAATTGCAGAAATTTCACTTATTTTGGGGCAAAATTGTAGAAATTTCACTTATTTCAGGGAAAAAAGGCAGAAATTTTCTTTATTTTGGGGCAAAAAGGCAGAAATTCCTAATATTCTCTGGCAAAAATGCAGAAATTCCTATTATTTTGAAGTAAAAAGGCTGAAATTCCCCTTATTTGGGGGCAAAAAGGCAGAAATTCCCCTTATTTTGGGGCAAAATTGCAGAAATTTCACTTATTTCAGTGTAATAAGTCAGAAATTCCTCTTTTTTTGAGGCAAAAAAGACAGAAATTCCTTTTGTTTTGAGGGAAAAAGACAGAAATTCCACTTATTTAGAGGCAAAAATGCAGAAATTTCCCTTATTTTGGAGCAAAAATGAAGAAATTTCCCTTTTTTATGGCAAAAAGTTATGCATTCCCCTTATTTTCGGGCAAAAAGGCAGAAATTCCCCGTATTTTGGAGCATAATTGCACAAATTCCCCTAGTTGTGGTGCAGAACGACAGAAATTCCCTATATGTTGGGGCAAAAAGACACAAATTCTCCTTATTTTGGGGCAAAACTCAGAAATTCCACTTATTTTGGGGCAAAATTCCAGAAATTTCCCTTATTTTGGGGCAAAATTGCAGAAATTTCACTTATTTTGGGGCAAAATTGCAGAAATTTCACTTATTTCAGGGAAAAAAAGAAGACATTTTCTTTATTTTGGGGCAAAAAGGCAGAAATTCCTAATATTTTCTGGCAAAAATGCAGAAATTCCCCTTATTTTGAGGTAAAAAGGCTGAAATTCCCCTTATTTGGGGGCAAAGAGGCAGAAATTTCCCTTATTTTGGGGCAAAATTGGAGAAATTTCACTTATTTACAGGCAAAAATACAGAAATTCTCCTTATTTTGGGAAAAACTTAGAAATTCCACTTATTTTGGGGCAAAATTCCAGAAATTTCCCTTATTTTGGGGCAAAATTGCAGAAATTTCACTTATTTTGGGGCAAAATTGCAGAAATTTCACTTATTTCAGGGAAAAAAGGCACAAATTTTCCTTATTTTGGGGCAAAAAGTCAGAAATTCCTAATATTTTGTGGCAAAAATGCAGAAATTCCCCTTATTTTGAGGTAAAATGCTGAAATTCCCCTTATTTGGGGGCAAAGAGGCAGAAATTTCCCTTATTTTGGGGCAAAATTGGAGAAATTTCACTTATTTCAGGGTAATAATTCAGAAATTCCCCTTATTTTGGGGCAAAAAAGACAGAAATTCCCTTTGTTTTGGGGGAAAAAGACAGAAATTCCATTTATTTAGAGACAAAAAGGCAGAAATTCCCCTTATTTTGGAGCAAAAATGTAGAAATTTACCTTTTTATGACAAAAAGGTATGCATTCCCCTTACTTTCGGGATTAAAAGCAGAAATTCCCCGTATTTTGAAGCAAAATTGCAGAAATTCTCATAATTTTCGGGCAAAAAGGCAGAAATTCTCTTTATTTTGGGGCAAAAAGACAGAAGATCTCCTTTTTTTGGGAGCAAACATTTAGAAATTCCCGTTATTTTGTGGCAAAATTGCAGAAATTTCCTTTACATTGGGGCAAAATTGCAGAAATTTCCCTTATTTTGGGGCAAAAATCAGAAATTCCACTTCTTTTGGGGCAAAATTCAAGAAATTTCCTTTATTTTGGGGCAAAATTACAGGAATTTACCTTATTTTGGGGCAAAATTGAAGAAATTTTCCTTATTTGGGGCAAAATTTCAGAAATTTCACTTATTTTCAGGTAAAAAGCCTGAAATTTCCTTCATTTTGGGGCAAAAAGGGAGAAATTCCCCTTATTTTGGGGCAAAATTGCAGAAATTTCCCTTATTATTGGGAAAAATTGCAGAAATTTTCCTTATTTTAGGGCAAAATTGCAGAAATTTCACTTATTTCAGAGAAAAAAAGCAAAAATTTTTCTTATTTTGGGGCAAAAAGGCAGAAATTCCCATTAATTTGTGGCAAAAAGGCAGAAATTTCCCTTATTTTTAAGCAAAATTGCAGAAATTTCACTTATTTCAGTGTAATAAGTCAGAAATTCCCTTTATTTTGAGGCAAAAAAGACAGAAATTCCCTTTGTTTTGAGGGAAAAAGACAGAAATTCCACTTATTTAGAGGCAAAAATGCAGAAATTTCCCTTATTTTAGAGCAAAAATGAAGAAATTTCCCTTTTTTATGGCAAAAAGTTATACATTCCCCTTATTTTCGGGCAAAAAGGCACAAATTCCCCGTATTTTGGAGCATAATTGCAGAAATTCCGCTAGTTGTGGTGCATAAAGACAGAAATTCCCTATATGTTGGGGCAAAAAGACAGAAATTCTCCTTATTTTGGGGCAAAACTCAGAAATTCCACTAATTTAGGGCAAAATTCCAGAAATTTCCCTTATTTTGGGGCAACATTGCAGAAATTTCACTTATTTTGTGGCAATATTGTAGAAATTTCACTTATTTCAGGGAAAAAAGGCAGAAATTTTCTTTATTTTGGGGCAAAAAGGCAGAAATTCCTAATATTCTCTGGCAAAAATGCAGAAATTCCCTTTATTTTGAAGTAAAAAGGCTGAAATTCCCCTTATTTGGGGGCAAAAAGGCAGAAATTCCCCTTATTTTGGGGCAAAATTGCAGAAATTTCACTTATTTCAGTGTAATAAGTCAGAAATTCCCCTTATTTTGAGGCAAAAAAGACAGAAATTCCCTTTGTTTTGAGGGAAAAAGACAGAAATTCCACTTATTTAGAGGCAAAAATGCAGAAATTTCCCTTATTTTGGAGCAAAAATGAAGAAATTTCCCGTGTTTATGGCAAAAAGTTATGCATTCCCCTTATTTTCGGGAAAAAGGGCAGAAATTCCCCGTATTTTGGAGCATAATTGCACAAATTCCCCTAGTTGTGGTGCAGAACGACAGAAATTCCCTATATGTTGGGGCAAAAAGACAGAAATTCTCCTTATTTTGGGGCAAAACTCAGAAATTCCACTTATTTAGGGGCAAAATTCCAGAAATTTCCCTTATTTTGGGGCAAAATTGCAGAAATTTCACATATTTTGGGCAAAATTGAAGAAATTTCACTTATTCCAGGGAAAAAACGAAGAAATTTTCTTTATTTTGGGGCAAAAAGGCAGAAATTCCTAATATATTCTGGCAAAAATGCAGAAATTCCTTTTATTTTTATGTAAAAAGGCTGAAATTCCTTTTATTTGGGGGCAAAAAGGCAGAAATTTCCCTTATTTTGGGGCAAAATTGCAGAAATTTCACTTATTTAGAGGCAAAAATACAGAAATTCTCCTTATTTTGGGGCAAAACTTAGAAATTCCACTTATTTGGGGGCAAAATTCCAGAAATTTCCCTTATTTTGGGGCAACATTGCAGAAATTTCACTTATTTTCTGGCAAAATTGCAGAAATTTCACTTATTTCAGGGAAAAAAGGCACAAATTTTCCTTTTTTTGGGGCAAAAAGTCAGAAATTCCTAATATTTTGTGGCAAAAATGCAGAAATTCCCCTTATTTTGAGGTAAAAAGGCTGAAATTCCCCTTATTTGGGGGCAAAGAGGCAGAAATTTCCATTATTTTGGGGCAAAATTGGAGAAATTTCACTTATTTCAGAGTAATAATTCAGAAATTCCCCTTATTTTGGGTCAAAAAAAACAGAAATTCCTTTTGTTTTGGGGGAAAAAGACAGAAATTCCACTTATTTAGAGGCAAAAAGGCAGAAAATCCCCTTATTTTGAAGGAAAAAATGAAGAAATTTACCTTTTTATGGCAAAAAGATATGCATTCCCCTTACTTTTGGGATAAAAAGCAGAAATTCCCCGTATTTTGAAGCAAAATTGCAGAAATTCTCATAATTTTCGGGCAAAAAGGCAGAAATTCTTTTTATTTTGGGGCAAAAAGACAGAAGATCTCCTTTTTTCGGGAGCAAACATTAAGAAATTCCCCTTATTTTGGGGCAAAATTGCAGAAATTTCCCTTATTTTGGGGCAAAATTTCAGAAATTTCACTTACTTCAGGGTAATAAGTCAGAAATTCCCCTTATTTTGGGGCAAAAAAGACAGAAATTCTCTTTGTTTTGAGGGAAAAAGACAGAAATTCCACTTATTTAGAGGCAAAAAGGCAGAAATTCCCTTTATTTTGGAGCAAAAATGAAGAAATGTCCCTTTTAATGGCAAAAAGGTATGCATTCCCATTATTTTCAGGCAAAAAGGCAGAAATTCCCCGTATTTTGGAGCAAAATTGCAGAAATTCCCCTAATTTTGGGGCAAAATGCAGAAATTCCCTTTATTTTGTGGCCAAAATCAGAAATTCCCCTTATTTTGGGGCAAAATTGCAGAAATTTCACTTATTTCAGTGTAATAAGTCAGAAATTCCTCTTTTTTTGAGGCAAAAAAAACAGAAATTCCCTTTGTTTTGAGGGAAAAAGACAGAAATTCCACTTATTTAGAGGCAAAAAGGCAGAAATTTCCCTTATTTTGGAGCAAAAATGAAGAAATTTCCCTTTTTTATGGCAAAAAGTTATGCATTCCCCTTATTTTCGGGCAAAAAGACAGAAATTCCCCGAATTTTGGGGCAAAACTCAGAAATTCCACTTATTTTGGGGCAAAATTCCAGAAATTTCCCTTATTTTGGGGCAAAATTGCAGAAATTTCACTTATTTTGAGGCAAAATTGCAGAAATTTCACTTATTCCAGGGAAAAAAGGCAGAAATTTTCTTTATTTTGGGGCAAAAAGGCAGAAATTCCTAATATTTTCTGGCAAAAATGCAGAAATTCCCCTTATTTTTAGGTAAAAAGACTGAAATTCCTTTTATTTGGGGGCAAAAAGGCAGAAATTTCCCTTATTTTGGGGCAAAATTGCAGAAATTTCACTTATTTAGAGGCAAAAATACAGAAATTCTGCTTATTTTGGGGCAAAACTTAGAAATTCCACTTATTTTCGGGCAAAATTCCAGAAATTTCCCTTATTTTGGGGCAACATTGCAGAAATTTCACTTATTTTGGGGCAAAATTGCAGAAATTTCACTTATTTCAGGGAAAAAAGGCACAAATTTTCCTTATTTTTGGGCAAAAGTCAGAAATTCCTAATATTTTGTTGCAAAAATGCAGAAATTCCCCTTATTTTGAGGTAAAAAGGCTGAAATTCCCCTTATTTGGGGGCAAAGAGGCAGAAATTTCCATTATTTTGGGGCAAAATTGGAGAAATTTCACTTATTTCAGGGTAATAATTCAGAAATTCCCCTTATTTTGGTTCAAAAAAGACAGAAATTCCTTTTGTTTTGGGGGAAAACGACAGAAATTCCACTTATTTAGAGGCAAAAAGGCAGAAATTCCCCTTATTTTGGAGCAAAAATGAAGAAATTTACCTTTTTATGGCAAAAAGGTATGCATTCCCCTTATTTTGGGATAAAAAGCAGAAATTCCCCGTATTTTGAAGCAAAATTGCAGAAATTCTCATAATTTTCGGGCAAAAATGCAGAAATTTCCCGTATTTTGTAGCATAATTGCAGAAATTCCTCTAGTTGTGGTGCACAAAGACAGAAATTCCCTATATGTTGGGGCAAAAAGACAGAAATTCTCCTTATTTTGGGGCAAAACTCATAAATTCTGCTTATTTTGGGGAAAAATTCCAGAAATTTCCCTTATTTTGGGGCAAAATTGCAGAAATTTCACTTATTTTGGGGCAAAATTGCAGAAATTTCACTTATTTCAGGGAAAAAAGGCAGAAATTTTCCTTATTTTGGGGCAAAAAGGCAGAAATTCCTAATATTTTCTGGCAAAAATGCAGAAATTCCCCTTATTTTGAGGTAAAAAGGCTGAAATTCCCCTTATTTGGGGGCAAAAAGGCAGAAATTTCCCTTATTTTGAGGCAAAATTGCAGAAATTTCAATTATTTAGAGGCAAAAATACAGAAATTCTCCTTATTTTGGGGCAAAACTTAGAAATTCCACTTATTTGGGGGCAAAATTCCAGAAATTTCCCTTATTTTGGGGCAACATTGCAGAAATTTTACTTATTTTCGGGCAAAATTGCAGAAATTTCACTTATTTCAGGGAAAAAAGGCACAAATTTTCCTTATCTTGGGACAAAAAGTCAGAAATTCCTAATATTTTGTGGCAAAAATGCAGAAATTCCCCTTATTTTGAGGTAAAAAGGCTGAAATTCCCCTTATTTGGGGGCACAGAGGCAGAAATTTCCATTATTTTCGGGCAAAATTGGAGAAATTTCACTTATTTCAGGGTAATAATTCAGAAATTCCCCTTATTTTGGGTCAAAAAAGACAGAAATTCCTTTTGTTTTGGGGGAAAAAGACAGAAATTCCACTTATTTAGAGGCAAAAAGGCAGAAATTCCCTTTATTTTGAAGGAAAAAATGAAGAAATTTACTTTTTTATGGCAAAAAGATATGCATTCCCCTTACTTTTGGGATAAAAAGCAAAAATTCCCCGTATTTTGAAGCAAAATTGCAGAAATTCTCATAATTTTCGGGCAAAAAGGCAGAAATTCCCCGTATTTTGGAGCATAATTGCAGAAATTCCTTTAGTTGTGGTGCACAAAGACAGAAATTCCCTATATGTTGGGGCAAAAAGACAGAAATTCTCCTTATTTTGGGGCAAAACTCATAAATTCTACTTATTTTGGGGAAAAATTCCAGAAATTTCCCTTATTTTGGGGCAAAATTGCAGAAATTTCACTTATTTTGGGGCAAAATTGCAGAAATTTCACTTATTTCAGGGAAAAAAGGCAGAAATTTTCCTTATTTTGGGGCAAAAAGGCAGAAATTCCTAATATTTTCTGGCAAAAATGCAGAAATTCCCCTTATTTTGAGGTAAAAAGGCTGAAATTCCCCTTATTTGGGGGCAAAAAGGCAGAAATTTCCCTTATTTTGGGGCAAAATTGCAGAAATTTCACTTATTTTGGGGCAAAATTGCAGAAATTTCACTTATTTCAGGGAAAAAAGGCAGAAATTTTCCTTATTTTGAGGCAAAAAGTCAGAAATTCCTAATATTTTGTGGCAAAAATGCAGAAATTCCCCTTATTTTGAGGTAAAAAGGCTGAAATTCCCCTTATTTGGGGGCAAAAAGGCAGAAATTTCCCTTATTTTGAGGCAAAATTGCAGAAATTTCAATTATTTAGAGGCAAAAATACAGAAATTCTCCTTATTTTGGGGCAAAACTTAGAAATTCCACTTATTTGGGGGCAAAATTCCAGAAATTTCCCTTATTTTGGGGCAACATTGCAGAAATTTTACTTATTTTCGGGCAAAATTGCAGAAATTTCACTTATTTCAGGGAAAAAAGGCACAAATTTTCCTTATCTTGGGGCAAAAAGTCAGAAATTCCTAATATTTTGTGGCAAAAATGCAGAAATTCCCCTTATTTTGAGGTAAAAAGGCTGAAATTCCCCTTATTTGGGGGCACAGAGGCAGAAATTTCCATTATTTTCGGGCAAAATTGGAGAAATTTCACTTATTTCAGGGTAATAATTCAGAAATTCCCCTTATTTTGGGTCAAAAAAGACAGAAATTCCTTTTGTTTTGGGGGAAAAAGACAGAAATTCCACTTATTTAGAGGCAAAAAGGCAGAAATTCCCTTTATTTTGAAGGAAAAAATGAAGAAATTTACTTTTTTATGGCAAAAAGATATGCATTCCCCTTACTTTTGGGATAAAAAGCAAAAATTCCCCGTATTTTGAAGCAAAATTGCAGAAATTCTCATAATTTTCGGGCAAAAAGGCAGAAATTCCCCGTATTTTGGAGCATAATTGCAGAAATTCCTTTAGTTGTGGTGCACAAAGACAGAAATTCCCTATATGTTGGGGCAAAAAGACAGAAATTCTCCTTATTTTGGGGCAAAACTCATAAATTCTACTTATTTTGGGGAAAAATTCCAGAAATTTCCCTTATTTTGGGGCAAAATTGCAGAAATTTCACTTATTTTGGGGCAAAATTGCAGAAATTTCACTTATTTCAGGGAAAAAAGGCAGAAATTTTCCTTATTTTGGGGCAAAAATGCAGAAATTCCTAATATTTTCTGGCAAAAATGCAGAAATTCCCCTTATTTTGAGGTAAAAAGGCTGAAATTCCCCTTATTTGGGGGCAAAAAGGCAGAAATTTCCCTTATTTTGGGGCAAAATTGCAGAAATTTCACTTATTTACAGGCAAAAAGTCAGAAAATCTCCTTATTTTGGGGCAAAACTTAGAAATTCCTCTTATTTTGGGGCAAAATTCCAGAAATTTCCCTTATTTTGGGGCAAAATTGCAGAAATTTCACTTATTTTGGGGCAAAATTGCAGAAATTTCACTTATTTCAGGGAAAAAAGGCAGAAATTTTCCTTATTTTGAGGCAAAAAGTCAGAAATTCCTAATATTTTGTGGCAAAAATGCAGAAATTCCCCTTATTTTGAGGTAAAAAGGCTGAAATTCCCCTTATTTGGGGGCAAAGAGGCAGAAATTTCCCTTATTTTGGGGCAAAATTGGAGAAATTTCACTTATTTACAGGCAAAAAGACAGAAATTCTCCTTTTTTTGGGGCAAAACTTAGAAATTCCACTTATTTTGGGGCAAAATTCCAGAAATTTCCCTTATTTTGGGGCAAAATTGCAGAAATTTCACTTATTTTGGGGCAAAATTGCAGAAATTTCACTTATTTCAGTGAAAAAAGGCACAAATTTTCCTTATTTTGGGGCAAAAAGTCAGAAATTCCTAATATTTTGTGGCAAAAATGCAGAAATTCCCCTTATTTTGAGGTAAAATGCTGAAATTCCCCTTATTTGGGGGCAAAGAGGCAGAAATTTCCCTTATTTTGGGGCAAAATTAGAGAAATTTCACTTATTTCAGGGTAATAATTCAGAAATTCCCCTTATTTTGGGGCAAAAAAGACAGAAATTCCCTTTGTTTTGGGGGAAAAAGACAGAAATTCCATTTATTTAGAGACAAAAAGGCAGAAATTCCCCTTATTTTGGAGCAAAAATGTAGAAATTTACCTTTTTATGACAAAAAGGTATGCATTCCCCTTACTTTCGGGATTAAAAGCAGAAATTCCCCGTATTTTCAAGCAAAATTGCAGAAATTCTCATAATTTTCGGGCAAAAAGGCAGAAATTCTCTTTATTTTGGGGCAAAAAGACAGAAGATCTCCTTTTTTTGGGAGCAAACATTTAGAAATTCCCGTTATTTTGTGGCAAAATTGCAGAAATTTCCTTTACATTGGGGCAAAATTGCAGAAATTTCCCTTATTTTGGGGCAAAAATCAGAAATTCCACTTCTTTTGGGGCAAAATTCAAGAAATTTCCTTTATTTTGGGGCAAAATTACAGGAATTTACCTTATTTTGGGGCAAAATTGAAGAAATTTTCTTTATTTGGTGCAAAATTGCAGAAATTTCACTTATTTTCAGGTAAAAAGGCTGAAATTTCCTTCATTTTGGGGCAAAAAGGGAGAAATTCCCCTTATTTTGGGGCAAAATTGCAGAAATTTCCCTTATTATTGGGAAAAATTGCAGAAATTTTCCTTATTTTAGGGCAAAATTGCAGAAATTTCACTTATTTCAGAGAAAAAAAGCAAAAATTTTACTTATTTTGGGGCAAAAAGGCAGAAATTCCCCTTATTTTGAGGTAAAAAGGCTGAAATTCCCCTTATTTGGGGGCAAAGAGGCAGAAATTTCCATTATTTTGGGGCAAAATTGGAGAAATTTCACTTATTTCAGAGTAATAATTCAGAAATTCCCCTTATTTTGGGTCAAAAAAACCAGAAATTCCTTTTGTTTTGGGGGAAAAAGACAGAAATTCCACTTATTTATAGGCAAAAAGGCAGAAAATCCCCTTATTTTGAAGGAAAAAATGAAGAAATTTACCTTTTTATGGCAAAAAGATATGCATTCCCCTTACTTTTGGGATAAAAAGCAGAAATTCCCCGTATTTTGAAGCAAAATTGCAGAAATTCTCATAATTTTCGGGCAAAAAGGCAGAAATTCTTTTTATTTTGGGGCAAAAAGACAGAAGATCTCCTTTTTTCGGGAGCAAACATTAAGAAATTCCCCTTATTTTGGGGCAAAATTGCAGAAATTTCCCTTATTTTGGGGCAAAATTTCAGAAATTTCACTTACTTCAGGGTAATAAGTCAGAAATTCCCCTTATTTTGGGGCAAAAAAGACAGAAATTCTCTTTGTTTTGAGGGAAAAAGACAGAAATTCCACTTATTTAGAGGCAAAAAGGCAGAAATTCCCTTTATTTTGGAGCAAAAATGAAGAAATGTCCCTTTTAATGGCAAAAAGGTATGCATTCCCATTATTTTCAGGCAAAAAGGCAGAAATTCCCCGTATTTTGGAGCAAAATTGCAGAAATTCCCCTAATTTTGGGGCAAAATGCAGAAATTCCCTTTATTTTGTGGCCAAAATCAGAAATTCCCCTTATTTTGGGGCAAAATTGCAGAAATTTCACTTATTTCAGTGTAATAAGTCAGAAATTCCTCTTTTTTTGAGGCAAAAAAACCAGAAATTCCCTTTGTTTTGAGGGAAAAAGACAGAAATTCCACTTATTTAGAGGCAAAAAGGCAGAAATTTCCCTTATTTTGGAGCAAAAATGAAGAAATTTCCCTTTTTTATGGCAAAAAGTTATGCATTCCCCTTATTTTCGGGCAAAAAGACAGAAATTCCCCGAATTTTGGGGCAAAACTCAGAAATTCCACTTATTTTGGGGCAAAATTCCAGAAATTTCCCTTATTTTGGGGCAAAATTGCAGAAATTTCACTTATTTTGAGGCAAAATTGCAGAAATTTCACTTATTCCAGGGAAAAAAGGCAGAAATTTTCTTTATTTTGGGGCAAAAAGGCAGAAATTCCTAATATTTTCTGGCAAAAATGCAGAAATTCCCCTTATTTTTAGGTAAAAAGACTGAAATTCCTTTTATTTGGGGGCAAAAAGGCAGAAATTTCCCTTATTTTGGGGCAAAATTGCAGAAATTTCACTTATTTAGAGGCAAAAATACAGAAATTCTGCTTATTTTGGGGCAAAACTTAGAAATTCCACTTATTTTCGGGCAAAATTCCAGAAATTTCCCTTATTTTGGGGCAACATTGCAGAAATTTCACTTATTTTGGGGCAAAATTGCAGAAATTTCACTTATTTCAGGGAAAAAAGGCACAAATTTTCCTTATTTTTGGGCAAAAAGTCAGAAATTCCTAATATTTTGTTGCAAAAATGCAGAAATTCCCCTTATTTTGAGGTAAAAAGGCTGAAATTCCCCTTATTTGGGGGCAAAGAGGCAGAAATTTCCATTATTTTGGGGCAAAATTGGAGAAATTTCACTTATTTCAGGGTAATAATTCAGAAATTCCCCTTATTTTGGTTCAAAAAAGACAGAAATTCCTTTTGTTTTGGGGGAAAACGACAGAAATTCCACTTATTTAGAGGCAAAAAGGCAGAAATTCCCCTTATTTTGGAGCAAAAATGAAGAAATTTACCTTTTTATGGCAAAAAGGTATGCATTCCCCTTATTTTGGGATAAAAAGCAGAAATTCCCCGTATTTTGAAGCAAAATTGCAGAAATTCTCATAATTTTCGGGCAAAAATGCAGAAATTTCCCGTATTTTGTAGCATAATTGCAGAAATTCCTCTAGTTGTGGTGCACAAAGACAGAAATTCCCTATATGTTGGGGCAAAAAGACAGAAATTCTTCTTATTTTGGGGCAAAACTCATAAATTCTGCTTATTTTGGGGAAAAATTCCAGAAATTTCCCTTATTTTGGGGCAAAATTGAAGAAATTTCACTTATTTTGGGGCAAAATTGCAGAAATTTCACTTATTTCAGGGAAAAAAGGCAGAAATTTTCCTTATTTTGGGGCAAAAAGGCAGAAATTCCTAATATTTTCTGGCAAAAATGCAGAAATTCCCCTTATTTTGAGGTAAAAAGGCTGAAATTCCCCTTATTTGGGGGCAAAAAGGCAGAAATTTCCCTTATTTTGAGGCAAAATTGCAGAAATTTCAATTATTTAGAGGCAAAAATACAGAAATTCTCCTTATTTTGGGGCAAAACTTAGAAATTCCACTTATTTGGGGGCAAAATTCCAGAAATTTCCCTTATTTTGGGGCAACATTGCAGAAATTTTACTTATTTTCGGGCAAAATTGCAGAAATTTCACTTATTTCAGGGAAAAAAGGCACAAATTTTCCTTATCTTGGGGCAAAAAGTCAGAAATTCCTAATATTTTGTGGCAAAAATGCAGAAATTCCCCTTATTTTGAGGTAAAAAGGCTGAAATTCCCCTTATTTGGGGGCACAGAGGCAGAAATTTCCATTATTTTCGGGCAAAATTGGAGAAATTTCACTTATTTCAGGGTAATAATTCAGAAATTCCCCTTATTTTGGGTCAAAAAAGACAGAAATTCCTTTTGTTTTGGGGGAAAAAGACAGAAATTCCACTTATTTAGAGGCAAAAAGGCAGAAATTCCCTTTATTTTGAAGGAAAAAATGAAGAAATTTACTTTTTTATGGCAAAAAGATATGCATTCCCCTTACTTTTGGGATAAAAAGCAAAAATTCCCCGTATTTTGAAGCAAAATTGCAGAAATTCTCATAATTTTCGGGCAAAAAGGCAGAAATTCCCCGTATTTTGGAGCATAATTGCAGAAATTCCTTTAGTTGTGGTGCACAAAGACAGAAATTCCCTATATGTTGGGGCAAAAAGACAGAAATTCTCCTTATTTTGGGGCAAAACTCATAAATTCTACTTATTTTGGGGAAAAATTCCAGAAATTTCCCTTATTTTGGGGCAAAATTGCAGAAATTTCACTTATTTTGGGGCAAAATTGCAGAAATTTCACTTATTTCAGGGAAAAAAGGCAGAAATTTTCCTTATTTTGGGGCAAAAAGGCAGAAATTCCTAATATTTTCTGGCAAAAATGCAGAAATTCCCCTTATTTTGAGGTAAAAAGGCTGAAATTCCCCTTATTTGGGGGCAAAAAGGCAGAAATTTCCCTTATTTTGGGGCAAAATTGCAGAAATTTCACTTATTTACAGGCAAAAAGTCAGAAAATCTCCTTATTTTGGGGCAAAACTTAGAAATTCCTCTTATTTTGGGGCAAAATTCCAGAAATTTCCCTTATTTTGGGGCAAAATTGCAGAAATTTCACTTATTTTGGGGCAAAATTGCAGAAATTTCACTTATTTCAGGGAAAAAAGGCAGAAATTTTCCTTATTTTGAGGCAAAAAGTCAGAAATTCCTAATATTTTGTGGCAAAAATGCAGAAATTCCCCTTATTTTGAGGTAAAAAGGCTGAAATTCCCCTTATTTGGGGGCAAAGAGGCAGAAATTTCCCTTATTTTGGGGCAAAATTGGAGAAATTTCACTTATTTACAGGCAAAAAGACAGAAATTCTCCTTTTTTGGGGGCAAAACTTAGAAATTCCACTTATTTTGGGGCAAAATTCCAGAAATTTCCCTTATTTTGGGGCAAAATTGCAGAAATTTCAATTATTTTGGGGCAAAATTGCAGAAATTTCACTTATTTCAGTGAAAAAAGGCACAAATTTTCCTTATTTTGGGGCAAAAAGTCAGAAATTCCTAATATTTTGTGGCAAAAATGCAGAAATTCCCCTTATTTTGAGGTAAAATGCTGAAATTCCCCTTATTTGGGGGCAAAGAGGCAGAAATTTCCCTTATTTTGGGGCAAAATTAGAGAAATTTCACTTATTTCAGGGTAATAATTCAGAAATTCCCCTTATTTTGGGGCAAAAAAGACAGAAATTCCCTTTGTTTTGGGGGAAAAAGACAGAAATTCCATTTATTTAGAGACAAAAAGGCAGAAATTCCCCTTATTTTGGAGCAAAAATGTAGAAATTTACCTTTTTATGACAAAAAGGTATGCATTCCCCTTACTTTCGGGATTAAAAGCAGAAATTCCCCGTATTTTCAAGCAAAATTGCAGAAATTCTCATAATTTTCGGGCAAAAAGGCAGAAATTCTCTTTATTTTGGGGCAAAAAGACAGAAGATCTCCTTTTTTTGGGAGCAAACATTTAGAAATTCCCGTTATTTTGTGGCAAAATTGCAGAAATTTCCTTTACATTGGGGCAAAATTGCAGAAATTTCCCTTATTTTGGGGCAAAAATCAGAAATTCCACTTCTTTTGGGGCAAAATTCAAGAAATTTCCTTTATTTTGGGGCAAAATTACAGGAATTTACCTTATTTTGGGGCAAAATTGAAGAAATTTTCCTTATTTGGGGCAAAATTTCAGAAATTTCACTTATTTTCAGGTAAAAAGCCTGAAATTTCCTTCATTTTGGGGCAAAAAGGGAGAAATTCCCCTTATTTTGGGGCAAAATTGCAGAAATTTCCCTTATTATTGGGAAAAATTGCAGAAATTTCCCTTATTTTAGGGCAAAATTGCAGAAATTTCACTTATTTCAGAGAAAAAAAGCAAAAATTTTTCTTATTTTGGGGCAAAAAGGCAGAAATTCCCATTAATTTGTGGCAAAAAGGCAGAAATTTCCCTTATTTTTAAGCAAAATTGCAGAAATTTCACTTATTTCAGTGTAATAAGTCAGAAATTCCCTTTATTTTGAGGCAAAAAAGACAGATATTCCCTTTGTTTTGAGGGAAAAAGACAGAAATTCCACTTATTAAGAGGCAAAAATGCAGAAATTTCCCTTATTTTAGAGCAAAAATGAAGAAATTTCCCTTTTTTATGGCAAAAAGTTATACATTCCCCTTATTTTCGGGCAAAAAGGCACAAATTCCCCGTATTTTGGAGCATAATTGCAGAAATTCCGCTAGTTGTGGTGCATAAAGACAGAAATTCCCTATATGTTGGGGCAAAAAGACAGAAATTCTCCTTATTTTGGCGCAAAACTCAGAAATTCCACTAATTTAGGGCAAAATTCCAGAAATTTCCCTTATTTTGGGGCAACATTGCAGAAATTTCACTTATTTTGTGGCAATATTGTAGAAATTTCACTTATTTCAGGGAAAAAAGGCAGAAATTTTCTTTATTTTGGGGTAAAAAGGCAGAAATTCCTAATATTCTCTGGCAAAAATGCAGAAATTCCCTTTATTTTGAAGTAAAAAGGCTGAAATTCCCCTTATTTGGGGGCAAAAAGGCAGAAATTCCCCTTATTTTGGGGCAAAATTGCAGAAATTTCACTTATTTCAGTGTAATAAGTCAGAAATTCCCCTTATTTTGAGGCAAAAAAGACAGAAATTCCCTTTGTTTTGAGGGAAAAAGACAGAAATTCCACTTATTTAGAGGCAAAAATGCAGAAATTTCCCTTATTTTGGAGCAAAAATGAAGAAATTTCCCTTGTTTATGGCAAAAAGTTATGCATTCCCCTTATTTTCGGGAAAAAAGGCAGAAATTCCCCGTATTTTGGAGCATAATTGCACAAATTCCCCTAGTTGTGGTGCAGAACGACAGAAATTCCCTATATGTTGGGGCAAAAAGACAGAAATTCTCCTTATTTTGGGGCAAAACTCAGAAATTCCACTTATTTTGGGGCAAAATTCCAGAAATTTCCCTTATTTTGGGGCAAAATTGCAGAAATTTCACATATTTTGGGCAAAATTGAAGAAATTTCACTTATTCCAGGGAAAAAAAGAAGAAATTTTCTTTATTTTGGGGCAAAAAGGCAGAAATTCCTAATATATTCTGGCAAAAATGCAGAAATTCCTTTTATTTTTAGGTAAAAAGGCTGAAATTCCTTTTATTTGGGGGCAAAAAGGCAGAAATTTCCCTTATTTTGGGGCAAAATTGCAGAAATTTCACTTATTTAGAGGCAAAAATACAGAAATTCTCCTTATTTTGGGGCAAAACTTAGAAATTCCACTTATTTGGGGGCAAAATTCCAGAAATTTCCCTTATTTTGGGGCAACATTGCAGAAATTTCACTTATTTTCTGGCAAAATTGCAGAAATTTCACTTATTTCAGGGAAAAAAGGCACAAATTTTCCTTTTTTTGGGGCAAAAAGTCAGAAATTCCTAATATTTTGTGGCAAAAATGCAGAAATTCCCCTTATTTTGAGGTAAAAAGGCTGAAATTCCCCTTATTTGGGGGCAAAGAGGCAGAAATTTCCATTATTTTGGGGCAAAATTGGAGAAATTTCACTTATTTCAGAGTAATAATTCAGAAATTCCCCTTATTTTGGGTCAAAAAAAACAGAAATTCCTTTTGTTTTGGGGGAAAAAGACAGAAATTCCACTTATTTAGAGGCAAAAAGGCAGAAAATCCCCTTATTTTGAAGGAAAAAATGAAGAAATTTACCTTTTTATGGCAAAAAGATATGCATTCCCCTTACTTTTGGGATAAAAAGCAGAAATTCCTCGTATTTTGAAGCAAAATTGCAGAAATTCTCATAATTTTCGGGCAAAAAGGCAGAAATTCTTTTTATTTTGGGGCAAAAAGACAGAAGATCTCCTTTTTTCGGGAGCAAACATTAAGAAATTCCCCTTATTTTGGGGCAAAATTGCAGAAATTTCCCTTATTTTGGGGCAAAATTTCAGAAATTTCACTTACTTCAGGGTAATAAGTCAGAAATTCCCCTTATTTTGGGGCAAAAAAGACAGAAATTCTCTTTGTTTTGAGGGAAAAAGACAGAAATTCCACTTATTTAGAGGCAAAAAGGCAGAAATTCCCTTTATTTTGGAGCAAAAATGAAGAAATGTCCCTTTTAATGGCAAAAAGGTATGCATTCCCATTATTTTCAGGCAAAAAGGCAGAAATTCCCCGTATTTTGGAGCAAAATTGCAGAAATTCCCCTAATTTTGGGGCAAAATGCAGAAATTCCCTTTATTTTGTGGCCAAAATCAGAAATTCCCCTTATTTTGGGGCAAAATTGCAGAAATTTCACTTATTTCAGTGTAATAAGTCAGAAATTCCTCTTTTTTTGAGGCAAAAAAAACAGAAATTCCCTTTGTTTTGAGGGAAAAAGACAGAAATTCCACTTATTTAGAGGCAAAAAGGCAGAAATTTCCCTTATTTTGGAGCAAAAATGAAGAAATTTCCCTTTTTTATGGCAAAAAGTTATGCATTCCCCTTATTTTCGGGCAAAAAGGCAGAAATTCCCCGAATTTTGGGGCAAAATTGCAGAAATTTCACTTATTTTGAGGCAAAATTGCAGAAATTTCACTTATTCCAGGGAAAAAAGGCAGAAATTTTCTTTATTTTGGGGCAAAAAGGCAGAAATTCCTAATATTTTCTGGCAAAAATGCAGAAATTCCCCTTATTTTTAGGTAAAAAGACTGAAATTCCTTATATTTGGGGGCAAAAAGGCAGAAATTTCCCTTATTTTGGGGCAAAATTGCAGAAATTTCACTTATTTAGAGGCAAAAATACAGAAATTCTGCTTATTTTGGGGCAAAACTTAGAAATTCCACTTATTTTCGGGCAAAATTCCAGAAATTTCCCTTATTTTGGGGCAACATTGCAGAAATTTCACTTATTTTGGGGCAAAATTGCAGAAATTTCACTTATTTCAGGGAAAAAAGGCACAAATTTTCCTTATTTTTGGGCAAAAAGTCAGAAATTCCTAATATTTTGTTGCAAAAATGCAGAAATTCCCCTTATTTTGAGGTAAAAAGGCTGAAATTCCCCTTATTTGGGGGCAAAGAGGCAGAAATTTCCATTATTTTGGGGCAAAATTGGAGAAATTTCACTTATTTCAGGGTAATAATTCAGAAATTCCCCTTATTTTGGTTCAAAAAAGACAGAAATTCCTTTTGTTTTGGGGGAAAACGACAGAAATTCCACTTATTTAGAGGCAAAAAGGCAGAAATTCCCCTTATTTTGGAGCAAAAATGAAGAAATTTACCTTTTTATGGCAAAAAGGTATGCATTCCCCTTATTTTGGGATAAAAAGCAGAAATTCCCCGTATTTTGAAGCAAAATTGCAGAAATTCTCATAATTTTCGGGCAAAAATGCAGAAATTTCCCGTATTTTGTAGCATAATTGCAGAAATTCCTCTAGTTGTGGTGCACAAAGACAGAAATTCCCTATATGTTGGGGCAAAAAGACAGAAATTCTCCTTATTTTGGGGCAAAACTCATAAATTCTGCTTATTTTGGGGAAAAATTCCAGAAATTTCCCTTATTTTGGGGCAAAATTGCAGAAATTTCACTTATTTTGGGGCAAAATTGCAGAAATTTCACTTATTTCAGGGAAAAAAGGCAGAAATTTTCCTTATTTTGGGGCAAAAAGGCAGAAATTCCTAATATTTTCTGGCAAAAATTCAGAAATTCCCCTTATTTTGAGGTAAAAAGGCTGAAATTCCCCTTATTTGGGGGCAAAAAGGCAGAAATTTCCCTTAATTTGGGGCAAAATTGCAGAAATTTCAATTATTTAGAGGCAAAAATACAGAAATTCTCCTTATTTTGGGGCAAAACTTAGAAATTCCACTTATTTGGGGGCAAAATTCCAGAAATTTCCCTTATTTTGGGGCAACATTGCAGAAATTTTACTTATTTTCGGGCAAAATTGCAGAAATTTCACTTATTTCAGGGAAAAAAGGCACAAATTTTCCTTATCTTGGGGCAAAAAGTCAGAAATTCCTAATATTTTGTGGCAAAAATGCAGAAATTCCCCTTATTTTGAGGTAAAAAGGCTGAAATTCCCCTTATTTGGGGGCACAGAGGCAGAAATTTCCATTATTTTCGGGCAAAATTGGAGAAATTTCACTTATTTCAGGGTAATAATTCAGAAATTCCCCTTATTTTGGGTCAAAAAAGACAGAAATTCCTTTTGTTTTGGGGGAAAAAGACAGAAATTCCACTTATTTAGAGGCAAAAAGGCAGAAATTCCCTTTATTTTGAAGGAAAAAATGAAGAATTTACTTTTTTATGGCAAAAAGATATGCATTCCCCTTACTTTTGGGATAAAAAGCAAAAATTCCCCGTATTTTGAAGCAAAATTGCAGAAATTCTCATAATTTTCGGGCAAAAAGGCAGAAATTCCCCGTATTTTGGAGCATAATTGCAGAAATTCCTTTAGTTGTGGTGCACAAAGACAGAAATTCCCTATATGTTGGGGCAAAAAGACAGAAATTCTCCTTATTTTGGGGCAAAACTCATAAATTCTACTTATTTTGGGGAAAAATTCCAGAAATTTCCCTTATTTTGGGGCAAAATTGCAGAAATTTCACTTATTTTGGGGCAAAATTGCAGAAATTTCACTTATTTCAGGGAAAAAAGGCAGAAATTTTCCTTATTTTGGGGCAAAAAGGCAGAAATTCCTAATATTTTCTGGCAAAAATGCAGAAATTCCCCTTATTTTGAGGTAAAAAGGCTGAAATTCCCCTTATTTGGGGGCAAAAAGGCAGAAATTTCCCTTATTTTGGGGCAAAATTGCAGAAATTTCACTTATTTACAGGCAAAAAGTCAGAAAATCTCCTTATTTTGGGGCAAAACTTAGAAATTCCTCTTATTTTGGGGCAAAATTCCAGAAATTTCCCTTATTTTGGGGCAAAATTGCAGAAATTTCACTTATTTTGGGGCAAAATTGCAGAAATTTCACTTATTTCAGGGAAAAAAGGCAGAAATTTTCCTTATTTTGAGGCAAAAAGTCAGAAATTCCTAATATTTTGTGGCAAAAATGCAGAAATTCCCCTTATTTTGAGGTAAAAAGGCTGAAATTCCCCTTATTTGGGGGCAAAGAGGCAGAAATTTCCCTTATTTTGGGGCAAAATTGGAGAAATTTCACTTATTTACAGGCAAAAAGACAGAAATTCTCCTTTTTTTGGGGCAAAACTTAGAAATTCCACTTATTTTGGGGCAAAATTCCAGAAATTTCCCTTATTTTGGGGCAAAATTGCAGAAATTTCACTTATTTTGGGGCAAAATTGCAGAAATTTCACTTATTTCAGTGAAAAAAGGCACAAATTTTCCTTATTTTGGGGCAAAAAGTCAGAAATTCCTAATATTTTGTGGCAAAAATGCAGAAATTCCCCTTATTTTGAGGTAAAATGCTGAAATTCCCCTTATTTGGGGGCAAAGAGGCAGAAATTTCCCTTATTTTGGGGCAAAATTAGAGAAATTTCACTTATTTCAGGGTAATAATTCAGAAATTCCCCTTATTTTGGGGCAAAAAAGACAGAAATTCCCTTTGTTTTGGGGGAAAAAGACAGAAATTCCATTTATTTAGAGACAAAAAGGCAGAAATTCCCCTTATTTTGGAGCAAAAATGTAGAAATTTACCTTTTTATGACAAAAAGGTATGCATTCCCCTTACTTTCGGGATTAAAAGCAGAAATTCCCCGTATTTTCAAGCAAAATTGCAGAAATTCTCATAATTTTCGGGCAAAAAGGCAGAAATTCTCTTTATTTTGGGGCAAAAAGACAGAAGATCTCCTTTTTTTGGGAGCAAACATTTAGAAATTCCCGTTATTTTGTGGCAAAATTGCAAAAATTTCCTTTACATTGGGGCAAAATTGCAGAAATTTCCCTTATTTTGGGGCAAAAATCAGAAATTCCCCTTCTTTTGGGGCAAAATTCAAGAAATTTCCTTTATTTTGGGGCAAAATTACAGGAATTTACCTTATTTTGGGGCAAAATTGAAGAAATTTTCCTTATTTGGGGCAAAATTGCAGAAATTTCACTTATTTTCAGGTAAAAAGGCTGAAATTTCCTTCATTTTGGGGCAAAAAGGGAGAAATTCCCCTTATTTGGGGCAAAATTGCAGAAATTTCCCTTATTATTGGGAAAAATTGCAGAAATTTTCCTTATTTTAGGGCAAAATTGCAGAAATTTCACTTATTTCAGAGAAAAAAAGCAAAAATTTTTCTTATTTTGGGGAAAAAAGGCAGAAATTCCCATTAATTTGTGGCAAAAAGGCAGAAATTTCCCTTATTTTTAAGCAAAATTGCAGAAATTTCACTTATTTCAGTGTAATAAGTCAGAAATTCCCCTAATTTTGAGGCAAAAAAGACAGAAATTCCCTTTGTTTTGAGGGAAAAAGACAGAAATTCCACTTATTTAGAGGCAAAAATGCAGAAATTTCCCTTATTTTAGAGCAAAAATGAAGAAATTTCCCTTTTTTATGGCAAAAAGTTATGCATTCCCCTTATTTTCGGGCAAAAAGGCACAAATTCACCGTATTTTGGAGCATAATTGCAGAAATTCCGCTAGTTGTGGTGTATAAAGACAGAAATTCCCTATATGTTGGGGCAAAAAGACAGAAATTCTCCTTATTTTGGGGCAAAACTCAGAAATTCCACTAATTTAGGGCAAAATTCCAGAAATTTCCCTTATTTTGGGGCAAAATTGCAGAAATTTCACTTATTTTGGGGCAAAATTGTAGAAATTTCACTTATTTCAGGGAAAAAAGGCAGAAATTTTCTTTATTTTGGGGCAAAAAGGCAGAAATTCCTAATATTCTCTGGCAAAAATGCCAAAATTCCCTTTATTTTGAAGTAAAAAGGCTGAAATTCCCCTTATTTGGGGGCAAAAAGGCAGAAATTCCCCTTATTTTGGGGCAAAATTGCAGAAATTTCACTTATTTCAGTGTAATAAGTCAGAAATTCCTCTTTTTTTGAGGCAAAAAAGACAGAAATTCCCTTTGTTTTGAGGGAAAAAGACAGAAATTCCACTTATTTAGAGGCAAAAATGCAGAAATTTCCCTTATTTTGGAGCAAAAATGAAGAAATTTCCCTTTTTTATGGCAAAAAGTTATGCATTCCCCTTATTTTCGGGCAAAAAGGCAGAAATTCCCCGTATTTTGGAGCATAATTGCACAAATTCCCATAGTTGTGGTGCAGAACGACAGAAATTCCCTATATGTTGGGGCAAAAAGACAGAAATTCTCCTTATTTTGGGGCAAAACTCAGAAATTCCACTTATTTTGGGGCAAAATTCCAGAAATTTCCTCTATTTTGGGGCAAAATTGCAGAAATTTCACTTATTTTGGGGCAAAATTGCAGAAATTTCACTTATTTCAGGGAAAAAGAGAAGAAATTTTCTTTATTTTGGGGCAAAAAGGCAGAAATTCCTAATATATTCTGGCAAAAATGCAGAAATTCCTTTTATTTTTAGGTAAAAAGGCTGAAATTCCTTTTATTTGGGGGCAAAAAGGCAGAAATTTCCCTTATTTTGGGGCAAAATTGCAGAAATTTCACTTATTTAGAGGCAAAAATACAGAAATTCTCCTTATTTTGGGGCAAAACTTAGAAATTCCACTTATTTGGGGGCAAAATTCCAGAAATTTCCCTTATTTTGGGGCAACATTGCAGAAATTTCACTTATTTTCTGGCAAAATTGCAGAAATTTCACTTATTTCAGGGAAAAAAGGCAGAAATTTTCCTTTTTTTGGGGCAAAAAGTCAGAAATTCCTAATATTTTGTGGCAAAAATGCAGAAATTCCCCTTATTTTGAGGTAAAAAGGCTGAAATTCCCCTTATTTGGGGGCAAAGAGTCAGAAATTTCCATTATTTTGGGGCAAAATTGGAGAAATTTCACTTATTTCAGAGTAATAATTCAGAAATTCCCCTTATTTTGGGTCAAAAAAAACAGAAATTCCTTTTGTTTTGGGGGAAAAAGACAGAAATTCCACTTATTTAGAGGCAAAAAGGCAGAAAATCCCCTTATTTTGAAGGAAAAAATGAAGAAATTTACCTTTTTATGGCAAAAAGATATGCATTCCCCTTACTTTTGGGATAAAAAGCAGAAATTCCCCGTATTTTGAAGCAAAATTGCAGAAATTCTCATAATTTTTGGGCAAAAAGGCAGAAATTCTTTTTATTTTGGAGCAAAAAGACAGAAGATCTCCTTTTTTCGGGAGCAAACATTAAGAAATTCCCCTTATTTTGGGGCAAAATTGCAGAAATTTCCCTTATTTTGGGGCAAAATTTCAGAAATTTCACTTACTTCAGGGTAATAAGTCAGAAATTCCCCTTATTTTGGGGCAAAAAAGACAGAAATTCTCTTTGTTTTGAGGGAAAAAGACAGAAATTCCACTTATTTAGAGGCAAAAAGGCAGAAATTCCCTTTATTTTGGAGCAAAAATGAAGAAATGTCCCTTTTAATGGCAAAAAGGTATGCATTCCCATTATTTTCAGGCAAAAAGGCAGAAATTCCCCGTATTTTGGAGCAAAATTGCAGAAATTCCCCTAATTTTGGGGCAAAATGCAGAAATTCCCTTTATTTTGTGGCCAAAATCAGAAATTCCCTTTATTTTGGGGCAAAATTGCAGAAATTTCACTTATTTCAGTGTAATAAGTCAGAAATTCCTCTTTTTTTGAGGCAAAAAAGACAGAAATTCCCTTTGTTTTGAGGGAAAAAGACAGAAATTCCACTTATTTAGAGGCAAAAAGGCAGAAATTTCCCTTATTTTGGAGCAAAAATGAAGAAATTTCCCTTTTTTATGGCAAAAAGTTATGCATTCCCCTTATTTTCGGGCAAAAAGGCAGAAATTCCCCGTATTTTGGGGCAAAACTCAGAAATTCCACTTATTTTGGGGCAAAATTCCAGAAATTTCCCTTATTTTGGGGCAAAATTGCAGAAATTTCACTTATTTTGGGGCAAAATTGCAGAAATTTCACTTATTCCAGGGAAAAAAGGCAGAAATTTTCTTTATTTTGGGGCAAAAAGGCAGAAATTCCTAATATTTTCTGGCAAAAATGCAGAAATTCCCCTTATTTTTAGGTAAAAAGGCTGAAATTCCTTTTATTTGGGGGCAAAAGGGCAGAAATTTCCCTTATTTTGGGGCAAAATTGCAGAAATTTCACTTATTTAGAGGCAAAAATACAGAAATTCTGCTTATTTTGGGGCAAAACTTAGAAATTCCACTTATTTTCGGGCAAAATTCCAGAAATTTCCCTTATTTTGGGGCAACATTGCAGAAATTTCACTTATTTTGGGGCAAAATTGCAGAAATTTCACTTATTTCAGGGAAAAAAGGCACAAATTTTCCTTATTTTGGGGCAAAAAGTCAGAAATTCCTAATATTTTGTTGCAAAAATGCAGAAATTCCCCTTATTTTGAGGTAAAAATGCTGAAATTCCCCTTATTTGGGGGCAAAGAGGCAGAAATTTCCATTATTTTGGGGCAAAATTGGAGAAATTTCACTTATTTCAGGGTAATAATTCAGAAATTCCCCTTATTTTGGTTCAAAAAAGACAGAAATTCCTTTTGTTTTCGGGGAAAACGACAGAAATTCCACTTATTTAGAGGCAAAAAGGCAGAAATTCCACTTATTTTGGAGCAAAAATGAAGAAATTTACCTTTTTATGGCAAAAAGGTATGCATTCCCCTTATTTTGGGATAAAAAGCAGAAATTCCCCGTATTTTGAAGCAAAATTGCAGAAATTCTCATAATTTTCGGGCAAAAATGCAGAAATTCCCCGTATTTTGGAGCATAATTGCAGAAATTCCTCTAGTTGTGGTGCACAAAGACAGAAATTCCCTATATGTTGGGGCAAAAAGACAGAAATTCTCCTTATTTTGGGGCAAAACTCATAAATTCTGCTTATTTTGGGGAAAAATTCCAGAAATTTCCCTTATTTTGGGGCAAAATTGCAGAAATTTCACTTATTTTGGGGCAAAATTGCAGAAATTTCACTTATTTCAGGGAAAAAAGGCAGAAATTTTCCTTATTTTGGGGCAAAAAGGCAGAAATTCCTAATATTTTCTGGCAAAAATGCAGAAATTCCCCTTATTTTGAGGTAAAAAGGCTGAAATTCCCCTTATTTGGGGGCAAAAAGGCAGAAATTTCTCTTATTTTGGGGCAAAATTGCAGAAATTTCAATTATTTAGAGGCAAAAATACAGAAATTCTCCTTATTTTGGGGCAAAACTTAGAAATTCCACTTATTTGGGGGCAAAATTCCAGAAATTTCCCTTATTTTGGGGCAACATTGCAGAAATTTTACTTATTTTCGGGCAAAATTGCAGAAATTTCACTTATTTCAGGGAAAAAAGGCACAAATTTTCCTTATCTTGGGGCAAAAAGTCAGAAATTCCTAATATTTTGTGGCAAAAATGCAGAAATTCCCCTTATTTTGAGGTAAAAAGGCTGAAATTCCCCTTATTTGGGGGCACAGAGGCAGAAATTTCCATTATTTTCGGGCAAAATTGGAGAAATTTCACTTATTTCAGGGTAATAATTCAGAAATTCCCCTTATTTTGGGTCAAAAAAGACAGAAATTCCTTTTGTTTTGGGGGAAAAAGACAGAAATTCCACTTATTTAGAGGCAAAAAGGCAGAAATTCCCTTTATTTTGAAGAAAAAAATGAAGAAATTTACTTTTTTATGGCAAAAAGATATGCATTCCCCTTACATTTGGGATAAAAAGCAGAAATTCCCCGTATTTTGAATCAAAATTGCAGAAATTCTCATAATTTTCGGGCAAAAAGGCAGAAATTCCCCGTATTTTGGAGCAAAATTGCAGAAATTCCCCTAATTTTGGGGCAAAATGCAGAAATTCCCTTTATTTTGTGGCCAAAATCAGAAATTCCCCTTATTTTGGGGCAAAATTGCAGAAATTTCACTTATTTCAGTGTAATAAGTCAGAAATTCCTCTTTTTTTGAGGCAAAAAAGACAGAAATTCCCTTTGTATTGAGGGAAAAAGACAGAAATTCCACTTATTTAGAGGCAAAAAGGCAGAAATTTCCCTTATTTTGGAGCAAAAATGAAGAAATTTCCCTTTTTTATGGCAAAAAGTTATGCATTCCCCTTATTTTCGGGCAAAAAGGCAGAAATTCCCCGTATTTTGGGGCAAAACTCAGAAATTCCACTTATATTGGGGCAAAATTCCAGAAATTTCCCTTATTTTGGGGCAAAATTGCAGAAATTTCACTTATTTTGGGGCAAAATTGCAGAAATTTCACTTATTCCAGGGAAAAAAGGCAGAAATTTTCTTTATTTTGGGGCAAAAAGGCAGAAATTCCTAATATTTTCTGGCAAAAATGCAGAAATTCCCTTTATTTTTAGGTAAAAAGGCTGAAATTCCTTTTATTTGGGGGCAAAAAGGCAGAAATTTCCCTTATTTTGGGGCAAAATTGCAGAAATTTCACTTATTTAGAGGCAAAAATACAGAAATTCTGCTTATTTTGGGGCAAAACTTAGAAATTCCACTTATTTTCGGGCAAAATTCCAGAAATTTCCCTTATTTTGGGGCAACATTGCAGAAATTTCACTTATTTTGGGGCAAAATTGCAGAAATTTCACTTATTTCAGGGAAAAAAGGCACAAATTTTCCTTATTTTGGGGCAAAAAGTCAGAAATTCCTAATATTTTGTTGCAAAAATGCAGAAATTCCCCTTATTTTGAGGTAAAAAGGCTGAAATTCCCCTTATTTGGGGGCAAAGAGGCAGAAATTTCCATTATTTTGGGGCAAAATTGGAGAAATTTCACTTATTTCAGGGTAATAATTCAGAAATTCCCCTTATTTTGGTTCAAAAAAGACAGAAATTCCTTTTGTTTTCGGGGAAAACGACAGAAATTCCACTTATTTAGAGGCAAAAAGGCAGAAATTCCCCTTATTTTGGAGCAAAAATGAAGAAATTTACCTTTTTATGGCAAAAAGGTATGCATTCCCCTTATTTTGGGATAAAAAGCAGAAATTCCCCGTATTTTGAAGCAAAATTGCAGAAATTCTCATAATTTTCGGGCAAAAATGCAGAAATTCCCCGTATTTTGGAGCATAATTGCAGAAATTCCTCTAGTTGTGGTGCACAAAGACAGAAATTCCCTATATGTTGGGGCAAAAAGACAGAAATTCTCCTTATTTTGGGGCAAAACTCATAAATTCTGCTTATTTTGGGGAAAAATTCCAGAAATTTCCCTTATTTTGGGGCAAAATTGCAGAAATTTCACTTATTTTGGGGCAAAATTGCAGAAATTTCACTTATTTCAGGGAAAAAAGGCAGAAATTTTCCTTATTTTGGGGCAAAAAGGCAGAAATTCTTAATATTTTCTGGCAAAAATGCAGAAATTCCCCTTATTTTGAGGTAAAAAGGCTGAAATTCCCCTTATTTGGGGGCAAAAAGGCAGAAATTTCCCTTAATTTGGGGCAAAATTGCAGAAATTTCAATTATTTAGAGGCAAAAATACAGAAATTCTCCTTATTTTGGGGCAAAACTTAGAAATTCCACTTATTTGGGGGCAAAATTCCAGAAATTTCCCTTATTTTGGGGCAACATTGCAGAAATTTTACTTATTTTCGGGCAAAATTGCAGAAATTTCACTTATTTCAGGGAAAAAAGGCACAAATTTTCCTTATCTTGGGGCAAAAAGTCAGAAATTCCTAATATTTTGTGGCAAAAATGCAGAAATTCCCCTTATTTTGAGGTAAAAAGGCTGAAATTCCCCTTATTTGGGGGCACAGACGCAGAAATTTCCATTATTTTCGGGCAAAATTGGAGAAATTTCACTTATTTCAGGGTAATAATTCAGAAATTCCCCTTATTTTGGGTCAAAAAAGACAGAAATTCCTTTTGTTTTGGGGGAAAAAGACAGAAATTCCACTTATTTAGAGGCAAAAAGGCAGAAATTCCCTTTATTTTGAAGAAAAAAATGAAGAAATTTACTTTTTTATGGCAAAAAGATATGCATTCCCCTTACTTTTGGGATAAAAAGCAGAAATTCCCCGTATTTTGAAGCAAAATTGCAGAAATTCTCATAATTTTCGGGCAAAAAGGCAGAAATTCCCCGTATTTTGGAGCATAATTGCAGAAATTCCTCTAGTTGTGGTGCACAAAGACAGAAATTCCCTATATGTTGGGGCAAAAAGACAGAAATTCTCCTTATTTTGGGGCAAAACTCATAAATTCTACTTATTTTGGGGAAAAATTCCAGAAATTTCCCTTATTTTGGGGCAAAATTGCAGAAATTTCACTTATTTTGGGGCAAAATTGCAGAAATTTCACTTATTTCAGGGAAAAAAGGCAGAAATTTTCCTTATTTTGGGGCAAAAAGGCAGAAATTCCTAATATTTTCTGGCAAAAATGCAGAAATTCCCCTTATTTTGAGGTAAAAAGGCTGAAATTCCCCTTATTTGGGGGCAAAAAGGCAGAAATTTCCCTTATTTTGGGGCGAAATTGCAGAAATTTCACTTATTTACAGGCAAAAAGTCAGAAAATCTCCTTATTTTGGGGCAAAACTTAGAAATTCCTCTTATTTTGGGGCAAAATTCCAGAAATTTCCCTTATTTTGGGGCAAAATTGCAGAAATTTCACTTATTTTGGGGCAAAATTGCAGAAATTTCACTTATTTCAGGGAAAAAAGGCACAAATTTTCCTTATTTTGAGGCAAAAAGTCAGAAATTCCTAATATTTTGTGGCAAAAATGCAGAAATTCCCCTTATTTTGAGGTAAAAAGGCTGAAATTCCCCTTATTTGGGGGCAAAGAGGCAGAAATTTCCCTTATTTTGGGGCAAAATTAGAGAAATTTCACTTATTTCAGGGTAATAATTCAGAAATTCCCCTTATTTTGGGGCAAAAAAGACAGAAATTCCCTTTGTTTTGGGGGAAAAAGACAGAAATTCCATTTATTTAGAGACAAAAAGGCAGAAATTCCCCTTATTTTGGAGCAAAAATGTAGAAATTTACCTTTTTATGACAAAAAGGTATGCATTCCCCTTACTTTCGGGATTAAAAGCAGAAATTCCCCGTATTTTCAAGCAAAATTGCAGAAATTCTCATAATTTTCGGGCAAAAAGGCAGAAATTCTCTTTATTTTGGGGCAAAAAGACAGAAGATCTCCTTTTTTTGGGAGCAAACATTTAGAAATTCCCGTTATTTTGTGGCAAAATTGCAAAAATTTCCTTTACATTGGGGCAAAATTGCAGAAATTTCCCTTATTTTGGGGCAAAAATCAGAAATTCCCCTTCTTTTGGGGCAAAATTCAAGAAATTTCCTTTATTTTGGGGCAAAATTACAGGAATTTACCTCATTTTGGGGCAAAATGAAGAAATTTTCCTTATTTGGGGCAAAATTTCAGAAATTTCACTTATTTTCAGGTAAAAAGGCTGAAATTTCCTTCATTTTGGGGCAAAAAGGGAAAAATTCCCCTTATTTGGGGCAAAATTGCAGAAATTTCCCTTATTATTGGGAAAAATTGCAGAAATTTTCCTTATTTTAGGGCAAAATTGCAGAAATTTCACTTATTTCAGAGAAAAAAAGCAAAAATTTTTCTTATTTTGGGGAAAAAAGGCAGAAATTCCCATTAATTTGTGGCAAAAAGGCAGAAATTTCCCTTATTTTTAAGCAAAATTGCAGAAATTTCACTTATTTCAGTGTAATAAGTCAGAAATTCCCCTTATTTTGAGGCAAAAAAGACAGAAATTCCCTTTGTTTTGAGGGAAAAAGACAGAAATTCCACTTATTTAGAGGCAAAAATGCAGAAATTTCCCTTATTTTAGAGCAAAAATGAAGAAATTTCTCTTTTTTATGGCAAAAAGTTATGCATTCCCCTTATTTTCGGGCAAAAAGGCACAAATTCCCCGTATTTTGGAGCATAATTGCAGAAATTCCGCTAGTTGTGGTGTATAAAGACAGAAATTCCCTATATGTTGGGGCAAAAAGACAGAAATTCTCCTTATTTTGGGGCAAAACTCAGAAATTCCACTAATTTAGGGCAAAATTCCAGAAATTTCCCTTATTTTGGGGCAAAATTGCAGAAATTTCACTTATTTTGGGGCAAAATTGTAGAAATTTCACTTATTTCAGGGAAAAAAGGCAGAAATTTTCTTTATTTTGGGGCAAAAAGGCAGAAATTCCTAATATTCTCTGGCAAAAATGCCAAAATTCCCTTTATTTTGAAGTAAAAAGGCTGATATTCCCCTTATTTGGGGGCAAAAAGGCAGAAATTCCCCTTATTTTGGGGCAAAATTGCAGAAATTTCACTTATTTCAGTGTAATAAGTCAGAAATTCCTCTTTTTTTGAGGCAAAAAAAACAGAAATTCCCTTTGTTTTGAGGGAAAAAGACAGAAATTCCACTTATTTAGAGGCAAAAATGCAGAAATTTCCCTTATTTTGGAGCAAAAATGAAGAAATTTCCCTTTTTTATGGCAAAAAGTTATGCATTCCCCTTATTTTCGGGCAAAAAGGCAGAAATTCCCCGTATTTTGGAGCATAATTGCACAAATTCCCCTAGTTGTGGTGCAGAACGACAGAAATTCCCTATATGTTGGGGCAAAAAGACAGAAATTCTCCTTATTTTGGGGCAAAACTCAGAAATTCCACTTATTTTGGGGCAAAATTCCAGAAATTTCCTTTATTTTGGGGCAAAATTGCAGAAATTTCACTTATTTTGGGGCAAAATTGCAGAAATTTCACTTATTTCAGGGAAAAATAGAAGAAATTTTCTTTATTTTGGGGCAAAAAGGCAGAAATTCCTAATATATTCTGGCAAAAATGCAGAAATTCCTTTTATTTTTAGGTAAAAAGGCTGAAATTCCTTTTATTTGGGGGCAAAAAGGCAGAAATTTCCCTTATTTTGGGGCAAAATTGCAGAAATTTCACTTATTTAGAGGCAAAAATACAGAAATTCTCCTTATTTTGGGGCAAAACTTAGAAATTCCACTTATTTGGGGGCAAAATTCCAGAAATTTCCCTTATTTTGGGGCAACATTGCAGAAATTTCACTTATTTTCTGGCAAAATTGCAGAAATTTCACTTATTTCAGGAAAAAAAGGCACAAATTTTCCTTATTTTGGGGCAAAAAGTCAGAAATTCCTAATATTTTGTGGCAAAAATGCAGAAATTCCCCTTATTTTGAGGTAAAAAGGCTGAAATTCCCCTTATTTGGGGGCAAAGAGTCAGAAATTTCCATTATTTTGGGGCAAAATTGGAGAAATTTCACTTATTTCAGAGTAATAATTCAGAAATTCCCCTTATTTTGGGTCAAAAAAAACAGAAATTCCTTTTGTTTTGGGGGAAAAAGACAGAAATTCCACTTATTTAGAGGCAAAAAGGCAGAAAATCCCCTTATTTTGAAGGAAAAAATGAAGAAATTTACCTTTTTATGGCAAAAAGATATGCATTCCCCTTACTTTTGGGATAAAAAGCAGAAATTCCCCGTATTTTGAAGCAAAATTGCAGAAATTCTCATAATTTTCGGGCAAAAAGGCAGAAATTCTTTTTATTTTGGGGCAAAAAGACAGAAGATCTCCTTTTTTCGGGAGCAAACATTAAGAAATTCCCCTTATTTTGGGGCAAAATTGCAGAAATTTCCCTTATTTTGGGGCAAAATTTCAGAAATTTCACTTACTTCAGGGTAATAAGTCAGAAATTCCCCTTATTTTGGGGCAAAAAAGACAGAAATTCTCTTTGTTTTGAGGGAAAAAGACAGAAATTCCACTTATTTAGAGGCAAAAAGGCAGAAATTCCCTTTAATTTGGAGCAAAAATGAAGAAATGTCCCTTTTAATGGCAAAAAGGTATGCATTCCCATTATTTTCAGGCAAAAAGGCAGAAATTCCCCGTATTTTGGAGCAAAATTGCAGAAATTCCCCTAATTTTGGGGCAAAATGCAGAAATTCCCTTTATTTTGTGGCCAAAATCAGAAATTCCCCTTATTTTGGGGCAAAATTGCAGAAATTTCACTTATTTCAGTGTAATAAGTCAGAAATTCCTCTTTTTTTGAGGCAAAAAAGACAGAAATTCCCTTTGTTTTGAGGGAAAAAGACAGAAATTCCACTTATTTAGAGGCAAAAATGCAGAAATTTCCCTTATTTTGGAGCAAAAATGAAGAAATTTCCCTTTTTTATGGCAAAAAGTTATGCATTCCCCTTATTTTCGGGCAAAAAGGCAGAAATCCCCCGTATTTTGGGGCAAAACTCAGAAATTCCACTTATTTTGGGGCAAAATTCCAGAAATTTCCCTTATTTTGGCGCAAAATTGCAGAAATTTCACTTATTTTGGGGCAAAATTGCAGAAATTTCACTTATTCCAGGGAAAAAAGGCAGAAATTTTCTTTATTTTGGGGCAAAAAGGCAGAAATTCCTAATATTTTCTGGCAAAAATGCAGAAATTCCCCTTATTTTTAGGTAAAAAGGCTGAAATTCCTTTTATTTGGGGGCAAAAAGGCAGAAATTTCCCTTATTTTGGTTCAAAAAAGACAGAAATTCCTTTTGTTTTCGGGGAAAACGACAGAAATTCCACTTATTTAGAGGCAAAAAGGCAGAAATTCCCCTTATTTTGGAGCAAAAATGAAGAAATTTACCTTTTTATGGCAAAAAGGTATGCATTCCCCTTATTTTGGGATAAAAAGCAGAAATTCCCCGTATTTTGAAGCAAAATTGCAGAAATTCTCATAATTTTCGGGCAAAAATGCAGAAATTCCCCGTATTTTGGAGCATAATTGCAGAAATTCCTCTAGTTGTGGTGCACAAAGACAGAAATTCCCTATATGTTAGGGCAAAAAGACAGAAATTCTCCTTATTTTGGGGCAAAACTCATAAATTCTGCTTATTTTGGGGAAAAATTCCAGAAATTTCCCTTATTTTGGGGCAAAATTGCAGAAATTTCACTTATTTTGGGGCAAAATTGCAGAAATTTCACTTATTTCAGGGAAAAAAGGCAGAAATGTTCCTTATTTTGGGGCAAAAAGGCAGAAATTCCTAATATTTTCTGGCAAAAATGCAGAAATTCCCCTTATTTTGAGGTAAAAAGGCTGAAATTCCCCTTATTTGGGGGCAAAAAGGCAGAAATTTCCCTTAATTTGGGGCAAAATTGCAGAAATTTCAATTATTTAGAGGCAAAAATACAGAAATTCTCCTTATTTTGGGGCAAAACTTAGAAATTCCACTTATTTGGGGGCAAAATTCCAGAAATTTCCCTTATTTTGGGGCAACATTGCAGAAATTTTACTTATTTTCGGGCAAAATTGCAGAAATTTCACTTATTTCAGGGAAAAAAGGCACAAATTTTCCTTATCTTGGGGCAAAAAGTCAGAAATTCCTAATATTTTGTGGCAAAAATGCAGAAATTCCCCTTATTTTGAGGTAAAAAGGCTGAAATTCCCCTTATTTGGGGGCACAGAGGCAGAAATTTCCATTATTTTCGGGCAAAATTGGAGAAATTTCACTTATTTCAGGGTAATAATTCAGAAATTCCCCTTATTTTGGGTCAAAAAAGACAGAAATTCCTTTTGTTTTGGGGGAAAAAGACAGAAATTCCACTTATTTAGAGGCAAAAAGGCAGAAATTCCCTTTATTTTGAAGAAAAAAATGAAGAAATTTACTTTTTTATGGCAAAAAGATATGCATTCCCCTTACTTTTGGGATAAAAAGCAGAAATTCCCCGTATTTTGAAGCAAAATTTCAGAAATTCTCATAATTTTCGGGCAAAAAGGCAGAAATTCCCCGTATTTTGGAGCATAATTGCAGAAATTCCTCTAGTTGTGGTGCACAAAGACAGAAATTCCCTATATGTTGGGGCAAAAAGACAGAAATTCTCCTTATTTTGGGGCAAAACTCATAAATTCTACTTATTTTGGGGAAAAATTCCAGAAATTTCCCTTATTTTGGGGCAAAAGTGCAGAAATTTCACTTATTTTGGGCAAAATTGCAGAAATTTCACTTATTTCAGGGAAAAAAGGCAGAAATTTTCCTTATTTTGGGGCAAAAAGGCAGAAATTCCTAATATTTTCTGGCAAAAATGCAGAAATTCCCCTTATTTTGAGGTAAAAAGGCTGAAATTCCCCTTATTTGGGGGCAAAAAGGCAGAAATTTCCCTTATTTTGGGGCGAAATTGCAGAAATTTCACTTATTTACAGGCAAAAAGTCAGAAAATCTCCTTATTTTGGGGCAAAACTTAGAAATTCCTCTTATTTTGGGGCAAAATTCCAGAAATTTCCCTTATTTTGGGGAAAATTGCAGAAATTTCACTTATTTTGGGGCAAAATTGCAGAAATTTCACTTATTTCAGGGAAAAAAGGCACAAATTTTCCTTATTTTGAGGCAAAAAGTCAGAAATTCCTAATATTTTGTGGCAAAAATGCAGAAATTCCCCTTATTTTGAGGTAAAAAGGCTGAAATTCCCCTTATTTGGGGGCAAAGAGGCAGAAATTTCCCTTATTTTGGGGCAAAATTAGAGAAATTTCACTTATTTCAGGGTAATAATTCAGAAATTCCCCTTATTTTGGGGCAAAAAAGACAGAAATTCCCTTTGTTTTGGGGGAAAAAGACAGAAATTCCATTTATTTAGAGACAAAAAGGCAGAAATTCCCCTTATTTTGGAGCAAAAATGTAGAAATTTACCTTTTTATGACAAAAAGGTATGCATTCCCCTTACTTTCGGGATTAAAAGCAGAAATTCCCCGTATTTTCAAGCAAAATTGCAGAAATTCTCATAATTTTCGGGCAAAAAGGCAGAAATTCTCTTTATTTTGGGGCAAAAAGACAGAAGATCTCCTTTTTTTGGGAGCAAACATTTAGAAATTCCCGTTATTTTGTGGCAAAATTGCAAAAATTTCCTTTACATTGGGGTAAAATTGCAGAAATTTCCCTTATTTTGGGGCAAAAATCAGAAATTCCCCTTCTTTTGGGGCAAAATTCAAGAAATTTCCTTTATTTTGGGGCAAAATTACAGGAATTTACCTTATTTTGGGGCAAAATTGAAGAAATTTTCCTTATTTGGGGCAAAATTTCAGAAATTTCACTTATTTTCAGGTAAAAAGGCTGAAATTTCCTTCATTTTGGGGCAAAAAGGGAGAAATTCCCCTTATTTGGGGCAAAATTGCAGAAATTTCCCTTATTATTGGGAAAAATTGCAGAAATTTTCCTTATTTTAGGGCAAAATTGCAGAAATTTCACTTATTTCAGAGAAAAAAAGCAAAAATTGTTCTTATTTTGGGGAAAAAAGGCAGAAATTCCCATTAATTTGTGGCAAAAAGGCAGAAATTTCCCTTATTTTTAAGCAAAATTGCAGAAATTTCACTTATTTGAGTGTAATAAGTCAGAAATTCCCCTTATTTTGAGGCAAAAAAGACAGAAATTCCCTTTGTTTTGAGGGAAAAAGACAGAAATTCCACTTATTTAGAGGCAAAAATGCAGAAATTTCCCTTATTTTAGAGCAAAAATGAAGAAATTTCTCTTTTTTATGGCAAAAAGTTATGCATTCCCCTTATTTTCGGGCAAAAAGGCACAAATTCCCCGTATTTTGGAGCATAATTGCAGAAATTCCGCTAGTTGTGGTGTATAAAGACAGAAATTCCCTATATGTTGGGGCAAAAAGACAGAAATTCTCCTTATTTTGGGGCAAAACTCAGAAATTCCACTAATTTAGGGCAAAATTCCAGAAATTTCCCTTATTTTGGGGCAAAATTGCAGAAATTTCACTTATTTTGGGGCAAAATTGCAGAAATTTCACTTATTTCAGGGAAAAAAAGAAGAAATTTTCTTTATTTTGGGGCAAAAAGGCAGAAATTCCTAATATATTCTGGCAAAAATGCAGAAATTCCTTTTATTTTTAGGTAAAAAGGCTGAAATTCCTTTTATTTGGGGGCAAAAAGGCAGAAATTTCCCTTATTTTGGGGCAAAATTGCAGAAATTTCACTTATTTAGAGGCAAAAATACAGAAATTCTCCTTATTTTGGGGCAAAACTTAGAAATTCCACTTATTTGGGGGCAAAATTCCAGAAATTTCCCTTATTTTGGGGCAACATTGCAGAAATTTCACTTATTTTCTGGCAAAATTGCAGAAATTTCACTTATTTCAGGGAAAAAAGGCACAAATTTTCCTTTTTTGGGGCAAAAAGTCAGAAATTCCTAATATTTTGTGGCAAAAATGCAGAAATTCCCCTTATTTTGAGGTAAAAAGGCTGAAATTCCCCTTATTTGGGGGCAAAGAGTCAGAAATTTCCATTATTTTGGGGCAAAATTGGAGAAATTTCACTTATTTCAGAGTAATAATTCAGAAATTCCCCTTATTTTGGGTCAAAAAAAACAGAAATTCCTTTTGTTTTGGGGGAAAAAGACAGAAATTCCACTTATTTAGAGGCAAAAAGGCAGAAAATCCCCTTATTTTGAAGGAAAAAATGAAGAAATTTACCTTTTTATGGCAAAAAGATATGCATTCCCCTTACTTTTGGGATAAAAAGCAGAAATTCCCCGTATTTTGAAGCAAAATTGCAGAAATTCTCATAATTTTCGGGCAAAAAGGCAGAAATTCTTTTTATTTTGGGGCAAAAAGACAGAAGATCTCCTTTTTTCGGGAGCAAACATTAAGAAATTCCCCTTATTTTGGGGCAAAATTGCAGAAATTTCCCTTATTTTGGGGCAAAATTTCAGAAATTTCACTTACTTCAGGGTAATAAGTCAGAAATTCCCCTTATTTTGGGGCAAAAAAGACAGAAATTCTCTTTGTTTTGAGGGAAAAAGACAGAAATTCCACTTATTTAGAGGCAAAAAGGCAGAAATTCCCTTTAATTTGGAGCAAAAATGAAGAAATGTCCCTTTTAATGGCAAAAAGGTATGCATTCCCATTATTTTCTGGCAAAAAGGCAGAAATTCCCCGTATTTTGGAGCAAAATTGCAGAAATTCCCCTAATTTTGGGGCAAAATGCAGAAATTCCCTTTATTTTGTGGCCAAAATCAGAAATTCCCCTTATTTTGGGGCAAAATTGCAGAAATTTCACTTATTTCAGTGTAATAAGTCAGAAATTCCTCTTTTTTTGAGGCAAAAAAGACAGAAATTCCCTTTGTTTTGAGGGAAAAAGACAGAAATTCCACTTATTTAGAGGCAAAAATGCAGAAATTTCCCTTATTTTGGAGCAAAAATGAAGAAATTTCCCTTTTTTATGGCAAAAAGTTATGCATTCCCCTTATTTTCGGGCAAAAAGGCAGAAATTCCCCGTATTTTGGGGCAAAACTCAGAAATTCCACTTATTTTGGGGCAAAATTCCAGAAATTTCCCTTATTTTGTGGCAAAATTGCAGAAATTTCACTTATTTTGGGGCAAAATTGCAGAAATTTCAATTATTCCAGGGAAAAAAGGCAGAAATTTTCTTTATTTTGGGGCAAAAAGGCAGAAATTCCTAATATTTTCTGGCAAAAATGCAGAAATTCCCCTTATTTTTAGGTAAAAAGGCTGAAATTCCTTTTATTTGGGGGCAAAAAGGCAGAAATTTCCCTTATTTTGGGGCAACATTGCAGAAATTTCACTTATTTAGAGGCAAAAATACAGAAATTCTGCTTATTTTGGGGCAAAACTTAGAAATTCCACTTATTTTCGGGCAAAATTCCAGAAATTTCCCTTATTTTGGGGCAACATTGCAGAAATTTCACTTATTTTGGGGCAAAATTGCAGAAATTTCACTTATTTCAGGGAAAAAAGGCACAAATTTTCCTTATTTTGGGGCAAAAAGTCAGAAATTCCTAATATTTTGTTGCAAAAATGCAGAAATTCCCCTTATTTTGAGGTAAAAAGGCTGAAATTCCCCTTATTTGGGGGCAAAGAGGCAGAAATTTCCATTATTTTGGGGCAAAATTGGAGAAATTTCACTTATTTCAGGGTAATAATTCAGAAATTCCCCTTATTTTGGTTCAAAAAAGACAGAAATTCCTTTTGTTTTGGGGGAAAAAGACAGAAATTCCACTTATTTAGAGGCAAAAAGGCAGAAATTCCCCTTATTTTGGAGCAAAAATGAAGAAATTTACCTTTTTATGGCCAAAAGGTATGCATTCCCCTTATTTTGGGATAAAAAACAGAAATTCCCTGTATTTTGAAGCAAAATTGCAGAAATTCTCATAATTTTCGGGCAAAAATGCAGAAATTCCCCGTATTTTGGAGCATAATTGCAGAAATTCCTCTAGTTGTGGTGCACAAAGACAGAAATTCCCTATATGTTGGGGCAAAAAAACAGAAATTCTCCTTATTTTGGGGCAAAACTCATAAATTCTGCTTATTTTGGGGAAAAATTCCAGAAATTTCCCTTATTTTGGGGCAAAATTGCAGAAATTTCACTTATTTTGGGGCAAAATTGCAGAAATTTCACTTATTTCAGGGAAAAAAGGCAGAAATGTTCCTTATTTTGGGGCAAAAAGGCAGAAATTCCTAATATTTTCTGGCAAAAATGCAGAAATTCCCCTTATTTTGAGTTAAAAAGGCTGAAATTCCCCTTATTTGGGGGCAAAAAGGCAGAAATTTCCCTTATTTTGGGGCAAAATTGCAGAAATTTCAATTATTTAGAGGCAAAAATACAGAAATTCTCCTTATTTTGGGGCAAAACTTAGAAATTCCACTTATTTGGGGGCAAAATTCCAGAAATTTCCCTTATTTTGGGGCAACATTGCAGAAATTTTACTTATTTTGGGGCAAAATTGCAGAAATTTCACTTATTTCAGGGAAAAAAGGCACAAATTTTCCTTATCTTGGGGCAAAAAGTCAGAAATTCCTAATATTTTGTGGCAAAAATGCAGAAATTCCCCTTATTTTGAGGTAAAAGGCTGAAATTCCCCTTATTTGGGGGCACAGAGGCAGAAATTTCCATTATTTTCGGGCAAAATTGGAGAAATTTCACTTATTTCAGGGTAATAATTCAGAAATTCCCCTTATTTTGGGTCAAAAAAGACAGAAATTCCTTTTGTTTTGGGGGAAAAAGACAGAAATTCCACTTATTTAGAGGCAAAAAGGCAGAAATTCCCTTTATTTTGAAGAAAAAAATGAAGAAATTTACTTTTTTATGGCAAAAAGATATGCATTCCCCTTACTTTTGGGATAAAAAGCAGAAATTCCCCGTATTTTGAAGCAAAATTGCAGAAATTCTCATAATTTTCGGGCAAAAAGGCAGAAATTCTCCTTATTTTGGGGCAAAACTCATAAATTCTACTTATTTTGGGGCAAAATTCCAGAAATTTCCCTTATTTTGGGGCAAAATTGCAGAAATTTCACTTATTTTGGGGCAAAATTGCAGAAATTTCACTTATTCCAGGGAAAAAAGGCAGAAATTTTCTTTATTTTGGGGCAAAAAGGCAGAAATTCCTAATATTTTCTGGCAAAAATGCAGAAATTCCCCTTATTTTTAGGTAAAAAGGCTGAAATTCCTTTTATTTGGGGGCAAAAAGGCAGAAATTTCCCTTATTTTGGGGCAAAATTGCAGAAATTTCACTTATTTAGAGGCAAAAATACAGAAATTCTGCTTATTTTGGGGCAAAACTTAGAAATTCCACTTATTTTCGGGCAAAATTCCAGAAATTTCCCTTATTTTGGGGCAACATTGCAGAAATTTCACTTATTTTGGGGCAAAATTGCAGAAATTTCACTTATTTCAGGGAAAAAAGGCACAAATTTTCCTTATTTTGGGGCAAAAAGTCAGAAATTCCTAATATTTTGTTGCAAAAATGCAGAAATTCCCCTTATTTTGAGGTAAAAAGGCTGAAATTCCCCTTATTTGGGGGCAAAGAGGCAGAAATTTCCATTATTTTGGGGCAAAATTGGAGAAATTTCACTTATTTCAGGGTAATAATTCAAAATTCCCCTTATTTTGGTTCAAAAAAGACAGAAATTCCTTTTGTTTTGGGGGAAAAAGACAGAAATTCCACTTATTTAGAGGCAAAAAGGCAGAAATTCCCCTTATTTTGGAGCAAAAATGAAGAAATTTACCTTTTTATGGCCAAAAGGTATGCATTCCCCTTATTTTGGGATAAAAAACAGAAATTCCCTGTATTTTGAAGCAAAATTGCAGAAATTCTCATAATTTTCGGGCAAAAATGCAGAAATTCCCCGTATTTTGGAGCATAATTGCAGAAATTCCTCTAGTTGTGGTGCACAAAGACAGAAATTCCCTATATGTTGGGGCAAAAAGACAGAAATTCTCCTTATTTTGGGGCAAAACTCATAAATTCTGCTTATTTTGGGGAAAAATTCCAGAAATTTCCCTTATTTTGGGGCAAAATTGCAGAAATTTCACTTATTTTGGGGCAAAATTGCAGAAATTTCACTTATTTCAGGGAAAAAAGGCAGAAATGTTCCTTATTTTGGGGCAAAAAGGCAGAAATTCCTAATATTTTCTGGCAAAAATGCAGAAATTCCCCTTATTTTGAGTTAAAAAGGCTGAAATTCCCCTTATTTGGGGGCAAAAAGGCAGAAATTTCCCTTATTTTGGGGCAAAATTGCAGAAATTTCAATTATTTAGAGGCAAAAATACAGAAATTCTCCTTATTTTGGGGCAAAACTTAGAAATTCCACTTATTTGGGGGCAAAATTCCAGAAATTTCCCTTATTTTGGGGCAACATTGCAGAAATTTTACTTATTTTCGGGCAAAATTGCAGAAATTTCACTTATTTCAGGGAAAAAAGGCACAAATTTTCCTTATCTTGGGGCAAAAAGTCAGAAATTCCTAATATTTTGTGGCAAAAATGCAGAAATTCCCCTTATTTTGAGGTAAAAAGGCTGAAATTCCCCTTATTTGGGGGCACAGAGGCAGAAATTTCCATTATTTTCGGGCAAAATTGGAGAAATTTCACTTATTTCAGGGTAATAATTCAGAAATTCCCCTTATTTTGGGTCAAAAAAGACAGAAATTCCTTTTGTTTTGGGGGAAAAAGACAGAAATTCCACTTATTTAGAGGCAAAAAGGCAGAAATTCCCTTTATTTTGAAGAAAAAAATGAAGAAATTTACTTTCTTATGGCAAAAAGATATGCATTCCCCTTACTTTTGGGATAAAAAGCAGAAATTCCCCGTATTTTGAAGCAAAATTGCAGAAATTCTCATAATTTTCGGGCAAAAATGCAGAAATTCCCCGTATTTTGGAGCATAATTGCAGAAATTCCTCTAGTTGTGGTGCACAAAGACAGAAATTCCCTATATGTTGGGGCAAAAAAACAGAAATTCTCCTTATTTTGGGGCAAAACTCATAAATTCTGCTTATTTTGGGGAAAAATTCCAGAAATTTCCCTTATTTTGGGGCAAAATTGCAGAAATTTCACTTATTTTGGGGCAAAATTGCAGAAATTTCACTTATTTCAGGGAAAAAAGGCAGAAATTTTCCTTATTTTGGGGCAAAAAGGCAGAAATTCCTAATATTTTCTGGCAAAAATGCAGAAATTCCCCTTATTTTGAGGTAAAAAGGCTGAAATTCCCCTTATTTGGGGGCAAAAAGGCAGAAATTTCCCTTATTTTGGGGCAAAATTGCAGAAATTTCACTTATTTACAGGCAAAAAGACAGAAAATCTCCTTATTTTGGGGCAAAACTTAGAAATTCCTCTTATTTTGGGGCAAAATTCCAGAAATTTCCCTTATTTTGGGGCAAAATTGCAGAAATTTCACTTATTTTGGGGCAAAATTGCAGAAATTTCACTTATTTCAGGGAAAAAAGGCACAAATTTTCCTTATTTTGGGGCAAAAAGTCAGAAATTCCTAATATTTTGTGGCAAAAATGAAGAAATTCCCCTTATTTTGAGGTAAAAAGGCTGAAATTCCCCTTATTTGGGGGCAAAGAGGCAGAAATTTCCCTTATTTTGGGGCAAAATTGGAGAAATTTCACTTATTTACAGGCAAAAAGACAGAAATTCTACTTTTTTGGGGGCAAAACTTAGAAATTCCACTTATTTTGGGGCAAAATTCCAGAAATTTCCCTTATTTTGGGGCAAAATTGCAGAAATTTCACTTATTTTGGGGCAAAATTGCAGAAATTTCACTTATTTCAGTGAAAAAAGGCACAAATTTTCCTTATTTTGGGGCAAAAAGTCAGAAATTCCTAATATTTTGTGGCAAAAATGCAGAAATTCCCCTTATTTTGAGGTAAAATGCTGAAATTCCCCTTATTTGGGGGCAAAGAGGCAGAAATTTCCCTTATTTTGGGGCAAAATTAGAGAAATTTCACTTATTTCAGGGTAATAATTCAGAAATTCCCCTTATTTTGGGGCAAAAAAGACAGAAATTCCCTTTGTTTTGGGGGAAAAAGACAGAAATTCCATTTATTTAGAGACAAAAAGGCAGAAATTCCCCTTATTTTGGAGCAAAAATGTAGAAATTTACCTTTTTATGACAAAAAGGTATGCATTCCCCTTACTTTCGGGATTAAAAGCAGAAATTCCCCGTATTTTCAAGCAAAATTGCAGAAATTCTCATAATTTTTGGGCAAAAAGGCAGAAATTCTTTTTATTTTGGGGCAAAAAGACAGAAGATCTCCTTTTTTTGGGAGCAAACATTTAGAAATTCCCGTTATTTTGTGGCAAAATTGCAAAAATTTCCTTTACATTGGGGCAAAATTGCAGAAATTTCCCTTATTTTGGGGCAAAAATCAGAAATTCCCCTTCTTTTGGGGCAAAATTCAAGAAATTTCCTTTATTTTGGGGCAAAATTACAGGAATTTACCTTATTTTGGGGCAAAATTGAAGAAATTTTCCTTATTTGGGGCAAAATTGCAGAAATTTCACTTATTTTCATGTAAAAAGGCTGAAATTTCCTTCATTTTGGGGCAAAAAGGGAGAAATTCCCCTTATTTGGGGCAAAATTGCAGAAATTTCCCTTATTATTGGGAAAAATTGCAGAAATTTTCCTTATTTTAGGGCAAAATTGCAGAAATTTCACTTATTTCAGAGAAAAAAAGCAAAAATTTTTCTTATTTTGGGGAAAAAAGGCAGAAATTCCCATTAATTTGTGGCAAAAAGGCAGAAATTTCCCTTATTTTTAAGCAAAATTGCAGAAATTTCACTTATTTCAGTGTAATAAGTCAGAAATTCCCCTTATTTTGAGGCAAAAAAGACAGAAATTCCCTTTGTTTTGAGGGAAAAAGACAGAAATTCCACTTATTTAGAGGCAAAAATGCAGAAATTTCCCTTATTTTAGAGCAAAAATGAAGAAATTTCCCTTTTTTATGGCAAAAAGTTATGCATTCCCCTTATTTTCGGGCAAAAAGGCACAAATTCCCCGTATTTTGGAGCATAATTGCAGAAATTCCGCTAGTTGTGGTGTATAAAGACAGAAATTCCCTATATGTTGGGGCAAAAAGACAGAAATTCTCCTTTTTTTGGGGCAAAACTCAGAAATTCCACTAATTTAGGGCAAAATTCCAGAAATTTCCCTTATTTTGGGGCAAAATTGCAGAAATTTCACTTATTTTGGGGCAAAATTGTAGAAATTTCACTTATTTCAGGGAAAAAAGGCAGAAATTTTCTTTATTTTGGGGCAAAAAGGCAGAAATTCCTAATATTCTCTGGCAAAAATGCCAAAATTCCCTTTATTTTGAAGTAAAAAGGCTGAAATTCCCCTTATTTGGGGGCAAAAAGGCAGAAATTCCCCTTATTTTGGGGCAAAATTGCAGAAATTTCACTTATTTCAGTGTAATAAGTCAGAAATTCCTCTTTTTTTGAGGCAAAAAAACCAGAAATTCCCTTTGTTTTGAGGGAAAAAGACAGAAATTCCACTTATTTAGAGGCAAAAATGCAGAAATTTCCCTTATTTTGGAGCAAAAATGAAGAAATTTCCCTTTTTTATGGCAAAAAGTTATGCATTCCCCTTATTTTCGGGCAAAAAGGCAGAAATTCCCCGTATTTTGGAGCATAATTGCACAAATTCCCCTAGTTGTGGTGCAGAACGACAGAAATTCCCTATATGTTGGGGCAAAAAGACAGAAATTCTCCTTATTTTGGGGCAAAACTCAGAAATTCCACTTATTTTGGGGCAAAATTCCAGAAATTTCCCTTATTTTGGGGCAAAATTGCAGAAATTTCACTTATTTTGGGGCAAAATTGCAGAAATTTCACTTATTTCAGGGAAAAAAAGAAGAAATTTTCTTTATTTTGGGGCAAAAAGGCAGAAATTCCTAATATATTCTGGCAAAAATGCAGAAATTCCTTTTATTTTTAGGTAAAAAGGCTGAAATTCCTTTTATTTGGGGGCAAAAAGGCAGAAATTTCCCTTATTTTGGGGCAAAATTGCAGAAATTTCACTTATTTAGAGGCAAAAATACAGAAATTCTCCTTATTTTGGGGCAAAACTTAGAAATTCCACTTATTTGGGGGCAAAATTCCAGAAATTTCCCTTATTTTGGGGCAACATTGCAGAAATTTCACTTATTTTCTGGCAAAATTGCAGAAATTTCACTTATTTCAGGGAAAAAAGGCACAAATTTTCCTTTTTTTGGGGCAAAAAGTCAGAAATTCCTAATATTTTGTGGCAAAAATGCAGAAATTCCCCTTATTTTGAGGTAAAAAGGCTGAAATTCCCCTTATTTGGGGGCAAAGAGTCAGAAATTTCCATTATTTTGGGGCAAAATTGGAGAAATTTCACTTATTTCAGAGTAATAATTCAGAAATTCCCCTTATTTTGGGTCAAAAAAACCAGAATTTCCTTTTGTTTTGGGGGAAAAAGACAGAAATTCCACTTATTTAGAGGCAAAAAGGCAGAAAATCCCCTTATTTTGAAGGAAAAAATGAAGAAATTTACCTTTTTATGGCAAAAAGATATGCATTCCCCTTACTTTTGGGATAAAAAGCAGAAATTCCCCGTATTTTGAAGCAAAATTGCAGAAATTCTCATAATTTTCGGGCAAAAAGGCAGAAATTCTTTTTATTTTGGGGCAAAAAGACAGAAGATCTCCTTTTTTCGGGAGCAAACATTAAGAAATTCCCCTTATTTTGGGGCAAAATTGCAGAAATTTCCCTTATTTTGGGGCAAAATTTCAGAAATTTCACTTACTTCAGGGTAATAAGTCAGAAATTCCCCTTATTTTGGGGCAAAAAAGACAGAAATTCTCTTTGTTTTGAGGGAAAAAGACAGAAATTCCACTTATTTAGAGGCAAAAAGGCAGAAATTCCCTTTATTTTGGAGCAAAAATGAAGAAATGTCCCTTTTAATGGCAAAAAGGTATGCATTACCATTATTTTCAGGCAAAAAGGCAGAAATTCCCCGTATTTTGGAGCAAAATTGCAGAAATTCCCCTAATTTTGGGGCAAAATGCAGAAATTCCCTTTATTTTGTGGCCAAAATCAGAAATTCCCCTTATTTTGGGGCAAAATTGCAGAAATTTCACTTATTTCAGTGTAATAAGTCAGAAATTCCTCTTTTTTTGAGGAAAAAAAGACAGAAATTCCCTTTGTTTTGAGGGAAAAAGACAGAAATTCCACTTATTTAGAGGCAAAAAGGCAGAAATTTCCCTTATTTTGGAGCAAAAATGAAGAAATTTCCCTTTTTTATGGCAAAAAGTTATGCATTCCCCTTATTTTCGGGCAAAAAGGCAGAAATTCCCCGTATTTTGGGGCAAAACTCAGAAATTCCACTTATTTTGGGGCAAAATTCCAGAAATTTCCCTTATTTTGGGGCAAAATTGCAGAAATTTCACTTATTTTGGGGCAAAATTGCAGAAATTTCACTTATTCCAGGGAAAAAAGGCAGAAATTTTCTTTATTTTGGGGCAAAAAGGCCGAAATTCCTAATATTTTCTGGCAAAAATGCAGAAATTCCCCTTATTTTTAGGTAAAAAGGCTGAAATTCCTTTTATTTGGGGGCAAAAAGGCAGAAATTTCCCTTATTTTGGGGCAAAATTGCAGAAATTTCACTTATTTAGAGGCAAAAATACAGAAATTCTCCTTATTTTGGGGCAAAACTTAGAAATTCCACTTATTTTCGGGCAAAATTCCAGAAATTTCCCTTATTTTGGGGCAACATTGCAGAAATTTCACTTATTTTGGGGCAAAATTGCAGAAATTTCACTTATTTCAGGGAAAAAAGGCACAAATTTTCCTTATTTTGGGGCAAAAAGTCAGAAATTCCTAATATTTTGTTGCAAAAATGCAGAAATTCCCCTTATTTTGAGGTAAAAAGGCTGAAATTCCCCTTATTTGGGGGCAAAGAGGCAGAAATTTCCATTATTTTGGGGCAAAATTGGAGAAATTTCACTTATTTCAGGGTAATAATTCAGAAATTCCCCTTATTTTGGTTCAAAAAAGACAGAAATTCCTTTTGTTTTGGGGGAAAACGACAGAAATTCCACTTATTTAGAGGCAAAAAGGCAGAAATTCCCCTTATTTTGGAGCAAAAATGAAGAAATTTACCTTTTTATGGCAAAAAGGTATGCATTCCCCTTATTTTGGGATAAAAAGCAGAAATTCCCCGTATTTTGAAGCAAAATTGCAGAAATTCTCATAATTTTCGGGCAAAAATGCAGAAATTCCCCGTATTTTGGAGCATAATTGCAGAAATTCCTCTAGTTGTGGTGCACAAAGACAGAAATTCCCTATATGTTGGGGCAAAAAGACAGAAATTCTCCTTATTTTGGGGCAAAACTCATAAATTCTGCTTATTTTGGGGAAAAATTCCAGAAATTTCCCTTATTTTGGGGCAAAATTGCAGAAATTTCACTTATTTTGGGGCAAAATTGCAGAAATTTCACTTATTTCAGGGAAAAAAGGCAGAAATTTTCCTTATTTTGGGGCAAAAAGGCAGAAATTCCTAATATTTTATGGCAAAAATGCAGAAATTCCCCTTATTTTGAGGTAAAAAGGCTGAAATTCCCCTTATTTGGGGGCAAAGTGGCAGAAATTTCCCTTATTTTGGGGCAAAATTGGAGAAATTTCACTTATTTACAGGCAAAAAGACAGAAATTCTCCTTATTTTGGGGCAAAACTTAGAAATTCCTCTTATTTTGGGGCAAAATTCCAGAAATTTCCCTTATTTTGGGGCAAAATTGCAGAAATTTCACTTATTTTGGGGCAAAATTGCAGAAATTTCACTTATTTCAGGGAAAAAAGGCACAAATTTTCCTTATTTTGGGGCAAAAAGTCAGAAATTCCTAATATTTTGTGGGAAAAATGCAGAAATTCCCCTTTTTTTGAGGTAAAAAGGCAGAAATTTCCCTTACTTGGGGGCAAAGAGGCAGAAATTTCCCTTATTTTGGGGCAAAATTTGAGAAATTTCACTTATTTCAGGGTAATAATTCAGAAATTCCCCTTATTTTGGGGAAAAAAAGACAGAAATTCCCTTTGTTTTGGGGGAAAAAGACAGAAATTCCACTTATTTAGAGGCAAAAAGGCAGAAATTCCCTTTATTTTGGAGCAAAAATGAAGAAATGGCCCTTTTAATGGCAAAAAGGTATGCATTCCCATTATTTTCAGGCAAAAAGGCAGAAATTCCCCGTATTTTGGAGCAAAATTGCACAAATTCCCCAAATTTGGGGCAAAATGCAGAAATTCCCTTTATTTTGGGGCAAAAATCAGAAATTCCCCTTATTTTGGGGCAAAATTGCAGAAATTTCACTTATTTCAGTGTAATAAGTCAGAAATTCCTCTTTTTTTGAGGCAAAAAAGACAGAAATTCCCTTTGTTTTGAGGGAAAAAGACAGAAATTCCACTTATTTAGAGCCAAAAATGCAGAAATTTCCCTTATTTTGGAGCAAAAATGAAGAAATTTCCCTTTTTTATGGCAAAAAGTTATGCATTCCCCTTATTTTCGGGCAAAAAGGCAGAAATTCCCCGTATTTTGGAGCATAATTGCACAAATTCCCCTAGTTGTGGTGCAGAAAGACAGAAATTCCCTATATGTTGGGGCAAAAAGACAGAAATTCTCCTTATTTTGGGGCAAAACTCAGAAATTCCACTTATTTTGGGGCAAAATTCCAGAAATTTCCCTTATTTTGGGGCAAAATTGCAGAAATTTCACTTATTTTGGGGCAAAATTGCAGAAATTTCTCTTATTTCTGGAAAAAAAGGCAGACATTTTCTTTATTTTGGGGCCAAAATGCAGAAATTCCTAATATTTTCTGGCAAAAATGCAGAAATTCCCCTTATTTTTACGTAAAAAGGCTGAAATCTTTTATTTGGGGGCAAAAGGCAGAAATTTTCCTTCTTTTGGGGCAAAATTGCAGAAATTTCACTTATTTAGAGGCAAAATACAGAAATTCTGCTTATTTTGGGGCAAAACTTAGAAATTCCACGTATTTTGGTGCAAAATTCCAGAAATTTCCCTTATTTTGGGGCAAAATTGCAGAAATTTCACTTATTTTGTGGCAAAATTGCAGAAATTTCACTTATTTCAGGGAAAAAAGGAACAAATTTTCCTTATTTTGGGGCAAAAAGTCAGAAATTCCTAATATTTTGTGGCAAAATTGTAGAAATTCCCCTTATTTTGAGGTAAAAAGGCTGAAATTCCCCTTATTTGGGGGCAAAGAGGCAGAAATTTCCATTACTTTGGGGCAAAATTGGAGAAATTTCACTTATTTCAGGTTAATAATTCAGAAATTCCCCTTATTCTGGGGCAAAAATGACAGAAATTACTTTTGTTTTGTGGGAAAAAGACAGAAATTTCACTTATTTAGAGGCAAAAAGGCAGAAATTCCCCTTATTTTGGAGCAAAAATGAAGAAATTTCCCTTTTTTATGGCAAAAAGTTATGCATTCCCCTTATTTTCGGGTAAAAAGGCAGAAATTCCCCATATTATGGAGCATAATTGCAGAAATTCCCCTAGTTGTGGTGCAGAAAGACAGAAATTCCCTATATGTTTGGGCAAAAAGACAGAAATTCTTCTTATTTTGGGGCAAAACTCAGAAATTCTACTTATTTTGGGGCAAAATTCCAGAAATTTCCCTTATTTTGGGGCAAAATTGCAGAAATTTCACTTATTTTGGGGCAAAATTGCAGAAATTTCACTTATTTCAGAAAAAAAAGGCAGAAATTTTCTCTATTTTGGGGCTAAAAAAACAGAAATTCCTAATATTTTCTGGCAAAAATGCAGAAATTCCCCTTATTTTGAGGTAAAAAGGCTGAAATTCCCCTTATTTGGGGGCAAAAAGGCAAAAATTTCCCTTATGTTGGGGCCAAAGTGCAGAAATATCACTTATTTCAGGGTAATAATTCAGATATTCTCCTTATTTTGGGGCAAAAAGACAGAAGATCTTTTTTTTTTTGGGAGCAAACATTCAGAAATTCTCGTTATTTTGGGGCAAAATTGCAGAAATTTCCTTTACATTGGGGCAAAATTGCAGAAATTTCCCTTATTTTGGGGCAAAAATCAGAAATTCCCCTTCTTTTGGGGCAAAATTCAAGAAATTTCCTTTATTTTGGGGCAAAATTACAGGAATTTACCTTATTTTGGGGCAAAATTGAAGAAATTTACCTTATTTGGTGCAAAATTGCAGAAATTTCACTTATTTTCAGGTAAAAAGGCTGAAATTTCCTTCATTTTGGGGCAAAAAGGGAGAAATTCCCCTTATTTTGGGGCAAAATTGCAGAAATTTCCCTTATTATTGGGAAAAATTGCAGAAATTTTCCTTATTTTAGGGCAAAATTGCAGAAATTTCACTTATTTCAGAGAAAAAAAGCAAAAATTTTTCTTATTTTGGGGCAAAAAGGCAGAAATTTCCATTAATTTGTGGCAAAAAGGCAGAAATTCACCTTATTTTGGTGTAAAATGCAGAAATTTCACATATTTCAGGGCAAAAAGGCAGCAATTTCCCTTATTTTGGGGCAAAATTGCAGAAATTTCACTTATTTCAGTGTAATAAGTCAGAAATTCCCCTTATTTTGAGGCAAAAAAGACAGAAATTCCCTTTGTTTTGAGGGAAAAAGACAGAAATTCCCTTTGTTTTGAGGGAAAAAGACAGAAATTCCACTTATTTAGAGGCAAAAATGCAGAAATTTCCCTTATTTTGGAGCAAAAATGAAGAAATTTCCCTTTTTTATGGCAAAAAGTTATGCATTCCCCTTATTTTCGGGCAAAAAGGCAGAAATTTCCCGTATTTTGGAGCATAATTGCAGAAATTCTCCTAGTTGTGGTGCAGAAAGACAGAAATTCCCTATATGTTGGGGCAAAAAGACAGAAATTCTCCTTATTTTGAGGCAAAACTCAGAAATTCCACTTATTTTGGGGCAAAATTGCAGAAATTTCACTTATTTTGGGGCAAAATTGCAGAAATTTCACTTATTTTGGGGCAAAATTGCTGAAATTTCACTTATTTCAGGGAAAAAAAGAAGAAATTTTCTTTATTTTGGGGCAAAAAGGCAGAAATTCCTAATATTTTCTGGCAAAAATGCAGAAATTCCCCTTATTTTGAGGTAAAAAGGCTGAAATTCCCCTTATTTGGGGGCAAAAAGGCAGAAATTTCCCTTATTTTGGGGCAAAATTGGAGAAATTTCACTTATTTGGAGGCAAAAAGACAGAAATTCTCCTTATTTTGGGGCAAAACTTAGAAATTCCACTTATTTTGGGGCAAAATTCCAGAAATTTCCCTTATTTGGGGGAAAAAATTGCAGAAATTTCACTTATTTTGGGGCAAAATTGCAGAAATTTCACTTATTTCAGGGAAAAAAGGAACAAATTTTCCTTATTTTGGGGCAAAAAGTCAGAAATTCCTAATATTTTGTGGCAAAAATGCAAAAATTCCCCTTATTTTGAGGTAAAAAGGCTGAAATTCCCCTTATTTGGGGGCAAAGAGGCAGAAATTTTCCTTATTTTTGCGCAAAATTGGAGAAATTTCACTTATTTCAGGGTAATAATTCAGAAATTCCCCTTATTTTGGGGCAAAAAAGACAGAAATTCCCTTTGTTTTGGGGGAAAAAGACAGAAATTCCATTTATTTAGAGGCAAAAAGGCAGAAATTCCCCTTATTTTGGAGCCAAAATGAAGAAATTTACCTTTTTATGGCAAAAAGGTATGCATTCCCCTTACTTTCGGGATAAAAGCAGAAATTCCCCGTATTTTGAAGCAAAATTGCAGAAATTCTCATAATTTTCAGGCAAAAAGGCAGAAATTCTCCTTATTTTGGGGCAAAAAGACAGAAGATCTTTTTTTTTTGGGAGCAAACATTCAGAAATTCTCGTTATTTTGGGGCAAAATTGCAGAAATTTCCTTTACATTGGGGCAAAATTGAAGAAATTTCCCTTATTTTGGGGCAAAAATCAGAAATTCCCCTTCTTTTGGGGCAAAATTCAAGAAATTTCCTTTATTTTGGGGCAAAATTACAGGAATTTACCTTATTTTGGGGCAAAATTGAAGAAATTTACCTTATTTGGTGCAAAATTGCAGAAATTTCCCTTATTTTCAGGTAAAAAGGCTGAAATTTCCTTCATTTTGAGGCAAAAAGGGAAAAATTCCCCTTATTTTGGGGCAAAATTTCAGAAATTTCCCTTATTATTGGGAATAATTGCAGAAATTTTCCTTATTTTAGGGCAAAATTGCAGAAATTTCACTTATTTCAGAGAAAAAAAGCAAAAATTTTTCTAATTTTGGGGCAAAAAGGCAGAAATTTCCATTAATTTGTGGCAAAAAGGCAGAAGTTCACCTTATTTTGGTGTAAAATGCAGAAATTTCACATATTTCAGGGCAAAAAGGCAGCAATTTCCCTTATTTTGGGGCAAAATTGCAGAAATTTCACTTATTTCAGTGTAATAAGTCAGAAATTCCCCTTATTTTGAGGCAAAAAAGACAGAAATTCCCTTTGTTTTGAGGGAAAAAGACAGAAATTCCACTTATTTAGAGGCAAAAATGCAGAAATTTCCCTTATTTTGGAGCAAAAATGAAGAAATTTCCCTTTTTTATGGCAAAAAGTTATGCATTCCCCTTATTTTCGGGCAAAAAGGAAGAAATTCCCCGTACTTTGGAGCATAATTGCAGAAATTCCCCTAGTTGTGGTGCAGAAAGACAGAAATTCCCTATATGTTGGGGCAAAAAGACAGAAATTCTCCTTATTTTGGGGCAAAACTAAGAAATTCCACTTATTTTGGGCCAAAATTCCAGAAATTTCCCTTATTTTGGGGCAAAATTGCAGAAATTTCACTTATTTTGGGGCAAAATTGCAGAAATTTCACTTATTTCAGGGAAAAAAGTAAGAAATTTTCTTTATTTTGGGGCAAAAAGGCAGAAATTCCTAATATTTTCTGGCAAAAATGCAGAAATTCCCCTTATTTTGAGGTAAAAAGGCTGAAAATCCCCTTATTTGGGGGCTAAAAAGCAGAAATTTCCCTTATTTTAAGGCAAAATTGCAGAAATTTCACTTATTTGGAGGCAAAAAGACAGAAATTCTCCTCATTTTGGGGCAAAACTTAGAAATTCCACTTATTTTGGGGCAAAATTCCAGAAATTTCCCTTATTTTGGGGAAAAAATTGCAGAAATTTCACTTATTTTGGGGCAAAATTGGAGAAATTTCACTTATTTCAGGGTAATAATTCAGAAATTCCCCTTATTTTGGGGCAAAAAAGACAGAAATTCCCTTTGTTTTGGGGGAAAAAGACAGAAATTCTATTTATTTAGAGGCAAAAAGGCAGAAATTCCCCTTATTTTGGAGCAAAAATGAAGAAATTTACCTTTTTATGGCAAAAAGGTATGCATTCCCCTTACTTTTGGGATAAAAAGCAGAAATTCCCCGTATTTTGAAGCAAAATTGCAGAAATTCTCATAATTTTCGGGCAAAAAGGCAGAAATTCTCTTATTTTGGGGCAAAAAGACAGAACTTTTTTTTTGGGAGCAAACATTCAGAAATTCTCGTTATTTTGGGGCAAAATTGCAGAAATTTCCTTTACATTGGGGCAAAATTGCAGAAATTTCCCTTATTTTAGGGCAAAAATCAGAAATTCCCCTTCTTTTGGGGCAAAATTCAAGAAATTTCCTTTATTTTGGGGCAAAATTACAGGAATTTACCTTATTTTGGGGCAAAATTGAAGAAATTTACCTTATTTGGTGCAAAATTGCAGAAATTTCACTTATTTTCAGGTAAAAAGGCTGAAATTTCCTTCATTTTGGGGCAAAAAGGGAGAAATTCCCCTTATTTTGGGGCAAAATTGCAGAAATTTCCCTTATTATTGGGAAAAATTGCAGAAATTTTCCTTATTTTAGGGCAAAATTGCAGAAATTTCACTTATTTCAGAGAAAAAAAGCAAAAATTTTTCTTATTTTGGGGCAAAAAGGCAGAAATTTCCATTAATTTTTGGCAAAAAGGCAGAAGTTCACCTTATTTTGGTGTAAAATGCAGAAATTTCACATATTTCAGGGCAAAAAGGCAGCAATTTCCCTTATTTTGGGGCAAAATTGCAGAAATTTCACTTATTTCAGTGTAATAAGTCAGAAATTCCCCTTATTTTGAGGCAAAAAAGAGAGAAATTCCCTTTGTTTTGAGGGAAAAAGACAGAAATTCCACTTATTTAGAGGCAAAAATGCAGAAATTTCCCTTATTTTGGAGCAAAAATAAAGAAATTTCCCTTTTTTATGGCAAAAAGTTATGCATTCCCCTTATTTTCGGGCAAAAAGGCAGAAATTCCCCGTATTTTGGGGCAAAACTCAGAAATTCCACTTATTTTGGGGCAAAATTCCAGAAATTTCCCTTATTTTGGGGCAAAATTGCAGAAATTTCACTTATTTTGGGGAAAAAATTGCAGAAATTTCACTTATTCCAGGGAAAAAAGGCAGCAATTTTCTTTATTTGGGGGCAAAAAGGCAGAAATTCCTAATATTTTCTGGCAAAAATGCAGAAATTCCCTTTATTTTTAGGTAAAAAGCCTGAAATTCCTTTTATTTGGGGGCAAAAACGCAGAAATTTCCCTTATTTTGGGGCAAAATTCCAGAAATTTCTCTTATTTTGGGGCAACATTGCAGAAATTTCACTTATTTTGGGGCAAAATTGCAGAAATTTCACTTATTTCAGGGAAAAAAGGCACAAATTTTCCTTATTTTGGGGCAAAAAGTCAGAAATTCCTAATATTTTGTGGCAAAATTCAGAAATTCCCCTTATTTTGAGGTAAAAAGGCTGAAATTCCCCTTATTTGGGGGCAAAGAGGCAGAAATTTCCATTATTTTGGGGCAAAATTGGAGAAATTTCACTTATTTCAGGGTAATAATTCAGAAATTCCCCTTATTTTGGTTCAAAAAAGACAGAAATTCCTTTTGTTTTGGGGGAAAAAGACAGAAATTCCACTTATTTAGAGGCAAAAAGGCAGAAATTCCCCTTATTTTGGAGCAAAAATGAAGAAATTTACCTTTTTATGGCAAAAAGGTATGCATTCTTCTTATTTTGGGATAAAAAGCAGAAATTCCCCGTATTTTGAAGCAAAATTGCAGAAATTCTCATAATTTTCGGGCAAAAATGCAGAAATTCCCCGTATTTTGGAGCATAATTGCAGAAATTCCTCTAGTTGTGGTGCACAAAGACAGAAATTCCCTATATGTTGGGGCAAAAAGACAGAAATTCTCCTTATTTTGGGGCAAAACTCATAAATTCTACTTATTTTGGGGAAAAATTCCAGAAATTTCCCTTATTTTGGGGCAAAATTGCAGAAATTTCACTTATTTTGGGGCAAAATTGCAGAAATTTCACTTATTTCAGGGAAAAAAGGCAGAAATTTTCCTTATTTTGGGGCAAAAAGGATGAAATTCCTAATATTTTCTGGCAAAAATGCAGAAATTCCCCTTATTTTGAGGTAAAAAGGCTGAAATTCCCCTTATTTGGGGGCAAAGTGGCAGAAATTTTCCTTATTTTGGGGCAAAATTGGAGAAATTTCACTTATTTACAGGCAAAAAGACAGAAATTCTCCTTATTTTGGGGCAAAACATAGAAATTCCACTTATTTTGGGGCAAAATTCCAGAAATTTCCCTTATTTTGGGGCAAAATTGCAGAAATTTCACTTATTTTGGGGCTAAATTGCAGAAATTTCACTTATTTCAGGGAAAAAAGGCACAAATTTTCCTTATTTTGGGGCAAAAAGTCAGAAATTCCTAATATTTTGTGGCAAAAATGCAGAAATTCCCCTTTTTTTGAGGTAAAAAGGCTGAAATTTTCCTTACTTGGGGGCAAAGAGGCAGAAATTTCCCTTATTTTGGGGCAAAATTGGAGAAATTTCACTTATTTCAGGGTAATAATTCAGAAATTCCCCTTATTTGGGGGAAAAAAAGACAGAAATTCTCTTTGTTTTGTGGGAAAAAGACAGAAATTCCACTTATTTAGAGGCAAAAAGGCAGAAATTCCCCTTATTTTGAAGGAAAAAATGAAGAAATTTACCTTTTTATGGCAAAAAGATATGCATTCCCCTACTTTTGGGATAAAAAGCAGAAATTCCTCGTATTTTGAAGCAAAATTGCAGAAATTCTCATAATTTTCGGGCAAAAAGGCAGAAATTCTCCTTATTTTGGGGCAAAAAGACAGAAGATCTCCTTTTTTCGGGAGCAAACATTCAGAAATTCTCGTTATTTTGGGGCAAAATTGCAGAAATTTCCTTTACATTGGGGCAAAATTGCAGAAATTCCCCTTATTTTAGGGCAAAAATCAGAAATTCCCCTTCTTTTGGGGCAAAATTCAAGAAATTTCCTTTATTTTGGGGCAAAATTACAGGAATTTACCTTATTTTGGGGCAAAATTGAAGAAATTTACCTTATTTGGTGCAAAATTGCAGAAATTTCACTTATTTTCACGTAAAAAGGCTGAAATTTCCTTCATTTTGGGGCAAAAAGGGAGAAATTCCCCTTATTTTGGGGCAAAATTGCAGAAATTTCCCTTATTATTGGGAAAAATTGCAGAAATTTTCCTTATTTTAGGGCAAAATTGCAGAAATTTCACTTATTTCAGAGAAAAAAAGCAAAAATTTATCTTATTTTGGGGCAAAAAGGCAGAAATTTCCATTAATTTTTGGCAAAAAGGCAGAAATTCACCTTATTTTGGTGTAAAATGCAGAAATTTCACATATTTCAGGACAAAAAGGCAGCAATTTCCCTTATTTTGGGGCAAAATTGCAGAAATTTCACTTATTTCAGTGTAATAAGTCAGAAATTCCCCTTATTTTGAGGCAAAAAAGAGAGAAATTCCCTTTGTTTTGAGGGAAAAAGACAGAAATTCCACTTATTTAGAGGCAAAAATGCAGAAATTTCCCTTATTTTGGAGCAAAAATGAAGAAATTTCCCTTTTTTATGGCAAAAAGTTATGCATTCCCCTTATTTTCGGGCAAAAAGGCAGAAATTCCCCGTATTTTGGGGCAAAATTCAGAAATTCCACTTATTTTGGGGCAAAATTCCAGAAATTTCCCTTATTTTGGGGCAAAATTGCAGAAATTTCACTTATTTTGGGGCAAAATTGCAGAAATTTCACTTATTCCAGGGAAAAAAAGGCAGCAATTTTCTTTATTTTGGGGCAAAAAGGCAGAAATTCCTAATATTTTCTGGCAAAAATGCAGAAATTCCCCTTATTTTTAGGTAAAAAGGCTGAAATTCCTTTTATTTGGGGGCAAAAACGCAGAAATTTCCCTTTTTTGGGGCAAAATTCCAGAAATTTCTCTTATTTTGGGGCAACATTGCAGAAATTTCACTTATTTTGGGGCAAAATTGCAGAAATTTCACTTATTTCAGGGAAAAAAGGCACAAATTTTCCTTATTTGGGGGCAAAAAGTCAGAAATTCCTAATATTTTGTGGCAAAATTCAGAAATTCCCCTTATTTTGAGGTAAAAAGGCTGAAATTCCCCTTATTTGGGGGCAAAGAGGCAGAAATTTCCATTATTTTGGGGCAAAATTGGAGAAATTTCACTTATTTCAGGGTAATAATTCAGAAATTCCCCTTATTTTGGTTCAAAAAAGACAGAAATTCCTTTTGTTTTGGGGGAAAAAGACAGAAATTCCACTTATTTAGAGGCAAAAAGGCAGAAATTCCCCTTATTTTGGAGCAAAAATGAAGAAATTTACCTTTTTATGGCAAAAAGGTATGCATTCTTCTTATTTTGGGATAAAAAGCAGAAATTCCCCGTATTTTGAAGCAAAATTGCAGAAATTCTCATAATTTTCGGGCAAAAATGCAGAAATTCCCCGTATTTTGGAGCATAATTGCAGAAATTCCTCTAGTTGTGGTGCACAAAGACAGAAATTCCCTATATGTTGGGGCAAAAAGACAGAAATTCTCCTTATTTTGGGGCAAAACTCATAAATTCTACTTATTTTGGGGAAAAATTCCAGAAATTTCCCTTATTTTGGGGCAAAATTGCAGAAATTTCACTTATTTTGGGGCAAAATTGCAGAAATTTCACTTATTTCAGGGAAAAAAGGCAGAAATTTTCCTTATTTTGGGGCAAAAAGGCAGAAATTCCTAATATTTTCTGGCAAAAATGCAGAAATTCCCCTTATTTTGAGGTAAAAAGGCTGAAATTCCCCTTATTTGGGGGCAAAGTGGCAGAAATTTTCCTTATTTTGGGGCAAAATTGGAGAAATTTCACTTATTTACAGGCAAAAAGACAGAAATTCTCCTTATTTTGGGGCAAAACATAGAAATTCCACTTATTTTGGGGCAAAATTCCAGAAATTTCCCTTATTTTGGGGCAAAATTGCAGAAATTTCACTTATTTTGGGGCTAAATTGCAGAAATTTCACTTATTTCAGGGAAAAAAGGCACAAATTTTCCTTATTTTGGGGCAAAAAGTCAGAAATTCCTAATATTTTGTGGCAAAAATGCAGAAATTCCCCTTTTTTTGAGGTAAAAAGGCTGAAATTTTCCTTACTTGGGGGCAAAGAGGCAGAAATTTCCCTTATTTTGGGGCAAAATTGGAGAAATTTCACTTATTTCAGGGTAATAATTCAGAAATTCCCCTTATTTGGGGGAAAAAAAGACATAAATTCTCTTTGTTTTGTGGGAAAAAGACAGAAATTCCACTTATTTAGAGGCAAAAAGGCAGAAATTCCCCTTATTTTGAAGGAAAAAATGAAGAAATTTACCTTTTTATGGCAAAAAGATATGCATTCCCCTACTTTTGGGATAAAAAGCAGAAATTCCTCGTATTTTGAAGCAAAATTGCAGAAATTCTCATAATTTTCGGGCAAAAAGGCAGAAATTCTCCTTATTTTGGGGCAAAAAGACAGAAGATCTCCTTTTTTCGGGAGCAAACATTCAGAAATTCTCGTTATTTTGGGGCAAAATTGCAGAAATTTCCTTTACATTGGGGCAAAATTGCAGAAATTCCCCTTATTTTAGGGCAAAAATCAGAAATTCCCCTTCTTTTGGGGCAAAATTCAAGAAATTTCCTTTATTTTGGGGCAAAATTACAGGAATTTACCTTATTTTGGGGCAAAATTGAAGAAATTTACCTTATTTGGTGCAAAATTGCAGAAATTTCACTTATTTTCAGGTAAAAAGGCTGAAATTTCCTTCATTTTGGGGCAAAAAGGGAGAAATTCCCCTTATTTTGGGGCAAAATTGCAGAAATTTCCCTTATTATTGGGAAAAATTGCAGAAATTTTCCTTATTTTAGGGCAAAATTGCAGAAATTTCACTTATTTCGGAGAAAAAAAGCAAAAATTTTTCTTATTTTGGGGCAAAAAGGCAGAAATTTCCATTAATTTTTGGCAAAAAGGCAGAAATTCACCTTATTTTGGTGTAAAATGCAGAAATTTCACATATTTCAGGGCAAAAAGGCAGCAATTTCCCTTATTTTGGGGCAAAATTGCAGAAATTTCACTTATTTCAGTGTAATAAGTCAGAAATTCCCCTTATTTTGAGGCAAAAAAGAGAGAAATTCCCTTTGTTTTGAGGGAAAAAGACAGAAATTCCACTTATTTAGAGGCAAAAATGCAGAAATTTCCCTTATTTTGGAGCAAAAATGAAGAAATTTCCCTTTTTTATGGCAAAAAGTTATGCATTCCCCTTATTTTCGGGCAAAAAGGCAGAAATTCCCCGTATTTTGGGGCAAAACTCAGAAATTCCACTTATTTTGGGGCAAAATTCCAGAAATTTCCCTTATTTTGGGGCAAAATTGCAGAAATTTCACTTATTTTGGGGCAAAATTGCAGAAATTTCACTTATTCCAGGGAAAAAAAGGCAGCAATTTTCTTTATTTTGGGGCAAAAAGGCAGAAATTCCTAATATTTTCTGGCAAAAATGCAGAAATTCCCCTTATTTTTAGGTAAAAAGGCTGAAATTCCTTTTATTTGGGGGCAAAAACGCAGAAATTTCCCTTTTTTGGGGCAAAATTCCAGAAATTTCTCTTATTTTGGGGCAACATTGCAGAAATTTCACTTATTTTGGGGCAAAATTGCAGAAATTTCACTTATTTCAGGGAAAAAGGCACAAATTTTCCTTATTTTGGGGCAAAAAGTCAGAAATTCCTAATATTTTGTGGCAAAATTCAGAAATTCCCCTTATTTTGAGGTAAAAAGGCTGAAATTCCCCTTATTTGGGGGCAAAGAGGCAGAAATTTCCATTATTTTGGGGCAAAATTGGAGAAATTTCACTTATTTCAGGGTAATAATTCAGAAATTCCCCTTATTTTGGTTCAAAAAAGACAGAAATTCCTTTTGTTTTGGGGGAAAAAGACAGAAATTCCACTTATTTAGAGGCAAAAAGGCAGAAATTCCCCTTATTTTGGAGCAAAAATGAAGAAATTTACCTTTTTATGGCAAAAAGGTATGCATTCTTCTTATTTTGGGATAAAAAGCAGAAATTCCCCGTATTTTGAAGCAAAATTGCAGAAATTCTCATAATTTTCGGGCAAAAATGCAGAAATTCCCCGTATTTTGGAGCATAATTGCAGAAATTCCTCTAGTTGTGGTGCACAAAGACAGAAATTCCCTATATGTTGGGGCAAAAAGACAGAAATTCTCCTTATTTTGGTGCAAAACTCATAAATTCTACTTATTTTGGGGAAAAATTCCAGAAATTTCCCTTATTTTGGGGCAACATTGCAGAAATTTCACTTATTTTGGGGCAAAATTGCAGAAATTTCACTTATTTCATGGAAAAAAGGCAGAAATTTTCCTTATTTTGGGGCAAAAAGGCAGAAATTCCTAATATTTTCTGGCAAAAATGCAGAAATTCCCCTTATTTTGAGGTAAAAATGCTGAAATTCACCTTATTTGGGGGCAAAAAGGCAGAAATTTCCCTTATTTTGGGGCAAAATTGCAGAAATTTCACTTATTTACAGGCAAAAAGACAGAAAATCTCCTTATTTTGGGGCAAAACTTAGAAATTACACTTATTTTGGGGCAAAATTCCAGAAATTTCCCTTATTTTGGGGCAAAATTGCAGAAATTTCACTTATTTTGGGGCTAAATTGCAGAAATTTCACTTATTTCAGGGAAAAAAGGCACAAATTTTCCTTATTTTGGGGCAAAAAGTCAGAAATTCCTAATATTTTGTGGCAAAAATGCAAAAATTCCCCTTATTTTGAGGTAAAAAGGCTGAAATTCCCCTTATTTGGGGGCAAAGTGGCAGAAATTTCCCTTATTTTGGGGCAAAATTGGAGAAATTTCACTTATTTACAGGCAAAAAGACAGAAATTCTCCTTATTTTGGGGCAAAACTTAGAAATTCCACTTATTTTGGGGCAAAATTCCAGAAATTTCCCTTATTTTGGGGCAAAATTGCAGAAATTTCACTTATTTTGGGGCAAAATTGCAGAAATTTCACTTATTTCAGGGAAAAAAGGCACAAATTTTCCTTATTTTGGGGCAAAAAGTCAGAAATTCCTAATATTTTGTGGGAAAAATGCAGAAATTCCCCTTTTTTTGAGGTAAAAAGGCAGAAATTTCCCTTACTTGGGGGCAAAGAGGCAGAAATTTCCCTTATTTTGGGGCAAAATTTGAGAAATTTCACTTATTTCAGGGTAATAATTCAGAAATTCCCCTTATTTTGGGGAAAAAAAGACAGAAATTCCCTTTGTTTTGGGGGAAAAAGACAGAAATTCCACTTATTTAGAGGCAAAAAGGCAGAAATTCCCCTTATTTTGAAGGAAAAAATGAAGAAATTTACCTTTTTATGGCAAAAAGATATGCATTCCGCTACTTTTGGGATAAAAAGCAGAAATTCCTCGTATTTTGAAGCAAAATTGCAGAAATTCTCATAATTTTTGGGCAAAAAGGCAGAAATTCTCCTTATTTTGAAGCAAAAAGACAGAAGATCTCCTTTTTTCAGGAGCAAACATTCAGAAATTCCCCTTATTTTGGGGCAAAATTGCAGAAATTTCCTTTACATTGGGGCAAAATTGCAGAAATTTCCCTTATTTTGGGGCAAAATTGCAGAAATTTCACTTACTTCAGGGTAATAAGTCAGAAATTCCCCTTATTTTGGGGCAAAAAAGACAGAAATTCTCTTTGTTTTGGGGGAAAAAGACAGAAATTCCACTTATTTAGAGGCAAAAGGGCAGAAATTCCCTTTATTTTGGAGCAAAAATGAAGAAATGTCCCTTTTAATGGCAAAAAGGTATGCATTCCCATTATTTTCAGGCAAAAAGGCAGAAATTCCCCGTATTTTGGAGCAAAATTGCAGAAATTCCCCTAATTTTGGGACAAAATGCAGAAATTCCCTTTATTTTGGGGCCAAAATCAGAAATTCCCCTTATTTTGGGGCAAAATTGCAGAAATTTCACTTATTTCAGTGTAATAAGTCAGAAATTCCTCTTTTTTTGAGGCAAAAAAGACAGAAATTCCCTTTGTTTTGAGGGAAAAAGACAGAAATTCCACTTATTTAGAGGCAAAAATGCAGAAATTTTTCTTATTTTGGAGCAAAAATGAAGAAATTTCCCTTTTTTATGGCAAAAAGTTATGCATTCCCCTTATTTTCGGGCAAAAAGGCAGAAATTCCCCGTATTTTGGGGCAAAACTCAGAAATTCCACTTATTTTGGGGCAAAATTCCAGAAATTTCCCTTATTTTGGGGCAAAATTGCAGAAATTTCACTTATTTTGGGGCAAAATTGCAGAAATTTCACTTATTCCAGGGAAAAAAGGCAGCAATTTTCTTTATTTTGGGGCAAAAAGGCAGAAATTCCTAATATTTTCTGGCAAAAATGCAGAAATTCCCCTTATTTTTAGGTAAAAAGGCTGAAATTCCTTTTATTTGGGGGCAAAAAGGCAGAAATTTCCCTTATTTTGGGGCAAAATTCCAGAAATTTCCCTTATTTTGGGGCAACATTGCAGAAATTTCACTTATTTTGGGGCAAAATTGCAGAAATTTCACTTATTTCAGGCAAAAAAGGCACAAATTTTCCTTATTTTGGGGCAAAAAGTCAGAAATTCCTAATATTTTGTGGCAAAAATGCAGAAATTCCCCTTATTTTGAGGTAAAAAGGCTCAAATTCCCCTTATTTGGGGGCAAAGAGGCAGAAATTTCCATTATTTTGGGGCAAAATTGGAGAAATTTCACTTATTTCAGGGTAATAATTCAGAAATTCCCCTTATTTTTGTTCAAAAAAGACAGAAATTCCTTTTGTTTTGGGGGAAAAAGACAGAAATTCCACTTATTTAGAGGCAAAAAGGCAGAAATTCCCCTTATTTTGGAGCAAAAATGAAGAAATTTACCTTTTTATGGCAAAAAGGTATGCATTTATCTTATTTTGGGATAAAAAGCAGAAATTCCCCGTATTTTGAAGCAAAATTGCAGAAATTCTCATAATTTTCGGGCAAAAATGCAGAAATTCCCCGTATTTTGGAGCATAATTGCAGAAATTCCTCTAGTTGTGGTGCACAAAGACAGAAATTCCCTATATGTTGGGGCAAAAAGACAGAAATTCTCCTTATTTTGGGGCAAAACTCATAAATTCTACTTATTTTGGGGAATAATTCCAGAAATTTCCCTTATTTTAGGGCAAAATTGCAGAAATTTCACTTATTTTGGGGCAAAATTGCAGAAATTTCACTTATTTCAGGGAAAAAAGGCACAAATTTTCCTTATTTTGGGGCAAAAAGGCAGAAATTCCTAATATTTTATGGCAAAAATGCAGAAAATCCCCTTATTTTGAGGTAAAAAGGCTGAAATTCACCTTATTTGGGGGCAAAAAGGCAGAAATTTCCCTTATTTTAAGGCAAAATTGCAGAAATTTCACTTATTTACAGGCAAAAAGACAGAAATTCTCCTTATTTTGGGGCAAAACTTAGAAATTCCACTTATTTTGGGGCAAAATTCCAGATATTTCCCTTATTTTGGGGCAAAATTGCAGAAATTTTACTTATTTTGGGGCAAAATTGCAGAAATTTCACTTATTTCAGGGAAAAAAGGCACAAATTTTCCTTATTTTGGGGCAAAAAGTCAGAAATTCCTAATATTTTGTGGCAAAAATGCAGAAATTCCCCTTATTTTGAGGTAAAAAGGCTGAAATTCCCCTTATTTGGGGGCAAAGAGGCAGAAATTTCCCTTATTTTGGGGCAAAATATGAGAAATTTCACTTATTTCAGGGTAATAATTCAGAAATTCCCCTTATTTTGGGGCAAAAAAGACAGAAATTCCCTTTGTTTTGAGGGAAAAAGACAGAAATTCCATTTATTTAGAGGCAAAAAGGCAGAAATTCCCCTTATTTTGGAGCAAAAATGTAGAAATTTACCTTTTTATGACAAAAAGGTATGCATTCCTATTACTTTCGGGATTAAAAGCAGAAATTCCCCGTATTTTGAAGCAAAATTGCAGAAATTCTCATAATTTTCGGGCAAAAAGGCAGAAATTCTTTTTATTTTGGGGCAAAAAGACAGAAGATCTCCTTTTTTTGGGAGCAAACATTCAGAAATTCCCGCTATTTTGGGGCAAAATTGCAGAAATTTCACTTATTTTGGGGCAAAATTGTAGAAATTTCACTTATTTCAGGGAAAAAAGGCAGAAATTTTCTTTATTTTGGGGCAAAAAGGCAGAAATTCCTAATATTCTCTGGCAAAAATGCAGAAATTCCCTTTATTTTGAAGTAAAAATGCTGAAATTTCCCTTATTTGGGGGCAAAAAGGCAGAAATTCCCCTTATTTTGGGGCAAAATTGCAGAAATTTCACTTATTTCAGGGTAATAAGTCAAAAATTCCCCTTATTTTGAAGCAAAAAAGACAGAAATTCCCTTTGTTTTGAAGGAAAAAGACAGAAATTCCACTTATTTAGAGGCAAAAATGCAGAAATTTCCCTTATTTTGGAGCAAAAATGAAGAAATTTCCCTTTTTTATGGCAAAAAGTTATGCATTCCCCTTATTTTCGGGCAAAAAGGCAGAAATTCCCCGTATTTTGGAGCATAATTGCACAAATTCCTCTAGTTGTGGTGCAGAACGACAGAAATTCCCTATATGTTGGGGCAAAAAGACAGAAATTCTCCTTATTTTGGGGCAAAACTCAGAAATTCCACTTATTTTGGGGCAAAATTCCAGAAATTTCCCTTATTTTGGGGCAAAATTGCAGAAATTTCACTTATTTTGGGGCAAAATTGCAGAAATTTCACTTATTTCAGGGAAAAAAAGAAGACATTTTCTTTATTTTGGGGCAAAAAGGCAGAAATTCCTAATATTTTCTGGCAAAAATGCTGAAATTCCCCTTATTTTTAGGTAAAAAGGCTGAAATTCCTTTTATTTGGGGGCAAAAAGGCAGAAATTTCCCTTATTTTGGGGCAACATTGCAGAAATTTCACTTATTTTGGGGCAAAATTGCAGAAATTTCACTTATTTCAGGGAAAAAAGGCACAATTTTCCTTATTTTGGGGCAAAAAGTCAGAAATTCCTAATATTTTGTGGCAAAAATGCAGAAATTCCCCTTATTTTGAGGTAAAAAGGCTGAAATTCCCCTTATTTGGGGGCAAAGAGGCAGAAATTTCCATTATTTTGGGGCAAAATTGGAGAAATTTCACTTATTTCAGGGTAATAATTCAGAAATTCCCCTTATTTTGGGTCAAAAAAGACAGAAATTCCTTTTGTTTTGGGGGAAAAAGACAGAAATTCCACTTATTTAGAGGCAAAAAGGCAGATATTCCCCTTATTTTGAAGAAAAAATGAAGAAATTTACCTTTTTATGGCAAAAAGATATGCATTCCCCTTACTTTTGTGATAAAAAGCAGAAATTCCCCGTATTTTGAAGCAAAATTGCAGAAATTCTCATAATTTTCGGGCAAAAAGGCAGAAATTCTCCTTATTTTGGGGCAAAAAGACAGAAGATCTCCTTTTTTCGGGAGCAAACATTCAGAAATTCCCCTTATTTTGGGGCAAAATTGCAGAAATTTTCTTTACATTGGGGCAAAATTGCAGAAATTTCCCTTATTTTGGGGCAAAATTGCAGAAATTTCACTTACTTCAGGGTAATAAGTCAGAAATTCCCCTTATTTTGGGGCAAAAAAGACAGAAATTCTCTTTGTTTTGGGGGAAAAAGACAGAAATTCCACTTATTTAGAGGCAAAAAGGCAGAAATTCCCTTTATTTTGGAGCAAAAATGAAGAAATGTCCCTTTTAATGGCAAAAAGGTATGCATTCCCATTATTTTCAGGCAAAAAGGCAGAAATTCCCCGTATTTTGGAGCAAAATTGCAGAAATTCCCCTAATTTGGGGGCAAAATGCAGAAATTCCCTTTATTTTGGGGCAAAAATCAGAAATTCCCCTTATTTTGGGGCAAAATTGCAGAAATTTCACTTATTTCAGTGTAATTAGTCAGAAATTCCTCTTTTTTTGAGGCAAAAAAGACAGAAATTCCCTTTGTTTTGAGGGAAGAAGACAGAAATTCCACTTATTTAGAGGCAAAAATGCAGAAATTTCCCTTATTTTGGAGCAAAAATGAAGAAATTTCCCTTTTTCATGGCAAAAACTTATGCATTCCCCTTATTTTCGGGCAAAAAGGCAGAAATTGCCCGTATTTTGGAGCATAATTGCACAAATTCCCCTAGTTGTGGTGCAGAAAGACAGAAATTCCCTATATGTTGGGGCAAAAAGACAGAAATTCTCCTTATTTTGGGGCAAAACTCAGAAATTCCACTTATTTTGGGGCAAAATTCCAGAAATTTCCCTTATTTTGGGTGCAAAATTGCAGAAATTTCACTTATTTTGGGGCAAAATTGCAGAAATTTCACTTATTCCAAGGAAAAAAGGCAGAAATTTTCCTTATTTTGGGGCAAAAAGGCAGAAATTCCTAATATTCTCTGGCAAAAATGCAGAAATTCCCTTTATTTTGAAGTAAAAAGGCTGAAATTCCCATTATTTGGGGGCAAAAAGGCAGAAATTCCCCTTATTTTGGGGCAAAATTGCAGAAATTTCACTTATTTCAGTGTAATAAGTCAGAAATTCCCCTTATTTTGAGGCAAAAAAGACAGAAATTCCCTTTGTTTTGAGGGAAAAAGACAGAATTTCCACTTATTTAGAGGCAAAAATGCAAAAATTTCCCTTATTTTGGAGCAAAAATGAAGAAATTTCCCTTTTTATGGCAAAAAGTTATGCATTCCCCTTATTTTCGGGCAAAAAGGCAGAAATTCCCCGTATTACCGAGCATAATTGCACAAATTCCCCTAGTTGTGGTGCAGAACGACAGAAATTCCCTATATGTTGGGGCAAAAAGACAGAAATTCTCCTTATTTTGGGGCAAAACTCAGAAATTCCACTTATTTTGGGGCAAAATTCCAGAAATTTCCCTTATTTTGGGGCAAAATTGCAGAAATTTCACTTATTTCAGGCAAAAAAGGCACAAATTTTCCTTATTTTGGGGCAAAAAGTCAGAAATTCCTAATATTTTGTGGCAAAAATGCAGAAATTCCCCTTATTTTGAGGTAAAAAGGCTGAAATTCCCCTTATTTGGGGGCAAAGAGGCAGAAATTTCCCTTATTTTGGGGCAAAATTGGAGAAATTTCACTTATTTCAGGGTAATAATTCAGAAATTCCCCTTATTTTGGGGCAAAAAAGACAGAAATTCCCTTTGTTTTGGGGGGAAAAGACAGAAATTCCATTTATTTAGAGGCAAAAAGGCAGAAATTCCCCTTATTTTGGAGCAAAAATGTAGAAATTTACTTTTTTATGACAAAAAGGTATGCATTCCCCTTACTTTCGGGATTAAAAGCAGAAATTCCCTGTATTTTGAAGCAAAATTGCAGAAATTCTCATAATTTTCGGGCAAAAAGGCAGAAATTCTTTTTATTTTGGGGCAAAAAGACAGAAGATCTTCTTTTTTTGGGAGCAAACATTCAGAAATTCCCGTTATTATGGGGCAAAATTGCAGAAATTTCCTTTACATTGGGGCAAAATTGCAGAAATTTCCCTTATTTTGGGGCAAAAATCAGAAATTCCCCTTCTTTTGGGGCAAAATTCAAGAAATTTCCTTTATTTTGGGGCAAAATTACAGGAATTTACCTTATTTTGGGGCAAAATTGAAGAAATTTTCCTTATTTGGGGCAAAATTGCAGAAATTTCACTTATTTTCAGGTAAAAAGGCTGAAATTTCCTTCATTTTGGGGCAAAAAGGGAGAAATTCCCTTTATTTTGGGGCAAAATTGCAGAAATTTCCCTTATTATTGGGAAAAATTGCAGAAATTTTCCTTATTTTAGGGCAAAATTGCAGAAATTTCAATTATTTCAGAGAAAAAAAGCAAAAATTTTTCTTATTTTGGGGCAATAAGGCAGAAATTCCCATTAATTTGTGGCAAAAAGGCAGAAAAATCCCTTATTTTTAAGCAAAATTGCAGAAATTTCACTTATTTCAGGGAAAAAAAGAAGACATTTTCTTATTTTGGGGCAAAAAGGCAGAAATTCCTAATATTTTCTGGCAAAAATGCATAAATTCCCCTTATTTTTAGGTAAAAAGGCTGAAATTCCTTTTATTTGGGAGCAAAAAGGCAGAAATTTCCCATATTTTGGGGCAAAATTGCAGAAATTTCAGTTATTTAGTGGCAAAAATACAGAAATTCTCCTTATTTTGGGGCAAAAGTTAGAAATTCCACTTATTTGGGGGCAAAATTCCAGTAATTTCCCTTATTTTGGGGCAACTGGCAGAAATTTCACTTATTTTCGGGCAAAATTGCAGAAATTTCACTTATTTCACGGAAAAAAGGCACAAATTTTCCTTATTTTGGGGCAAAAAGTCAGAAATTCCTAATATTTTGTGTTAAAAATGCAGAAATTCCCCTTATTTTGAGGTAAAAAGGCTGAAATTCCCCTTATTTGGGGGCAAAGAGGCAGAAATTTCCATTATTTTGGGGCAAAATTGGAGAAATTTCACTTTTTTCAGGGTAATAATTCAGAAATTCCCCTTATTTTGGGTCAAAAAAGACAGAAATTACTTTTGTTTTGGAGGAAAAAGACAGAAATTCCACTTATTTAGAGGCAAAAAGGAAGAAATTCCCCTTATTTTGAAGAAAAAATGAAGAAATTTACCTTTTTATGGCAAAAAGATATGCATTCCCCTTACTTTTGGGATAAAAAGCAGAAATTCCCCGTATTTTGAAGCAAAATTGCAGAAATTCTCATAATTTTCGGGCAAAAAGGCAGAAATTCTCCTTATTTTGGGGCAAAAAGACAGAAGATCTCCTTTTTTCGGGAGCAAACATTCAGAAATTCCCCTTATTTTGGGGCAAAATTGCAGAAATTTCCTTTACATTGGGGCAAAATTGCAGAAATTTCCCTTATTTTGGGGCAAAATTGCAGAAATTTCACTTACTTCAGGTTAATAAGTCAGAAATTCCCCTTATTTTGCGGCAAAAAAGACAGAAATTCTCTTTGTTTTGGGGGAAAAAGACAGAAATTCCACTTATTTAGAGGCAAAAAGGCAGAAATTCCCTTTATTTTGGAGCAAAAATGAAGAAATGTTCCTTTTAATGGCAAAAAGGTATGCATTCCCATTATTTTCAGGCAAAAAGGCAGAAATTCCCCGTATTTTGGAGCAAAATTGTAGAAATTCCCCTAATTTTGGGGCAAAATGCAGAAATTCCCTTTATTTTGGGGCAAAAATCAGAAATTCCCCTTATTTTGGGGCAAAATTGCAGAAATTTCACTTATTTCAGTGTAATAAGTCAGAAATTCCTCTTTTTTTGAGGCAAAAAAGACAGAAATTCTCTTTGTTTTGAGGGAAAAAGACAGAAATTCCACTTATTTAGAGGGAAAAATGCAGAAATTTTTCTTATTTTGGAGCAAAAATGAAGAAATTTCCCTTTTTTATGGCAAAAAGTTATGCATTCCCCTTATTTTCGGGCAAAAAGGCAGAAATTGCCCGTATTTTGGAGCATAATTGCAAAAATTCCCCTAGTTGTGGTGCAGAAAGACAGAAATTCCCTATATGTTGGGGCAAAAAGACAGAAATTCTCCTTATTTTGGGGCAAAACTCAGAAATTCCACTTATTTTGGGGCAAAATTCCAGAAATTTCATTTATTTTGGGGCAAAATTGCAGAAATTTCACTTATTTTGGGGCAAAATTGCAGAAATTTCACTTATTTCAGGGAAAAAAAGGCAGAAATTTTCCTTATTTTGGGGCAAAAAGTCAGAAATTCCTAATATTTTGTGGCAAAAATGCAGAAATTCCCCTTATTTTGAGGTAAAAAGGCTGAAATACCCCTTATTTGGGGGCAAAGAGGCAGAAATTTCCTTTATTTTGGGGCAAAATTTGAGAAATTTCACTTATTTCAGGGTAATAATTCAGAAATTCCCCTTATTTTGGTTCAAAAAAGCAGAAATTCCTTTTGTTTTGGGGGAAAAAGACAGAAATTCCACTTATTTAGAGGCAAAAAGGCAGAAATTCCCCTTATTTTGGAGCAAAAATGAAGAAATTTACCTTTTTATGGCAAAAAGGTATGCATTCCCCTTATTTTGGGATAAAAAGCAGAAATTCCCCGTATTTTGAAGCAAAATTGCAGAAATTCTCATAATTTTCAGGCAAAAATGCAGAAATTCCCCGTATTTTGGAGCATAATTGCAGAAATTCCTCTAGTTGTGGTGCACAGAGACAGAAATTTCCTATATGTTGGGGCAAAAGGACAGAAATTCTCCTTATTTTGGGGCAAAACTCATAAATTCTACTTATTTTGGGGAAAAATTCCAGAAATTTCCCTTATTTTGGGGCAAAATTGCAGAAATTTCACTTATTTTGGGGCAAAATTGCAGAAATTTCACTTATTTCAGGGAAAAAAGGCAGAAATTTTCCTTATTTTGGGGCAAAAAGGCAGAAATTCCTAATATTTTCTGGCAAAAATGCAGAAATTCCCCTTATTTTTGGGTAAAAAGGCTGAAATTCCCCTTATTTGGGGGCAAAAAGGCAGAAATTTCCCTTATTTTGGGGCAAAATTGGAGAAATTTCACTTATTTCAGGGTAATAATTCAGAAATTCCCCTTATTTTGGGGCAAATATGACAGAAATTCCTTTGGTTTTGGGGGAAAAAGACAGAAATTCCACTTATTTAGAGGCAAAAAGGCAGAAATTCCCCTTATTTTGAAGAAAAAATGAAGAAATTTACCTTTTTATGTCAAAAAGATATGCATTCCCCTTACTTTTGGGATAAAAAGCAGAAATTACCCATATTTTGAAGCAAAATTGCAGAAATTCTCATAATTTTCGGGCAAAAAGGCAGAAATTCTCCTTATTTTGGGGCAAAAAGACAGAAGATCTCCTTTTTTCGGGAGCAAACATTCAGAAATTCCCCTTATTTTGGGGCAAAATTGCAGAAATTTCCTTTACATTGGGGCAAAATTGCAGAAATTTCCCTTATTTTGGGGCAAAATTGCAGAAATTTCACTTACTTCAGGGTAATAAGTCAGAAATTCCCCTTATTTTGGGGCAAAAATAAAGAAATATCCCTTTTAATGGCAAAAAGGTATGCATTCCCAATATTTTCAGGCAAAAAGGCAGAAATTCCCCGTATTTTGGAGCAAAATTGCACAAATTCCCCAAATTTGGGGCAAAATGCAGAAATTCCCTTTATTTTGGGGCAAAAATCAGAAATTCCCCTTATTTTGGGGCAAAATTGCAGATATTTCACTTATTTCTGGGTAATAAGTCAAAAATTCCCCTTTTTTTGAGGCAAAAAAGACAGAAATTCCCTTTGTTTTGAAGAAAAAAGACAGAAATTCCACTTATTTAGAGGCTAAAATGCAGAAATTTCCCTTATTTTGGAGCAAAAATGAAGAAATTTCCCTTTTTTATGGCAAAAAGTTATGCATTCCCCTTATTTTCGGGCAAAAAGGCAGAAATTCCCCGTATTTTGGAGCATAATTGCACAAATTCCTCTAGTTGTGGTGCAGAACGACAGAAATTCCCTATATGTTGGGGCAAAAAGACAGAAATTCTCCTTATTTTGGGGCAAAACTCAGAAATTCCACTTATTTTGGGGCAAAATTCCAGAAATTTCCCTTATTTTGGGGCAAAATTGAAGAAATTTCACTTATTTTGGGGCAACATTGCAGAAATTTCACTTATTTCAGGGAAAAAAAGAAGACATTTTCTTTATTTTGGGGCAAAAAGGCAGAAATTCCTAATATTTTCTGGCAAAAATGCAGAAATTCCCCTTATTTTTAGGTAAAAAGGCTGAAATTCCTTTTATTTGGGGGCAAAAAGGCAGAAATTTCCCTTATTTTGGGGCAACATTGCAGAAATTTCACTTATTTTGGGGCAAAATTGCAGAAATTTCACTTATTTCAGGGAAAAAAGGCACAATTTTCCTTATTTTGGGGCAAAAAGTCAGAAATTCCTAATATTTTGTGGCAAAAATGCAGAAATTCCCCTTATTTTGAGGTAAAAAGGCTGAAATTCCCCTTATTTGGGGGCAAAGAGGCAGAAATTTCCATTATTTTGGGGCAAAATTGGAGAAATTTCACTTATTTCAGGGTAATAATTCAGAAATTTTCCTTATTTTGGGTCAAAAAAGACAGAAATTCCTTTTGTTTTGGGGGAAAAAGACAGAAATTCCACTTATTTAGAGGCAAAAAGGCAGATATTCCCCTTATTTTGAAGAAAAAATGAAGAAATTTACCTTTTTATGGCAAAAAGATATGCATTCCCCTTACTTTTGTGATAAAAAGCAGAAATTCCCCGTATTTTGAAGCAAAATTGCAGAAATTCTCATAATTTTCGGGCGAAAAGGCAGAAATTCTCCTTATTTTGGGGCAAAAAGACAGAAGATCTCCTTTTTTCGGGAGCAAACATTCAGAAATTCCCCTTATTTTGGGGCAAAATTGCAGAAATTTTCTTTACATTGGGGCAAAATTGCAGAAATTTCCCTTATTTTGGGGCAAAATTGCAGAAATTTCACTTACTTCAGGGTAATAAGTCAGAAATTCCCCTTATTTTGGGGCAAAAAAGACAGAAATTCTCTTTGTTTTGGGGGAAAAAGACAGAAATTCCACTTATTTAGAGGCAAAAAGGCAGAAATTCCCTTTATTTTGGAGCAAAAATGAAGAAATGTCCCTTTTAATGGCAAAAAGGTATGCATTCCCATTATTTTCAGGCAAAAAGGCAGAAATTCCCCGTATTTTGGAGCAAAATTGCAGAAATTCCCCTAATTTTGGGGCAAAATGCAGAAATTCCCTTTATTTTGGGGCAAAAATCAGAAATTCCCCTTATTTTGGGGCAAAATTGCAGAAATTTCACTTATTTCAGTGTAATTAGTCAGAAATTCCTCTTTTTTTGAGGCAAAAAAGACAGAAATTCCCTTTGTTTTGAGGGAAAAAGACAGAAATTCCACTTATTTAGAGGCAAAAATGCAGAAATTTCCCTTATTTTGGAGCAAAAATGAAGAAATTTCCCTTTTTCATGGCAAAAAGTTATGCATTCCCCTTATTTTCGGGCAAAAAGGCAGAAATTGCCCGTATTTTGGAGCATAATTGCACAAATTCCCCTAGTTGTGGTGCAGAAAGACAGAAATTCCCTATATGTTGGGGCAAAAAGACAGAAATTCTCCTTATTTTGGGGCAAAACTCAGAAATTCCACTTATTTTGGGGCAAAATTCCAGAAATTTCCCTTATTTTGGGTGCAAAATTGCAGAAATTTCACTTATTTTGGGGCAAAATTGCAGAAATTTCACTTATTCCAAGGAAAAAAGGCAGAAATTTTCCTTATTTTGGGGCAAAAAGGCAGAAATTCCTAATATTCTCTGGCAAAAATGCAGAAATTCCCTTTATTTTGAAGTAAAAAGGCTGAAATTCCCATTATTTGGGGGCAAAAAGGCAGAAATTCCCCTTATTTTGGGGCAAAATTGCAGAAATTTCACTTATTTCAGTGTAATAAGTCAGAAATTCCCCTTATTTTGAGGCAAAAAAGACAGAAATTCCCTTTGTTTTGAGGGAAAAAGACAGAATTTCCACTTATTTAGAGGCAAAAATGCAGAAATTTCCCTTATTTTGGAGCAAAAATGAAGAAATTTCCCTTTTTTATGGCAAAAAGTTATGCATTCCCCTTATTTTCGGGCAAAAAGGCAGAAATTCCCCGTATTACCGAGCATAATTGCACAAATTCCCCTAGTTGTGGTGCAGAACGACAGAAATTCCCTATATGTTGGGGCAAAAAGACAGAAATTCTCCTTATTTTGGGGCAAAACTCAGAAATTCCACTTATTTTGGGGCAAAATTCCAGAAATTTCCCTTATTTTGGGGCAAAATTGCAGAAATTTCACTTATTTCAGGCAAAAAAGGCACAAATTTTCCTTATTTTGGGGCAAAAAGTCAGAAATTCCTAATATTTTGTGGCAAAAATGCAGAAATTCCCCTTATTTTGAGGTAAAAAGGCTGAATTTCCCCTTATTTGGGGGCAAAGAGGCAGAAATTTCCCTTATTTTGGGGCAAAATTGGAGAAATTTCACTTATTTCAGGGTAATAATTCAGAAATTCCCCTTATTTTGGGGCAAAAAAGACAGAAATTCCCTTTGTTTTGGGGGGAAAAGACAGAAATTCCATTTATTTAGAGGCAAAAAGGCAGAAATTCCCCTTATTTTGGAGCAAAAATGTAGAAATTTACTTTTTTATGACAAAAAGGTATGCATTCCCCTTACTTTCGGGATTAAAAGCAGAAATTCCCTGTATTTTGAAGCAAAATTGCAGAAATTCTCATAATTTTCGGGCAAAAAGGCAGAAATTCTTTTTATTTTGGGGCAAAAAGACAGAAGATCTTCTTTTTTTGGGAGCAAACATTCAGAAATTCCCGTTATTATGGGGCAAAATTGCAGAAATTTCCTTTACATTGGGGCAAAATTGCAGAAATTTCCCTTATTTTGGGGCAAAAATCAGAAATTCCCCTTCTTTTGGGGCAAAATTCAAGAAATTTCCTTTATTTTGGGGCAAAATTACAGGAATTTACCTTATTTTGGGGCAAAATTGAAGAAATTTTCCTTATTTGGGGCAAAATTGCAGAAATTTCACTTATTTTCAGGTAAAAAGGCTGAAATTTCCTTCATTTTGGGGCAAAAAGGGAGAAATTCCCTTTATTTTGGGGCAAAATTGCAGAAATTTCCCTTATTATTGGGAAAAATTGCAGAAATTTTCCTTATTTTAGGGCAAAATTGCAGAAATTTCAATTATTTCAGAGAAAAAAAGCAAAAATTTTTCTTATTTTGGGGCAATAAGGCAGAAATTCCCATTAATTTGTGGCAAAAAGGCAGAAAAATCCCTTATTTTTAAGCAAAATTGCAGAAATTTCACTTATTTCAGTGTAATAAGTCAGAAATTCCCCTTATTTTGAGGCAAAAAAGACAGAAATTCCCTTTGTTTTGAGGGAAAAAGACAGAAATTCCACTTATTTAGAGGCAAAAATGCAGAAATTTCCTTTATTTTAGAGCAAAAATGAAGAAATTTCCCTTTTTTATGGCAAAAAGTTATGCATTCCCCTTATTTTCGGACAAAAAGGCACAAATTTCCCGTATTTTGGAGCATAATTGCAGAAATTCCGCTAGTTGTGGTGCATAAAGACAGAAATTCCCTATATGTTGGGGCAAAAAGACAGAAATTCTCCTTATTTTGGGGCAAAACTCAGAAATTCCACTAATTTAGGGCAAAATTCCAGAAATTTCCCTTATTTTGGGGCAAAATTGCAGAAATTTCACTTATTTTGGGGCAAAATTGTAGATATTTCACTTATTTCAGGGAAAAAAGACAGAAATTTTCTTTATTTTGGGGCAAAAAGGCAGAAATTCCTAATATTCTCTGGCAAAAATGCAGAAATTCCCTTTATTTTGAAGTAAAAAGGCTGAAATTCCCCTTATTTGGGGGCAAAAAGGCAGAAATTCCCCTTATTTTGGGGCAAAATTGCAGAAATTTCACTTATTTCAGCGTAATAAGTCAGAAATTCCTCTTTTTTTGAGGCAAAAAAGACAGAAATTCCCTTTGTTTTGATGGAAAAAGACAGAAATTCCACTTATTTAGAGGCAAAAATGCAGAAATTTCCTTTATTTTGGAGCAAAAATGAAGAAATTTCCCTTTTTTATGGCAAAAAGTTATGCATTCCCCTTATTTTCGGGCAAAAAGGCAGAAATTCCCCGAATTTTGGAGCATAATTGCACAAATTCCACTAGTTGTGGTGCAGAACGACAGAAATTCCCTATATGTTGGGGCAAAAAGACAGAAATTCTCCTTATTTTGGGGCAAAACTCAGAAATTCCACTTATTTTGGGGCAAAATTCCAGAAATTTCCCTTATTTTGGGGCAAAATTGCCGAAATTTCACTTATTTTGGGGCAAAATTGCAGAAATTTCACTTATTTCAGGGAAAAAAAGAAGACATTTTCTTATTTTGGGGCAAAAAGGCAGAAATTCCTAATATTTTCTGGCAAAAATGCATAAATTCCCCTTATTTTTAGGTAAAAAGGCTTAAATTCCTTTTATTTGGGAGCAAAAAGGCAGAAATTTCCCATATTTTGGGGCAAAATTGCAGAAATTTCAGTTATTTAGTGGCAAAAATACAGAAATTCTCCTTATTTTGAGGCAAAAGTTAGAAATTCCACTTATTTGGGGGCAAAATTCCAGTAATTTCCCTTATTTTGAGGCAACTGGCAGAAATTTCACTTATTTTCAGGCAAAATTGCAGAAATTTCACTTATTTCAGGGAAAAAAGGCACAAATTTTCCTTATTTTGGGGCAAAAAGTCAGAAATTCCTAATATTTTGTGTTAAAAATGCAGAAATTCCCCTTATTTTGAGGTAAAAAGGCTGAAATTCCCCTTATTTGGGGGCAAAGAGGCAGAAATTTCCATTATTTTGGGGCAAAATTGGAGAAATTTCACTTTTTTCAGGGTAATAATTCTAAAATTCCCCTTATTTTGGGTCAAAAAAGACAGAAATTACTTTTGTTTTGGAGGAAAAAGACAGAAATTCCACTTATTTAGAGGCAAAAAGGCAGAAATTCCCCTTATTTTGAAGAAAAAATGAAGAAATTTACCTTTTTATGGCAAAAAGATATGCATTCCCCTTACTTTTGGGATAAAAAGCAGAAATTCCCCGTATTTTGAAGCAAAATTGCAGAAATTCTCATAATTTTCGGGCAAAAAGGCAGAAATTCTCCTTATTTTGGGGCAAAAAGACAGAAGATCTCCTTTTTTCGGGAGCAAACATTCAGAAATTCCCCTTATTTTGGGGCAAAATTGCAGAAATTTCCTTTACATTGGGGCAAAATTGCAGAAATTTCCCTTATTTTGGGGCAAAATTGCAGAAATTTCACTTACTTCAGGTTAATAAGTCAGAAATTCCCCTTATTTTGCGGCAAAAAAGACAGAAATTCTCTTTGTTTTGGGGGAAAAAGACAGAAATTCCACTTATTTAGAGGCAAAAAGGCCGAAATTCCGTTTATTTTGGAGCAAAAATGAAGAAATGTTCCTTTTAATGGCAAAAAGGTATGCATTCCCATTATTTTCAGGCAAAAAGGCAGAAATTCCCCGTATTTTGGAGCAAAATTGTAGAAATTCCCCTAATTTTGGGGCAAAATGCAGAAATTCCCTTTATTTTGGGGCAAAAATCAGAAATTCCCCTTATTTTGGGGCAAAATTGCAGAAATTTCACTTATTTCAGTGTAATAAGTCAGAAATTCCTCTTTTTTTGAGGCAAAAAAGACAGAAATTCTCTTTGTTTTGAGGGAAAAAGACAGAAATTCCACTTATTTAGAGGGAAAAATGCAGAAATTTTTCTTATTTTGGAGCAAAAATGAAGAAATTTCCCTTTTTTATGGCAAAAAGTTATGCATTCCCCTTATTTTCGGGCAAAAAGGCAGAAATTGCCCGTATTTTGGAGCATAATTGCAAAAATTCCCCTAGTTGTGGTGCAGAAAGACAGAAATTCCCTATATGTTGGGGCAAAAAGACAGAAATTCTCCTTATTTTGGGGCAAAACTCAGAAATTCCACTTATTTTGGGGCAAAATTCCAGAAATTTCATTTATTTTGGGGCAAAATTGCAGAAATTTCACTTATTTTGGGGCAAAATTGCAGAAATTTCACTTATTTCAGGGAAAAAAAGGCAGAAATTTTCCTTATTTTGGGGCAAAAAGTCAGAAATTCCTAATATTTTGTGACAAAAATGCAGAAATTCCCCTTATTTTGAGGTAAAAAGGCTGAAATACCCCTTATTTGGGGGCAAAGAGGCAGAAATTTCCCTTATTTTGGGGCAAAATTTGAGAAATTTCACTTATTTCAGGGTAATAATTCAGAAATTCCCCTTATTTTGGTTCAAAAAAGCAGAAATTCCTTTTGTTTTGGGGGAAAAAGACAGAAATTCCACTTATTTAGAGGCAAAAAGGCAGAAATTCCCCTTATTTTGGAGCAAAAATGAAGAAATTTACCTTTTTATGGCAAAAAGGTATGCATTCCCCTTATTTTGGGATAAAAAGCAGAAATTCCCCGTATTTTGAAGCAAAATTGCAGAAATTCTCATAATTTTCAGGCAAAAATGCAGAAATTCCCCGTATTTTGGAGCATAATTGCAGAAATTCCTCTAGTTGTGGTGCACAGAGACAGAAATTTCCTATATGTTGGGGCAAAAGGACAGAAATTCTCCTTATTTTGGGGCAAAACTCATAAATTCTACTTATTTTGGGGAAAAATTCCAGAAATTTCCCTTATTTTGGGGCAAAATTGCAGAAATTTCACTTATTTTGGGGCAAAATTGCAGAAATTTCACTTATTTCAGGGAAAAAAGGCAGAAATTTTCCTTATTTTGGGGCAAAAAGGCAGAAATTCCTAATATTTTCTGGCAAAAATGCAGAAATTCCCCTTATTTTTGGGTAAAAAGGCTGAAATTCCCCTTATTTGGGGGCAAAAAGGCAGAAATTTCCCTTATTTTGGGGCAAAATTGGAGAAATTTCACTTATTTCAGGGTAATAATTCAGAAATTCCCCTTATTTTGGGGCAAATATGACAGAAATTCCTTTTGTTTTGGGGGAAAAAGACAGAAATTCCACTTATTTAGAGGCAAAAAGGCAGAAATTCCCCTTATTTTGAAGAAAAAATGAAGAAATTTACCTTTTTATGTCAAAAAGATATGCATTCCCCTTACTTTTGGGATAAAAAGCAGAAATTACCCATATTTTGAAGCAAAATTGCAGAAATTCTCATAATTTTCGGGCAAAAAGGCAGAAATTCTCCTTATTTTGGGGCAAAAAGACAGAAGATCTCCTTTTTTCGGGAGCAAACATTCAGAAATTCCCCTTATTTTGGGGCAAAATTGCAGAAATTTCCTTTACATTGGGGCAAAATTGCAGAAATTTCCCTTATTTTGGGGCAAAATTGCAGAAATTTCACTTACTTCAGGGTAATAAGTCAGAAATTCCCCTTATTTTGGGGCAAAAATAAAGAAATGTCCCTTTTAATGGCAAAAAGGTATGCATTCCCATTATTTTCAGGCAAAAAGGCAGAAATTCCCCGTATTTTGGAGCAAAATTGCACAAATTCCCCAAATTTGGGGCAAAATGCAGAAATTCCCTTTATTTTGGGGCAAAAATCAGAAATTCCCCTTATTTTGGGGCAAAATTGCAGAAATTTCACTTATTTCAGTGTAATAAGTCAGAAATTCCTCTTTTTTTGAGGCAAAAAAGACAGAAATTCCCTTTGTTTTGAGGGAAAAAGACAGAAATTCCACTTATTTAGAGGCAAAAATGCAGAAATTTCCCTTATTTTGGAGCAAAAATGAAGAAATTTCCCTTTTTTATGGCAAAAAGTTATGCATTCCCCTTATTTTCGGGCAAAAAGGCAGAAATTCCCGGTATTTTGGAGCATAATTGCACAAATTCCCCTAGTTGTGGTGCAGAAAGACAGAAATTCCCTATATGTTGGGGCAAAAAGACAGAAATTCTCCTTATTTTGGGGCAAAATTCAGAAATTCCACTTATTTTGGGGCAAAATTCCAGAAATTTCCCTTATTTTGGGGCAAAATTGCAGAAATTTCACTTATTTTGGGGCAAAATTGCAGAAATTTCTCTCATTTCTGGAAAAAAAGGCAGAAATTTTCTTTATTTTGTGGCAAAAAGGCAGAAATTCCTAATATTTTCTGGCAAAAATGCAGAAATTCCCCTTATTTTTACGTAAAAAGGCTGAAATTTCTTTTATTTGGGGGCAAAAGGCAGAAATTTCCCTTATTTTGGGGCAAAATTGCAGAAATTTCACTTATTTAGAGGCAAAATACAGAAATTCTGCTTATTTTGGGGCAAAACTTAGAAATTCCACGTATTTTGGGGCAAAATTCCAGAAATTTCCCTTATTTTGGGGCAAAATTGCAGAAATTTCACTTATTTTGGGGCAAAATTGCAGAAATTTCACTTATTTCAGGGAAAAAAGGAACAAATTTTTTTTTATTTTGGGGCAAAAAGTCAGAAATTCCTAATATTTTGTGGCAAAATTGTAGAAATTCCCCTTATTTTGAGGTAAAAAGGCTGAAATTCCCCTTATTTGGGGGCAAAGAGGCAGAAATTTCCATTACTTTGGGGCAAAATTGGAGAAATTTCACTTATTTCAGGGTAATAATTCAGAAATTCCCCTTATTTTGAAGCAAAAATGACAGAAATTCCTTTTGTTTTGTGGGAAAAAGCCAGAAATTCCACTTATTTAGAGGCAAAAAGGCAGAAATTCCCCTTATTTTGGAGCAAAAATGAAGAAATTTCCCTTTTTTATGGCAAAAAGTTATGCATTCCCCTTATTTTCGGGTAAAAAGGCAGAAATTCCCCATATTATGGAGCATAATTGCAGAAAATCCCCTAGTTGTGGTGAAGAAAGACAGAAATTCCCTATATGTTTGGGCAAAAAGACAGAAATTCTTCTTATTTTGGGGCAAAACTCAGAAATTCTGATTATTTTGGGGCAAAATTCCAGAAATTTCCCTTATTTTGGGGAAAAATTGCAGAAATTTCACTTATTTTGGGGCAAAATTGCAGAAATTTCACTTATTTCAGAAATAAAAGGCAGAAATTTTCTCTATTTTGGGGCAAAAAAACAGAAATTCCTAATATTTTCTGGCAAAAATGCAGAAATTCCCCTTATTTTGAGGTAAAAAGGCTGAAATTCCCCTTATTTGGGTACAAAAAGGCAGAAATTTCCCTTATTTTGGGGCAAAATTGCAGAAATTTCACTTATTTTGGGGCAAAATTGCAGAAATTGCACTTATTTCATGGAAAAAAGGCACAAATTTTCCTTATTTTGGGGTAAAAAGTCAGAAATTCCTAATATTTTGTGGCAAAAATGCAGAAATTCCCCGTATTTTGAGGTAAAAAGGCTGAAATTCCCCTTATTTGGCGGCAAAGAGGCAGTAATTTCCCTTATTTTGGGGCAAAATTGGAGAAATTTCACTTATTTCAGGGTAATAATTCAGAAATTCCCCTTATTTTGGGGCAAAAAAGACAGAAATTCCCTTTGTTTTGGGGGAAAAAGACAGAAATTCCATTTATTTAGAGGCAAAAAGGCAGAAATTCCCCTTATTTTGGAGCAAAAATGAAGAAATTTACCTTTTTATGGCAAAAAGGTATGCATTCCCCTTACTTTCGGGATAAAAAGCAGAAATTCCCCATATTTTGAAGCAAAATTGCAGAAATTCTCATAATTTTCGGGCAAAAAGGCAGAAATTCTCCTTATTTTGGGGCAAAAAGACAGAAGATCTTTTTTTTTTTGGGAGCAAACATTCAGAAATTCTCGTTATTTTGGGGCAAAATTGCAGAAATTTCCTTTACATTGGGGCAAAATTGCAGAAATTTCCCTTATTTTGGGGCAAAAATCAGAAATTCCCCTTCTTTTGGGGCAAAATTCAAGAAATTTCCTTTATTTTGGGGCAAAATTACAGGAATTTACCTTATTTTGGGGCAAAATTGAAGAAATTTACCTTATTTGGTGCAAAATTGCAGAAATTTCACTTATTTTAAGGTAAAAAGGCTGAAATTTCCTTCATTTTGGGGCAAAAAGGGAGAAATTCCCCTTATTTTGGGGCAAAATTTCAGAAATTTCCCTTATTATTGGGAATAATTGCAGAAATTTTCCTTATTTTAGGGCAAAATTGCAGAAATTTCACTTATTTCAGAGAAAAAAAGCAAAAATTTTTCTTATTTTGGGGCAAAAAGACAGAAATTTCCATTAATTTGTGGCAAAAAGGCAGAAATTCACCTTATTTTGGTGTAAAATGCAGAAATTTCACATATTTCAGGGCAAAAAGGCAGCAATTTCCCTTATTTTGGGGCAAAATTGCACAAATTTCACTTATTTCAGTGTAATAAGTCAGAAATTCCCCTTATTTTGAGGCAAAAAAGACAGAAATTCCCTTTGTTTTGAGGGAAAAAGACAGAAATTCCACTTATTTAGAGGCAAAAATGCAGAAATTTCCCTTATTTTGGAGCAAAAATGAAGAAATTTCCATTTTTTATGGCAAAAAGTTATGCATTCCCCTTATTTTCGGGCAAAAAGGCAGAAATTCCCCGTATTTTGGAGCATAATTGCAGAAATTCCCCTAGTTGTGGTGCAGAAAGACAGAAATTCCCTATATGTTGGGGCAAAAAGACAGAAACTCTCCTTATTTTGGGGCAAAACTCAGAAATTCCACTTATTTTGGGGCAAAATTCCAGAAATTTCCCTTATTTTGGGGCAAAATTGCAGAAATTTCACTTATTTTGGGGCAAAATTGCAGAAATTTCACTTATTTCAGGGAAAAAAGTAAGAAATTTTCTTTATTTTGGGGCAAAAAGGCAGAAATTCCTAATATTGTCTGGCAAAAATGCAGAAATTCCACTTATTTTGAGGTAAAAAGGCTGAAATTCCCCTTATTTGGGGGCAAAAAAGCAGAAATTTCCCTTATTTTAAGGCAAAATTGCAGAAATTTCACTTATTTGGAGGCAAAAAGACAGAAATTCTCCTTATTTTGGGGCAGAACTTAGAAATTCCACTTATTTTGGGGCAAAATTCCAGAAATTTCCCTTATTTTGGGGAAAAATTGCAGAAATTTCACTTATTTTGGGGCAAAATTGCAGAAATTTCACTTATTTCAGGGAAAAAAGGAACAAATTTTCCTTATTTTGGGGCAAAAAGTCAGAAATTCCTAATATTTTGTGGCAAAAATGCAGAAATTCCCCTTATTTTGAGGTAAAAAGGCTGAAATTCCCCTTATTTGGTGGCAAAGAGGCAGAAATTTCCCTTATTTTGGGGCAAAATTGGAGAAATTTCACTTATTTCAGGATAATAATTCAGAAATTCCCCTTATTTTGGGGCAAAAAAGACAGAAATTCCCTTTGTTTTGGGGGAAAAAGACAGAAATTCCATTTATTTAGAGGCAAAAAGGCAGAAATTCCCCTTATTTTGGAGCAAAAATGAAGAAATTTACCTTTATGGCAAAAAGGTATGCATTCCCCTTACTTTCGGGATAAAAAGCAGAAATTCCCCGTATTTTGAAGCAAAATTGCAGAAATTCTCATAATTTTCGGGCAAAAAGGCAGAAATTCTCCTTATTTTGGGGCAAAAAGAGAGAAGATCTGTTTTTTTGGGAGCAAACATTCAGAAATTCTCGTTATTTTGGGGCAAAATTGCAGAAATTTCCTTTACATTGGGGCAAAATTGCAGAAATTTCCCTTATTTTGGGGCAAAAATCAGAAATTCCCCTTCTTTTGGGGCAAAATTCAAGAAATTTCCTTTATTTTGGGGCAAAATTACAGGAATTTACCTTATTTTGGGGCAAAATTGAAGAAATTTACCTTATTTGGTTCAAAACTGCAGAAATTTCACTTATTTTCAGGTAAAAAGGCTGAAATTTCCTTCATTTTGGGGCAAAAAGGGAGAAATTCCCCTTATTTTGGGGCAAAATTTCAGAAATTTCCCTTATTATTGGGAATAATTGCAGAAATTTTCCTTATTTTAGGGCAAAATTGCAGAAATTTCACTTATTTCAGAGAAAAAAAGCAAAAATTTTTCTAATTATGGGGCAAAAAGGCAGAAATTTCCATTAATTTGTGGCAAAAAGGCAGAAATTCACCTTATTTTGGTGTAAAATGCAGAAATTTCACATATTTCAGGGCAAAAAGGCAGCAATTTCCCTTATTTTGGGGCAAAATTGCAGAAATTTCACTTATTTCAGTGTAATAAGTCAGAAATTCCCCTTATTTTGAGGCAAAAAAGACAGAAATTCCCTTTGTTTTGAGGGAAAAAGACAGAAATTCCACTTATTTAGAGGCAAAAATGCAGAAATTTCCCTTATTTTGGAGCAAAAATGAAGAAATTTCCATTTTTTATGGCAAAAAGTTATGCATTCCCCTTATTTTCGGGCAAAAAGGCAGAAATTCCCCGTATTTTGGAGCATAATTGCACAAATTCCCCTAGTTGTGGTGCAGAAAGACAGAAATTCCCTATATGTTGGGGCAAAAAGACAGAAATTCTCCTTATTTTGGGGCAAAACTCAGAAATTCCACTTATTTTGGGGCAAAATTCCAGAAATTTCCCTTATTTTGGGGCAAAATTGCAGAAATTTCACTTATTTCAGGGAAAAAAGTAAGAAATTTTCTTTATTTTGGGGCAAAAAGGCAGAAATTCCTAATATTTTCTGGCAAAAATGCAGAAATTCCACTTATTTTGAGGTAAAAAGGCTGAAATTCCCCTTATTTGGGGGCAAAAAAGCAGAAATTTCCCTTATTTTAAGGCAAAATTGCAGAAATTTCACTTATTTGGAGGCAAAAAGACAGAAATTCTCCTTATTTTGGGGCAGAACTTAGAAATTCCACTTATTTTGGGGCCAAATTCCAGAATTTTCCCTTATTTTGGGGAAAAATTGCAGAAATTTCACTTATTTCAGGGAAAAAAGGAACAAATTTTCCTTATTTTGGGGCAAAAAGTCAGAAATTCCTAATATTTTGTGGCAAAAATGCAGAAATTCCCCTTATTTTGAGGTAAAAAGGCTGAAATTCCCCTTATTTGGTGGCAAAGAGGAAGAAATTTCCCTTATTTTGGGGCAAAATTGGAGAAATTTCACTTATTTTAGGATAATAATTCAGAAATTCCCCTTATTTTGGGGCAAAAAAGACAGAAATTCCCTTTGTTTTGGGGGAAAAAGACAGAAATTCCATTTATTTAGAGGCAAAAAGGCAGAAATTCCCCTTATTTTGGAGCAAAAATGAAGAAATTTACCTTTATGGCAAAAAGGTATGCATTCCCCTTACTTTCGGGATAAAAAGCAGAAATTCCCCGTATTTTGAAGCAAAATTGCAGAAATTCTCATAATATTCAGGCAAAAAGGCAGAAATTCTCCTTATTTTGGGGCAAAAAGACAGAAGATCTTTTTTTTTTGGGAGCAAACATTCATAAATTCTCGTTATTTTGGGGCAAAATTGCAGAAATTTCCTTTACATTGGGGCAAAATTGCAGAAATTTCCCTTATTTTGGGGCAAAAATCAGAAATTCCCCTTCTTTTCGGGCAAAATTCAAGAAATTTCCTTTATTTTGGTGCAAAATTACAAGGATTTACCTTATTTTGGGCAAAATTGAAGAAATTTACCTTATTTGGTGCAAAATTGCAGAAATTTCACTTATTTTCAGGTAAAAAGGCTGAAATTTCCTTCATTTTGGGGCAAAAAGGGAGAAATTCCCCTTATTTTGGGGCAAAATTGCAGAAATTTCCCTTATTATTGGGAAAAATTGCAGAAATTTTCTTTATTTTAGGGCAAAATTGCAGAAATTTCACTTATTTCAGAGAAAAAAAGCAAAAATTTTTCTTATTTTGGGGCAAAAAGGCAGAAATTTCCATTAATTTGTGGCAAAAAGGCAGAAATTCACCTTATTTTGGTGTAAAATGCAGAAATTTCACTTATTTCAGGGCAAAAAGGCAGCAATTTCCCTTATTTTGGGGCAAAATTGCAGAAATTTCATATATTTCAGGGTAATAATTCAGAAATTCCTATTATTTTGGGGCAAAAAAGACAGAAATTCCCTTTGTTTTGGGGGAAAAAGACAGAAATTCCATTTATTTAGAGGCAAAAAGGCAGAAATTCCCCTTATTTTGGAGCAAAAATGAAGAAATTTCATTTTTTATTGCAAAAAGGTATGCATTCCCCTTACTTTCGGGATAAAAAGCAGAAATTCCCCGTATTTTGAAGCAAAATTGCAGAAATTCTCATAATTTTCGGGCAAAATGCAGAAATTCTCCTTATTTTGGGGCAAAAAGAGAGAAGATCTGTTTTTTTGGGAGCAAACATTCAGAAATTCTCATTATTTTGGGGCAAAATTGCAGAAATTTCCTTTACATTGGGGCAAAATTGCAGAAATTTCCCTTATTTTGGGGCAAAAATCAGAAATTCCCCTTTTTTGGGGCAAAATTCAAGAAATTTCCTTTATTTTGGGGCAAAATTACAGGAATTTACCTTATTTTGGGGCAAAATTGAAGAAATTTACCTTATTTGGTGCAAAATTGCAGAAATTTCACTTATTTTCAGGTAAAAAGGCTGAAATTTCCTTCATTTTGGGGCAAAAAGGGAGAAATTCCCCTTATTTTGGGGCAAAATTGCAGAAATTTCCCTTATTATTGGGAAAAATTGCAGAAATTTTCCTTATTTTAGGGCAAAATTGCAGAAATTTCACTTATTTCAGAGAAAAAAAGCAAAAATTTTTCTTATTTTGGGGCAAAAAGGCAGAAATTTCCATTAATTTGTGGCAAAAAGGCAGAGATTCACCTTATTTTGGTGTAAAATGCAGAAATTTCACATATTTCAGGGCAAAAAGGCAGCAATTTCCCTTATTTTGGGGCAAAATTGCAGAAATTTCACTTATTTCAGTGTAATAAGTCAGAAATTCCCCTTATTTTGAGGCAAAAAAGACAGAAATTCCCTTTGTTTTGAGGGAAAAAGACAGAAATTCCACTTATTTAGAGGCAAAAATGCAGAAATTTCCCTTATTTTGGAGCAAAAATGAAGAAATTTCCCTTTTTTATGGCAAAAAGTTATGCATTCCCCTTATTTTCGTGCAAAAAGGCAGAAATTTCCCGTATTTTGGAGCATAATTGCAGAAATTCCCCTAGTTGTGGTGCAGAAAGACAGAAATTCCCTATATGTTGGGGCAAAAAGACAGAAATTCTCCTTAGTTTGGGGCAAAACTCAGAAATTCCAATTATTTTGGGGCAAAATTCCAGAAATTTCCCTTATTTTGGGGCAAAATTGCAGAAATTTCACTTATTTTGGGGCAAAATTGCAGAAATTTCACTTATTTCAGGGAAAAAAAGAAGAAATTTTCTTTATTTTGGGGCAAAAAGGCAGAAATTCCTAATATTTTCTGGCAAAAATGCAGAAATTCCCCTTATTTTGAGGTAAAAAGGCTGAAATTCCCCTTATTTGGGGGCAAAAAGGCAGAAATTTCCCTTATTTTGGGGCAAAATTGGAGAAATTTCACTTATTTGGAGGCAAAAAGACAGAAATTCTCCTTATTTTGGGGCAAAACTTAGAAATTCCACTTATTTTGGGGCAAAATTCCAGAAATTTCCCTTATTTTGGGGAAAAAATTGCAGAAATTTCAGTTATTTTGGGGCAAAATTGCAGAAATTTCACTTATTTCAGGGAAAAAAAGAACAAATTTTCCTTATTTTGGGGCAAAAAGTCAGAAATTCCTAATATTTTGTGGCAAAAATGCAGAAATTCCCCTTATTTTGAGGTAAAAAGGCTGAAATTCCCCTTATTTGGGGGCAAAGAGGCAGAAATTTCCCTTATTTTGGGGCAAAATTGGAGAAATTTCACTTATTTCAGGGTAATAATTCAGAAATTCCCCTTATTTTGGGGCAAAAAAGACAGAAATTCCCTTTGTTTTGGGGGAAAAAGACAGAAATTCCATTTATTTAGAGGCAAAAAGGCAGAAATTCCCCTTATTTTGGAGCCAAAATGAAGAAATTTACCTTTTTATGGCCAAAAGGTATGCATTCCCCTTACTTTCGGGATAAAAAGCAGAAATTCCCCGTATTTTGAAGCAAAATTGCAGAAATTCTCATAATTTTCAGGCAAAAAGGCAGAAATTCTCCTTATTATGGGGCAAAAAGACAGAAGATCTTTTTTTTGGGGGGAGCAAACATTCAGAAATTCTCGTTATTTTGGGGCAAAATTGCAGAAATATTCTTTACATTGGGGCAAAATTGCAGAAATTTCCCTTATTTTGGGGCAAAAATCAGAAATTCCCCTTCTTTTGGGGCAAAATTCAAGAAATTTCCTTTATTTTGGGGCAAAATTACAGGAATTTACCTTATTTTGGGGCAAAATTGAAGAAATTTACCTTATTTGGTGCAAAATTGCAGAAATTTTATTTATTTTCAGGTAAAAAGGCTGAAATTTCCTTCATTTTGGGGCAAAAAGGGAGAAATTCCCCTTATTTTGGGGCAAAATTTCAGAAATTTCCCTTATTATTGGGAATAATTGCAGAAATTTTCCTTATTTTAGGGCAAAATTGCAGAAATTTCACTTATTTCGGAGAAAAAAAGCAAAAATTTTTCTAATTTTGGGGCAAAAAGGCAGAAATTTCCATTAATTTGTGGCAAAAAGGCAGAAATTCACCTTATTTTGGTGTAAAATGCAGAAATTTCACATATTTCAGGGCAAAAAGGCAGCAATTTCCCTTATTTTGGGGCAAAATTGCACAAATTTCACTTATTTCAGTGTAATAAGTCATAAATTCCCCTTATTTTGAGGCAAAAAAGACAGAAATTCCCTTTGTTTTGAGGAAAAAAGACAGAAATTCCACTTATTTAGAGGCAAAAATGCAGAAATTTCCCTTATTTTGGAGCAAAAATGAAGAAATTTCCCTTTTTTATGGCAAAAAGTTATGCATTCCCCTTATTTTCGGGCAAAAAAACAGAAATTCCCCGTATTTTGGAGCATAATTGCACAAATTCCCCTAGTTGTGGTGCAGAAAGACAGAAATTCCCTATATATTGGGGCAAAAAGACAGAAATTCTCCTTATTTTGGGGCAAAACTCAGAAATTCCACTTATTTTGGGCCAAAATTCCAGAAATTTCCCTTATTTTGGGGCAAAATTGCAGAAATTTCACTTATTTTGGGGCAAAATTGCAGAAATTTCACTTATTTCAGGGAAAAAAGTAAGAAATTTTCTTTATTTTGGGGCAAAAAGACAGAAATTCCTAATATTTTCTGGCAAAAATGCAGAAATTCCCCTTATTTTGAGATAAAAAGGCTGAAAATCCCCTTATTTGGGGGCTAAAAAGCAGAAATTTCCCTTATTTTAAGGCAAAATTGCAGAAATTTCACTTATTTGGAGGCAAAAAGACAGAAATTCTCCTTATTTTGGGGCAAAACTTAGAAATTCCACTTATTTTGGGGCAAAATTCCAGAAATTTCCCTTATTTTGGGGAAAAAATTGCAGAAATTTCACTTATTTTGGGGCAAAATTGGAGAAATTTCACTTATTTCAGGGTAATAATTCAGAAATTCCCCTTATTTTGGGGCAAAAAAGACAGAAATTCCCTTTGTTTTGGGGGAAAAAGACAGAAATTCTATTTATTTAGAGGCAAAAAGGCAGAAATTCCCCTTATTTTGGAGCAAAAATGAAGAAATTTATCTTTTTATGGCAAAAAGGTATGCATTCCCCTTACTTTTGGGATAAAAAGCAGAAATTCCCCGTATTTTGAAGCAAAATTGCAGAAATTCTCATAATTTTCGGGCAAAAAGGCAGAAATTCTCTTATTTTGGGGCAAAAAGACAGATCTTTTTTTTTTGGGAGCAAACATTCAGAAATTCTCGTTATTTTGGGGCAAAATTGCAGAAATTTCCTTTACATTGGGGCAAAATTGCAGAAATTTCCCTTATTTAAGGGCAAAAATCAGAAATTCCCCTTCTTTTGGGGCAAAATTCAAGAAATTTCCTTTATTTTGGGGCAAAATTACAGGAATTTACCTTATTTTGGGGCAAAATTGAAGAAATTTACCTTATTTGGTGCAAAATTGCAGAAATTTCACTTATTTTCAGGTAAAAAGGCTGAAATTTCCTTCATTTTGGGGCAAAAAGGGAGAAATTCCCCTTATTTTGGGGCAAAATTGCAGAAATTTCCCTTATTATTGGGAAAAATTGCAGAAATTTTCCTTATTTTAGGGCAAAATTGCAGAAATTTCACTTATTTCAGAGAAAAAAAGCAAAAATTTTTCTTATTTTGGGGCAAAAAGGCAGAAATTTCCATTAATTTGTGGCAAAAAGGCAGAAATTCACCTTATTTTGGTGTAAAATGCAGAAATTTCACATATTTCAGGGCAAAAAGGCAGCAATTTCCCTTATTTTGGGGCAAAATTGCAGAAATTTCACTTATTTCAGTTTAAAAAGTCAGAAATTCCCCTTATTTTGAGGCAAAAAAGAGAGAAATTCCCTTTGTTTTGAGGGAAAAAGACAGAAATTCCACTTATTTGAAGGCAAAAATGCAGAAATTTCCCTTATTTTGGAGCAAAAATGAAGAAATTTCCCTTTTTTATGGCAAAAAGTTATGCATTCCCCTTATTTTCGGGCAAAAAAGCAGAAATTTCCCGTATTTTGGAGCATAATTGCAGAAATTCCCCTAGTTGTGGTGCAGAAAGACAGAAATTCCCTATATGTTGGGGCAAAAAGACAGAAATTCTCCTTATTTTGGGGCAAAACTCAGAAATTCCACTTATTTTGGGGCAAAATTCCAGAAATTTCCCTTATATTGGGGCAAATTTGCAGAAATTTTACTTATTTTGGGGCAAAATTGCAGAAATTTCACTTATTTCAGGGAAAAAAGTAAGAAATTTTCTTTATTTTGGGGCAAAAAGGCAGAAATTCCTAATATTTTCTGGCAAAAATGCAGAAATTCCCCTTATTTTGAGGTAAAAAGGCTGAAAATCCCCTTATTTGGGGGCTAAAAAGCAGAAATTTCCCTTATTTTAAGGCAAAATTGCAGAAATTTCACTTATTTGGAGGCAAAAAGACAGAAATTCTCCTTATTTTGGGGCAAAACTTAGAAATTCCACTTATTTTGGGGCAAAATTCCAGAAATTTTCCTTATTTTGGGGAAAAAATTGCAGAAATTTCAGTTATTTTGGGGCAAAATTGCAGAAATTTCACTTATTTCAGGGAAAAAAAGAACAAATTTTCCTTATTTTGGGGCAAAAAGTCAGAAATTCCTAATATTTTGTGGCAAAAATGCAGAAATTCCCCTTATTTTGAGGTAAAAAGGCTGAAATTCCCCTTATTTGGGGGCAAAGAGGCAGAAATTTCCCTTATTTTGGGGCAAAATTGGAGAAATTTCACTTATTTCAGGGTAATAATTCAGAAATTCCCCTTATTTTGGGGCAAAAAAGACAGAAATTCCCTTTGTTTTGGGGGAAAAAGACAGAAATTCCATTTATTTAGAGGCAAAAAGGCAGAAATTCCCCTTATTTTGGAGCCAAAATGAAGAAATTTACCTTTTTATGGCCAAAAGGTATGCATTCCCCTTACTTTCGGGATAAAAAGCAGAAATTCCCCGTATTTTGAAGCAAAATTGCAGAAATTCTCATAATTTTCAGGCAAAAAGGCAGAAATTCTCCTTATTATGGGGCAAAAAGACAGAAGATCTTTTTTTTTGGGGGAGCAAACATTCAGAAATTCTCGTTATTTTGGGGCAAAATTGCAGAAATATTCTTTACATTGGGGCAAAATTGCAGAAATTTCCCTTATTTTGGGGCAAAAATCAGAAATTCCCCTTCTTTTGGGGCAAAATTCAAGAAATTTCCTTTATTTTGGGGCAAAATTACAGGAATTTACCTTATTTTGGGGCAAAATTGAAGAAATTTACCTTATTTGGTGCAAAATTGCAGAAATTTTACTTATTTTCAGGTAAAAAGGCTGAAATTTCCTTCATTTTGGGGCAAAAAGGGAGAAATTCCCCTTATTTTGGGGCAAAATTTCAGAAATTTCCCTTATTATTGGGAATAATTGCAGAAATTTTCCTTATTTTAGGGCAAAATTGCAGAAATTTCACTTATTTCGGAGAAAAAAAGCAAAAATTTTTCTAATTTTGGGGCAAAAAGGCAGAAATTTCCATTAATTTGTGGCAAAAAGGCAGAAATTCACCTTATTTTGGTGTAAAATGCAGAAATTTCACATATTTCAGGGCAAAAAGGCAGCAATTTCCCTTATTTTGGGGCAAAATTGCACAAATTTCACTTATTTCAGTGTAATAAGTCATAAATTCCCCTTATTTTGAGGCAAAAAAGACAGAAATTCCCTTTGTTTTGAGGAAAAAAGACAGAAATTCCACTTATTTAGAGGCAAAAATGCAGAAATTTCCCTTATTTTGGAGCAAAAATGAAGAAATTTCCCTTTTTTATGGCAAAAAGTTATGCATTCCCCTTATTTTCGGGCAAAAAAACAGAAATTCCCCGTATTTTGGAGCATAATTGCACAAATTCCCCTAGTTGTGGTGCAGAAAGACAGAAATTCCCTATATATTGGGGCAAAAAGACAGAAATTCTCCTTATTTTGGGGCAAAACTCAGAAATTCCACTTATTTTGGGCCAAAATTCCAGAAATTTCCCTTATTTTGGGGCAAAATTGCAGAAATTTCACTTATTTTGGGGCAAAATTGCAGAAATTTCACTTATTTCAGGGAAAAAAGTAAGAAATTTTCTTTATTTTGGGGCAAAAAGACAGAAATTCCTAATATTTTCTGGCAAAAATGCAGAAATTCCCCTTATTTTGAGATAAAAAGGCTGAAAATCCCCTTATTTGGGGGCTAAAAAGCAGAAATTTCCCTTATTTTAAGGCAAAATTGCAGAAATTTCACTTATTTGGAGGCAAAAAGACAGAAATTCTCCTTATTTTGGGGCAAAACTTAGAAATTCCACTTATTTTGGGGCAAAATTCCAGAAATTTCCCTTATTTTGGGGAAAAAATTGCAGAAATTTCACTTATTTTGGGGCAAAATTGGAGAAATTTCACTTATTTCAGGGTAATAATTCAGAAATTCCCCTTATTTTGGGGCAAAAAAGACAGAAATTCCCTTTGTTTTGGGGGAAAAAGACAGAAATTCTATTTATTTAGAGGCAAAAAGGCAGAAATTCCCCTTATTTTGGAGCAAAAATGAAGAAATTTATCTTTTTATGGCAAAAAGGTATGCATTCCCCTTACTTTTGGGATAAAAAGCAGAAATTCCCCGTATTTTGAAGCAAAATTGCAGAAATTCTCATAATTTTCGGGCAAAAAGGCAGAAATTCTCTTATTTTGGGGCAAAAAGACAGATCTTTTTTTTTTGGGAGCAAACATTCAGAAATTCTCGTTATTTTGGGGCAAAATTGCAGAAATTTCCTTTACATTGGGGCAAAATTGCAGAAATTTCCCTTATTTAAGGGCAAAAATCAGAAATTCCCCTTCTTTTGGGGCAAAATTCAAGAAATTTCCTTTATTTTGGGGCAAAATTACAGGAATTTACCTTATTTTGGGGCAAAATTGAAGAAATTTACCTTATTTGGTGCAAAATTGCAGAAATTTCACTTATTTTCAGGTAAAAAGGCTGAAATTTCCTTCATTTTGGGGCAAAAAGGGAGAAATTCCCCTTATTTTGGGGCAAAATTGCAGAAATTTCCCTTATTATTGGGAAAAATTGCAGAAATTTTCCTTATTTTAGGGCAAAATTGCAGAAATTTCACTTATTTCAGAGAAAAAAAGCAAAAATTTTTCTTATTTTGGGGCAAAAAGGCAGAAATTTCCATTAATTTGTGGCAAAAAGGCAGAAATTCACCTTATTTTGGTGTAAAATGCAGAAATTTCACATATTTCAGGGCAAAAAGGCAGCAATTTCCCTTATTTTGGGGCAAAATTGCAGAAATTTCACTTATTTCAGTTTAAAAAGTCAGAAATTCCCCTTATTTTGAGGCAAAAAAGAGAGAAATTCCCTTTGTTTTGAGGGAAAAAGACAGAAATTCCACTTATTTGAAGGCAAAAATGCAGAAATTTCCCTTATTTTGGAGCAAAAATGAAGAAATTTCCCTTTTTTATGGCAAAAAGTTATGCATTCCCCTTATTTTCGGGCAAAAAAGCAGAAATTTCCCGTATTTTGGAGCATAATTGCAGAAATTCCCCTAGTTGTGGTGCAGAAAGACAGAAATTCCCTATATGTTGGGGCAAAAAGACAGAAATTCTCCTTATTTTGGGGCAAAACTCAGAAATTCCACTTATTTTGGGGCAAAATTCCAGAAATTTCCCTTATATTGGGGCAAAATTGCAGAAATTTTACTTATTTTGGGGCAAAATTGCAGAAATTTCACTTATTTCAGGGAAAAAAGTAAGAAATTTTCTTTATTTTGGGGCAAAAAGGCAGAAATTCCTAATATTTTCTGGCAAAAATGCAGAAATTCCCCTTATTTTGAGGTAAAAAGGCTGAAAATCCCCTTATTTGGGGGCTAAAAAGCAGAAATTTCCCTTATTTTAAGGCAAAATTGCAGAAATTTCACTTATTTGGAGGCAAAAAGACAGAAATTCTCCTTATTTTGGGGCAAAACTTAGAAATTCCACTTATTTTGGGGCAAAATTCCAGAAATTTTCCTTATTTTGGGGAAAAAATTGCAGAAATTTCAGTTATTTTGGGGCAAAATTGCAGAAATTTCACTTATTTCAGGGAAAAAAAGAACAAATTTTCCTTATTTTGGGGCAAAAAGTCAGAAATTCCTAATATTTTGTGGCAAAAATGCAGAAATTCCCCTTATTTTGAGGTAAAAAGGCTGAAATTCCCCTTATTTGGGGGCAAAGAGGCAGAAATTTCCCTTATTTTGGGGCAAAATTGGAGAAATTTCACTTATTTCAGGGTAATAATTCAGAAATTCCCCTTATTTTGGGGCAAAAAAGACAGAAATTCCCTTTGTTTTGGGGGAAAAAGACAGAAATTCCATTTATTTAGAGGCAAAAAGGCAGAAATTCCCCTTATTTTGGAGCCAAAATGAAGAAATTTACCTTTTTATGGCCAAAAGGTATGCATTCCCCTTACTTTCGGGATAAAAAGCAGAAATTCCCCGTATTTTGAAGCAAAATTGCAGAAATTCTCATAATTTTCAGGCAAAAAGGCAGAAATTCTCCTTATTATGGGGCAAAAAGACAGAAGATCTTTTTTTTGGGGGGAGCAAACATTCAGAAATTCTCGTTATTTTGGGGCAAAATTGCAGAAATATTCTTTACATTGGGGCAAAATTGCAGAAATTTCCCTTATTTTGGGGCAAAAATCAGAAATTCCCCTTCTTTTGGGGCAAAATTCAAGAAATTTCCTTTATTTTGGGGCAAAATTACAGGAATTTACCTTATTTTGGGGCAAAATTGAAGAAATTTACCTTATTTGGTGCAAAATTGCAGAAATTTTACTTATTTTCAGGTAAAAAGGCTGAAATTTCCTTCATTTTGGGGCAAAAAGGGAGAAATTCCCCTTATTTTGGGGCAAAATTTCAGAAATTTCCCTTATTATTGGGAATAATTGCAGAAATTTTCCTTATTTTAGGGCAAAATTGCAGAAATTTCACTTATTTCGGAGAAAAAAAGCAAAAATTTTTCTAATTTTGGGGCAAAAAGGCAGAAATTTCCATTAATTTGTGGCAAAAAGGCAGAAATTCACCTTATTTTGGTGTAAAATGCAGAAATTTCACATATTTCAGGGCAAAAAGGCAGCAATTTCCCTTATTTTGGGGCAAAATTGCACAAATTTCACTTATTTCAGTGTAATAAGTCAGAAATTCCCCTTATTTTGAGGCAAAAAAGAGAGAAATTCCCTTTGTTTTGAGGGAAAAAGACAGAAATTCCACTTATTTAGAGGCAAAAATGCAGAAATTTCCCTTTTTTTGGAGCAAAAATGAAGAAATTTCCCTTTTTTATGGCAAAAAGTTATGCATTCCCCTTATTTTCGGGCAAAAAGGCAGAAATTTCTCGTATTTTGGAGCATAATTGCAGAAATTCCCCTAGTTGTGGTGCAGAAAGACAGAAATTCGCTATATGTTGGGGCAAAAAGACAGAAATTCTCCTTATTTTGGGGCAAAACTCAGAAATTCCACTTATTTTGGGGCAAAATTCCAGAAATTTCCCTTATTTTGCGGCAAAATTGCAGAAATTTCACTTATTTTGGGGCAAAATTGCAGAAATTTCACTTATTTCAGGGAAAAAAGTAAGAAATTTTCTTTATTTTGGGGCAAAAAGGCAGAAATTCCTAATATTTTCTGGCAAAAATGCAGAAATTCCCCTTATTTTGAGGTAAAAAGGCTAAAAATCCCCTTATTTGGGGGCTAAAAAGCAGAAATTTCCCTTATTTTAAGGCAAAATTGCAGAAATTTCAATTATGTGGAGGCAAAAAGACAGAAAATCTCCTTATTTTTGGGCAAAACTTAGAAATTCCACTTATTTTGGGGCAAAATTCCAGAAATTTCCCTTATTTTGGGGAAAAAATTGCAGAAATTTCACTTATTTTGGGGCAAAATTGCAGAAATTTCACTTATTTCAGGGAAAAAAGGAACAAATTTTCCTTATTTTGGGGCAAAAAGTCAGAAATTCCTAATATTTTGTGGCAAAAATGCAGAAATTCCCCTTTTTTTGAGGTAAAAAGGCTGAAATTTCCCTTATTTGGGGGCAAAGAGGCAGAAATTTCCCTTATTTTGGGGCAAAATTGGAGAAATTTCACTTATTTCAGGGTAATAATGCAGAAATTCCCCTTATTTTGGGGCAAAAAAGACAGAAATTCCCTTTGTTTTGGGGGAAAAAGACAGAAATTCCATTTATTTAGAGGCAAAAAGGCAGAAATTCCTTTTATTTTGGAGCAAAAATGAAGAAATTTAACTTTTTATGGCAAAAAGGTATGCATTCCCCTTACTTTCGGGATAAAAAGCAGAAATTCCCCGTATTTTGAAGCAAAATTGCAGAAATTCTCATAATTTTCAGGCAAAAAGTCAGAAATTCTCCTTATTTTGGAGCAAAAAGACAGAAGATCTTTTTTTTTTTGGAGCAAACATTCAGAAATTCTCGTTATTTTGGGGCAAAATTGCAGAAATTTCATTTACATTGGGGCAAAATTGCAGAAATTTCCCTTATTTTGGGGCAAAAATCAGAAATTCCCCTTCTTTTGGGGCAAAATTCAAGAAATTTCCTTTATTTTGGGGCAAAATTACAGGAATTTACCTTATTTTGGGGCAAAATTGAAGAAATTTACCTTATTTGGTGCAAAATTGCAGAAATTTCACTTATTTTCAGGTAAAAAGGCTGAAATTTCCTTCTTTTTGGGCCAAAAAGGGAGAAATTCCCCTTATTTTGGGGCAAAATTTCAGAAATTTCCCTTATTATTGGGAAAAATTGCAGAAATTTTCCTTATTTTAGGGCAAAATTGCAGAAATTTCACTTATTTCAGTGTAATAAGTCAGAAATTCCCCTTATTTTGAGGCAAAAAAGACAGAAATTCCCTTTGTATTTAGGGAAAAAGACAGAATTTCCACTTATTTAGAGGCAAAAATGCAGAAATTTCCCTTATTTTGGAGCAAAAATGAAGAAATTTCCCTTTTTTATGGCAAAAAGTTATGCATTCCCCTTATTTTCGGGCAGAAAGGCAGAAATTTCCCGTATTTTGGAGCATAAATGCAGAAATTCCCCTAGTTGTGGTGCAGAAAGACAGAAATTCCCTATATGTTGGGGCAAAAAGACAGAAATTCTCCTTATTTTGGGGCAAAACTCAGAAATTCCACTTATTTTGGGGCAAAATTCTAGAAATTTCCCTTATTTTGGGGCAAAATTGCAGAAATTTCACTTATTTTGGGGCAAAATTGCAGAAATTTCACTTATTTCAGGGAAAAAAGTAAGAAATTTTCTTTATTTTCGGGCAAAAAGGCAGAAATTCCTAATATTTTCTGGCAAAAATGCAGAAATTCCCCTTATTTTGAGGTAAAAAGGCTGAAAATCCCCTTATTTGGGGGCTAAAAAGCAGAAATTTCCCTTATTTTAAGGCAAAATTGCAGAAATTTCACTTATTTGGAGGCAAAAAGAAAGAAATTCTCCTTATTTTGGGGCAAAACTTAGAAATTCCACTTATTTTGGGGCAAAATTCCAGAAATTTCCCTTATTTTAGGGAAAAAATTGCAGAAATTTCACTTATTTTGGGGCAAAATTGCAGAAATTTCACTTATTTCAGGGAAAAAAGGAACAAATTTTCCTTATTTTGGGGCAAAAAGTCAGAAATTCCTAATATTTTGTGGCAAAAATGCAGAAATTCCCCTTTTTTTGAGGTAAAAAGGCTGAAATTTCCCTTATTTGGGGGCAAAGAGGCAGAAATTTCCCTTATTTTGGGGCAAAATTGGAGAAATTTCACTTATTTCAGTGTAATAATTCAGAAATTCCCCTTATTTTGTGGCAAAAAAGACAGAAATTCCCTTTGTTTTGGCGGAAAAAGACAGAAATTCCATTTATTTAGAGGCAAAAAGGCAGAAATTCCTTTTATTTTGGAGCAAAAATGAAGAAATTTACCTTTTTATGGCAAAAAGGTATGCATTCCCCTTACTTTCGGGATAAAAAGCAGAAATTCCCCGTATTTTGAAGCAAAATTGCAGAAATTCTCATAATTTTCAGGCAAAAAGTCAGAAATTCTCCTTATTTTGGAGCAAAAAGACAGAAGATCTTTTTTTTTTTTTGGAGCAAACATTCAGAAATTCTCGTTATTTTGGGGCAAAATTGCAGAAATTTCTTTTACTTTGGGGCAAAATTGCAGAAATTTCCCTTATTTTGGGGCAAAAATTAGAAATTCCCCTTCTTTTGGGGCAAAATTCAAGAAATTTCCTTTATTTTGGGGCAAAATTACAGGAATTTACCTTATTTTGGGGCAAAATTGAAGAAATTTACCTTATTTGGTGCAAAATTGCAGAAATTTCACTTATTTTCAGGTAAAAAGGCTGAAATTTCCTTCATTTTGGGGCAAAAAGGGAGAAATTCCCCTTATTTTGGGGCAAAATTTCAGAAATTTCCCTTATTATTGGGAAAAATTGCAAAAATTTTCCTTATTTTAGGGCAAAATTGCAGAAATTTCACTTATTTCAGAGAAAAAAAGCAAAAATTTTTCTTATTTTGGGGCAAAAAGGCAGAAATTTCCATTAATTTGTGGCAAAAAGGCAGAAATTCACCTTATTTTGGTGTAAAATGCAGAAATTTCACATATTTCAGGGCAAAAAGGCAGCAATTTCCCTTATTTTGGGGCAAAATTGCAGAAATTTCACTTATTTCAGTGTAATAAGTCAGAAATTCCCCTTATTTTGAGGCAAAAAAGACAGAAATTCCCTTTGTTTTGAGGGAAACAGACAGAAATTACACTTATTTAGAGGCAAAAATGCAGAAATTTCCCTTATTTTGGAGCAAAAATGAAGAAATTTCCCTTTTTTATGGCAAAAAGTTATGCATTTCCCTTATTTTCGGGCAAAAAAACAGAAATTCCCCGTATTTTGGAGCATAATTGCAGAAATTCCCCTAGTTGTGGGGCAGAAAGACAGAAATTCCCTATATGTTGGGGCAAAAAGACAGAAATTCTTCTTATTTGGGGCAAAACTCAGAAATTCCACTTATTTTGGGGCAAAATTCCAGAAATTTCCCTTATTTTGGGGCAAAATTGCAGAAATTTCACTTATTTTGGGGCAAAATTGCAGAAATTTCACTTATTTCAGGGAAAAAAGTAAGAAATTTTCTTTATTTTGGGGCAAAAAGGCAGAAATTCCTAATATTTTCTGGCAAAAATGCAGAAATTCCCCTTATTTTGAGGTAAAAAGGCTAAAAATCCCCTTATTTGGGGGCTAAAAAGCAGAAATTTCCCTTATTTTAAGGCAAAATTGCAGAAATTTCAATTATGTGGAGGCAAAAAGACAGAAATTCTCCTTATTTTGGGGCAAAACTTAGAAATTCCACTTATTTTGGGGCAAAATTCCAGAAATTTCCCTTATTTTGGGGAAAAAATTGCAGAAATTTCACTTATTTTGGGGCAAAATTGCAGAAATTTCACTTATTTCAGGGAAAAAAGGAACAAATTTTCCTTATTTTGGGGCAAAAAGTCAGAAATTCCTAATATTTTGTGGCAAAAATGCAGAAATTCCCCTTATTTTGAGGTAAAAAGGCTGAAATTCCCCTTATTTGGGGGCAAAGAGGCAGAAATTTCCCTTATTTTGGGGCAAAATTGGAGAAATTTCACTTATTTCAGGGTAATAATTCAGAAATTCCCCTTATTTTGGGGCAAAAAAGACAGAAATTCCCTTTGTTTTGGGGGAAAAAGACAGAAATTCCATTTATTTAGAGGCAAAAAGGCAGATATTCCCCTTATTTTGGAGCCAAAATGAAGAAATTTACCTTTTTTATGGCAAAAAGGTATGCATTCCCCTTACTTTTGGGATAAAAAGCAGAAATTCCCCGTATTTTGAAGCAAAATTGCAGAAATTCTCATAATTTTCAGGCAAAAAGGCAGAAATTCTCCTTATTTTGGGGCAAAAAGACAGAAGATCTTTTTTTTTGGGAGCAAACATTCAGAAATTCTCGTTATTTTGGGGCAAAATTGCAGAAATTTCCTTTACATTGGGGCAAAATTGCAGAAATTTCCCTTATTTTGGGGCAAAAATCAGAAATTCCCCTTCTTTTGGGGCAAAATTCAAGAAATTTCCTTTATTTTGGGGCAAAATTACAGGAATTTACCTTATTTTGGGGCCAAATTGAAGAAATTTACCTTATTTGGTGCAAAATTGCAGAAATTTCACATATTTTCAGGTAAAAAGGCTGAAATTTCCTTCATTTTAGGGCAAAAAGGGAGAAATTCCCCTTATTTTGGGGCAAAATTTCAGAAATTTCCCTTATTATTGGGAATAATTGCAGAAATTTTCCTTATTTTAGGGCAAAATTGCAGAAATTTCACTTATTTCAGAGAAAAAAAGCAAAAATTTTTCTAATTTTGGGGCAAAAAGGCAGAAATTTCCATTAATTTGTGGCAAAAAGACAGAAATTCACCTTATTTTGGTGTAAAATGCAGAAATTTCACATATTTCAGGTCAAAAAGGCAGCAATTTCCCTTATTTTGGGGCAAAATTGCACAAATTTCACTTATTTCAGTGTAATAAGTCATAAATTCCCCTTATTTTGAGGCAAAAAAGACAGAAATTCCCTTTGTTTTGAGGGAAAAAGACAGAAATTCCACTTATTTAGAGGCAAAAATGCAGAAATTTCCCTTATTTTGGAGCAAAAATGAAGAAATTTCCCTTTTTTATGGCAAAAAGTTATGCATTCCCCTTATTTTCGGGCAAAAAAACAGAAATTCCCCGTATTTTGGAGCATAATTGCACAAATTCCCCTAGTTGTGGTGCAGAAAGACAGAAATTCCCTATATATTGGGGCAAAAAGACAGAAATTCTCCTTATTTTGGGGCAAAACTCAGAAATTCCACTTATTTTGGGCCAAAATTCCAGAAATTTCCCTTATTTTGGGGCAAAATTGCAGAAATTTCACTTATTTTGGGGCAAAATTGCAGAAATTTCACTTATTTCAGGGAAAAAAGTAAGAAATTTTCTTTATTTTGGGGCAAAAAGACAGAAATTCCTAATATTTTCTGGCAAAAATGCAGAAATTCCCCTTATTTTGAGATAAAAAGGCTGAAAATCCCCTTATTTGGGGGCTAAAAAGCAGAAATTTCCCTTATTTTAAGGCAAAATTGCAGAAATTTCACTTATTTGGAGGCAAAAAGACAGAAATTCTCCTTATTTTGGGGCAAAACTTAGAAATTCCACTTATTTTGGGGCAAAATTCCAGAAATTTCCCTTATTTTGGGGAAAAAATTGCAGAAATTTCACTTATTTTGGGGCAAAATTGGAGAAATTTCACTTATTTCAGGGTAATAATTCAGAAATTCCCCTTATTTTGGGGCAAAAAAGACAGAAATTCCCTTTGTTTTGGGGGAAAAAGACAGAAATTCTATTTATTTAGAGGCAAAAAGGCAGAAATTCCCCTTATTTTGGAGCAAAAATGAAGAAATTTATCTTTTTATGGCAAAAAGGTATGCATTCCCCTTACTTTTGGGATAAAAAGCAGAAATTCCCCGTATTTTGAAGCAAAATTGCAGAAATTCTCATAATTTTCGGGCAAAAAGGCAGAAATTCTCTTATTTTGGGGCAAAAAGACAGATCTTTTTTTTTTGGGAGCAAACATTCAGAAATTCTCGTTATTTTGGGGCAAAATTGCAGAAATTTCCTTTACATTGGGGCAAAATTGCAGAAATTTCCCTTATTTAAGGGCAAAAATCAGAAATTCCCCTTCTTTTGGGGCAAAATTCAAGAAATTTCCTTTATTTTGGGGCAAAATTACAGGAATTTACCTTATTTTGGGGCAAAATTGAAGAAATTTACCTTATTTGGTGCAAAATTGCAGAAATTTCACTTATTTTCAGGTAAAAAGGCTGAAATTTCCTTCATTTTGGGGCAAAAAGGGAGAAATTCCCCTTATTTTGGGGCAAAATTGCAGAAATTTCCCTTATTATTGGGAAAAATTGCAGAAATTTTCCTTATTTTAGGGCAAAATTGCAGAAATTTCACTTATTTCAGAGAAAAAAAGCAAAAATTTTTCTTATTTTGGGGCAAAAAGGCAGAAATTTCCATTAATTTGTGGCAAAAAGGCAGAAATTCACCTTATTTTGGTGTAAAATGCAGAAATTTCACATATTTCAGGGCAAAAAGGCAGCAATTTCCCTTATTTTGGGGCAAAATTGCAGAAATTTCACTTATTTCAGTTTAAAAAGTCAGAAATTCCCCTTATTTTGAGGCAAAAAAGAGAGAAATTCCCTTTGTTTTGAGGGAAAAAGACAGAAATTCCACTTATTTGAAGGCAAAAATGCAGAAATTTCCCTTATTTTGGAGCAAAAATGAAGAAATTTCCCTTTTTTATGGCAAAAAGTTATGCATTCCCCTTATTTTCGGGCAAAAAAGCAGAAATTTCCCGTATTTTGGAGCATAATTGCAGAAATTCCCCTAGTTGTGGTGCAGAAAGACAGAAATTCCCTATATGTTGGGGCAAAAAGACAGAAATTCTCCTTATTTTGGGGCAAAACTCAGAAATTCCACTTATTTTGGGGCAAAATTCCAGAAATTTCCCTTATATTGGGGCAAAATTGCAGAAATTTTACTTATTTTGGGGCAAAATTGCAGAAATTTCACTTATTTCAGGGAAAAAAGTAAGAAATTTTCTTTATTTTGGGGCAAAAAGGCAGAAATTCCTAATATTTTCTGGCAAAAATGCAGAAATTCCCCTTATTTTGAGGTAAAAAGGCTGAAAATCCCCTTATTTGGGGGCTAAAAAGCAGAAATTTCCCTTATTTTAAGGCAAAATTGCAGAAATTTCACTTATTTGGAGGCAAAAAGACAGAAATTCTCCTTATTTTGGGGCAAAACTTAGAAATTCCACTTATTTTGGGGCAAAATTCCAGAAATTTTCCTTATTTTGGGGAAAAAATTGCAGAAATTTCAGTTATTTTGGGGCAAAATTGCAGAAATTTCACTTATTTCAGGGAAAAAAAGAACAAATTTTCCTTATTTTGGGGCAAAAAGTCAGAAATTCCTAATATTTTGTGGCAAAAATGCAGAAATTCCCCTTATTTTGAGGTAAAAAGGCTGAAATTCCCCTTATTTGGGGGCAAAGAGGCAGAAATTTCCCTTATTTTGGGGCAAAATTGGAGAAATTTCACTTATTTCAGGGTAATAATTCAGAAATTCCCCTTATTTTGGGGCAAAAAAGACAGAAATTCCCTTTGTTTTGGGGGAAAAAGACAGAAATTCCATTTATTTAGAGGCAAAAAGGCAGAAATTCCCCTTATTTTGGAGCCAAAATGAAGAAATTTACCTTTTTATGGCCAAAAGGTATGCATTCCCCTTACTTTCGGGATAAAAAGCAGAAATTCCCCGTATTTTGAAGCAAAATTGCAGAAATTCTCATAATTTTCAGGCAAAAAGGCAGAAATTCTCCTTATTATGGGGCAAAAAGACAGAAGATCTTTTTTTTTGGGGGAGCAAACATTCAGAAATTCTCGTTATTTTGGGGCAAAATTGCAGAAATATTCTTTACATTGGGGCAAAATTGCAGAAATTTCCCTTATTTTGGGGCAAAAATCAGAAATTCCCCTTCTTTTGGGGCAAAATTCAAGAAATTTCCTTTATTTTGGGGCAAAATTACAGGAATTTACCTTATTTTGGGGCAAAATTGAAGAAATTTACCTTATTTGGTGCAAAATTGCAGAAATTTTACTTATTTTCAGGTAAAAAGGCTGAAATTTCCTTCATTTTGGGGCAAAAAGGGAGAAATTCCCCTTATTTTGGGGCAAAATTTCAGAAATTTCCCTTATTATTGGGAATAATTGCAGAAATTTTCCTTATTTTAGGGCAAAATTGCAGAAATTTCACTTATTTCGGAGAAAAAAAGCAAAAATTTTTCTAATTTTGGGGCAAAAAGGCAGAAATTTCCATTAATTTGTGGCAAAAAGGCAGAAATTCACCTTATTTTGGTGTAAAATGCAGAAATTTCACATATTTCAGGGCAAAAAGGCAGCAATTTCCCTTATTTTGGGGCAAAATTGCACAAATTTCACTTATTTCAGTGTAATAAGTCAGAAATTCCCCTTATTTTGAGGCAAAAAAGAGAGAAATTCCCTTTGTTTTGAGGGAAAAAGACAGAAATTCCACTTATTTAGAGGCAAAAATGCAGAAATTTCCCTTTTTTTGGAGCAAAAATGAAGAAATTTCCCTTTTTTATGGCAAAAAGTTATGCATTCCCCTTATTTTCGGGCAAAAAGGCAGAAATTTCTCGTATTTTGGAGCATAATTGCAGAAATTCCCCTAGTTGTGGTGCAGAAAGACAGAAATTCCCTATATGTTGGGGCAAAAAGACAGAAATTCTCCTTATTTTGGGGCAAAACTCAGAAATTCCACTTATTTTGGGGCAAAATTCCAGAAATTTCCCTTATTTTGCGGCAAAATTGCAGAAATTTCACTTATTTTGGGGCAAAATTGCAGAAATTTCACTTATTTCAGGGAAAAAAGTAAGAAATTTTCTTTATTTTGGGGCAAAAAGGCAGAAATTCCTAATATTTTCTGGCAAAAATGCAGAAATTCCCCTTATTTTGAGGTAAAAAGGCTAAAAATCCCCTTATTTGGGGGCTAAAAAGCAGAAATTTCCCTTATTTTAAGGCAAAATTGCAGAAATTTCAATTATGTGGAGGCAAAAAGACAGAAAATCTCCTTATTTTTGGGCAAAACTTAGAAATTCCACTTATTTTGGGGCAAAATTCCAGAAATTTCCCTTATTTTGGGGAAAAAATTGCAGAAATTTCACTTATTTTGGGGCAAAATTGCAGAAATTTCACTTATTTCAGGGAAAAAAGGAACAAATTTTCCTTATTTTGGGGCAAAAAGTCAGAAATTCCTAATATTTTGTGGCAAAAATGCAGAAATTCCCCTTTTTTTGAGGTAAAAAGGCTGAAATTTCCCTTATTTGGGGGCAAAGAGGCAGAAATTTCCCTTATTTTGGGGCAAAATTGGAGAAATTTCACTTATTTCAGGGTAATAATGCAGAAATTCCCCTTATTTTGGGGCAAAAAAGACAGAAATTCCCTTTGTTTTGGGGGAAAAAGACAGAAATTCCATTTATTTAGAGGCAAAAAGGCAGAAATTCCTTTTATTTTGGAGCAAAAATGAAGAAATTTAACTTTTTATGGCAAAAAGGTATGCATTCCCCTTACTTTCGGGATAAAAAGCAGAAATTCCCCGTATTTTGAAGCAAAATTGCAGAAATTCTCATAATTTTCAGGCAAAAAGTCAGAAATTCTCCTTATTTTGGAGCAAAAAGACAGAAGATCTTTTTTTTTTTGGAGCAAACATTCAGAAATTCTCGTTATTTTTGGGCAAAATTGCAGAAATTTCATTTACATTGGGGCAAAATTGCAGAAATTTCCCTTATTTTGGGGCAAAAATCAGAAATTCCCCTTCTTTTGGGGCAAAATTCAAGAAATTTCCTTTATTTTGGGGCAAAATTACAGGAATTTACCTTATTTTGGGGCAAAATTGAAGAAATTTACCTTATTTGGTGCAAAATTGCAGAAATTTCACTTATTTTCAGGTAAAAAGGCTGAAATTTCCTTCTTTTTGGGCCAAAAAGGGAGAAATTCCCCTTATTTTGGGGCAAAATTTCAGAAATTTCCCTTATTATTGGGAAAAATTGCAGAAATTTTCCTTATTTTAGGGCAAAATTGCAGAAATTTCACTTATTTCAGTGTAATAAGTCAGAAATTCCCCTTATTTTGAGGCAAAAAAGACAGAAATTCCCTTTGTATTTAGGGAAAAAGACAGAATTTCCACTTATTTAGAGGCAAAAATGCAGAAATTTCCCTTATTTTGGAGCAAAAATGAAGAAATTTCCTTTTTTTATGGCAAAAAGTTATGCATTCCCCTTATTTTCGGGCAGAAAGGCAGAAATTTCCCGTATTTTGGAGCATAAATGCAGAAATTCCCCTAGTTGTGGTGCAGAAAGACAGAAATTCCCTATATGTTGGGGCAAAAAGACAGAAATTCTCCTTATTTTGGGGCAAAACTCAGAAATTCCACTTATTTTGGGGCAAAATTCTAGAAATTTCCCTTATTTTGGGGCAAAATTGCAGAAATTTCACTTATTTTGGGGCAAAATTGCAGAAATTTCACTTATTTCAGGGAAAAAAGTAAGAAATTTTCTTTATTTTCGGGCAAAAAGGCAGAAATTCCTAATATTTTCTGGCAAAAATGCAGAAATTCCCCTTATTTTGAGGTAAAAAGGCTGAAAATCCCCTTATTTGGGGGCTAAAAAGCAGAAATTTCCCTTATTTTAAGGCAAAATTGCAGAAATTTCACTTATTTGGAGGCAAAAAGAAAGAAATTCTCCTTATTTTGGGGCAAAACTTAGAAATTCCACTTATTTTGGGGCAAAATTCCAGAAATTTCCCTTATTTTAGGGAAAAAATTGCAGAAATTTCACTTATTTTGGGGCAAAATTGCAGAAATTTCACTTATTTCAGGGAAAAAAGGAACAAATTTTCCTTATTTTGGGGCAAAAAGTCAGAAATTCCTAATATTTTGTGGCAAAAATGCAGAAATTCCCCTTTTTTTGAGGTAAAAAGGCTGAAATTTCCCTTATTTGGGGGCAAAGAGGCAGAAATTTCCCTTATTTTGGGGCAAAATTGGAGAAATTTCACTTATTTCAGTGTAATAATTCAGAAATTCCCCTTATTTTGTGGCAAAAAAGACAGAAATTCCCTTTGTTTTGGGGGAAAAAGACAGAAATTCCATTTATTTAGAGGCAAAAAGGCAGAAATTCCTTTTATTTTGGAGCAAAAATGAAGAAATTTACCTTTTTATGGCAAAAAGGTATGCATTCCCCTTACTTTCGGGATAAAAAGCAGAAATTCCCCGTATTTTGAAGCAAAATTGCAGAAATTCTCATAATTTTCAGGCAAAAAGTCAGAAATTCTCCTTATTTTGGAGCAAAAAGACAGAAGATCTTTTTTTTTTTTTTGGAGCAAACATTCAGAAATTCTCGTTATTTTGGGGCAAAATTGCAGAAATTTCTTTTACTTTGGGGCAAAATTGCAGAAATTTCCCTTATTTTGGGGCAAAAATTAGAAATTCCCCTTCTTTTGGGGCAAAATTCAAGAAATTTCCTTTATTTTGGGGCAAAATTACAGGAATTTACCTTATTTTGGGGCAAAATTGAAGAAATTTACCTTATTTGGTGCAAAATTGCAGAAATTTCACTTATTTTCAGGTAAAAAGGCTGAAATTTCCTTCATTTTGGGGCAAAAAGGGAGAAATTCCCCTTATTTTGGGGCAAAATTTCAGAAATTTCCCTTATTATTGGGAAAAATTGCAAAAATTTTCCTTATTTTAGGGCAAAATTGCAGAAATTTCACTTATTTCAGAGAAAAAAAGCAAAAATTTTTCTTATTTTGGGGCAAAAAGGCAGAAATTTCCATTAATTTGTGGCAAAAAGGCAGAAATTCACCTTATTTTGGTGTAAAATGCAGAAATTTCACATATTTCAGGGCAAAAAGGCAGCAATTTCCCTTATTTTGGGGCAAAATTGCAGAAATTTCACTTATTTCAGTGTAATAAGTCAGAAATTCCCCTTATTTTGAGGCAAAAAAGACAGAAATTCCCTTTGTTTTGAGGGAAACAGACAGAAATTACACTTATTTAGAGGCAAAAATGCAGAAATTTCCCTTATTTTGGAGCAAAAATGAAGAAATTTCCCTTTTTTATGGCAAAAAGTTATGCATTTCCCTTATTTTCGGGCAAAAAAACAGAAATTCCCCGTATTTTGGAGCATAATTGCAGAAATTCCCCTAGTTGTGGGGCAGAAAGACAGAAATTCCCTATATGTTGGGGCAAAAAGACAGAAATTCTTCTTATTTTGGGGCAAAACTCAGAAATTCCACTTATTTTGGGGCAAAATTCCAGAAATTTCCCTTATTTTGGGGCAAAATTGCAGAAATTTCACTTATTTTGGGGCAAAATTGCAGAAATTTCACTTATTTCAGGGAAAAAAGTAAGAAATTTTCTTTATTTTGGGGCAAAAAGGCAGAAATTCCTAATATTTTCTGGCAAAAATGCAGAAATTCCCCTTATTTTGAGGTAAAAAGGCTAAAAATCCCCTTATTTGGGGGCTAAAAAGCAGAAATTTCCCTTATTTTAAGGCAAAATTGCAGAAATTTCAATTATGTGGAGGCAAAAAGACAGAAATTCTCCTTATTTTGGGGCAAAACTTAGAAATTCCACTTATTTTGGGGCAAAATTCCAGAAATTTCCCTTATTTTGGGGAAAAAATTGCAGAAATTTCACTTATTTTGGGGCAAAATTGCAGAAATTTCACTTATTTCAGGGAAAAAAGGAACAAATTTTCCTTATTTTGGGGCAAAAAGTCAGAAATTCCTAATATTTTGTGGCAAAAATGCAGAAATTCCCCTTATTTTGAGGTAAAAAGGCTGAAATTCCCCTTATTTGGGGGCAAAGAGGCAGAAATTTCCCTTATTTTGGGGCAAAATTGGAGAAATTTCACTTATTTCAGGGTAATAATTCAGAAATTCCCCTTATTTTGGGGCAAAAAAGACAGAAATTCCCTTTGTTTTGGGGGAAAAAGACAGAAATTCCATTTATTTAGAGGCAAAAAGGCAGATATTCCCCTTATTTTGGAGCCAAAATGAAGAAATTTACCTTTTTTATGGCAAAAAGGTATGCATTCCCCTTACTTTTGGGATAAAAAGCAGAAATTCCCCGTATTTTGAAGCAAAATTGCAGAAATTCTCATAATTTTCAGGCAAAAAGGCAGAAATTCTCCTTATTTTGGGGCAAAAAGACAGAAGATCTTTTTTTTTGGGAGCAAACATTCAGAAATTCTCGTTATTTTGGGGCAAAATTGCAGAAATTTCCTTTACATTGGGGCAAAATTGCAGAAATTTCCCTTATTTTGGGGCAAAAATCAGAAATTCCCCTTCTTTTGGTGCAAAATTCAAGAAATTTCCTTTATTTTGGGGCAAAATTACAGGAATTTACCTTATTTTGGGGCAAAATTGAAGAAATTTACCTTATTTGGTGCAAAATTGCAGAAATTTCACTTATTTTCAGGTAAAAAGGCTGAAATTTCCTTCATTTTGGGGCAAAAAGGGAGAAATTCCCCTTATTTTGGGGCAAAATTGCAGAAATTTCCCTTATTATTGGGAAAAATTGCAGAAATTTCACTTATTTTGGGGCAAAATTGCAGAAATTTCACTTATTTCAGGGAAAAAAGAACAAATTTTCCTTATTTTGGGGCAAAAATGCAGAAATTTCCATTAATTTTTGGCAAAAAGGCAGAAATTCACCTTATTTTGGTGTAAAATGCAGAAATTTCACATATTTCAGGGCAAAAAGGCAGCAATTTCCCTTATTTTGGGGCAAAATTGCAGAAATTTCACTTATTTCAGTGTAATAAGTCAGAAATTCCCCTTATTTTGAGGCAAAAAAGAGAGAAATTCCCTTTGTTTTGAGGGAAAAAGACAGAAATTACACTTATTTAGAGGCAAAAATGCAGAAATTTCCCTTATTTTGGAGCAAAAATGAAGAAATTTCCCTTTTTTATGGCAAAAAGTTATGCATTTCCCTTATTTTCGGGCAAAAAGGCAGAAATTCCCCGTATTTTGGAGCATAATTGCAGAAATTCCCCTAGTTGTGGGGCAGAAAGACAGAAATTCCCTATATGTTGGGGCAAAAATACAGAAATTCTCCTTATTTTGGGGCAAAACTCAGAAATTCCACTTATTTTGGGGCAAAATTCCAGAAATTTCCCTTATTTTGGGGCAAAATTGCAGAAATTTCACTTATTTTGGGGCAAAATTGCAGAAATTTCACTTATTTCAGGGAAAAAAGTAAGAAATTTTCTTTATTTTGGGGCAAAAAGGCAGAAATTCCTAATATTTTCTGGCAAAAATGCAGAAATTCCCCTTATTTTGAGGTAAAAAGGCTAAAAATCCCCTTATTTGGGGGCTAAAAAGCAGAAATTTCCCTTATTTTAAGGCAAAATTGCAGAAATTTCACTTATTTGGAGGCAAAAAGACAGAAATTCTCCTTATTTTGGGGTAAAACTTAGAAATTCCACTTATTTTGGGGCAAAATTCCAGAAATTTCCCTTATTTTGGGGAAAAAATTGCAGAAATTTCACTTATTTTGGGGCAAAATTGCAAAAATTTCACTTATTTCAGGGAAAAAAGGAACAAATTTTCCTTATTTTGGGGCAAAAAGTCAGAAATTCCTAATATTTTGTGGCAAAAATGCAGAAATTCCCCTTATTTTGAGGTAAAAAGGCTGAAATTCCCCTTATTTGGGGGCAAAGAGGCAGAAATTTCCCTTATTTTGGGGCAAAATTGGAGAAATTTCACTTATTTCAGGGTAATAATTCAGAAATTCCCCTTATTTTGGGGCAAAAAAGACAGAAATTCCCTTTGTTTTGGGGGAAAAAGACAGAAATTCCATTTATTTAGAGGCAAAAAGGCAGATATTCCCCTTATTTTGGAGCCAAAATGAAGAAATTTACCTTTTTATGGCAAAAAGGTATGCATTCCCCTTACTTTTGGGATAAAAAGCAGAAATTCCCCGTATTTTGAAGCAAAATTGCAGAAATTCTCATAATTTTCAGGCAAAAAGGCAGAAATTCTCCTTATTTTGGGGCAAAAAGACAGAAGATCTTTTTTTTTGGGAGCAAACATTCAGAAATTCTCGTTATTTTGGGGCAAAATTGCAGAAATTTCCTTTACATTGGGGCAAAATTGCAGAAATTTCCCTTATTTTGGGGCAAAAATCAGAAATTCCCCTTCTTTTGGGGCAAAATTCAAGAAATTTCCTTTATTTTGGGGCAAAATTACAGGAATTTACCTTATTTTGGGGCAAAATTGAAGAAATTTACCTTATTTGGTGCAAAATTGCAGAAATTTCACTTATTTTCAGGTAAAAGTGCTGAAATTTCCTTCATTTTGAGCCAAAATAGGGAGAAATTCACCTTATTTTGGGGCAAAATTGCAGAAATTTCACTTATTTCAGAGAAAAAAAGCAAAAATTTTTCTTATTTTGGGGCAAAAAGGCAGAAATTTCCATTAATTTGTGGCAAAAAGGCAGAAATTCACCTTATTTTTGTGTAAAATGCAGAAATTTCACATATTTCAGGGCAAAAAGGCAGTAATTTCCCTTATTTTGGGGCAAAATTGCAGAAATTTCACTTATTTCAGTGTAATAAGTCAGAAATTCCCCTTATTTTGAGGCAAAAAAGACAGAAATTCCCTTTGTTTTGAGGGAAAAAGACAGAAATTACACTTATTTAGAGGCAAAAATGCAGAAATTTCCCTTATTTTGGAGCAAAAATGAAGAAATTTCCATTTTTATGGCAAAAAGTTATGCATTCCCCTTATTTTCGAGCAAAAAGGCAGAAATTCCCCGTATTTTGGAGCATAATTGCAGAAATTCCCCTAGTTGTGGGGCAGAAAGACAGAAATTCCCTATATGTTGGGGCAAAAAGACAGAAATTCTCCTTATTTTGGGGCAAAACTCAGAAATTCCACTTATTTTGGGCCAAAATTCCAGAAATTTCCCTTATTTTGGGGCAAAATTGCAGAAATTTCACTTATTTTGGGGCAAAATTGCAGAAATTTCACTTATTTCAGGGAAAAAAAGAAGAAATTTTCTTTATTTTGGGGCAAAAAGGCAGAAATTCCTAATATTTTCTGGCAAAAATGCAGAAATTCCCCTTATTTTGAGGTAAAAAGGCTGAAAATCCCCTTATTTGGGGGCTAAAAAGCAGAAATTTCCCTTATTTTAAGGCAAAATTGCAGAAATTTCACTTATTTGGAGGCAAAAAGACAGAAATTCTCCTTATTTTGGGGCAAAACTTAGAAATTCCACTTATTTTGGGGCAAAATTCCAGAAATTTCCCTTATTTTGGGGAAAAAATTGCAGAAATTTCACTTATTTTGGGGCAAAATTGCAGAAATTTCACTTATTTCAGGGAAAAAAGGAACAAATTTTCCTTATTTTGGGGCAAAAAGTCAGAAATTCCTAATATTTTGTGGCAAAAATGCAGAAATTCCCCTTTTTTTGAGGTAAAAAGGCTGAAATTTCCCTTACTTGGGGGCAAAGAGGCAGAAATTTCCCTTATTTTGGGGCAAATTGGAGAAATTTCACTTATTTCAGGGTAATAATTCAGAAATTCCCCTTATTTTGGGGCAAAAAAGACAGAAATTCCCTTTGTTTTGGGGGAAAAAGACAGAAATTCCATTTATTTAGAGGCAAAAAGGCAGAAATTCCCCTTATTTTGAAGCCAAAATGAAGAAATTTACTTTTTTATGGCAAAAAGGTATGCATTCCCCTTACTTTCGGGATAAAAAGCAGAAATTCCCCGTATTTTGAAGCAAAATTGCAGAAATTCTCATAATTTTCAGGCAAAAAGGCAGAAATTCTCATTATTTTGGGGCAAAAAGACAGAAGATCTTTTTTTTTTTTTGGGGAGCAAACATTCAGAAATTCTCGTTATTTTTTAGGAAAATTGCAGAAATTTCCTTTACATTGGGGCAAAATTGCAGAAATTTCCCTTATTTTGGGGCAAAAATCAGAAATTCCCCATCTTTTGGGGCAAAATTCAAGAAATTTCCTTTATTTTGGGGCAAAATTACAGGAATTTACCTTATTTTGGGGCAAAATTGAAGAAATTTACCTTATTTGGTGCAAAATTGCAGAAATTTCACTTATTTTCAGGTAAAAAGGCTGAAATTTCCTTCATTTTGGGGCAAAAAGGGAGAAATTCCCCTTATTTTGGGGCAAAATTGCAGAAATTTCCCTTATTATTGGGAAAAATTGCAGAAATTTTCCTTATTTTAGGGCAAAATTGCAGAAATTTCACTTATTTCAGAGAAAAAAAGCAAAAATTTTTCTTATATTGGAGCAAAAAGGCAGAAATTTCCATTAATTTGTGGCAAAAAGGCAGAAATTCAACTTATTTTGGTGTAAAATGCAGAAATTTCACATATTTCAGGCCAAAAGGCAGCAATTTCCCTTATTTTGGGGCAAAATTGCAGAAATTTCACTTGTTTCAGTGTAATAAGTCAGAAATTCCCCTTATTTTAAGGCAAAAAGCACAGAAATTCCCTTTGTTTTGAAAGAAAAAGACAGAAATTCCACTTATTTAGAGGCAAAAATGCAGAAATTTCCCTTATTTTGGAGCAAAAATGAAGAAATTTCCCTTTTTTATGGCAAAAAGTTATGCATTCTCCTTATCTTCGGGCAAAAAGGCAGAAATTCCCCGTATTTTGGAGCATAATTGCAGAAATTCCCCTAGTTGTGGTGCAGAAAGACAGAAATTCCCTATATGTTGGGGCAAAAAGACAGAAATTCTCCTTATTTTGGGGCAAAACTCAGAAATTCCACTTATTTTGGGCCAAAATTCCAGAAATTTCCCTTATTTTGGGGCAAAATTGCAGAAATTTCACTTATTTTGGGGCAAAATTGCAGAAATTTCACTTATTTCAGGGAAAAAAGTAAGAAATTTTCTTTATTTTGGGGCAAAAAGGCAGAAATTCCTAATATTTTCTGGCAAAAATGCAGAAATTCCCCTTATTTTGAGGTAAAAAGGCTGAAATTCCCCTTATTTGGGGGCAAAAAGGCTGAAATTTCCCTTATTTTAAGGCAAAATTGCAGAAATTTCACTTATTTGGAGGCAAAAAGACAGAAATTCTCCTTATTTTGGGGCAAAACTTAGAAATTCCACTTATTTTGGGGCAAAATTCCAGAAATTTCCCTTATTTTGGGGAAAAAATTGCAGAAATTTCACTTATTTCAGGGAAAAAAGGAACAAATTTTCCTTATTTTTGGCAAAAAGTCAGAAATTCCTAATATTTTGTGGCAAAAATGCAGAAATTCCCCTTATTTTGAGGTAAAAAGGCTGAAATTCCCCTTATTTGGGGGCAAAGAGGCAGAAATTTCCCTTATTTTGGGGCAAAATTGGAGAAATTTCACTTATTTCAGGGTAATAATTCAGAAATTCCCCTTATTTTGGGGCAAAAAAGACAGAAATTCCCTTTGTTTTGGGGGAAAAAGACAGAAATTCCATTTATTTAGAAGCAAAAAGGCAGAAATTCCCCTTATTTTGGAGCAAAAATGAAGAAATTTACTTTGTTATGGCAAAAAGGTATGCATTCCCCTTACTTTCGGGATAAAAAGCAGAAATTCCCCGTATTTTGAAGCAAAATTGCAGAAATTCTCATAATTTTCAGGCAAAAAGGCAGAAATTCTCCTTATTTTGGAGCAAAAAGACAGAAGATCTTTTTTTTTTTGGGAGCAAACATTCATAAATTCTCGTTATTTTGGGGCAAAATTGCAGAAATTTCCTTTACATTGGGGCAAAATTGCAGAAATTTCCCTTATTTTGGGGCAAAAATCAGAAATTCCCCTTCTTTTGGGGCAAAATTCAAGAAATTTCCTTTATTTTGGGGCAAAATTACAGGAATTTACCTTATTTTGGGGCAAAATTGAAGAAATTTACCTTATTTGGTGCAAAATTGCAGAAATTTCACTTATTTTCATATAAAGGCTGAAATTTCCTTCATTTTGGGGCAAAAAGGGAGAAATTCCCCTTATTTTAAGGCAAAATTGCAGAAATTTCACTTATTTGGGGGCAAAAAGACAGAAATTCTCCTTATTTTGGGGCAAAACTTAGAAATTCCACTTATTTTGGGGCAAAATTCCAGAAATTTCCCTTATTTTGGGGAAAAAATTGCAGAAATTTCACTTATTTTGGGGCAAAATTGCAGAAATTTCACTTATTTCAGGGAAAAAAGGAACAAATTTTCTTTATTTTGGGGCAAAAAGTCAGAAATTCCTAATATTTTGTGGCAAAAATGCAGAAATTCCCCTTTTTTTGAGGGAAAAAGGCTGAAATTTCCCTTATTTGTGGGCAAAGAGGCAGAAATTTCCCTTATTTTGGGGCAAAATTGGAGAAATTTCACTTATTTCAGGGTAATAATTCAAAAATTCCCCTTATTTTGTGGCAAAAAAGACAGAAATTCCCTTTGTTTTGGGGGAAAAAGACAGAAATTCCATTTATTTAGAGGCAAAAAGGCAGAAATTCCCCTTATTTTGGAGCAAAAATGAAGAAATTTACCTTTATGGCAAAAAGGTGTGCATTCCCCTTACTTTCGGGATAAAAAGCAGAAATTCCCCGTATTTTAAAGCAAAATTGCAGAAATTCTCATAATTTTCAGGCAAAAAGTCAGAAATTCTCCTTATTTTGGAGCAAAAAGACAGAAGATCTTTTTTTTTTTTTTTTTGGGAGCAAACATTCAGAAATTTTCATTATTTTGGGGCAAAATTGCAGAAATTTCCTTTACATTGGGGCAAAATTGCAGAAATTTCCCTTATTTTGGGGCAAAAATCAGAAATTCCCCTTCTTTTGGGGCAAAATTCAAGAAATTTCCTTTATTTTGGGGCAAAATTACAGGAATTTACCTTATTTTGGGGCAAAATTGAAGAAATTTACCTTATTTGGTGCAAAATTGCAGAAATTTCACTTATTTTCAGGTAAAAAGGCTGAAATTTCCTTCATTTTGGGGCAAAAAGGGAGAAATTCCCCTTATTTTGGGGCAAAATTGCAGAAATTTCCCTTATTATTGGGAAAAATTGCAGAAATTTTCCTTATTTTAGGGCAAAATTGCAGAAATTTCACTTATTTCAGAGAAAAAAAGCAAAAATTTTTCTTATTTTGGGGCAAAAAGGCAGAAATTTCCATTAATTTGTGGCAAAAAGGCAGAAATTCACCTTATTTTGGTGTAAAATGCAGAAATTTCACATATTTCAGGGCAAAAAGGCAGCAATTTCCCTTATTTTGGGGCAAAATTGCAGAAATTTCACTTATTTCAGTGTAATAAGTCAAAAATTCCCCGTATTTTGAGGCAAAAAGGACAGAAATTCCCTTTGTTTTGAGAAAAAAAGACAGAAATTCCACTTATTTAGAGGCAAAAATGCAGAAATTTCCCTTATTTTGGAGCAAAAATGAAGAAATTTCCCTTTTTTATGGCAAAAAGTTATGCATTCCCCTTATTTTCGGGCAAAAAGGCAGAAATTTCCCGTATTTTGGAGCATAATTGCAGAAATTCCCCTAGTTGTGGTGCAGAAAGACAGAAATTCCCTATATGTTGGGGCAAAAAGACAGAAATTCTCCTTATTTTGGGGCAAAACTCAGAAATTCCACTTATTTTGGGCCAAAATTCCAGAAATTTCCCTTATTTTGGGGCAAAATTGCAGAAATTTCACTTATTTTGGGGCAAAATTGCAGAAATTTCACTTATTTCAGGGAAAAAAAGAAGAAATTTTCTTTATTTTGGGGCAAAAAGGCAGAAATTCCTAATATTTTCTGGCAAAAATGCAGAAATTTCCCTTAATTTGAGGTAAAAAGGCTGAAATTCCCCATATTTGGGGGCATAAAGGCAGAAATTTCCCTTATTTTAAGGCAAAATTGCAGAAATTTCACTTATTTGGAGGCAAAAAGACAGAAATTCTCCTTATTTTGTGGCAAAACTTAGAAATTCCACTTATTTTGGGGCAAAATTCCAGAATTTTCCCTTATTTTGGGGAAAAAATTGCAGAAATTTCACTTATTTTGGGGCAAAATTGCAGAAATTTCACTTATTTCAGGGAAAAAAGGAACAAATTTTCCTTATTTTGGGGCAAATAGTCAAAAATACCTAATATTTTGTGGCAAAAATGCAGAAATTCCCCTTATTTTGAGGTAAAAAGGCTGAAATTTCCCTTATTTGGGGCAAAGAGCCAGAAATTTCCCTTATTTTGGGGCAAAATTGGAGAAATTTCACTTATTTCAGGGTAATAATTCAGAAATTCCCCTTATTTTGTGGCAAAAAAGACAGAAATTCCCTTTGTTTTGGGGGAAAAAGACAGAAATTCCATTTATTTAGAGGCAAAAAGGCAGAAATTCCCCTTATTTTGGAGCAAAAATGAAGAAATTTACCTTTTTATGGCAAAAAGGTATGCATTCCCCTTACTTTCGGGATAAAAAGCAGAAATTCCCCGTATTTTAAAGCAAAATTGCAGAAATTCTCATAATTTTCAGGCAAAAAGTCAGAAATTCTCCTTATTTTGGAGCAAAAAGACAGAAGATCTTTTTTTTTTTGGGAGCAAACATTCAGAAATTCTCGTTATTTTGGGGCAAAATTGCAGAAATTTCCTTTACATTGGGGCAAAATTGCAGAAATTTCCCTTATTTTGGGGCAAAAATCAGAAATTCCCCTTCTTTTGGGGCAAAATTCAAGAAATTTCCTTTATTTTGGGGCAAAATTACAGGAATTTACCTTATTTTGGGGCAAAATTGAAGAAATTTACCTTATTTGGTGCAAAATTGCAGAAATTTCACTTATTTCATATAAAGGCTGAAATTTCCTTCATTTTGGGGCAAAAAGGGAGAAATTCCCCTTATTTTAAGGCAAAATTGCAGAAATTTCACTTATTTGGAGGCAAAAAGACAGAAATTCTCCTTATTTTGGGGCAAAACTTAGAAATTCCACTTATTTTGGGGCAAAATTCCAGAAATTTCCTCTATTTTGGGGCAAAATTGCAGAAATTTCACTTATTTTGGGGCAAAATTGCAGAAATTTCACTTATTTCAGGGAAAAAAAGAAGAAATTTTCTTTATTTTGGGGAAAAAGGCAGAAATTCCTAATATTTTCTGGCAAAAATGCAGAAATTCCCCTTATTTTGAGGTAAAAAGGCTGAAATTCCCCTTATTTGGGGGCAAAAAGGCAGAAATTTCCCTTATTTTGGGGCAAAATTGCAGAAATTTCACTTATTTGGAGGCAAAAAGACAGAAATTATCCTTATTTTGGGGCAAAACTTAGAAATTCCACTTATTTTGGGGCAAAATTTTAGAAATTTCCCTTATTTTGGGGAAAAAATTGCAGAAATTTCACTTATTTTGGGGCAAAATTGCAGAAATTTCACTTATTTCAGGGAAAAAAGGAACAAATTTTCCTTATTTTGGGCAAAAAGTCAAAAATTCCTAATATTTTGTGGCAAAAATGCAGAAATTCCCCTTATTTTGAGGTAAAAAGGCTGAAATTTCCCTTATTTGTGGGCAAAGAGGCAGAAATTTCCCTTATTTTGGGGCAAAATTGGAGAAATTTCACTTATTTCAGAGTAATAATTCAAAAATTCCCCTTATTTTGTGGCAAAAAAGACAGAAATTCCATTTGTTTTGGGGGAAAAAGACAGAAATTCCATTTATTTAGAGGCAAAAAGGCAGAAATTCCCCTTATTTTGGAGCAAAAATGAAGAAATTTACCTTTTTATGGCAAAAAGGTATGCATTCCCCTTACTTTCGGGATTAAAAGCAGAAATTCCCCGTATTTTAAAGCAAAATTGCAGAAATTCTCATAATTTTCAGGCAAAAAGTCAGAAATTCTCCTTATTTTGGAGCAAAAAGACAGAAGATCTTTTTTTTTTTGGGAGCAAACATTCAGAAATTTTCATTATTTTGGGGCAAAATTGCAGAAATTTTCTTTACATTGGGGCAAAATTGCAGAAATTTCCCTTATTTTGGGGCAAAAATCAGAAATTCCCCTTCTTTTGGGGCAAATTTCAAGAAATTTCCTTTATTTTGTGGCAAAATTACAGGAATTTACCTTATTTTGGGGCAAAATTGAAGAAATTTACCTTATTTGGTGCAAAATTGCAGAAATTTCACTTATTTTCAGGTAAAAAGGCTGAAATTTCCTTCATTTTGGGGCAAAAAGGGAGAAATTCCCCTTATTTTGGGGCAAAATTGCAGAAATTTCCCTTATTATTGGGAAAAATTGCAGAAATTTTCCTTATTTTAGGGCAAAATTGCAGAAATTTTACTTATTTCAGAGAAAAAAAGCAAAAATTTTTCTTATTTTGGGGCAAAAAGGCAGAAATTTACATTAATTTGTGGCAAAAAGGCAGAAATTCACCTTATTTTGGTGTAAAATGCAGAAATTTCACATATTTCAGGGCAAAAAGGCAGCAATTTCCCTTATTTTGGGGCAAAATTGCAGAAATTTCACTTATTTCAGTGTAATAAGTCAAAAATTCCCCTTATTTTGAGGCAAAAAGGACAGAAATTCCCTTTGTTTTGAGAAAAAAAGACAGAAATTCCACTTATTTAGAGGCAAAAATGCAGAAATTTCCCTTATTTTGGAGCAAAAATGAAGAAATTTCCCTTTTTTATGGCAAAAAGTTATGCATTCCCCTTATTTTCGGGCAAAAAGGCAGAAATTTCCCGAATTTTGGAGCATAATTGCAGAAATTCCCCTAGTTGTGGTGCAGAAAGACAGAAATTCCCTATATGTTGGGGCAAAAAGACAGAAATTCTCCTTATTTTGGGGCAAAACTCAGAAATTCCACTTATTTTGGGCCAAAATTCCAGAAATTTCCCTTATTTTGGGGCAAAATTGCAGAAATTTCACTTATTTTGGGGCAAAATTGCAGAAATTTCACTTATTTCAGGGAAAAAAAGAAATTTTCTTTATTTTGGGGCAAAAAGGCAGAAATTCCTAATATTTTCTGGCAAAAATGCAGAAATTCCCCTTATTTTGAGGTAAAAAGGCTGAAATTCCCCTTATTTGGGGGCAAAAAGGCAGAAATTTCCCTTATTTTAAGGCAAAATTGCAGAAATTTCACTTATTTGGAGGCAAAAAGACAGAAATTCTCCTTATTTTGGGGCAAAACTTAGAAATTCCACTTATTTTGGGGCAAAATTCCAGAAATTTCCCTTATTTTGGGGAAAAAATTGCAGAAATTTCACTTATTTTGGGGCAAAATTGCAGAAATTTCACTTATTTCAGGGAAAAAAGGAACAAATTTTCCTTATTTTGGGGCAAAAAGTCAGAAATTCCTAATATTTTGTGGCAAAAATGCAGAAATTCCCCTTTTTTTGAGGTAAAAAGGCTGAAATTTCCCTTACTTGGGGGCAAAGAGGCAGAAATTTCCCTTATTTTGGGGCAAAATTTCAGAAATTTCACTTATTTCAGGGTAATAAGTCAGAAATTCCCCTTATTTTGGGGCAAAAAAGACAGAAATTCCCTTTGTTTTGGGGGGAAAAGACAGAAATTCCATTTATTTAGAGGCAAAAAGGCAGAAATTCCCCTTATTTTGGAGCAAAAATGAAGAAATTTACTTTTTTTATGGCAAAAAGGTATGCATTCCCCTTACTTTCGGGATAAAAAGCAGAAATTCCCCGTATTTTGAAGCAAAATTGCAGAAATTCTCATAATTTTCAGGCAAAAAGGCAGAAATTCTCCTTATTTTGGAGCAAAAAGACAGAAGATCTTTTTTTTTTGGGGAGCAAACATTCAGAAATTCTCGTTATTTTGGGGCAAAATTGCAGAAATTTACCTTATTTTGGGGCAAAATTGAAGAAATTTACCTTATTTGGTGCAAAATTGCAGAAATTTCACTTATTTTCATATAAAGGCTGAAATTTCCTTCATTTTGGGGCAAAAAGGGAGAAATTCCCCTTATTTTAAGGCAAAATTGCAGAAATTTCACTTATTTGGAGGCAAAAAGACAGAAATTCTCCTTATTTTGGGGCAAAACTTAGAAATTCCACTTATTTTGGGGCAAAATTCCAGAAATTTCCCTTATTTTGGGGAAAAAATTGCAGAAATTTCACTTATTTTGGGGCAAAATTGCAGAAATTTCACTTATTTCAGGGAAAAAAGGAACAAATTTTCCTTATTTTGGGGCAAAATGTCAGAAATTCCTAATATTTTGTGGCAAAAATGCAGAAATTCCCCTTTTTTTGAGGTAAAAAGGCTGAAATTTCCCTTACTTGGGGGCAAAGAGGCAGAAATTTCCCTTATTTTGGGGCAAAATTGGAAAAATTTCACTTATTTCAGGGTAATAATTCAGAAATTCCCCTTATTTTGGGGCAAAAAAGACAGAAATTCCCTTTGTTTTGGGGGAAAAAGACAGAAATTCCATTTATTTAGAGGCAAAAAGGCAGAAATTCCCCTTATTTTGGAGCAAAAATGAAGAAATTTACTTTTTTATGGCAAAAAGGTATGCATTCCCCTTACTTTCGGGATAAAAAGCAGAAATTCCCCGTATTTTGAAGCAAAATTGCAGAAATTCTCATAATTTTCAGGCAAAAAGGCAGAAATTCTCCTTATTTTGGAGCAAAAAGACAGAAGATCTTTTTTTTTGGGAGCAAACATTCAGAAATTCTCGTTATTTTGGGGCAAAATTGCAGAAATTTACTTTATTTTGGGGCAAAATTGAAGAAATTTACCTTATTTGGTGCAAAATTGCAGAAATTTCACTTATTTTCATATAAAGGCTGAAATTTCCTTCATTTTGGGGCAAAAAGGGAGAAATTCCCCTTATTTTAAGGCAAAATTGCAGAAATTTCACTTATTTGGAGGCAAAAAGACAGAAATTCTCCTTATTTTGGGGCAAAACTTAGAAATTCCACTTATTTTGGGGCAAAATTCCAGAATTTTCCCTTATTTTGGGGAAAAAATTGCAGAAATTTCACTTATTTTGGGGCAAAATTGCAGAAATTTCACTTATTTCAGGGAAAAAAGGAACAAATTTTCCTTATTTTGGGGCAAATAGTCAAAAATACCTAATATTTTGTGGCAAAAATGTAGAAATTCCCCTTATTTTGAGGTAAAAAGGCTGAAATTTCCCTTATTTGGGGGCAAAGAGGCAGAAATTTCCCTTATTTTGGGGCAAAATTGGAGAAATTTCACTTATTTCAGGGTAATAATTCAGAAATTCCCCTTATTTTGTGGCAAAAAAGACAGAAATTCCCTTTGTTTTGGGGGAAAAAGACAGAAATTCCATTTATTTAGAGGCAAAAAGGCAGAAATTCCCCTTATTTTGGAGCAAAAATGAAGAAATTTACCTTTTTATGGCAAAAAGGTATGCATTCCCCTTACTTTCGGGATAAAAAGCAGAAATTCCCCGTATTTTGAAGCAAAATTGCAGAAATTCTCATAATTTTCAGGCAAAAAGTCAGAAATTCTCCTTATTTTGGAGCAAAAAGACAGAAGATCTTTTTTTTTTTGGGAGCAAACATTCAGAAATTCTCGTTATTTTGGGGCAAAATTGCAGAAATTTCCTTTACATTGGGGCAAAATTGCAGAAATTTCCCTTATTTTGGGGCAAAAATCAGAAATTCCCCTTCTTTTGGGGCAAAATTCAAGAAATTTCCTTTATTTTGGGGCAAAATTACAGGAATTTACCTTATTTTGGGGCAAAATTGAAGAAATTTACCTTATTTGGTGCAAAATTGCAGAAATTTCACTTATTTTCATATAAAGGCTGAAATTTCCTTCATTTTGGGGCAAAAAGGGAGAAATTCCCCTTATTTTATGGCAAAATTGCAGAAATTTCACTTATTTGGAGGCAAAAAGACAGAAATTCTCCTTATTTTGGGGCAAAACTTAGAAATTCCACTTATTTTGGGGCAAAATTCCAGAAATTTCCTCTATTTTGGGGCAAAATTGCAGAAATTTCACTTATTTTGGGGCAAAATTGCAGAAATTTCACTTATTTCAGGGAAAAAAGAAGAAATTTTCTTTATTTTGGGGAAAAAGGCAGAAATTCCTAATATTTTCTGGCAAAAATGCAGAAATTCCCCTTATTTTGAGGTAAAAAGGCTGAAATTCCCCTTATTTGGGGGCAAAAAGGCAGAAATTTCCCTTATTTTGGGGCAAAATTGCAGAAATTTCACTTATTTGGAGGCAAAAAGACAGAAATTATCCTTATTTTGGGGCAAAACTTAGAAATTCCACTTATTTTGGGGCAAAATTTTAGAAATTTCCCTTATTTTGGGGAAAAAATTGCAGAAATTTCACTTATTTTGGGGCAAAATTGCAGAAATTTCACTTATTTCAGGGAAAAAAGGAACAAATTTTCCTTATTTTGGGCAAAAAGTCAAAAATTCCTAATATTTTGTGGCAAAAATGCAGAAATTCCCCTTATTTTGAGGTAAAAAGGCTGAAATTTCCCTTATTTGTGGGCAAAGAGGCAGAAATTTCCCTTATTTTGGGGCAAAATTGGAGAAATTTCACTTATTTCAGAGTAATAATTCAAAAATTCCCCTTATTTTGTGGCAAAAAAGACAGAAATTCCATTTGTTTTGGGGGAAAAAGACAGAAATTCCATTTATTTAGAGGCAAAAAGGCAGAAATTCCCCTTATTTTGGAGCAAAAATGAAGAAATTTACCTTTTTATGGCAAAAAGGTATGCATTCCCCTTACTTTCGGGATTAAAAGCAGAAATTCCCCGTATTTTAAAGCAAAATTGCAGAAATTCTCATAATTTTCAGGCAAAAAGTCAGAAATTCTCCTTATTTTGGAGCAAAAAGACAGAAGATCTTTTTTTTTTTGGGAGCAAACATTCAGAAATTTTCATTATTTTGGGGCAAAATTGCAGAAATTTCCTTTACATTGGGGCAAAATTGCAGAAATTTCCCTTATTTTGGGGCAAAAATCAGAAATTCCCCTTCTTTTGGGGCAAATTTCAAGAAATTTCCTTTATTTTGTGGCAAAATTACAGGAATTTACCTTATTTTGGGGCAAAATTGAAGAAATTTACCTTATTTGGTGCAAAATTGCAGAAATTTCACTTATTTTCAGGTAAAAAGGCTGAAATTTCCTTCATTTTGGGGCAAAAAGGGAGAAATTCCCCTTATTTTGGGGCAAAATTGCAGAAATTTCCCTTATTATTGGGAAAAATTGCAGAAATTTTCCTTATTTTATGGCAAAATTGCAGAAATTTTACTTATTTCAGAGAAAAAAAGCAAAAATTTTTCTTATTTTGGGGCAAAAAGGCAGAAATTTCCATTAATTTGTGGCAAAAAGGCAGAAATTCACCTTATTTTGGTGTAAAATGCAGAAATTTCACATATTTCAGGGCAAAAAGGCAGCAATTTCCCTTATTTTGGGGCAAAATTGCAGAAATTTCACTTATTTCAGTGTAATAAGTCAAAAATTCCCCTTATTTTGAGGCAAAAAGGACAGAAATTCCCTTTGTTTTGAGAAAAAAAGACAGAAATTCCACTTATTTAGAGGCAAAAATGCAGAAATTTCCCTTATTTTGGAGCAAAAATGAAGAAATTTCCCTTTTTTATGGCAAAAAGTTATGCATTCCCCTTATTTTCGGGCAAAAAGGCAGAAATTTCCCGAATTTTGGAGCATAATTGCAGAAATTCCCCTAGTTGTGGTGCAGAAAGACAGAAATTCCCTATATGTTGGGGCAAAAAGACAGAAATTCTCCTTATTTTGGGGCAAAACTCAGAAATTCCACTTATTTTGGGCCAAAATTCCAGAAATTTCCCTTATTTTGGGGCAAAATTGCAGAAATTTCACTTATTTTGGGGCAAAATTGCAGAAATTTCACTTATTTCAGGGAAAAAAAGAAATTTTCTTTATTTTGGGGCAAAAAGGCAGAAATTCCTAATATTTTCTGGCAAAAATGCAGAAATTCCCCTTATTTTGAGGTAAAAAGGCTGAAATTCCCCTTATTTGGGGGCAAAAAGGCAGAAATTTCCCTTATTTTAAGGCAAAATTGCAGAAATTTCACTTATTTGGAGGCAAAAAGACAGAAATTCTCCTTATTTTGGGGCAAAACTTAGAAATTCCACTTATTTTGGGGCAAAATTCCAGAAATTTCCCTTATTTTGGGGAAAAAATTGCAGAAATTTCACTTATTTTGGGGCAAAATTGCAGAAATTTCACTTATTTCAGGGAAAAAAGGAACAAATTTTCCTTATTTTGGGGCAAAAAGTCAGAAATTCCTAATATTTTGTGGCAAAAATGCAGAAATTCCCCTTTTTTTGAGGTAAAAAGGCTGAAATTTCCCTTACTTGGGGGCAAAGAGGCAGAAATTTCCCTTATTTTGGGGCAAAATTTCAGAAATTTCACTTATTTCAGGGTAATAAGTCAGAAATTCCCCTTATTTTGGGGCAAAAAAGACAGAAATTCCCTTTGTTTTGGGGGGAAAAGACAGAAATTCCATTTATTTAGAGGCAAAAAGGCAGAAATTCCCCTTATTTTGGAGCAAAAATGAAGAAATTTACTTTTTTTATGGCAAAAAGGTATGCATTCCCCTTACTTTCGGGATAAAAAGCAGAAATTCCCCGTATTTTGAAGCAAAATTGCAGAAATTCTCATAATTTTCAGGCAAAAAGGCAGAAATTCTCCTTATTTTGGAGCAAAAAGACAGAAGATCTTTTTTTTTTTGGGAGCAAACATTCAGAAATTCTCGTTATTTTGGGGCAAAATTGCAGAAATTTACCTTATTTTGGGGCAAAATTGAAGAAATTTACCTTATTTGGTGCAAAATTGCAGAAATTTCACTTATTTTCATATAAAGGCTGAAATTTCCTTCATTTTGGGGCAAAAAGGGAGAAATTCCCCTTATTTTAAGGCAAAATTGCAGAAATTTCACTTATTTGGAGGCAAAAAGACAGAAATTCTCCTTATTTTGGGGCAAAACTTAGAAATTCCACTTATTTTGGGGCAAAATTCCAGAAATTTCCCTTATTTTGGGGAAAAAATTGCAGAAATTTCACTTATTTTGGGGCAAAATTGCAGAAATTTCACTTATTTCAGGGAAAAAAGGAACAAATTTGCCTTATTTTGGGGCAAAAAGTCAGAAATTCCTAATATTTTGTGGCAAAAATGCAGAAATTCCCCTTTTTTTGAGGTAAAAAGGCTGAAATTTCCCTTACTTGGGGGCAAAGAGGCAGAAATTTCCCTTATTTTGGGGCAAAATTGGAAAAATTTCACTTATTTCAGGGTAATAATTCAGAAATTCCCCTTATTTTGGGGCAAAAAAGACAGAAATTCCCTTTGTTTTGGGGGAAAAAGACAGAAATTCCATTTATTTAGAGGCAAAAAGGCAGAAATTCCCCTTATTTTGGAGCAAAAATGAAGAAATTTACTTTTTTATGGCAAAAAGGTATGCATTCCCCTTACTTTCGGGATAAAAAGCAGAAATTCCCCGTATTTTGAAGCAAAATTGCAGAAATTCTCATAATTTTCAGGCAAAAAGGCAGAAATTCTCCTTATTTTGGAGCAAAAAGACAGAAGATCTTTTTTTTTTTGGGAGCAAACATTCAGAAATTCTCGTTATTTTGGGGCAAAATTGCAGAAATTTACTTTATTTTGGGGCAAAATTGAAGAAATTTACCTTATTTGGTGCAAAATTGCAGAAATTTCACTTATTTTCATATAAAGGCTGAAATTTCCTTCATTTTGGGGCAAAAAGGGAGAAATTCCCCTTATTTTAAGGCAAAATTGCAGAAATTTCACTTATTTGGAGGCAAAAAGACAGAAATTCTCCTTATTTTGGGGCAAAACTTAGAAATTCCACTTATTTTGGGGCAAAATTCCAGAAATTTCCCTTATTTTGGGGAAAAAATTGCAGAAATTTCACTTATTTTGGGGCAAAATTGCAGAAATTTCACTTATTTCAGGGAAAAAAGGAACAAATTTTCCTTATTTTGGGGCAAAAATCAGAAATTCCTAATATTTTGTGGCAAAAATGCAGAAATTCCCCTTATTTTGAGGTAAAAAGGCTGAAATTTCCCTTATTTGGGGGCAAAGAGGCAGAAATTTCCCTTATTTTGGGGCAAAATTGGAGAAATTTCACTTATTTCAGGGTAATAATTCAGAAATTCCCCTTATTTTGTGGCAAAAAACAGAAATTCCCTTTGTTTTGGGAGAAAAAGACAGAAATTCCATTTATTTAGAGGCAAAAAGGCAGAAATTCCTTTTATTTTGGAGCAAAAATGAAGAAATTTACCTTTTTATGGCAAAAAGGTATGCATTCCCCTTACTTTCGGGATAAAAAGCAGAAATTCCCCGTATTTTGTAGCAAAATTGCAGAAATTCTCATAATTTTCAGGCAAAAAGTCAGAAATTCTCCTTATTTTGGAGCAAAAAGACAGAAGATCTTATTTTTTTTTGGGACAAACATTCAGAAATTCTCGTTATTTTGGGGCAAAATTGCAGAAATTTCCTTTACATTGGGGCAAAATTGCAGAAATTTCCCTTATTTTGGGGCAAAAATCAGAAATTCCCCTTCTTTTGGGGCAAAATTCAAGAAATTTCCTTTATTTTGGGGCAAAATTACAGGAATTTACCTTATTTTGGGGCAAAATTGAAGAAATTTACCTTATTTGGTGCAAAATTGCAGAAATTTCACTTATTTTCAGGTAAAAAGGCTGAAATTTCCTTCATTTTGGGGCAAAAAGGGAGAAATTCCCCTTATTTTGGGGCAAAATTGCAGAAATTTCCCTTATTATTGGGAAAAATTGCAGAAATTTTCCTTATTTTAGGGCAAAATTGCAGAAATTTCACTTATTTCAGAGAAAAAAAGCAAAAATTTTTCTTATTTTGGGGCAAAAAGGCAGAAATTTCCATTAATTTGTGGCAAAAAGGCAGAAATTCACCTTATTTTGTTGTAAAAGGCAGAAATTTCACATATTTCAGGGCAAAAAGGCAGCAATTTCCCTTATTTTGGGGCAAAATTGCAGAAATTTCACTTATTTCAGTGTAATAAGTCAAAAATTCCCCTTATTTTGAGGCAAAAAAGACAGAAATTCCCTTTGTTTTGAGGGAAAAAGACAGAAATTCCACTTATTTAGAGGCAAAAATGCAGAAATTTCCCTTATTTTGGAGCAAAAATGAAGAAATTTCCCTTTTTTATGGCAAAAAGTTATGCATTCCCCTTATTTTCGGGCAAAAAGGCAGAAATTTCCCGTATTTTGGAGCATAATTGCAGAAATTCCCCTAGTTGTGGTGCAGAAAGACAGAAATTCCCTATATGTTGGGGCAAAAAGACAGAAATTCTCCTTATTTTGGGGCAAAACTCAGAAATTCCACTTATTTTGGGGCAAAATTCTAGAAATTTCCCTTATTTTGGGGCAAAATTGCAGAAATTTCACTTATTTTGGTGCAAAATTGCAGAAATTTCACTTATTTAAGGGAAAAAAAGAAGAAATTTTCTTTATTTTGGGGCAAAAAGGCAAAAATTCCTAATATTTTCTGGCAAAAATGCAGAAATTCCCCTTATTTTGAGGTAAAAAGGCTGAAATTCCCCTTATTTGGGGGCAAAAAGGCAGAAATTTCACTTATTTCAGGGAAAAAAGGAACAAATTTTCCTTATTTTGGGGCAAAAAGTCAAAAATTCCTAATATTTTGTGGCAAAAATGCAGAAATTCCCCTTATTTTGAGGTAAAAAGGCTGAAATTTCCCTTATTTGGGGGCAAAGAGGCAGAAATTTCCCTTATTTTGGGGCAAAATTGGAGAAATTTCACTTATTTCAGGGTAATAATTCAGAAATTCCCCTTATTTTGTGGCAAAAAAGACAGAAATTCCCTTTGTTTTGGGGGAAAAAGACAGAAATTCCATTTATTTAGAGGCAAAAAGGCAGATATTCCCCTTATTTTGGAGCAAAAATGAAGAAATTTACCTTTTTATGGCAAAAAGGTATGCATTCCCCTTACTTTCGGGATAAAAAGCAGAAATTCCCCGTATTTTAAAGCAAAATTGCAGAAATTCTCATAATTTTCAGGCAAAAAGTCAGAAATTCTCCTTATTTTGGAGCAAAAAGACAGAAGATCTTTTTTTTTTTTTGGGAGCAAACATTCAGAAATTCTCGTTATTTTGGGGCAAAATTGCAGAAATTTCCTTTACATTGGGGCAAAATTGCAGAAATTTCCCTTATTTTGGGGCAAAAATCAGAAATTCCCCTTCTTTTGGGGCAAAATTCAAGAAATTTCCTTTATTTTGGGGCAAAATTACAGGAATTTACCTTATTTTGGGGCAAAATTGAAGAAATTTACCTTATTTGGTGCAAAATTGCAGAAATTTCACTTATTTTCATATAAAGACTGAAATTTCCTTCATTTTGGGGCAAAAAGGGAGAAATTTCCCTTATTTTGGTGCAAAATTTCAGAAATTTCCCTTATTATTGGGAAAAATTGCAGAAATTTTCCTTATTTTAGGGCAAAATTGCAGAAATTTCACTTATTTCAGAGAAAAAAAGCAAAAATTTTTCTTATTTTGGGGCAAAAAGGCAGAAATTTCCATTAATTTGTGGCAAAAAGGCAGAAATTCACCTTATTTTTGTGTAAAATGCAGAAATTTCACATATTTCAGGGCAAAAAGGCAGCAATTTCCCTTATTTTGGGGCAAAATTGCAGAAATTTCACTTATTTCAGTGTAATAAGTCAGAAATTCCCCTTATTTTGAGGCAAAAAAGACAGAAATTCCCTTTGTTTTGAGGGAAAAAGACAGAAATTACACTTATTTAGAGGCAAAAATGCAGAAATTTCCCTTATTTTGGAGCAAAAATGAAGAAATTTCCCTTTTTTATGGCAAAAAGTTATGCATTCCCCTTATTTTCAGGCAAAAAGGCAGAAATTCCCCGTATTTTGGAGCATAATTGCAGAAATTCCCCTAGTTTTGGGGCAGAAAGACAGAAATTCCCTATATGTTGGGGCAAAAAGACAGAAATTCTCCTTATTTTGGGGCAAAACTCAGAAATTCCAATTATTTTGGGGCAAAATTCCAGAAATTTCCCTTATTTTGGGGCAAAATTGCAGAAATTTCACTTATTTTGGGGCAAAATTGCAGAAATTTCACTTATTTCAGGGAAAAAAGTAAGAAATTTTCTTTATTTTGGGGCAAAAAGGCAGAAATTCCTAATATTTTCTGGCAAAAATGCAGAAATTCCGCTTATTTTGAGGTAAAAAGGCTAAAAATCCCCTTATTTGGGGGCTAAAAAGCAGAAATTTCCCTTATTTTAAGGCAAAATTGCAGAAATTTCACTTATTTGGAGGCAAAAAGACAGAAATTCTCCTTATTTTGGGGCAAAACTTAGAAATTCCACTTATTTTGGGGCAAAATTCCAGAAATTTCCCTTATTTTGGGGAAAAAATTGCAGAAATTTCACTTATTTTGGGGCAAAATTGCAGAAATTTCACTTATTTCAGGGAAAAAAGGAACAAATTTTCATTATTTTGGGGCAAAAAGTCAGAAATTCCTAATATTTTGTGGCAAAAATGCAGAAATTCCCCTTATTTTGAGGTAAAAAGGCTGAAATTCCCCTTATTTGGGGGCAAAGAGGCAGAAATTTCCCTTATTTTACGGCAAAATTGGAGAAATTTCACTTATTTCAGGGTAATAATTCAGAAATTCCCCTTATTTTGGGGCAAAAAAGACAGAAATTCTCTTTGTTTTGGGGGAAAAAGTCAGAAATTCCATTTATTTAGAGGCAAAAAGGCAGATATTCCCCTTATTTTGGAGCAAAAAAGAAGAAATTTACCTTTTTATGGCAAAACGGTATGCATTCCCCTTACTTTCGGGATAAAAAGCAGAAATTCCCCGTATTTTGAAGCAAAATTGCAGAAATTCTCATAATTTTCAGGCAAAAAGGCAGAAATTCTCCTTATTTTGGAGCAAAAAGACAGAAGATCTTTTTTTTTTTTTGGGGAGCAAACATTCAGAAATTCTCGTTATTTTGGGGCAAAATTGCAGAAATTTCCTTTACATTGGGGCAAAATTGCAGAAATTTCCCTTATTTTGGGGCAAAAATCAGAAATTCCCCTTCTTTTGGGGCAAAATTCAAGAAATTTCCTTTATTTTGGGGCAAAATTACAGGAATTTACCTTATTTTGGGGCAAAATTGAAGAAATTTACCTTATTTGGTGCAAAATTGCAGAAATTTCACTTATTTTCATATAAAGACTGAAATTTCCTTCATTTTGGGGCAAAAAGGGAGAAATTCCCCTTATTTTGGTGCAAAATTTCAGAAATTTCCCTTATTATTGGGAAAAATTGCAGAAATTTTCCTTATTTTAGGGCAAAATTGCAGAAATTTCACTTATTTCAGAGAAAAAAAGCAAAAATTTTTCTTATTTTGGGGCAAAAAGGCAGAAATTTCCATTAATTTGTGGCAAAAAGGCAGAAATTCACCTTATTTTTGTGTAAAATGCAGAAATTTCACATATTTCAGGGCAAAAAGGCAGCAATTTCCCTTATTTTGGGGCAAAATTGCAGAAATTTCACTTATTTCAGTGTAATAAGTCAGAAATTCCCCTTATTTTGAGGCAAAAAAGACAGAAATTCCCTTTGTTTTGAGGGAAAAAGACAGAAATTACACTTATTTAGAGGCAAAAATGCAGAAATTTCCCTTATTTTGGAGCAAAAATGAAGAAATTTCCCTTTTTTATGGCAAAAAGTTATGCATTCCCCTTATTTTCGGGCAAAAAGGCAGAAATTCCCCGTATTTTGGAGCATAATTGCAGAAATTCCCCTAGTTTTGGGGCAGAAAGACAGAAATTCCCTATATATTGGGGCAAAAAGACAGAAATTCTCTTTATTTTGGGGCAAAACTCAGAAATTCCACTTATTTTGGGGCAAAATTCCAGAAATTTCCCTTATTTTGGGGCAAAATTGCAGAAATTTCACTTATTTTGGGGCAAAATTGCAGAAATTTCACTTATTTCAGGGAAAAAAGTAAGAAATTTTCTTTATTTTGGGGCAAAAAGGCAGAAATTCCTAATATTTTCTGGCAAACATGCAGAAATTCCGCTTATTTTGAGGTAAAAAGGCTAAAAATCCCCTTATTTGGGGGCTAAAAAGCAGAAATTTCCCTTATTTTAAGGCAAAATGGCAGAAATTTCACTTATTTGGAGGCAAAAAGACAGAAATTCTCCTTATTTTGGGGCAAAACTTAGAAATTCCACTTATTTTGGGGCAAAATTCCAGAAATTTCCCTTATTTTGGGGAAAAAATAGCAGAAATTTCACTTATTTTGGGGCAAAATTGCAGAAATTTCACTTATTTCAGGGAAAAAAGGAACAAATTTTCATTATTTTGGGGCAAAAAGTCAGAAATTCCTAATATTTTGTGGCAAAAATGCAGAAATTCCCCTTATTTTGAGGTAAAAAGGCTGAAATTCCCCTTATTTGGGGGCAAAGAGGCAGAAATTTCCCTTATTTTACGGCAAAATTGGAGAAATTTCACTTATTTCAGGGTAATAATTCAGAAATTCCCCTTATTTTGGGGCAAAAAAGACAGAAATTCTCTTTGTTTTGGGGGAAAAAGTCAGAAATTCCATTTATTTAGAGGCAAAAAGGCAGATATTCCCCTTATTTTGGAGCCAAAATGAAGAAATTTACCTTTTTATGGCAAAACGGTATGCATTCCCCTTACTTTCGGGATAAAAAGCAGAAATTCCCCGTATTTTGAAGCAAAATTGCAGAAATTCTCATAATTTTTAGGCAAAAAGGCAGAAATTCTCCTTATTTTGGGGCAAAAAGACAGAAGATCTTTTTTTTTTTTTTTGGGAGCAAACATTCAGAAATTCTCGTTATTTTGGGGCAAAATTGCAGAAATTTCCTTTACATTGGGGCAAAATTGCAGAAATTTCCCTTATTTTGGGGCAAAAATCAGAAATTCCCCTTCTTTTGGGGCAAAATTCAAGAAATTTCCTTTATTTTGGGGCAAAATTACAGGAATTTACCTTATTTTGGGGCAAAATTGAAGAAATTTACCTTATTTGGTGCAAAATTGCAGAAATTTCACTTATTTTCAGGTAAAAAGGCTGAAATTTCCTTCATTTTGGGGCAAAAAGGGAGAAATTCCCCTTATTTTGGGGCAAAATTGCAGAAATTTCCCTTATTATTGGGAAAAATTGCAGAAATTTTCCTTATTTTAGGGCAAAATTGCAGAAATTTCACTTATTTCAGAGAAAAAAAGCAAAAATTTTTCTTATGTTGGGGCAAAAAGGCAGAAATTTCCATTAATTTGTGGCAAAAAGGCAGAAATTCACCTTATTTTGGTGTAAAATGCAGAAATTTCACATATTTCAGGGCAAAAAGGCAGCAATTTCCCTTATTTTGGGGCAAAATTGCAGAAATTTCACTTATTTAGGTGTAATAAGTCAAAAATTCCCCTTATTTTGAGGCAAAAAAGACAGAAATTCCCTTTGTTTTGAGGGAAAAAGACAGAAATTCCACTTATTTAGAGGCAAAAATGCAGAAATTTCCCTTATTTTGGAGCAAAAATGAAGAAATTTCCCTTTTTTATGGCAAAAAGTTATGCATTCCCCTTATTTTCGGGCAAAAAGGCAGAAATTTCCCGTATTTTGGACCATAATTGCAGAAATTCCCCTAGTTGTGGTGCAGAAAGACAGAAATTCCCTATATGTTGGGGCAAAAAGACAGAAATTCTTTTTATTTTGGGGCAAAACTCAGAAATTCCACTTATTTTGGGCCAAAATTCCAGAAATTTCCCTTATTTTGGGGCAAAATTGCAGAAATTTCACTTATTTTGGGGCAAAATTGCAGAAATTTCACTTATTTCCGGGAAAAAAAGAAGAAATTTTCTTTATTTTGGGGCAAAAAGGCAAAAATTCCTAATATTTTCTGGCAAAAATGCAGAAATTCCCCTTATTTTGAGGTAAAAAGGCTGAAATTCCCCTCATTTCGGGGCAAAAAGGCAGAAATTTCACTTATTTCAGGGAAAAAAGGAACAAATTTTCCTTATTTTGGGGCAAAAAGTCAGAAATTCCTAATATTTTGTGGCAAAAATGCAGAAATTCCCCTTTTTTTGAGGTAAAAAGGCTGAAATTTCCCTTACTTGGGGGCAAAGAGGCAGAAATTTCCCTTATTTTGGGGCAAAATTGGAGAAATTTCACTTATTTCAGGGTAATAATTCAGAAATTCCCCTTATTTTGTGGCAAAAAAGACAGAAATTCCCTTTGTTTTGGGTGAAAAAGACAGAAATTCCATTTATTTAGAGGCAAAAAGGCAGAAATTCCTTTTATTTTGGAGCAAAAATGAAGAAATTTACCTTTTTATGGCAAAAAGGTATGCATTCCCCTTACTTTCGGGATAAAAAGCAGAAATTCCCCGTATTTTGTAGCAAAATTGCAGAAATTCTCGTAATTTTCAGGCAAAAAGTCAGAAATTCTCCTTATTTTGGAGCAAAAAGACAGAAGATCTTTTTTTTTTGGGAGCAAACATTCAGAAATTCTCGTTATTTTGGGGCAAAATTGCAGAAATTTACCTTATTTTGGGGCAAAATTGCAGAAATTTCCCTTATTTTGGGGCAAAAATCAGAAATTCCCCTTCTTTTGGGGCAAAATTCAAGAAATTTCCTTTATTTTGGGGCAAAATTACAGGAATTTACCTTATTTTGGGGCAAAATTGAAGAAATTTACCTTATTTGGTGCAAAATTGCAGAAATTTCACTTATTTTCAGGTAAAAAGGCTGAAATTTCCTTCATTTTGGGGCAAAAAGGGAGAAATTCCCCTTATTTTGGGGCAAAATTGCAGAAATTTCCCTTATTATTGGGAAAAATTGCAGAAATTTTCCTTATTTTAGGGCAAAATTGCAGAAATTTCACTTATTTCAGAGAAAAAAAGCAAAAATTTTTCTTATTTTGGGGCAAAAAGGCAGAAATTTCCATTAATTTGTGGCATAAAGGCAGAAATTCACCTTATTTTGGTGTAAAATGCAGAAATTTCACATATTTCAGGGCAAAAAGGCAGCAATTTCCCTTATTTTGGGGCAAAATTGCAGAAATTTCACTTATTTCAGTGTAATAAGTCAGAAATTCCCCTTATTTTGAGGCAAAAAGGACAGAAATTCCCTTTGTTTTGAGAAAAAAAGACAGAAATTCCACTTATTTAGAGGCAAAAATGCAGAAATTTCCCTCATTTTGGAGCAAAAATGAAGAAATTTCCCTTTTTTATGGCAAAAAGTTATGCATTCCCCTTATTTTCGGGCAAAAAGGCAGAAATTTCCCGTATTTTGGAGCATAATTGCAGAAATTCCCCTAGTTGTGGTGCAGAAAGACAGAAATTCCCTATATGTTGGGGCAAAAAGACAGAAATTCTCCTTATTTTGGGGCAAAACTCAGAAATTCCACTTATTTTGGGCCAAAATTCCAGAAATTTCCCTTATTTTGGGGCAAAATTGCAGAAATTTCACTTATTTTGGGGCAAAATTGCAGAAATTTCACTTATTTCAGGGAAAAAAAGTAGAAATTTTCTTTATTTTGGGGCAAAAAGGCAGAAATTCCTAATATTTTCTGGCAAAAATGCAGAAATTTCCCTTATTTTGAGGTAAAAAGGCTGAAATTCCCCTTATTTGGGGGCAAAAAGGCAGAAATTTCCCGTATATTAAGGCAAAATTGCAGAAATTTCACTTATTTGGAGGCAAAAAGACAGAAATTCTCCTTATTTTGGGGCAAAACTTAGAAATTCCACTTATTTTGGGGCAAAATTCCAGAATTTTCCCTTATTTTGGGGAAAAAATTCCAGAAATTTCACTTATTTTGGGGCAAAATTGCAGAAATTTCACTTATTTCAGGGAAAAAAGTAAGAAATTTTCTTTATTTTGGGGCAAAAAGTCAAAAATTCCTAATATTTTGTGGCAAAAATGCAGAAATTCCCCTTATTTTGAGGTAAAAAGGCTGAAATTTCCCTTATTTGGGGGCAAAGAGGCAGAAATTTCCCTTATTTTGGGGCAAAATTGGAGAAATTTCACTTATTTCAGGGTAATAATTCAGAAATTCCCCTTATTTTGTGGCAAAAAAGACAGAAATTCCCTTTGTTTTGGGGGAAAAAGACAGAAATTCCATTTATTTAGAGGCAAAAAGGCAGAAATTCCCCTTATTTTGGAGCAAAAATGAAGAAATTTACCTTTTTATGGCAAAAAGGTATGCATTCCCCTTACTTTTGGGATAAAAAGCAGAAATTCCCCGTATTTTAAAGCAAAATTGCAGAAATTCTCATAATTTTCAGGCAAAAAGTCAGAAATTCTCCTTATTTTGGAGCAAAAAGACAGAAGATCTTTTTTTTTTTTTTGGGAGCAAACATTCAGAAATTCTCGTTATTTTGGGGCAAAATTGCAGAAATTTCCTTTACATTGGGGCAAAATTGCAGAAATTTCCCTTATTTTGGGGCAAAAATCAGAAATTCCCCTTCTTTTGGGGCAAAATTCAAGAAATTTCCTTTATTTGGGGGCAAAATTACAGGAATTTACCTTATTTTGGGGCAAAATTGAAGAAATTTACCTTATTTGGTGCAAAATTGCAGAAATTTCACTTATTTTCATATAAAGACTGAAATTTCCTTCATTTTGGGGCAAAAAGGGAGAAATTCCCCTTATTTTGGTGCAAAATTTCAGAAATTTCCCTTATTATTGGGAAAAATTGCAGAAATTTTCCTTATTTTAGGGCAAAATTGCAGAAATTTCACTTATTTCAGAGAAAAAAAGCAAAAATTTTTCTTATTTTAGGGCAAAAAGGCAGAAATTTCCATTAATTTGTGGCAAAAAGGCAGAAATTCACCTTATTTTTGTGTAAAATGCAGAAATTTCACATATTTCAGGGCAAAAAGGCAGCAATTTCCCTTATTTTGGGGCAAAATTGCAGAAATTTCACTTATTTCAGTGTAATAAGTCAGAAATTCCCCTTATTTTGAGGCAAAAAAGACAGAAATTCCCTTTGTTTTGAGGGAAAAAGACAGAAATTACACTTATTTAGAGGCAAAAATGCAGAAATTTCCCTTATTTTGGAGCAAAAATGAAGAAATTTCCCTTTTTTATGGCAAAAAGTTATGCATTCCCCTTATTTTCGGGCAAAAAGGCAGAAATTCCCCGTATTTTGGAGCATAATTGCAGAAATTCCCCTAGTTGTGGGGCAGAAAGACAGAAATTCCCTATATGTTGGGGCAAAAAGACAGAAATTCTCCTTATTTTGGGGCAAAACTCAGAAATTCCACTTATTTTGGGGCAAAATTCCAGAAATTTCCCTTATTTTGGGGCAAAATTGCAGAAATTTCACTTATTTTGGGGCAAAATTGCAGAAATTTCACTTATTTCAGGGAAAAAAGTAAGAAATTTTCTTTATTTTGGGGCAAAAAGGCAGAAATTCCTAATATTTTCTGGCAAAAATGCAGAAATTCCCCTTATTTTGAGGTAAAAAGGCTAAAAATCCCCTTATTTGGGGGCTAAAAAGCAGAAATTTCCCTTATTTTAAGGCAAAATTGCAGAAATTTCACTTATTTGGAGGCATAAAGACAGAAATTCTCCTTATTTTGGGGCAAAACTTAGAAATTCCACTTATTTTGGGGCAAAATTCCAGAAATTTCCCTTATTTTGGGGAAAAAATTGCAGAAATTTCACTTATTTTGGGGCAAAATTGCAGAAATTTCACTTATTTCAGGGAAAAAAGGAACAAATTTTCATTATTTTGGGGCAAAAAGTCAGAAATTCCTAATATTTTGTGGCAAAAATGCAGAAATTCCCCTTTTTTTGAGGTAAAAAGGCTGAAATTTCCCTTACTTGGGGGCAAAGAGGCAGAAATTTCCCTTATTTTGGGGCAAAATTGGAGAAATTTCCCTTATTTTGGGGCAAAAATCAGAAATTCCCCTTCTTTTGGGGCAAAATTCAAGAAATTTCCTTTATTTTGGGGCAAAATTACAGGAATTTACCTTATTTTGGGGCAAAATTGAAGAAATTTACCTTATTTGGTGCAAAATTGCAGAAATTTCACTTATTTTCATATAAAGGCTGAAATTTCCTTCATTTTGGGGCAAAAAGGGAGAAATTCCCCTTATTTTAAGGCAAAATTGCAGAAATTTCACTTATTTGGAGGCAAAAAGACAGAAATTCTCCTTATTTTGGGGCAAAACTTAGAAATTCCACTTATTTTGGGGCAAAATTCCAGAAATTTCCCTTATTTTGGGAAAAAAATTGCAGAAATTTCACTTATTTTGGGGCAAAATTGCAGAAATTTCACTTATTTCAGGGAAAAAAGGAACAAATTTTCCTTATTTTGGGGCAAAAAGTCAGAAATTCCTAATATTTTGTGGCAAAAATGCAGAAATTCCCCTTTTTTTGAGGTAAAAAGGCTGAAATTTCCCTTACTTGGGGGCAAAGAGGCAGAAATTTCCCTTATTTTGGGGCAAAATTGGAGAAATTTCACTTATTTCAGGGTAATAATTCAGAAATTCCCCTTATTTTGTGGCAAAAAAGACAGAAATTCCCTTTGTTTTGGGAGAAAAAGACAGAAATTCCATTTATTTAGAGGCAAAAAGGCAGAAATTCCTTTTATTTTGGAGCAAAAATGAAGAAATTTACCTTTTTATGGCAAAAAGGTATGCATTCCCCTTACTTTCGGGATAAAAAGCAGAAATTCCCCGTATTTTGTAGCAAAATTGCAGAAATTCTCATAATTTTCAGGCAAAAAGGCAGAAATTCTCCTTATTTTGGAGCAAAAAGACAGAAGATCTTTTTTTTTTGGGAGCAATCATTCAGAAATTCTCGTTATTTTGGGGCAAAATTGCAGAAATTTCCTTTACATTGGGGCAAAATTGCAGAAATTTCCCTTATTTTGGGGCAAAAATCAGAAATTCCCCTTCTTTTGGGGCAAAATTCAAGAAATTTCCTTTATTTTGGGGCAAAATTACAGGAATTTACCTTATTTTGGGGCAAAATTGAAGAAATTTACCTTATTTGGTGCAAAATTGCAGAAATTTCACTTATTTTCAGGTAAAAAGGCTGAAATTTCTTTCATTTTGGGGCAAAAAGGGAGAAATTCCCCTTATTTTGGGGCAAAATTGCAGAAATTTCCCTTATTATTGGGAAAAATTGCAGAAATTTTCCTTATTTTAGGGCAAAATTGCAGAAATTTCACTTATTTCAGAGAAAAAAAGCAAAAATTTTTCTTATTTTGGGGCAAAAAGGCAGAAATTTCCATTAATTTGTGGCAAAAAGGCAGAAATTCACCTTATTTTGGTGTAAAATGCAGAAATTTCACATATTTCAGGGCAAAAAGGCAGCAATTTCCCTTATTTTGGGGCAAAATTGCAGAAATTTCACTTATTTCAGTGTAATAAGTCAGAAATTCCTTTTATTTTGAGGCAAAAAAGACAGAAATTCCCTTTGTTTTGAGGGAAAAAGACAGAAATTCCACTTATTTAGAGGCAAAAATGCAGAAATTTCCCTTATTTTGGAGCAAAAATGAAGAAATTTCCCTTTTTTATGGCAAAAAGTTATGCATTCCCCTTATTTTCGGGCAAAAAGGCAGAAATTTCCCGTATTTTGGAGCATAATTGCAGAAATTCCCCTAGTTGTGGTGCAGAAAGACAGAAATTCCCTATATGTTGGGGCAAAAAGACAGAAATTCTCTTTATTTTGGGGCAAAACTCAGAAATTCCACTTATTTTGGGGCAAAATTCCAGAAATTTCCCTTATTTTGGGGCAAAATTGCAGAAATTTCACTTATTTTGGGGCAAAATTGCAGAAATTTCACTTATTTCTGGGAAAAAAAGAAGAAATTTTCTTTATTTTGGGGCAAAAAGGCAGAAATTCCTAATATTTTCTGGCAAAAATGCAGAAATTCCCCTTATTTTGAGGTAAAAAGGCTGAAATTCCCCTTATTTGGGGGCAAAAAGGCAGAAATTTCCCTTATTTTAAGGCAAAATTGCAGAAATTTCACTTATTTGGAGGCAAAAAAACAGAAATTCTCCTTATTTTGTGGCAAAACTTAGAAATTCCACTTATTTTGGGGCAAAATTCCAGAAATTTCCCTTATTTTGGGGAAAAAATTGCAGAAATTTCACTTATTTTGGGGCAAACTTGCAGAAATTTCACTTATTTCAGGGAAAAAAGGAACAAATTTTCCTTATTTTGGGGCAAAAAGTCAGAAATTCTTAATATTTTTTAGCAAAAATGCAGAAATTCCCCTTATTTTGAGGTAAAAAGGCTGAAATTCCCCTTATTTGGGGGCAAAGAGGCAGAAATTTCCCTTATTTTGGGGCAAAATTGGAGAAATTTCACTTATTTCAGGGTAATAATTCAGAAATTCCCCTTATTTTGGGGCAAAAAAGACAGAAATTCCCTTTGTTTTTGGGGAAAAAGACAGAAATTCCATTTATTTAGAGGCAAAAAGGCAGATATTCCCCTTATTTTGGAGCCAAAATGAAGAAATTTACCTTTTTATGGCAAAAAGGTATGCATTCCCCTTACTTTTGGGATTAAAAGCAGAAATTCCCCGTATTTTGAAGCAAAATCGCAGAAATTCTCATAATTTTCAGGCAAAAAGGCAGAAATTCTCCTTATTTTGGGGCAAAAAGACAGAAGATCTTTTTTTTTTTGGGGAGCAAACATTCAGAATTTCTCGTTATTTTGGGGCAAAATTGCAGAAATTTCCTTTACATTGGGGCAAAATTGCAGAAATTTCCCTTATTTTGGGGCAAAAATCAGAAATTCCCCTTCTTTTGGGGCAAAATTCAAGAAATTTCCTTTATTTTGGGGCAAAATTACAGGAATTTACCTTATTTTGGGGCAAAATTGAAGAAATTTACCTTATTTGGTGCAAAATTGCAGAAATTTCACTTATTTTCAGGTAAAAAGGCTGAAATTTCCTTCATTTTGGGGCAAAAAGGGAGAAATTCCCCTTATTTTGGGGCAAAATTGCAGAAATTTCCCTTATTATTGGGAAAAATTGCAGAAATTTTCCTTATTTTAGGGCAAAATTGCAGAAATTTCACTTATTTCAGAGAAAAAAAGCAAAAATTTTTCTTATTTTGGGGCAAAAAGGCAGAAATTTCCATTAATTTGTGGCAAAAAGGCAAAAATTCACCTTATTTTGGTGTAAAATGCAGAAATTTCACATATTTCAGGGCAAAAAGGCAGCAATTTCCCTTATTTTGGGGCAAAATTGCAGAAATTTCACTTATTTCAATGTAATAAGTCAGAAATTCCCCTTATTTTGAGGCAAAAAAGAGAAATTCCCTTTTATTTGAGGGAAAAAGACAGAAATTCCACTTATTTAGAGGCAAAAATGCAGAAATTTCCCTTATTTTGGAGCAAAAATGAAGAAATTTCCCTTTTTTATGGCAAAAAGTTATGCATTCCCCTTATTTTCGGGCAAAAAGGCAGAAATTCCCCGTATTTTGGAGCATAATTGCAGAAATTCCCCTAGTTGTGGTGCAGAAAGACAGAAATTCCCTCTATGTTGGGGCAAAAAGACAGAAATTCTCCTTATTTTGAGGCAAAACTCAGAAATTCCACTTATTTTGGGGCAAAATTCCAGAAATTTCCCTTATTTTGGGGCAAAATTGCAGAAATTTCACTTATTTTGGGGCAAAATTGCAGAAATTTCACTTATTTCAGGGAAAAAAAAGAAGAAATTATCTTTATTTTGGGGCAAAACGGCAGAAATTCCTAATATTTTCTGGCAAAAATGCAGAAATTCCCCTTATTTTGAGGTAAAAAGGCTAAAATTCCCCTTATTTGGGGGCAAAAAGGCAGAAATTTTTCTTATTTTAAGGCAAAATTGCAGAAATTTCACTAATTTGGAGGAAAAAAGACAGAAATTCTCCTTATTTTGGGGAAAAACTTAGAAATTCCACTTATTTTGGGGCAAAATTCCAGAAATTTCCCTTATTTTGGGGAAAAATTGCAGAAATTTCACTTATTTTTGGGCAAAATTGCAGAAAATTCACTTATTTCATGGAAAAAAGGAACAAATTTTCTTTATTTTCGGGCAAAAAGTCAGAAATTCCTAATATTTTGTGGCAAAAATGCAGAAATTCCCCTTATTTTGAGGTAAAAAGGCTGAAATTCCCCTTATTTAGGGGCAAAGAGGCAGAAATTTTCCTTATTTTGGGGCAAAATTGGAGAAATTTCACTTATTTCAGGGTAATAATTCAGAAATTCCCCTTATTTTGGGGCAAAAAAGACAGAAATTCCCATTGTTTTTGGGGAAAAAGACAGAAATTCCATTTATTTAGAGGCAAAAAGGCAGAAATTCCCCTTATTTTGGAGCAAACATGAAGAAATTTACCTTTTTAGGGCAAAAAGGTATGCATTCCCCTTACTTTCGGGATAAAAAGCAGAAATTCCCCGTATTTTGAAGCAAAATTGCAGAAATTCTCATAATTTTCGGGCAAAAAGGCAGAAATTCTCCTTATTTTGGGGCCAAAAGACAGAAGATCTTTTTTTTTTTGGGAGCAAACATTCAGAACTTCTCGTTATTTTGGGGAAAATTGCAGAAATTTCTTTTACATTGGGGCAAAATTGCAGAAATTTCCCTTATTTTGGGGCAAAAATCAGAAATTCCCCTTCTTTTGGGGCAAAATTCAAGAAATTTCCTTTATTTTGGGGCAAAATTACAGGAATTTACCTTATTTTGGGGCAAAATTGAAGAAATTTACCTTATTTGGTGCAAAATTGCAGAAATTTCACTTATTTTCAGGTAAAAAGGCTGAAATTTCCTTCATTTTGGGGCAAAAAGGGAGAAATTCCCCTTATTTTGGGGCAAAATTGCAGAAATTTCCCTTATTATTGGGAAAAATTGCAGAAATTTTCCTTATTTTAGGGCAAAATTGCAGAAATTTCACTTATTTCAGAGAAAAAAAGCAAAAATTTTTCTTATTTTGGGGCAAAAAGGCAGAAATTTCCATTAATTTGTGGCAAAAAGGCAGAAATTCACCTTATTTTGTTGTAAAATGCAGAAATTTCACATATTTCAGGGCAAAAAGGCAGCAATTTCCCTTATTTTGGGGCAAAATTGCAGAAATTTCACTTATTTCAGTGTAATAAGTCAGAAATTCCCCTTATTTTGAGGCAAAAAAGACAGAAATTTTCTTTGTTTTGAGGGAAAAAGAAAGAAATTCCACTTATTTAGAGGCAAAAATGCAGAAATTTCCCTTATTTTGGAGCAAAAATGAAGAAATTTCCCTTTTTTATGGCAAAAAGTTATGCATTCCCCTTATTTTCGGGCAAAAAGGCAGAAATTCCCCGTATTTTGGAGCATAATTGCAGAAATTCCCCTAGTTGTGGTGCAGAAAGACAGAAATTCCCTCTATGTTGGGGCAAAAAGACAGAAATTCTCCTTATTTTGAGGCAAAACTCAGAAATTCCACTTATTTTGGGGCAAAATTCCAGAAATTTCCCTTATTTTGGGGCAAAATTGAAGAAATTTCACTTATTTTGGGGCAAAATTGCAGAAATTTCACTTATTTCAGGGAAAAAAAAGAAGAAATTATCTTTATTTTGGGGCAAAACGGCAGAAATTCCTAATATTTTCTGGCAAAAATGCAGAAATTCCCCTTATTTTGAGGTAAAAAGGCTAAAATTCCCCTTATTTGGGGGCAAAAAGGCAGAAATTTTTCTTATTTTAAGGCAAAATTGCAGAAATTTCACTAATTTGGAGGAAAAAAGACAGAAATTTTCCTTATTTTGGGGAAAAACTTAGAAATTCCACTTATTTTGGGGCAAAATTCCAGAAATTTCCCTTATTTTGGGGAAAAATTGCAGAAATTTCACTTATTTTTGGGCAAAATTGCAGAAAATTCACTTATTTCATGGAAAAAAGGAACAAATTTTCCTTATTTTCGGGCAAAAAGTCAGAAATTCCTAATATTTTGTGGCAAAAATGCAGAAATTCCCCTTATTTTGAGGTAAAAAGGCTGAAATTCCCCTTATTTAGGGGCAAAGAGGCAGAAATTTTCCTTATTTTGGGGCAAAATTGGAGAAATTTCACTTATTTCAGGGTAATAATTCAGAAATTCCCCTTATTTTGGGGCAAAAAAGACAGAAATTCCCTTTGTTTTTGGGGAAAAAGACAGAAATTCCATTTATTTAGAGGCAAAAAGGCAGAAATTCCCCTTATTTTGGAGCAAAAAAGAAGAAATTTACCTTTTTATGGCAAAAAGGTATGCATTCCCCTTACTTTCGGGATAAAAAGCAGAAATTCCCCGTATTTTGAAGCAAAATTGCAGAAATTCTCATAATTTTCGGGCAAAAAGGCAGAAATTCTCCTTATTTTGGGGCAAAAAGACAGAAGATCTTTTTTTTTTTTGGGAGCAAACATTCAGAACTTCTCGTTATTTTGGGGAAAATTGCAGAAATTTCTTTTACATTGGGGCAAAATTGCAGAAATTTCCCTTATTTTGGGGCAAAAATCAGAAATTCCCCTTCTTTTGGGGCAAAATTCAAGAAATTTCCTTTATTTTGGGGCAAAATTACAGGAATTTACCTTATTTTGGGGCAAAATTGAAGAAATTTACCTTATTTGGTGCAAAATTGCAGAAATTTCACTTATTTTCAGGTAAAAAGGCTGAAATTTCCTTCATTTTGGGGCAAAAAGGGAGAAATTACCCTTATTTTGGGGCAAAATTGCAGAAATTTCCCTTATTATTGGGAAAAATTGCAGAAATTTTCCTTATTTTAGGGCAAAATTGCAGAAATTTCACTTATTTCAGAGAAAAAAAGCAAAAATTTTTCTTATTTTGGGGCAAAAAGGCAGAAATTTCCATTAATTTGTGGAAAAAGGCAGAAATTCACCTTATTTTGGTGTAAAATGCAGAAATTTCACATATTTCAGGGCAAAAAGGCAGCAATTTCCCTTATTTTGGGGCAAAATTGCAGAAATTTCACTTATTTCAGTGTAATAAGTCAGAAATTTCCCTTATTTTGAGGCAAAAAGGAGAAATTCCCTTTGTTTTGAGGGAAAAAGACAGAAATCCCACTTATTTAGAGGCAAAAATGCAGAAATTTCCCTTATTTTGGAGCAAAAATTAAGAAATTTCCCTTTTTTATGGCAAAAAGTTATGCATTCCCCTTATTTTCGGGCAAAAAGGCAGAAATTTCCCGTGTTTTGGAGCATAATTGCAGAAATTCCCCTAGTTGTGGTGCAGAAAGACAGAAATTCCCTATATGTTGGGGCAAAAAGACAGAAATTCTCCTTATTTTGGGGCAAAACTCAGAAATTCCACTTATTTTGGGGCAAAATTCCAGAAATTTCCCTTATTTTGGGGCAAAATTGCAGAAATTTCACTTATTTTGGGGCAAAATTGCAGAAATTTCACTTATTTCAGGGAAAAAAAGAAGAAATTTTATTTATTTTGGGGCAAAAAGGCAGAAATTCCTAATATTTTCTGGCAAAAATGCAGAAATTCCCCTTATTTTGAGGTAAAAAGGCTGAAATTTTCCTTATTTGGGGGCAAAAAAGCAGAAATTTCCCTTATTTTAAGGCAAAATTGCAGAAATTTCACTTATTTGGAGGCAAAAAGACAGAAATTCTCCTTATTTTGGGGCAAAACTTAGAAATTCCACTTATTTTGGGGCAAAATTCCAGAAATTTCCCTTATTTTGGGGAAAAAATTGCAGAAATTTCACTTATTTTGGGGCAAAATTGCAGAAATTTCACTTATTTCAGGGAAAAAAAGAACAAATTTTCCTTATTTTGAGGCAAAAGGTCAGAAATTCCTAATATTTTGTGGCAAAAATGCAGAAATTCCCCTTATTTTGAGGTAAAAAGGCTGAAATTTCCCTTATTTGGGGGCAAAGAGGCAGAAATTTCCCTTATTTTGGGGCAAAATTGAAGAAATTTCACTTATTTCAGGGTAATAATTCAGAAATTCCCCTTATTTTGGGGCAAAAAAGACAGAAATTCCCTTTGTTTTTGGGGAAAAAGACAGAAATTCCATTTATTTAGAGGCAAAAAGGCAGAAATTCCCCTTATTTTGGAGCAAAAAAGAAGAAATTTACCTTTTTATGGCAAAAAGGTATGCATTCCCCTTACTTTCGGGATAAAAAGCAGAAATTCCCCGTATTTTGAAGCAAAATTGCAGAAATTCTCATAATTTTCGGGCAAAAAGGCAGAAATTCTCCTTATTTTGGGGCAAAAAGACAGAAGATCTTTTTTTTTTTTGGGAGCAAACATTCAGAACTTCTCGTTATTTTGGGGAAAATTGCAGAAATTTCTTTTACATTGGGGCAAAATTGCAGAAATTTCCCTTATTTTGGGGCAAAAATCAGAAATTCCCCTTCTTTTGGGGCAAAATTCAAGAAATTTCCTTTATTTTGGGGCAAAATTACAGGAATTTACCTTATTTTGGGGCAAAATTGAAGAAATTTACCTTATTTGGTGCAAAATTGCAGAAATTTCACTTATTTTCAGGTAAAAAGGCTGAAATTTCCTTCATTTTGGGGCAAAAAGGGAGAAATTACCCTTATTTTGGGGCAAAATTGCAGAAATTTCCCTTATTATTGGGAAAAATTGCAGAAATTTTCCTTATTTTAGGGCAAAATTGCAGAAATTTCACTTATTTCAGAGAAAAAAAGCAAAAATTTTTCTTATTTTGGGGCAAAAAGGCAGAAATTTCCATTAATTTGTGGAAAAAGGCAGAAATTCACCTTATTTTGGTGTAAAATGCAGAAATTTCACATATTTCAGGGCAAAAAGGCAGCAATTTCCCTTATTTTGGGGCAAAATTGCAGAAATTTCACTTATTTCAGTGTAATAAGTCAGAAATTTCCCTTATTTTGAGGCAAAAAGGAGAAATTCCCTTTGTTTTGAGGGAAAAAGACAGAAATCCCACTTATTTAGAGGCAAAAATGCAGAAATTTCCCTTATTTTGGAGCAAAAATTAAGAAATTTCCCTTTTTTATGGCAAAAAGTTATGCATTCCCCTTATTTTCGGGCAAAAAGGCAGAAATTTCCCGTGTTTTGGAGCATAATTGCAGAAATTCCCCTAGTTGTGGTGCAGAAAGACAGAAATTCCCTATATGTTGGGGCAAAAAGACAGAAATTCTCCTTATTTTGGGGCAAAACTCAGAAATTCCACTTATTTTGGGGCAAAATTCCAGAAATTTCCCTTATTTTGGGGCAAAATTGCAGAAATTTCACTTATTTTGGGGCAAAATTGCAGAAATTTCACTTATTTCAGGGAAAAAAAGAAGAAATTTTATTTATTTTGGGGCAAAAAGGCAGAAATTCCTAATATTTTCTGGCAAAAATGCAGAAATTCCCCTTATTTTGAGGTAAAAAGGCTGAAATTTTCCTTATTTGGGGGCAAAAAAGCAGAAATTTCCCTTATTTTAAGGCAAAATTGCAGAAATTTCACTTATTTGGAGGCAAAAAGACAGAAATTCTCCTTATTTTGGGGCAAAACTTAGAAATTCCACTTATTTTGGGGCAAAATTCCAGAAATTTCCCTTATTTTGGGGAAAAAATTGCAGAAATTTCACTTATTTTGGGGCAAAATTGCAGAAATTTCACTTATTTCAGGGAAAAAAAGAACAAATTTTCCTTATTTTGAGGCAAAAGGTCAGAAATTCCTAATATTTTGTGGCAAAAATGCAGAAATTCCCCTTATTTTGAGGTAAAAAGGCTGAAATTTCCCTTATTTGGGGGCAAAGAGGCAGAAATTTCCCTTATTTTGGGGCAAAATTGAAGAAATTTCACTTATTTCAGGGTAATAATTCAGAAATTCCCCTTATTTTGGGGCAAAAAAGACAGAAATTCCTTTTGTTTTGGGGGAAAAAGACAGAAATTCCATTTATTTAGGGGCAAAAAGGCAGAAATTCCCCTTAATTTGGAGCAAAAATGAAGAAATTTACTTTTTTATGGCAAAAAGGTATGCATTCCCCTTACTTTCGGGATTAAAAGCAGAAATTCCCCGTATTTTGAAGCAAAATTGCAGAAATTCTCATAATTTTCAGGCAAAAAGGCAGAAATTCTCCTTATTTTGGAGCAAAAAGACAGAAGATCTTTTTTTTTTGGGAGCAAACATTCAGAAATTCTCGTTATTTTGGGGCAAAATTGCAGAAATTTCCTTTACATTGGGGCAAAATTGCAGAAATTTCCCTTATTTTGGGGCAAAAATCAGAAATTCCCCTTCTTTTGGGGCAAAATTCAAGAAATTTCCTTTATTTTGGGGCAAAATTACAGGAATTTACCTTATTTTGGGGCAAAATTGAAGAAATTTACCTTATTTGGTGCAAAATTGCAGAAATTTCACTTATTTTCAGGTAAAAAGGCTGAAATTTCCTTCATTTTGGGGCAAAAAGGGAGAAATTCCCCTTATTTTGGGGCAAAATTTCAGAAATTTCCCTTATTATTGGGAAAAATTGAAGAAATTTTCCTTATTTTAGGGCAAAATTGCAGAAATTTCACTTATTTCAGAGAAAAAAAGCAAAAATTTTTCTTATTTTGGGGCAAAAAGGCAGAAATTTCCATTAATTTGTGGCAAAAAGGCAGAAATTCACCTTATTTTGGTGTAAAATGCAGAAATTTCACATATTTCAGGGCAAAAAGGCAGCAATTTCCCTTATTTTGGGGCAAAATTGCAGAAATTTCACTTATTTCAGTGTAATAAGTCAGAAATTCCCCTTATTTTGAGGCAAAAAAGACAGAAATTCCCTTTGATTTGAGGGAAAAAGAAATAAATTCCACTTATTTAGAGGCAAAAATGCAGAAATTTCCCTTATTTTGGAGCAAAAATGAAGAAATTTCCCTTTTTTATGGCAAAAAGTTATGCATTCCCCTTATTTTCGGGCAAAAAGGCAGAAATTCCCCGTATTTTGGAGCATAATTGCAGAAATTCCCCTAGTTGTGGTGCAGAAAGACAGAAATTCCCTCTATGTTGGGGCAAAAAGACAGAAATTCTCCTTATTTTGAGGCAAAACTCAGAAATTCCACTTATTTTGGGGCAAAATTCCAGAAATTTCCCTTATTTTGGGGCAAAATTGCAGAAATTTCACTTAATTTGGGGCAAAATTGCAGAAATTTCACTTATTTCAGGGAAAAAAAAGAAGAAATTATCTTTATTTTGGGGCAAAAAGGCAGAAATTCCTAATATTTTCTGGCAAAAATGCAGAAATTCCCCTTATTTTGAGGTAAAAAGGCTGAAATTCCCATTATTTGGTGGCAAAAAAGCAAAAATTTCCCTTATTTTAAGGCAAAATTGCAGAAATTTCACTAATTTGGAGGAAGAAAGACAGAAATTCTCCTTATTTTGGGGAAAAACTTAGAAATTCCACTTATTTTGTGGCAAAATTCCAGAAATTTCCCTTATTTTGGGGAAAAATTGCAGAAATTTCACTTATTTTTGGGCAAAATTGCAGAAAATTCACTTATTTCATGGAAAAAAGGAACAAATTTTCCTTATTTTCGGGCAAAAAGTCAAAAATTCCTAATATTTTGTGGCAAAAATGCAGAAATTCCCCTTATTTTGAGGTAAAAAGGCTGAAATTCCCCTTATTTAGGGGCAAAGAGGCAGAAATTTTCCTTATTTTGGGGCAAAATTGGAGAAATTTCATTTATTTCAGGGTAATAATTCAGAAATTCCCCTTATTTTGGGGCAAAAAAGACAGAAATTCCCTTTGTTTTTGGGGAAAAGGACAGAAATTCCATTTATTTAGAGGCAAAAAGGCAGAAATTCCCCTTATTTTGGAGCAAACATGAAGAAATTTACCATTTTATGGCAAAAAGGTATGCATTCCCCTTACTTTCGGGATAAAAAGCAGAAATTCCCCGTATTTTGAAGCAAAATTGCAGAAATTCTCATAATTTTCGGGCAAAAAGGCAGAAATTCTCCTTATTTTGGGGCAAAAAGAGAGAAGATCTTTTTTTTTTTGGGAGCAAACATTCAGAACTTCTCGTTATTTTGGGGAAAATTGCAGAAATTTCTTTTACATTGGGGCAAAATTGCAGAAATTTCCCTTATTTTGGGGCAAAAATCAGAAATTCCCCTTCTTTTGGGGCAAAATTCAAGAAATTTCCTTTATTTTGGGGCAAAATTACAGGAATTTACCTTATTTTGGGGCAAAATTGAAGAAATTTACCTTATTTGGTGCAAAATTGCAGAAATTTCACTTATTTTCAGGTAAAAAGGCTGAAATTTCCTTCATTTTGGGGCAAAAAGGGAGAAATTCCCCTTATTTTGGGGCAAAATTGCAGAAATTTCCCTTATTATTGGGAAAAATTGCAGAAATTTTCCTTATTTTAGGGCAAAATTGCAGAAATTTCACTTATTTCAGAGAAAAATGCAAAAATTGTTCTTATTTTGGGGCAAAAAGGCAGAAATTTCCATTAATTTGTGGCAAAAAGGCAGAAATTCACCTTATTTTGGTGTAAAATGCAGAAATTTCACATATTTCAGGGCAAAAAGGCAGCAATTTCCCTTATTTTGGGGCAAAATTGCAGAAATTTCACTTATTTCAGTGTAATAAGTCAGAAATTCCCCTTATTTTGAGGCAAAAAAGACAGAAATTCCATTTATTTGAGGGAAAAAGACAGAAATTCCACTTATTTAGAGGCAAAAATGCAGAAATTTCCCTTATTTTAGAGCAAAAATGAAGAAATTTCCCTTTTTTATGGCAAAAAGTTATGCATTCCCCTTATTTTCAGGCAAAAAGGCAGAAATTCCCCGTATTTTGGAGCAAAATTGCAGAAATTCCCCTAATTTTGGGGCAAAATGCAGAAATTCCCTTTATTTTGGGGCAAAAATCAGAAATTCCCCTTATTTTGGGGCAAAATTGCAGAAATTTCACTTATTTCAGTGTAATAAGTCAGAAATTCCCCTTATTTTGAGGCAAAAAAGACATAAATTCCCTCTGTTTTGAAGGAAAAAGAAAGAAATTCCACTTATTTAGAGGCAAAAATGAAGAAATTTCTTTTATTTTGGAGCAAAAATGAAGAAATTTCCCTTTTTTTATAGCAAAAAGTTATGCATTCCCCTCATTTTCGGGCAAAAAGGCAGAAATTCCCCGTATTTTGGAGCATAATTGGAGAAATTCCCCTAGTTGTGGTGCAGAAAGACAGAAATTCCCGATATGTTGGGGCAAAAAGACAGAAATTCTCCTTATTTTGGGGCAAAACTCAGAAATTCTACTTATTTTGGGGCAAAATTCCAGAAATTTCCCTTATTTTGGGGCAAATTGCAGAAATTTCACTTATTTTGGGGCAAAATTGCAGAAATTTCACTTATTTCAGGGAGAAAAGGCAGAAATTTTCCTTATTTTGGGCAAAAAGGCAGAAATTCCTAATATTTTCTGGCAAAAATGCAGAAATTCCCTTTATTTTGAGGTAAAAAGGCTGAAATTCCCCTTATTTGGGGGCAAAAAGGCCGAAATTTCCCTTATTTTAAGGCAAAATTGCAGAAATTTCACTTATTTGGAGGCAACAAGACAGAAATTCTCCTTATTTTGGGGCAAAACTTAGAAATTCCACTTATTTTGGGGCAAAATTCCAGAAATTTCCCTTATTTTGGGGCAAAATTGCAGAAATTTCACATATTTCAGGGCAAAAAGGCAGAAATTTCCCTTATTTTGGGGCAAAATTTGCTGAAATTTCACTTATTTCAGTGTAATAAGTCAGAAATTCCCCTTATTTTGAGGCAAAAAAGACAGAAATTCCCTTTGTTTTGAGGGAAAAAGACAGAAATTCCATTTATTTAGAGGCAAGAATGCAGAAATTTCCCTTATTTTTGAGCAAAAATGAAGAAATTTCCCTTTTTTATGGCAAAAAGTTATGCATTCCCCTTATTTTTGGGCAAAAAGGCAGAAATTCCCCGTATTTTGGAGCATAATTGGAGAAATTCCCCTAGTTGTGGTGCAGAAAGACAGAAATTCCCGATATGTTGGGGCAAAAAGACAGAAATTCTCCTTATTTTGGGGCAAAACTCAGAAATTCCACTTATTTCGGGGCAAAATTCCAGAAATTTCCCTTATTTTGGGTCAAAATTGCAGAAATTTCACTTATTTTGGGGCAAAATTGCAGAAATTTCACTTATTTCAGGGAAAAAAGGCAGAAATTTTCCTTATTTTGGGGCAAAAAGGCAGAAATTCCTAATATTTTCTGGCCAAAATGCAGAAATTCCCTTTATTTTGAGGTAAAAATTCTGAAATTCCCCTTATTTGGGGGCAGGAAGGCAGAAATTTCCCTTATTTTGGGGCAAAATTGCAGAAATTTCACTTATTTCAGGGTAATGAGTCAGAAATTTTCCTTATTTTGCGGCAAAAATTACAGATAATCCCTTTGTTTTGGGGGAAAAAGACAGAAATTCCACTTATTTAGAGGCAAAAAAGCAGAAATTCCCTTTATTTTGGAGCAAAAATGAAGAAATTTCCCTTTTTTAAGGCAAAAAGTTATGCATTGTTTATATTTTCAGGCAAAAAGGCAGAAATTCCTCATATTTTGGAGCAAAATTGCAGAAATTCCCCTAATTGTGGGGCAAAAATGCAGAAATTCCTTATATGTTGGGGCAAAAAAACAGAAATTCTCCTTATTTTGGTGCAAAACTCAGAAATTCCACTTATTTTGGGGCAAAATTCCAGAAATTTCCCTTATTCTGGAACAAAATTGCAGAAATTTCACTTATTTTGTGGCAAAATTGCAGAAATTTTACTTATTTCAGGGAAAAAGTTAGAAATTTTCCTTATTTTGGGTCAAATAGGCAGGAATTCCCCTTATTTTGAGGTAAAAAGGCTGAAATTCCCCTTATTTGAGAGCAAAAAGGCAGAAATTTCTCTTATTTTGAGGAAAATTGCAGAAATTTAACTTATTTCAGGGTAATAAGTAAGAAATTCCCCTATTTTGGGGCAAAAAAGACAGAAATTCCCTGTGTTTTGGAGGAAAAGACAGAAATTCCACTTATTTAGAGGCAAAAAGGCAGAAATTTCCCTTATTTTGGAGCAAAAATGAAGAAATTTCTTTTATTTTGGAGCAAAAATGAAGAAATTTCCCTTTTTTTATAGCAAAAAGTTATGCATTCCCCTCATTTTCGGGCAAAAAGGCAGAAATTCCCCGTATTTTGGAGCATAATTGGAGAAATTCCCCTAGTTGTGGTGCAGAAAGACAGAAATTCCCGATATGTTGGGGCAAAAAGACAGAAATTCTCCTTATTTTGGGGCAAAACTCAGAAATTCTACTTATTTTGGGGCAAAATTCCAGAAATTTCCCTTATTTTGGGGCAAATTGCAGAAATTTCACTTATTTTGGGGCAAAATTGCAGAAATTTCACTTATTTCAGGGAGAAAAGGCAGAAATTTTCCTTATTTTGGGCAAAAAGGCAGAAATTCCTAATATTTTCTGGCAAAAATGCAGAAATTCCCTTTATTTTGAGGTAAAAAGGCTGAAATTCCCCTTATTTGGGGGCAAAAAGGCCGAAATTTCCCTTATTTTAAGGCAAAATTGCAGAAATTTCACTTATTTGGAGGCAACAAGACAGAAATTCTCCTTATTTTGGGGCAAAACTTAGAAATTCCACTTATTTTGGGGCAAAATTCCAGAAATTTCCCTTATTTTGGGGCAAAATTGCAGAAATTTCACATATTTCAGGGCAAAAAGGCAGAAATTTCCCTTATTTTGGGGCAAAATTTGCTGAAATTTCACTTATTTCAGTGTAATAAGTCAGAAATTCCCCTTATTTTGAGGCAAAAAAGACAGAAATTCCCTTTGTTTTGAGGGAAAAAGACAGAAATTCCATTTATTTAGAGGCAAGAATGCAGAAATTTCCCTTATTTTTGAGCAAAAATGAAGAAATTTCCCTTTTTTATGGCAAAAAGTTATGCATTCCCCTTATTTTTGGGCAAAAAGGCAGAAATTCCCCGTATTTTGGAGCATAATTGGAGAAATTCCCCTAGTTGTGGTGCAGAAAGACAGAAATTCCCGATATGTTGGGGCAAAAAGACAGAAATTCTCCTTATTTTGGGGCAAAACTCAGAAATTCCACTTATTTCGGGGCAAAATTCCAGAAATTTCCCTTATTTTGGGTCAAAATTGCAGAAATTTCACTTATTTTGGGGCAAAATTGCAGAAATTTCACTTATTTCAGGGAAAAAAGGCAGAAATTTTCCTTATTTTGGGGCAAAAAGGCAGAAATTCCTAATATTTTCTGGCCAAAATGCAGAAATTCCCTTTATTTTGAGGTAAAAATTCTGAAATTCCCCTTATTTGGGGGCAGGAAGGCAGAAATTTCCCTTATTTTGGGGCAAAATTGCAGAAATTTCACTTATTTCAGGGTAATGAGTCAGAAATTTTCCTTATTTTGCGGCAAAAATTACAGATAATCCCTTTGTTTTGGGGGAAAAAGACAGAAATTCCACTTATTTAGAGGCAAAAAAGCAGAAATTCCCTTTATTTTGGAGCAAAAATGAAGAAATTTCCCTTTTTTAAGGCAAAAAGTTATGCATTGTTTATATTTTCAGGCAAAAAGGCAGAAATTCCTCATATTTTGGAGCAAAATTGCAGAAATTCCCCTAATTGTGGGGCAAAAATGCAGAAATTCCTTATATGTTGGGGCAAAAAAACAGAAATTCTCCTTATTTTGGTGCAAAACTCAGAAATTCCACTTATTTTGGGGCAAAATTCCAGAAATTTCCCTTATTCTGGAACAAAATTGCAGAAATTTCACTTATTTTGTGGCAAAATTGCAGAAATTTTACTTATTTCAGGGAAAAAGTTAGAAATTTTCCTTATTTTGGGTCAAATAGGCAGGAATTCCCCTTATTTTGAGGTAAAAAGGCTGAAATTCCCCTTATTTGAGAGCAAAAAGGCAGAAATTTCTCTTATTTTGAGGAAAATTGCAGAAATTTAACTTATTTCAGGGTAATAAGTAAGAAATTCCCCTATTTTGGGGCAAAAAAGACAGAAATTCCCTGTGTTTTGGAGGAAAAGACAGAAATTCCACTTATTTAGAGGCAAAAAGGCAGAAATTTCCCTTATTTTGGAGCAAAAATGAAGAAATTTACCTTTTTATGGCAAAAAGGTATGCATTCCCCTTACTTTCGGGATAAAAAGCAGAAATTCCCCGTATTTTGAAGCAAAATTGCAGAAATTCTCATAATTTTCGGGCAAAAAGGCAGAAATTCTCCTTATTTTGGGGCAAAAAGACAGAAAATCTACTATTTTCGGGAGCAAACAGTCAGAAATTTCCCTTATTTTGGGGCAAAATTGCAGAAATTTCCTTTACATTGGGGCAAAATTGCAGAAATTTCCATTATTTTGGGGCAAAATTGAAGAAATTTCCCTTATTTGGGGCAAAATTGCAGAAATTTCACTTATTTTCAGGTAAAAAGGCTGAAATTTCCTTTATTTTGGGGCAAAAAAGGAGAAATTCCCCTTATTGTGGAGCAAAATTGCAGAAATTTCCCTTATTATGGGGAAATATTGCAGAAATTTCACTTATTTCAGAGAAAAAGAGCAAAATTTTTTCTTATTTTGGGGCAAAAAGGCAGAAATTCCCATTATTTTGGGGCAAAAAATAGAGAAATTCACTTTGTTTTGGGGGAAAAAGACAGAAATTCCACTTATTTAGACGCAAAAAGGCAGAAATTCCCCTTATTTTGGAGCAAAAATGAAGAAATTTACCTTTTTATGGCAAAAAAGTTTGCATTCCCCTTACTTTCGAGATAAAAGCAGAAATTCCCCGTATTTTGAAGCAAAATTGCAGAAATTCTCATAATTTTCGGGCAAAAAGGCAGAAATTCTTTTTATTTGGGGGCAAAAAGACAGAAAATCTCCTTTTTTTGGGAACAAACAGTCAGAAATTTCCCTTATTTTGGGGCACAATTGCAGAAATTTAATTTACATTGGGGCAATATTTCAGAAATTTGCCTTATTTTGGGGGAAAATTGCAGATATTTCACTTATTTCAGGGTAATAAGTCAGAAATTCCCCTTATTTTGGGGCAAAAAAGACAGAAATTCCCTTTGTTTTGGGAGAAAAAGACAGAAATTCCACTTATTTAGAGGCAAAAAGGCAGAAATTCCCTTTATTTTGGAGCAAAAATGAAGAAATTTCCCTTTTTATGGATAAAGGTATGCATTCCCATTATTTTCAGGCAAAAAGGCAGAAATTCCCGTATTTTGGAGCAAAATTGCAGAAATTCTTCTAATTGGGCAAAAATGCAGAAATTCACTATATGTTGGGGCAAAAAGACAGAAATTATCTTTATTTTGGGGCAAAACTCAGAAATTCTACTTATTTGGGGGCAAAATTCCAGAAATTCCCCTTGTTTTGGGAAAAATTGCAAAAATTTCACTTATTTTAGGGCAAAATTGCAGAAATTTCACTTATTTCAGAGAAAAAAGGCAGAAATTTTCATTATTTTGGGTCAAAAAGGCAAAAATTCCTAATATTTTGTGGCAAAAATGCAGAAATTCCCCTTATATTGAGGTGAAAAGGCTGAAATTCCCCTTATTTGGGGGCAAGAAGGCAGAGATTTCCCTAATTTTGGGGCAAAATTTCAGAAATTTTACTTATTTCAGGGTAATAAGTCAGAAATTTTCCTGATTTTGGGGCAAAAAAAACCAGAAAATCTCTTTATTTTGGAGGATAAAACAGAAATTCCACTTAGTTAGAGGCAAAAAAGCAGAAATTCCCCTTATTTTGGAGCAAAAAAGAAGAAATTTCTCTTTTTTAAGGCAAAAAGTTATGCATTCTTCTTATTTTGGGGCAAAATAGCAGGAATTTACCTTATATTGGAGCAAAATTGCAGAAATTTCCCTTATATGTGGCAAAATTGCAGAAATTTCACTTATTTTCAGGTAAAAATGCTGAAATTTTCTTTATTTTGGGGCAAAAAGAGAGAAATTCCCCTTATTATGGGGCAAAATTGCACAAATTTCCCTTATTATAAGGAAATGTTGCAGAAATTTCTCTTAATTTAAAGCAAAATTGCAGATATTTCACTTATTTAAGAGAAAAAAAGCAGAAATTTTTCTTATTTTGAGGCAAAAAGGCAGAAATTACCATTATTTTGGGGCAAAATGCAGAAATTCACCTTAATTTGGGGTAAAATTGCGGAATTTTCACATATTTCAGGGCAAAAAGTCAGACATTTCCCTTATTTTGGGGCAAAAAATACAGAAATTCCCTTTGTTTTGGAAGAAAAAGACAGAAATTCCACTTATTTAGAGGCAAAAATGCAGAAATTCCCCTTATTTTGGAGCAAAAATGAAGAAATTTCCATTTTTTATGGCAAAAAGTTATGCATTTCCCTTATTTTTGGGAAAAAAGGCAGAAATTTCCCGTATTTTGGAGCAAAATTGCAGAAATTCCCCTAATTGTTGGGCAAAAAGGCAGAAATTCCCAATATGTTGGTGCAAAAAGACAGAAATTCTCCTTATTTTGGGGCAAAACTCAGAAATTCCACTTCTTTTGGGGCAAAATTCCAGAAATTTCCCTTATTTTGGGGCAAAATTGCAGAAATTTCACTTATTTTGTGGCACAATTTCAGAAATTTCACTTATTTCAGGGAAAAAAGGCAGAAATTTTTATTATTTTGCGGCAAAAAACCAGAAATTCCAAATATTTTGTGGCAAAAATGCAGAAATTCCTCTTATTTTGAGGTAAAAAGGCTGAATTCCCCTTATTTGGAGGCAAAAAGGCAGAAATTTCCCTTATTTTGAGGCAAAATTGCAGAAATTTCACTTATTTCAGGGTAATGAGTCAGAAATTTTCCTTATTTTGGGGCAAAAAAAGAGAAATTCCCTTTGTTTTGTGGGTAAAAGACAGAAATTCCACTCATTTAGAGGCAAAAAGACAGAAATTCCCCTTATTTTGGAGCAAAAATGAAGAAATTTCATTTTTTATGGCAAAAAGTTATGCATTCCCATTATTTTCGGGCAAAAAGGCAGAAATTCCCCGGATTTTTTAGCAAAATTGTAGAAATTCCCCTAATTTTGGGGCAAAAGGCAGAAATTCCCTTTATTTTGGGGCAAAAATCAGAAAATCCCTTTATTTTGGGGCAAAATTCAAGATATTTCCTTTATTTTGGGGCAAAATTGGAAGAATTTACCTTATTTTGGGGCAAAATTGCAGAAATTTCCCTTATTTGGGGCAAAATTGCAGAAATTTCACTTATTTTCAGGAATAAAGGCTGAAATTTCCTTTATTTTGGGGCAAAAGAAAGAATTTCTTCTTATTTTGGGGCAAAATTGCAGAAATTTCTCTTATTATAGGGAAAACTTGCAGAAATTTTCTTTATTTTAGGGCAAATTGCAGAAATTTCACTTATTTCAGAGAAAAAAAGGCAAAATTTTTCTTATTTTGGGGCAAAAATGCAGAAATTCCCATTATTTTGGGGCAAAAAGGCAGAAATTCGACTTATTTTGGGGTAAAATTGCAGAAATTTCACATATTTCAGGTCAAAAAATCAGAAATTTCCCTTTTTTGGGGGCAAAATTGCAGAAATTTCACTTATTTCATGAAAATAAGTCAGAAATTTCCCTTATTTTGAGGCAAAAAAGACAGAAATTCCCTTTGTTTTGGGGGAAAAAGACAGAAATTCCACTTAGTTAGAGGCAAAAATGCAGAAATTCCGCTTATTTTGGAGCAAAAATGAAGAAATTTCCCTTTTTTATGGCAAAAAGTTATGCATTCCCCTTATTTTTGGGCAAAAAGGTAGAAATTCCCCGTATTTTGGAGCAAAATTGCAAAAATTCCCCTAATTGTGGGGCAAAAAGGCAGAAATTCCCAATATGTTGGGGCCATAAGACAGAAATTCTCCTTATTTTGCGGCAAAACTCATAAATTCCACTTATTTTGGCACAACATTCCAAAATTTCGCTTATTTTGTGGCAAAATTGCAGAAATTTCACTTATTTTGGGGCAAAATTGCAGAAATTTCACTTTTTTCAGGAAAAAAAGGCAGAAATTTTTCTTATTTTGGGGCAAAAATGCAGAAATTCTTAATATTTTGTGGTAAAAATGCAGAAATTCCCCTTATTTTCAGGTAAAAAGGCTGAAATACCTTTTATTTGGGGGCAAAAAGGCAGAAATTTCCCTTATTTTGGGGCAAAAAGACAGAAATTCCCCTTATTTTGTGGCAAAAAGGCAGAAATTTCTTTTATTTCGGGGCAAAATTGCAGAAATTTCACTTATTTCAGGGCATAATTTACAAATTCCTTTTATTTTGGGGCAAAAAGAGAGAAATTCTGTTTATTTTTGGGTAAAAAGGCAGAAATTTCTATTATTTTGAGGTAAAAAGGCAGAAATTCCTCTTATTTTGGGGCAAAAATGAGGAAATTTCCCTTTTTTGTGGCAAAAGTTATACATTCCCCTTACTTTCGTAATAAAAAGCAGAAATTCCCTGTATTATGAAGTAAAATTGCAGAAATTTTCATAATTTTCAGGCAAAAAAGCAGAAATTCTCTTTATTTTTGGGCAAAAGACAGAAAATCTCCTGTTTTCGGCAGCAAACAGTCAGAAATTCCCCTTATTTTGGGGCAGAATTGCAGAAATTACCTTTACATTGTGGCAAAATTGCAGAAATTTCCTTTATTTGGGGGCAAAATTGCAGAAATTTCACTTATTTCAGGGTAATAAGTCTGAAATTCCTCTTATTTTGGGGCAAAAAAGACAGAAATTCCTTTTGTTTGGGGGGAAAAAGACAGAAATTCCACTTATTTAGAGGCAAAAATGCAGATATTACCCTTATTTTTGAGCAAAAATGAAAAAATTTCCCTTTTTTATGGCAAAAGGTTATGCATTCCCTTTATTTTCAGGCAAAAAGGCAGAAATTCCCTGTATTTTGGAGCAAAATTGCAGAAATTTCACTTGTTTCAGAGAAAAAAAGCAAAATTTTTTCTTATTTTGGGGCAAAAAGGTAGAAATTCCCATTATTTTGGGGCAAAAGAGCAGAAATTCACCTTATTTTGGGGTAAAATTGCAGAAATTTCACATATTTCAGGGCAAAAAGACAGAAATTTCCCTTATTTTGGGGCAAAATTGCAGAAATTTCACTTATTTCAGGGTAATAAGTCAGAAATTTTCCTTATTTTGGGGCAAAAACGACAGAAATTCTCTTTGTTTTGGGAAAAAAGACAGAAATTCCACTTATTTAGAGGCAAAAAGGCAGAAATTACCCTTATTTTTGAGCAAAAATGAAAAAATTTCCCTTTTTTATGGCAAAGGTTATGCATTCCCTTTATTTTCGGACAAAAAGGCAGAAATTCCCTGTATTTGGGAGCAAAATTGCAGAAATTTCCCTAATTGTGGTGCAAAAAGGCAGAAATTCCCTATATGTTGGGGCAAAAAGACAGAAATTCTCCTTATTTGGGGCAAAACTCAGAAATTCCACTTATTTTGGGGCAAAATTGCAGAAATTTCCAATATTTTGGGGCAAAATTGCAGAAATTTCACTTATTTCAGGGAAAAAAAGCAGAAATTTTCTTTATTTTGGGGAAAAAGGCTAAAATTCCTAATATTTTGTGGCAAAATTGCAGAAATTCCCCTTATTTTGAGGTAAAAATGCTGAAATTCCCCTTATTTGGGGGCAAAAAGGCAGAAATTTACCTTATTTTGGGGCAAAATTGCAGAAATTTCACTTATTTTCAGGAATAAAGGCTGAAATTTCCTTTATTTTGGGGCAAAAGAAAGAATTTCTTCTTATTTTGGGGCAAAATTGCAGAAATTTCTCTTATTATAGGGAAAACTTGCAGAAATTTTCTTTATTTTAGGGCAAATTGCAGAAATTTCACTTATTTCAGAGAAAAAAAGGCAAAATTTTTCTTATTTTGGGGCAAAAATGCAGAAATTCCCATTATTTTGGGGCAAAAAGGCAGAAATTCGACTTATTTTGGGGTAAAATTGCAGAAATTTCACATATTTCAGGTCAAAAAATCAGAAATTTCCCTTTTTTGGGGGCAAAATTGCAGAAATTTCACTTATTTCATGAAAATAAGTCAGAAATTTCCCTTATTTTGAGGCAAAAAAGACAGAAATTCCCTTTGTTTTGGGGGAAAAAGACAGAAATTCCACTTAGTTAGAGGCAAAAATGCAGAAATTCCGCTTATTTTGGAGCAAAAATGAAGAAATTTCCCTTTTTTATGGCAAAAAGTTATGCATTCCCCTTATTTTTGGGCAAAAAGGTAGAAATTCCCCGTATTTTGGAGCAAAATTGCAAAAATTCCCCTAATTGTGGGGCAAAAAGGCAGAAATTCCCAATATGTTGGGGCCATAAGACAGAAATTCTCCTTATTTTGCGGCAAAACTCATAAATTCCACTTATTTTGGCACAACATTCCAAAATTTCGCTTATTTTGTGGCAAAATTGCAGAAATTTCACTTATTTTGGGGCAAAATTGCAGAAATTTCACTTTTTTCAGGAAAAAAAGGCAGAAATTTTTCTTATTTTGGGGCAAAAATGCAGAAATTCTTAATATTTTGTGGTAAAAATGCAGAAATTCCCCTTATTTTCAGGTAAAAAGGCTGAAATACCTTTTATTTGGGGGCAAAAAGGCAGAAATTTCCCTTATTTTGGGGCAAAAAGACAGAAATTCCCCTTATTTTGTGGCAAAAAGGCAGAAATTTCTTTTATTTCGGGGCAAAATTGCAGAAATTTCACTTATTTCAGGGCATAATTTACAAATTCCTTTTATTTTGGGGCAAAAAGAGAGAAATTCTGTTTATTTTTGGGTAAAAAGGCAGAAATTTCTATTATTTTGAGGTAAAAAGGCAGAAATTCCTCTTATTTTGGGGCAAAAATGAGGAAATTTCCCTTTTTTGTGGCAAAAGTTATACATTCCCCTTACTTTCGTAATAAAAAGCAGAAATTCCCTGTATTATGAAGTAAAATTGCAGAAATTTTCATAATTTTCAGGCAAAAAAGCAGAAATTCTCTTTATTTTTGGGCAAAAGACAGAAAATCTCCTGTTTTCGGCAGCAAACAGTCAGAAATTCCCCTTATTTTGGGGCAGAATTGCAGAAATTACCTTTACATTGTGGCAAAATTGCAGAAATTTCCTTTATTTGGGGGCAAAATTGCAGAAATTTCACTTATTTCAGGGTAATAAGTCTGAAATTCCTCTTATTTTGGGGCAAAAAAGACAGAAATTCCTTTTGTTTGGGGGGAAAAAGACAGAAATTCCACTTATTTAGAGGCAAAAATGCAGATATTACCCTTATTTTTGAGCAAAAATGAAAAAATTTCCCTTTTTTATGGCAAAAGGTTATGCATTCCCTTTATTTTCAGGCAAAAAGGCAGAAATTCCCTGTATTTTGGAGCAAAATTGCAGAAATTTCACTTGTTTCAGAGAAAAAAAGCAAAATTTTTTCTTATTTTGGGGCAAAAAGGTAGAAATTCCCATTATTTTGGGGCAAAAGAGCAGAAATTCACCTTATTTTGGGGTAAAATTGCAGAAATTTCACATATTTCAGGGCAAAAAGACAGAAATTTCCCTTATTTTGGGGCAAAATTGCAGAAATTTCACTTATTTCAGGGTAATAAGTCAGAAATTTTCCTTATTTTGGGGCAAAAACGACAGAAATTCTCTTTGTTTTGGGAAAAAAGACAGAAATTCCACTTATTTAGAGGCAAAAAGGCAGAAATTACCCTTATTTTTGAGCAAAAATGAAAAAATTTCCCTTTTTTATGGCAAAGGTTATGCATTCCCTTTATTTTCGGACAAAAAGGCAGAAATTCCCTGTATTTGGGAGCAAAATTGCAGAAATTTCCCTAATTGTGGTGCAAAAAGGCAGAAATTCCCTATATGTTGGGGCAAAAAGACAGAAATTCTCCTTATTTGGGGCAAAACTCAGAAATTCCACTTATTTTGGGGCAAAATTGCAGAAATTTCCAATATTTTGGGGCAAAATTGCAGAAATTTCACTTATTTCAGGGAAAAAAAGCAGAAATTTTCTTTATTTTGGGGAAAAAGGCTAAAATTCCTAATATTTTGTGGCAAAATTGCAGAAATTCCCCTTATTTTGAGGTAAAAATGCTGAAATTCCCCTTATTTGGGGGCAAAAAGGCAGAAATTTACCTTATTTTGGGGCAAAATTGCAGAAATTTCACTTATTTCAGGGTAATAAGTCAGAAATTTTTCTTATTTTGGGGCAAAATACAGAAAGTCCCTTTGTTTTGGGGGAAAAAGACAGATATTCCACTTATTTAGAGGCAAAAAGGCAGAAATTCCCCTTTTTTTGGAGCAAAAATGAAGAAATTTTCCTTTTTATGGCAAAAAGGTATGCATTCCCAATATTTTTGGGCAAAAAGGCAGAAATTTCCAGTATTTTGGAACAAAATTGCAGAAATTCCCTTAATTTTGGAGCAAAAGGCAGAAATTCCCTTTATTTTGAGGCCAAAATCAGAAATTCTCCATATTTTGGGGCAAAATTCCGGAAATTTCCTTTATTTTGGGGCAAAATTGCAGGAATTTACCTTATTTTGTAGCAAAGTTGCAGAAATTTCCCTTATATGGGGCAAAATTGCAGAAATTTCACTTATATTCAGGTAAAAAGGCTGAAATTCCTTATATTTGGGGGCAAAAAGGCAGAAATTTCCCTTATTTTGGGGCAAAAAGACAGAAATTCTCCTTATTTTGTAGCAAAAAGGCAGAAATTTCTTTTATTTTGGGGCCAAATTGCAGAAATTTCACTTATTTCAGGGCATAATTCAAAAATTCCTTTTATTTTGGGGCAAAAAGACAGAAAATCCATTTATTTTTGGATAAAAAGGCAGAAATTTCACTTATTTTGAGGTAAAAAGGCAGAAATTCCTCTTATTTTGGGGCAAAAATGAAGAAATTTCACTTTTTTTGTGGCAAAAGGTATACCTTCCCCTTACTTTCGGGACAAATAGCAGAAATTTCCCATATTTTGAAGCAAAATTGCAGAAATTCTCCTAATTTTCGGGCAAAAAGACAGAAATTCTCCTTATTTTGGGGCAAAAAGACAGAAAATCTTCTTTTTTCGGGAGCAAACTCTCAGAAATTCCTATTATTTTTGGGCAAAATTGCAGAAATTTCCTTTACATTGGGGCAAAATTGCAGAAATTTCCCTTATTTTAGGGCAAAATTGCAAAAATTTCACTTATTTCAGGGTAATAAGTAAGAAATTCCCCTTATTTTGGGGCAAAAAAGACAGAAATTCCCTTTGTTTTGGGGGAAAAAGACAGAAATTACACTTATTTAGAGGCAAAAAGGCAGAAATTCCTCTTATTTGAAGCAAAAATGAAGAAATTTCTCTTTTTATGGCAAAAAGGTATGCATTGCCATTATTTTCAGGCAAAAAGGCAGAAATTCCCCGTATTTTGGAGCAAAATTGCAGAAATTTCCCTAATTTTGGGGCAAAAGGCAAAAATTTCCTTTATTTTGAGTCAAAAATCAGAAATTCTTCATGTGTTGGGGCAAAATTCTAGAAATTTCCTTTTTTTGGGGTAAAATTACAGGAATTTACCTTATTTTAAGGCAAAATTGCAGAAATTTCCCTTATTTGGGGCAAAATTGCAAAAATTTCACTTATTTTCAGGTAAAAAGGCTGAAATTTCCTTTATTTTAAGGCAAAAAGAGAGAAATTCCCTTTATTTTGGGGAAAAAAGGCAGAAATTCACCGTATTTTGGGATAAAATTGCAGAAATTTCACATATTTCAGGGCAAAAAGGCAGAAATTTCCCTTATTTTGCTGCAAAATTGCAGAAATTTCACTTATTTAAAAGTAATAAATCAGAAATTCCACTTATTTTGGGGCAAAAAAGACAGTAATTCCCTTTGTTTTGGGGGAAAAAGACAGAAATTCCACTTATTTAGAGACAAAAAGGCAGAAATTCCCCTTATTTTGAAGCAAAAATGAAGAAATTTCCCTTTTTATGGCAAAAAGGAATGCATTCCCCTTACTATTGGGAAAAAGCAGAAATTCCCCGTATTTTGAAGCAAAATTTAAGAAATTTTCAAAATTTTCGGCCACAAAGGAAGAAATTCTCTATATTTTGTGGCAAAAAGGCAGAAATTTCTTTATTTTGGGGCCAAATTGCAGTAATTTCACTTATTTCAGGGCATAATTCAAAAATTCCTTTTATTTTGGGGCAAAAAGACAGAAAATCTGTTTATTTTGGGGGAAAAACACAGAAATTCCACTTATTTAGAGGCAAAAAGGCAGAAATTCCCTTTATTTCGGAGCAAAAATGAAGAAATTTCCCTTTTTATGGCAAAAAGGTATGCCTTCCCATTATTTTCGGGCAAAAAGGCAGAAATTCCCTGTATTTGGAGCAAAATTGCAGAAATTCCCCTAATTTTGTAACAAAAGGCAGAAATTCCCTTTATTTTGGGGCAAAAATCAGAAATTCCCTTTATTTTGGGAAAAAAATTCCTAAAATTTCCTTTACACTGGGGCAAAATTGAAGAAATTTCCCTTATTTGGGGCAAAAGTGCAGAAATTTCAGTTATTTTCAGGTAAAAAGGCTGAAATTTCCTTTATTTTGGGGCAAAAAGGGAGAAATTCCCCTTATTTATGGGCAAAATTGCAGAAATTTCTCTTATTATGGGATAAAATTGCAGAGATTTCCCTTATTTTTGGGCAAATTTGCAGAAATTTCACTTATTTCAGAGAAAAAAAGCAAAAATTTTTCTTATTTTGGGGCAAAAAGGCAGAAATTCCCATTATTTTGGGGCAAAAAGGCAGAAATTCACCTTATTTTGGGGTAAAATTGCAGAAATTTCCCATATTTCAGGTCAAAAAGGCAGAAATTTTTTTTATTTTGGGGCAAAATTGCAGAAATTTTACATATTTCAGGGTAATAAGTCAGAAATTCCCCTTATTTTGGGGCAAAAAAGACAGAAATTCCCTTTGATTTGAGGCAAAAGAGAAGAAATTCCACTTATTGAGAAGCAAAAAGGCAGAAATTCCCCTAATTTTGCAGCAAAAATAAAGAAATTTCTCTTTTTTATGACAAAAGGTTATGCATTCCCTTTATTTTCAGGCAAAAAGGCAGAAATTCTGCGTATTTTGGAGGAAAATTGCAGAAATTCCCCTAATTGTGGTGCAAAAATGCAGAAATTCCCTATATGTTGGGGTAAAAAGACAGAAATTCTTTTTATTTGGGGCAAAACTCAGAAATTCCACTTATTTTGGGGCAAAATTGCAGAAATTTCACTTATTTTGGGGCAAAATTGCAATAATTTCTCTTATTTCAGGGTAAAAAGGCAGGAATTTTCCTTATTTTAGGGAAAAAGGCAGAAATTCCTAATATTTTGTGGCAAAAATGCAAAAATTCCCCTTATTTTGAGGTAAAAATGCTGAAATTCCCCTTATTTGAGGGCAAAAAGACAGAAATTCCCCTTATTTTGGGGCAAAAAAGACAGAAATTCCCATTGTTTTGGGGGAAAAAGACAGAAATTCCACTTATTTAGAGGCAAAAAGGCAGAAATTCCCCTTTTTTTGGAAAAAAATGAAGAACTTTCCCTTTTTATGGCAAAAAGGTATGCATTCCCATTATTTTCGGGCAATAGGGCAGAAATTCCCCGTATTTTGGAGCAAAATTGCAGAAAATCCCTTAATTTTGGGGCAAAAGGTAGAAATTCCCTTTATTTTGGGGCCAAAATCAGAAATTCCCCTTAATTTGGGGCAAAATTCAAGAAATTTCCTTAATTTTGGGGCAAAATTGCAGGAATTTACCTTATTTTGGAGCAAAATTGCAGAAATTTCCATTATATGGGGCAAAATTACAGAAATTTCACTCATTTTCAGGTAAAAAGGCTGAAATTTCCTTTATTTTGGGGCAAAAAAGGAGAAATTCCCCTTATTTTTGAGCAAAATTGCAGAAATTTCTCTTATTATGGAGAAATATTGCAGAAATTTCCATTAATTTATAGCAAAATTGCAGAAATTTTACTTATTTCAGAGAAAAAAAGCAAAAATTTTTTTTATTTTGGAGCAAAAAGGCTTAATTTCCAATATTTTGCGGCAAAAAGGAAGAAATTCACCTTATTTTGGGGTAAAATTGCAGAAATTTCACATATTTCAGGGTAAAAAGGCAGAAATTTCTCATATTTTGTGGCAAAAAATACAGAAATTCCCTTTGTTTTAAGGGAAAAAGAAAGAAATTCCACTTATTTAGAGGCAAAAAGGCAGAAATTCCCATTATTTTGGAGCAAAAATGAAGAAATTTCTCTTTTTTATGGCAAAAAGTTATGCATTCCCTTTATTTTCGGGCAAAAAGGCAGAAATTCCCCATATTTTGGAGCAAAATTGCAGAAATTCCCCTAATTGTGGGGCAAAAATGCTGAAATTCCCCATATGTTAGGGCAAAAATACAGAATTTCTCCATATTTTGGGGCAAAACTAAGAAATTCCAATTCTTTTGGGGCAAAATTCCCGAAATTTCCCTTATTTTGGGGCAAAATTTCAGAAATTCCTCTCAATTTGAGGTAAACAGGCTGAAATTCCCCTTATTTGGGGAAATTGCAGAAATTTCACTTATTTCAGGGTAATGAGTCAGATTTCCCATTATTTTGGGGCAAAAAAGAAAGAAATTCCCTTTGTTTTGTGGGAAAAAGACAGAAATTCCACTTATTTAGCGGCAAAAAGTCAGAAATTCCCCTTATTTTTGAGCAAAAATGAAGAAATTTCATTTTTTACAGCAAAAAGGTATGCATTTCCATTATTTTCGGGCAAAAAGGCAGAAATTCCTTGTATTTTGGAGCAAAATTGCAGAAATTCCCCTAATTTTGGGGCAAAAGGCAGAAATTCCCTTTATTTTGGGGCAAAAATCAGAATCCCTTTATTTTGGGGCAAAATTCAAGAAATTTCCTTTATTTTGGGGCAAAATTGCAGGAATTTACCTTATTTTGGGGCAAAATTGCAGAAATTTCCCTTATTTGGGGCAAAATTGCAGAAATTTCACTTATTTTCAGAAAAAAAGGCTAAAATTTCCTTTATTTTGGGGCAAAAAATGAGAAATTCCCCTTATTTTGGGGCAAAATGGCAGAAATTTCCCTTATTATGGGGAAAAATTGCAGAAATTTTCCTTATTTTAGGGCAAAATTGCAGAAATTTAACTTATTTCAGAGAAAAAAAGCAAAAATTTTTCTTATTTTTGTGCAAAAAGGCAGAAATTCCCATTATTTTGGGGCAAAAATGCAGAAATTCGACTTATTTTGTGGTAAATTTGAAGAAATTTCACATATTTCAGGGCAAAAAGGCAGAAATTTCCCTTATTTTGAGGCAAAATTGCAGAAATTTCAATTATTTCATGGTAATAAGTCAGAAATTCCCCTTATTTTGGGGCAAAAAAGACAGAAATTCCCTTTGTTTTGGGGGAAAAAGACAGAAATTCCACTTATTTAGAGGCAAAAAGGCAGAAATTCCCTTTATTTTGGAGCAAAAATGAAGAAATTTCCCTTTTTTAATGGCAAAAAGTTATGCATTCCTCTTATTTTCGGGCAAAAAGGCAGAAATTCCCTGTATTTTGGAGCAAAATTGCAGAAATTCCCCTAATTTTGAGGCAAAAAGGCAGAAATTCCCAATATGTTGGGGCAAAAAGACAGAAATTCTCCTTATTTTGGGGCATAACTCAGACATTCCACTTATTTTGGGGCAAAATTCCAAAATTTCGCATATTTTGGAGCAAAATTGCAGAAGTTTCTCTTATTTTGGGGCAAAATTGCAGAAATTTCACATATTTCAGGGAAAAAAGGCAGAAATTTTCCTTATTTTAAGGCAAAAATGCAGAAATTCTTAATATTTTGTGGCAAAAATGCAGAAATTCCCCTTTTTTGAGGTAAAAAGGCTGAAATTCTGTTTATTTTTGGGTAAAAAAGCAGAAATTTCACTTATTTTGAGGTAAAAATGCAGAAATTTCTCTTATTTTGGGGAAAAATGAAGAAATTTCTCTTTTTTGTGGCAAAAGGTATACATTCCCCTTACTTTCGAATTAAAAAGCAGAAATTCCCCGTATTTTGAAGAAAAATTGCAGAAATTCACCTAATTTTTGGGCAAAAAGACAGAAATTCTCCTTATTTTGGAGCAAAAAGACAGAAAATCTTCTTTTTTCGGGAGCAAATTGTCAGAAATTTCCCTTATTTTGGGGCAAAATTGCAGATATTTCCTTTACATTGGGGCAAAATTGCAGAAATTTCACTTATTTTAGGGTAATAAGTAAGAAATTCCTCTTATTTTGGGGCAAAAAAGACAGAAATTCTCTTTGTTTTGGGAGAAAAAGACCGAAATTCCACTTATTTAGAGGCAAAAAAGCAGAAATTACCGTTATTTTTGAGCAAAAATAAAAAAATTTTCCATTTTTAGGGCAAAAAGTAATGCATTACCCTTATTTTCGGGCAAAAAGACAGAAATTCTCCGTATTTTGGAGCAAAATTGCAGGAATTCCCCTAATTGTGGGGTAAAAAGGCAGAAATTCCCTATATATTGGGGCAAAAACACAGAAATTCTTCTTATTTTAAGGCAAAACTCAGAAATTCCACTTATTTTGGGGAAAAATTCCAGAAATTTCCCTTATTTTGGGGCAAAATTGCAGAAATTTCCTTTAATTTGGGGCAAAATTGCAGAAATTTCACTTATTTCAGAGAAAAAAAAAAACAAAAATTTTTCTTATTTTGGACAAAAAGGCAGAAATTCCCATTATTTTAGGGCAAAAATGCAGAAATTCACCTTATTTTGGGGGTAAAATTGCAGAAATTTCACATATTTCAGGGCAAAAAGGCAGAAATTTCTTTTATTTTGGGGCAAAATTGTAGAAATTTCACTTATTTTGGGGCAAAATTGCAGAAATTTCACTTATTTGAGGGAAAAAAGGCAGAAATTTTCCTTAATTTGGGGCAAAAATGCAGAAATTCTTAATATTTTGTGGCAAAAATGCAGAAATTCCCTCCAATTTTGAGGTAAAAACGCTGAAATTCCCCTTATTTGGGGGCAAAAAGGCAGAAATTTCCCTTATTTTGGGGCAAAAAGACTGTAATTCTCCTTATTTTGTGGCAAAATGGCAGAAATTTCTTTTATTTTGGGGCAAAATTGCAGAAATATCACTTATTTCAGGGCATAATTCAAAAATTCCTATTATTTTGAGGCAAAAGTACAGAAATTCCATTTATTTTTGGGTAAAAAGGGAGAAATTCAATTATTTTGAGGTAAAAAGCAGAAATTCCTTTTATTTTGGGGCAAAAATAAAGAAATTTCCCTTTTTTGTGGCAAAAGGTATACATTCCCCTTACTTTCGGGATAAAAAGCAAAAATTCCCCATATTTTGAAGCAAAATTGCAGAAATTTTCATAATTTTCGGGCAAAAAAGCAGAAATTCTCCTTATTTTGGGGCAAAAAGACAGAAAATCTCTTTTTTTCGGGAGCAAACAGTCAGAAATTCCTCTTATTTTGGGGCAAAATTGCAGAAATTTCCTTTACACTGTGGCAAAATTGCAGAAATTTCCCTTATTTTGGGGCAAAATTGCAGAAATTTCACTTATTTCAGGGTAATAAGTCAGAATTTTCCCTTATTTTGGGGCAAAAAAGACAGAAATTCCCTTTGTTTTGGGAGAAAAAGACAGAAATTCCACATAGTTAGAGGCAAAAATTCAGAAATTCCCCTTATTTTGGAGCAAAATTGCAGAATTCCCAAATTTTGGGGCAAAAGGCATAAATTCCCGTTATTTTGGGGCGAAAATCTGAAATTCTCCTTATTTTGGGGCAAAAATAAAGAAATTTCTTTTATTTTGGGGCAAAATTGCAGGAATTTACCTTATTTTGGTGCAAAATTGCACAAATTTCCCATATTTGGTGCAAAATTGCAGAAAATTCAGATATTTTATAGTAAAAAGGCTGAAATTTTCTTTATTTTGGGGCAAAAAAGAAGAAATTCCCCTTATTTTTGGGCAAAATTGCATAAATTTCCCTTGTTATGGGAAAAAATTGCAGAAATTTCCCTTATTTTAGGGCAAAATTGCAGAAATTTCACTTATTTCGGAGAAATAAAGCAAAAATGTTTTTTATTTTGAAGCAAAAAGACAGAAATTTCCATTATTTTAGGGCAAAAAGGCAGAAATTCACCTTATTTTGGGGTAAAATTGCAGAAATTTCACATATTTCAGGGCAAAAAGGCAGAAATTTCCCTTATTTTGGGGCAAAATTGCAGAAATTTCACTTATTTCAGGGTAATAAGTCAGAAATTCCCCTTGTTTTGGGGCAAAAAAAACAGAAATTCCACATATTTAGAGGCAAAAGGGCAGAAATTCCCCTTATTTTGGAGCAAAAATTAAGAAATTTCCCTTTTTTATGGCAAAAAGTTATGCATTTCCCTTATTTTTGGGAAAAAAGGCAGAAATTCCCCGTAATTTGGAGCAAAATTGCAGAAATTCCCCTAATTGTGGGGCAAAAAGGCAGAAATTCACTGTATGTTGGGGCAAAAAGACAGAAATTCTCCTTATTTTGGGGCAAAACTCAGAAATTCCACTTCTTTTAGGGCAAAATTCCAGAAATTTCCCTTATTTTGGGGCAAAATTGCAGAAATTTTACTTATTTTGGGGCAAAATTGCAGAAATTTCACTTATTTCAGGGAAAAAAGGCAGAAATTTTCCTTATTTTGGGGCAAAAAAACAGAAATTCCTAATATTTTGTGGCAAAAATGCAGAAATTCCTCTTATTTTGAGGTAAAAAGGCTGAATTCCCCTTATTTGGGGGCAAAAAGGCAGAAATTTCCCTTATTTTGGGGTATAATTGCAGAAATTTCACTTATTTCAGTGTAATATGTCAGAAATTCCCCTTATTTTGGGGCAAAATAGAGAGAAATTCCATTTGTTTTGTGGGAAAAAGACAGAAATTCCACTTATTTAGAGGCAAAAAGGCAGAAATTCCATTTATTTTGGAGCAAAAATGAAGAAATTTCATTTTTTTTGGCAAAAAGGTATGCATTCCCATTATTGTCGGGCAAAAAGGCAGAAATTCCCCGTATTTTGGAGCAAAATTGCAGAAATTCCCCTAATTTCGGGGCAAAAGGCAGAAATTTTCTTTATTTTGGGGCAAAAATCAGAAAATCCCTCTATTTTGGGGCAAAATTCAAGAAATTTCCTTTATTTTGGGCCAAAATACAGGAATTTACCTTATTTTGGAGCAAAATTGCAGAAATTTCCCTTATTTGGGGCAAAATTGCAGAAATTTCCCTTATTTTGGGCCAAAATTGCAGAAATTTCACTTATTTCAGTGTAATAAGTCAGAAATTCCCCTTATTTTGAGGCAAAAAAGAAAGAAATTCCCTTTGTTTTGGGGGGAAAAGAGAAATTTCACTTAGTTAGAGGCAAAAATGCAGAAATTCCCCTTATTTTGGAGCAAAAATGAAGAAATTTTCCTTTTTATGGCAAAAAGATATGCATTTCCATTATTTTCGGGCAAAAAAGCAGAAATTCCCCGTATTTTGGAGCAAAATTGCAGAAATTCCCAAATTTTGGGGCATAAGGCAGAAATTCCCCTTATTTTGGGGCAAAATTCAAAAATTTCCTTTATTTTGGCGCAAAATTGAAAGAATTTATCTTATTTTGGTGCAAAATTGCAGAAATTTCCCTTATTTGGGGCAAAATTGCAGAAAATTCACTTATTTTCAGGTAAAAAAGCTGAAATTTCCTCTATTTTGAGACAAAAAGGGAGAAATTCCCCTTATTTTGGGGCAAAATTGCAGAAATTTCCCTTGTTATGGGAAAAATTGCAGAAATTTCCCTTATTTTAGGGCAAAATTGCAAAAATTTCACTTATTTCTGAGAAAGAAAGCAAAAACTGTTTCTTATTTTGGGGCAAAAAGGCAGAAATTCCCATTATTTTAGGGCAAAAAGGCAGAAATTCACCTTATTTAGGGGTAAAATTGCAGAAATTACACATATTTCAGGGCAAAAAGGAAGAAATTTCCCTTATTTTGGGACAAAATTGCAGAAATTTCACATATTTCAGGGCAAAAAAGCAGAAATTTCCCTTATTTTGGGGCAAAAATACAGAAATTCCCGTTGTTTTGGGGGGAAAAGACAGAAATTCCACTTATTTAGAGGAAAAAGGCAGAAATTCCCCTTATTTTGGAGCAAAAATGAAGAAATTTCCCTTTTTTGTGGCAAAAAGTTATGCATTTCTCTTATTTTTGAGAAAAAAGGCAGAAATTCCTCAAATTTTGGAGCAAAATTGCAGAAATTCCCCTAATTGTGGGGCAACAAGGCAGAAATTCCCTATATGTTGGGGTAAAAAGACAGAAATTCTGCTTATTTTTGGGCAAAACTCAGAAATTCCACTTCTTTTGGGGCATAATTCCAGAAATTTCCCTTATTTTGACGAAAAATTGCAGAAATTTCACTTATTTTGGGGCAAAATTGCAGAAATTTCACTTATTTCAGGCAAAAGATGCAGAAATTTTCCTTATTTTGGGCAAAAAACCAGAAATTCCTAATATTTTGTGGCAAAAATGCAGAAATTCCTTTTATTTTGAGGTAAAAAGGCTGAATTCCCCTTATTTGGGGGCAAAAAGGCAGAAATTTCCCTTATTTTGGGGCAAAATTGCAGTAATTTCACTTATTTCAGGGTAATAATTCAGAAATTCCCCTTATTTTGGGGCAAGAAAGACAGAAATTCCCTTTGTTTTGGGGGAAAAAGACAGAAATTCCACTTATTTAGAGGCAAAAAGGCAGAAATTCCCCTTATTTTGGAGCAAAAATGAAGAAATTTCATTTTTTATGGCAAAAAAGTATGCATTCCAATTATTTTCCGGAAAAAAGGCAGAAATTCCCCGTATTTTGGAGCAAAATTGCAGAAATTTCCCTAATTTTTGAGCCAAAGGCAGAAATTCCCTTTATTTTGGGGCAAAAATCAGAAAATCCCTTCATTTTGGGGCAAAATTCAAAAAATTTCCTTAATTTTGGGGCAAAATTGAAGGAATTTACCTTATTGTGTGGAAAAATTGCAGAAATTTTCCTTATTTTAGGGCAAAATTGCAGAAATTTCACTTATTTCAGAGAAAAAAAGCAAAAATTTTTCTTATTTTGGGGCAAAAAGGCAGAAATTCGACTTATATTGGGGTAAAATTTCAGAAATTTCACATATTTCAGGGTAAAAATGCAGAAATTTTTCTTATTTTTGGGCAAAATTGCAGAAATTTCACTTATTTCATGGTAATAAGTAAGAAATTCCCCTTATTTTGGGGCAAAAAAGACAGAAATTCCCTTTGTTTTGGGGGAAAAAGACAGAAATTCCACTTATTTAGAGGCAAAAAGGCAGAAATTCCCCTTATTTTGGAGCAAAAATGAAGAAATTTCCCTTTTTTATGGCAAAAAGTTATGCATTCCCCTTATTTTCGGGCAAAAAGGCAGAAATTCTCTGTATTTTGGAGCAAAATTGCAAAAATTCCTATAATTGTGGGGTAAAAAGGCAGAAATGTTCAATATGTTGGGGCAAAAAGACAGAAATTCTCCTTATTTTGAGGAATAACTCAGAAATTCCACATATTTTGGTGCAAAATTCCAAAATTTCGCTTATTTTGGGGCAAAATTGAAGAAATTTCACTTATTTTGGGGCAAAATTGCAGAAATTTCACTTATTTTAGGGAAAAAAGGCAGAAATTTTTTTTTATTTTGGGGCAAAAATGCAGAAATTCTTAATATTTTGTGGCAAAAATGCAGAAATTCCCCTTATTTTGTGGTAAAAAGGCTGAAATTCCTTTTATTTGGGGGCAAAAAGGCAAAAATTTCCCTTATTTTGGGGCAAAAAGACAGAAATTTTGTTTATTTTTGGGTAAAAAGGCAGAAATTTCACTTATTTTGGGGTAAAAGGCAGAAATTCCTCTTATTTTGGGGCAAAAATGAAGAAATTTCTCCTTTTTGTGGCAAAAGGTATACATTCCCCTTACTTTCGGGATAAAAAGCAGAAATTCCCCGTATTTTGAAGCAAAATTGCAGAAATTCTCCTAATTTTCGGGCAAAAAGACAGAAATTCTTCTTATTTTGTGTCAAAAACACAGAAAATCTTCTTTTTTCGGGATCAAACTGTCAGAAATTCCCCTTATTTTTGGGGCAAAATTGCAGAAATTTCCTTTATTTTGGGGCAAAATTGCAGGAATTTACCTTATTTTGGGGCAAAATTGCAGAAATTTCACTTATTTCAGGGTAATAAGTCAGAAATTCCCCTTATTTTGGGGCAAAAAAGAAAGAAATTCCCTTTGTTTTGGGGGAAAAAGACAGAAATTCCACTTATTTAGAGGCAAAAAGGCAGAAATTCCCCTTATTTTGGAGCAAAAATGAAGAAATTTCTCTTTTTATGGCAAAAAGGTATGCATTCCCATTATTTTCAGGCAAAAAGGCAGAAATTCCCCGTATTTTGGAGCAAAATTGCAGAAATTCCCCTAATTTTGGGACAAAAGAAGAAATTCCCTTTATTTTAGGGCAAAAATCAGAAATTCCCCATATTTTGGGGGAAATTCTAGAAATTTCCATTTTTGGGGGGCAAAATTACAGGAATTTACCTTAATTTGGGGCAAAATTGCAGAAATTTCCCTTATTTGGGGCAAAATTGCAGAAATTTCACGTATTTTCAGGTAAAAAGGCTGAAATTTCCTATATTTTGGGGCAAAAAGAAAGAAATTCCCTTTATTTTGGGGCAAAATTGCAAACATTTCCCTTATTATAGAAAAAAATTGCAGAAATTTCCCTTATTTTAGGGCAAAATTGCAGAAATTTCACTTATTTCAGAGAAAAAAAGCAAAATTTTTTCTTATTTTGGGGCAAAAAAGCAGAAATTCCCATAATTTTAGAAAAAAAGGCAGAAATTCATCGTATTTTAAGGTAAAATTGCAGAAATTTCACATATTTTAGGGCAAAAAGGCAAAAATTTCCCTTATTTTGGGGCAAAATTGCAGAAATTTCACTTATTTTAGGGTAATAAGTCAGAAATTCCCCTCATTTTGGTGCAAAAAAGACAGAAATTTGCTTTGTTTGGGGGAAAAACAAAGAAATTCCATTTATTAAGAGGCAAAAAGGAAGAATTTCTCCTTATTTTGGAGCAAAAATGAAGAAATTCCCCTAATTGTGGGGCAAAAAAGCAGAATTTCCCTATATGTTGGGGCAAATAGACAGAAATTCTCCTTATTTTGGGGCAAAACTAAGAAATTCCACTTATTTGGAAGAAAAATTCCAGAAATTTCCTTAATTTTGGGGCAAAATTGCAAAAATTTCACTTATTTTGGGGCAAAATTGCAGAAATTTCACTTATTTCTGATAAAAAAAGCAAAAATTTTTCTCATTTTTGGTGCAAAAAACAGAAATTCCCATTATTTTGAGGCAAAAAAGCAGAAATTCACCTTATTTTGGGGTAAAATTGCAGAAATTTCACATATTACAGGGAAAAAAGCAGCAATTTCCTTTATTTTGGGGCAAAATTGGAGAAATTTCACTTATTTCAGGGAAAAAAGGCAGAAAATTGCCTTATTTTAGGGTAAAAATGCATAAATTCTTAATATTTTGTGGCAAAAATGCAGAAATTCCCCTTATTTTGAGGTAAAAAGGCTGAAATTCCCCTTATTTGGGGGCAAAAAGGCAGAAATTTCCCTTATTTTGGGGCAAAAAGAGAGTAATTCCCCTTATTTTGTGGCAAAAACGCAGAAATTTCTTTTATTTTGGGGCAAAATTGCAGAAATATCACTTATTTCAAGGAATAATTCAAAAATTCCATTTATTTTGGGGCAAAAAGACAGAAATTCTCCATATTTTGGGGCAAAACTCAGAAATTCCACTTATTTTGGGGCAAAATTCCAGAAATTTCCTTTATTTTGGGGCAAAATTGCAGAAATTTCACTTATTTTGTCGCAAAATTGCAGAAATTTCACTTATTTCAGGAAAAAAGGCAGAAATTTTCTTTATTTTGAGGCAAAAATGCAGAAATTCTTAAAATTTTGTGGCAAAAATGCAGAAATTCCCCTTATTTTGAGGAAAAAGGGCGAAATTCTTATTATTAGGGGGCAAAAAAGCAGAAATTTCCCTTATTTTGGGGCAAAAAGATAAAAATTCCCCTTATTTTGTGGCAAAAAGGCAGAAATTTCTTTTATTTTGGGGCAAAATTGCAGAAATTTCACTTATTTCAGGGCATTATTCAAAAATTCCTTTAATTTTGGGGCAAAAAGACAGAAATTTCGTTTATTTTTGGGTATTAAGGCAGAAATTTCCCTTATTTTGATGTAAAAAGGCAGAAATTCCTCTTATTTTGGGGCAAAAAATGAAGAAATTTTCCTTTTTTGTGGTAAAAGGTATACATTCCCCTTACTTTCGGGATAAAAAGCAGAAATTCCTTGTATTTTGAAGCAAAATTTCAGAAATTCTCATAATTTTCAGGTAAAAAGGCAGAAATTCCCCTAATTTTGGGGCATAAGAAGAAATTCCCTTTATTTTGACACAAAAATCAGAAATTCCCCATCTTTTGGAGCAAAATTCAAGAAATTTCCTTTATTTTGGGGCAAAATTGCAGGAATTTACCTTATTTTGGGGCAAAATTGCAGAAATTTCCATTATTTGGGGCAAAATTGCAAAAATTTCACTTATTTTCAGGTAAGGCTGAAATTTCCTTTTTTTCGGGCAAAAAGGGAGAAATTCCCCTTATTTTGGGGCAAAATTGCAGAAATTTCCCTTATTATGGGAAATATTGCAGAAATTTTTCTTAATTTAAGGCAAAATTGCAGAAATTTCACTTATTTCAGAGAAAAAAAAGCAAAAATTTTTCTTATTTTGGGGCAAAAAGGCAGAAATTCTTATTATTTTGGGGCAAAAAGGCAGAAATTCACCTTATTTTGGGGTGAAATTGCAGAAATTTTAAATATTTCAGGGAAAAAGGCAGAAATTTTCCTTATTTTGGGGCAAAAAAGACAGAAATTCCCTTTGTTTTGGGCAAAAAAAGACAGAAATTCTACGTATTTAGAGGCAAAAAGGCAGAAATTCCCTTTGTTTGGAGCAAAAATGAAGAAATTTTCCTTTTTTATGGGAAAAAGTTATGCATTCTTCTTATTTTCGGGCAAAAAGGCAGAAATTCCCCGTATTTTGGAGCAAAATTGCTAAAATTCCCATAATTGTGGGGCAAAAATGCAGAAATTCCCTATATGTTGGGGCACAAAGACAGAAATTCTCCTTATTATGGGGCAAAACTCAGAAATTCCACTTATTTTGGGGCAAAATTCCAAAAATTTCCCTTTTTGGGGCAAAATTGCAGAAATTTCACTTATTTTGGGGCAAAATTGCAGAATATTGACTTATTTCAGGAAAAAAAGACAGAAATTTTCCTTATTTTGGGGCAAAAAAGCAGAAATTCCTAATATTTTGTGGCAAAAATGCAGAAATTCCCCTTATTTTGAGGTGAAAAGTTTGAAATTCCTTTTATTTGGGGGCAAAAAGGTAGAAATTTCCCTTATTTTGGGACAAAATTGCAGAAATTTCACTTATTTCAGGATAATAAGTCAGAAAATTTCCTTATTTTGGGGCAAAAAATACAGAAAATCCCTTTGTTTTGGAGGAAAAAGACAGAAATTCCACTTATTTAGAGGCAAAAAAGCAGAAATTCCCCTTATTTTGGAGCAAAAAAGAAGAAATTTCCCTTTTTTAAGGCAAAAAGGTATGCATTGTTTTTGTTTACAGGCAAAATGGCAGAAATTTCCCGTATTTTGGAGCAAAATTGCAGAAATTCCATTAATTGTGGGGCAAAAATGCAGAAATTCCTTATATGTTGGGGCAAAAAGACAGAAATTCTCCTTATTTTGCGGCAAAACTCAGAAATTCCACTTATTTTGGGGCAAAATTCCAGAAATTTCCCTTATTCTTGGGCAAAATTGCAGCAATTTCCCTTATTTTGGGGCAAAAAGCAGAAATTCTCCTTATTTTGAGGTAAAAAGGCTGAAATTCCCTTTATTTGGGTGCAAAAAGGCAGAAATTTCTCTTATTTTGGGGCAAAATTGCAGAAATTTCCCTTATTCTTGGGCAAAATTGCAGAAATTTCCCTTTTTTGGAGCAAAATTTTAGAAATTTCACTTATTTCAATGAAAAAAGGCAGAAATTTCCCTTATTTTGGGGCAAAAAGCAGAAATACTCCTTATTTTGAGGTAAAAAGGCTGAAATTCCCTTATTTGGGGGCAAAAAGGCAGAAATTTCCCTTATTTTGGGGCAAAATTGCAGAAATTTCACTTATTTCAGGGTAATAAGTCAGAAATTCCCTTTATTTTGGGGCAAAAAAAACCCAGAAATTCCCTTTTTTTTGCGGAAATGACAAAAATTCCACTTATTTAGAGGAAAAAGGCAGAAATTTCCCTTATTTTGGAGCAAAAATGAAGAAATTTACCTTTTTATGGCAAAAAGGTATGCATTCCCATTTTTTTCGGGCAAAAAGGCAGAAATTCCCTGTATTTTGGAGCAAAATTGCAGAAATTCCCCTAATTTTGGGGCAAAAGCCAGAAATTCCCTTTATTTTGGGGCAAAAATCAGAAATTCCCATTATTTTGGGGCAAAATTCCAGAAATTTTCTTTATTTTGGGGCAAAATTGCAGGAATTTACCTTATTTTGGGGCAAAATTGCAGAAATTTTCTTTATTTGTGGCAAAATTGCAGAAATTTTACTTATTTTCAGGTAAAATGGCTGAAATTTCCTTTATTTTGGGGCAAAAAGGAGAAATTCCCTTTTTGGGGGCAAAATTGCAGACATTTCCCTTATTATAGAATAATAATTGCAGAAATTTCCCTTTTTGGGGGCAAAATTGCAGACATTTCCCTTATTATAGAATAATAATTGCAGAAATTTCCCTTTTTTTAGGGCAAAATTGCAGAAATGTCACTTATTTCAGAGAAAATTTTTTTTTTCTTATTTTAGGGCAAAAAGGCAGAAATTCCCATTATTTTGGGGGAAAAAGGAGGAAATTCACCGTATTTTGGGGTAAAATTGCAGAAATTTCACATATTTCAGGGCAAAAAGGCAGAAATTTCCCTTATTTTAGGGTAATAAATCAGAAATTCCCTTTATTTTGGGGCAAATAAGACAGGAATTTCCTTTGTTTTGGAGGAAAAAGACAGAAATTCCACTTATTTAGAGGCAAAAAGGCAGAAATTCCCCTTATTTTGGAGCAAAAATGAAGAAATTTTCCATTTTTATGGCAAAAAGTTATGCATTCCCTTTATTTTCGGGCAAAAAGACAGAAATTCCTCGTATTTTGGAGCAAAATTGCAGAAATTCCCCTAATTGTGGGGCAAAAAGGCAGAAATTCCTTATATGTTATGGCAAAAAGACAGAAATTCTCCTTATTTTGGGGCAAAACTCAGAAATTTCATTTATTTTGGGGCAAAATTCAAGAAATTTCACTTATTTTGGGGCAAAATTGCAGAAATTTCACTTATTTTGGGGCAAAATTGCAGAAATTTCACTTATTTCTGAGAAAAAAAGCAAAATTTTTTCTTATTTTTTGGGCAAAAGGCAGAAATTCCCATTATTTTGGGGCAAAAAGGCAGAAATTCACCTTATTTTGGGGTAAAATTGCAGAACTTCACATATTTCAGGGCAAAAAGCAGAAATTTCTCTTATTTTGAGGCAAAATTGCAGAAATTTCACTTATTTTGGGGCAAAATTGCAGAAATTTCACTTATTTCAGGGAAAAAAGGCAGAAATTTACCTTATTTTGGGGCAAAAATGCAGAAATTCTTAATATTTTGTGGCAAAAATGCAGAAATTCCCCTTATTTTGAGGTAAAAAGGCTGAAATTCTTCTTATTTGGGGGCAAAAAGGCAGAAATTTCTTTTATTTTGGGGCAAGAAGACAGTAATTCCCCTTATTTTGTGGCAAAAACGCAGAAATTTCTTTTATTTTGGGGCAAAATTGCAGATATATCACTTATTTCAGGGAATAATTCAAAAATTCCTTTTATTTTGTTGCAACAAGACAGAAATTCCATTTATTTTTGGGTAAAAAGGGAGAAATTTCACTTATTTTGAGGTAAAAAGGCAGAAATTCCTCTTATTTTGGGGCAAAAATTAAGAAATTTCCCCTTTTTTGTGGTAATAGTTATACATTCCCCTTACTTTCGGGATAAAAAGCAGAAATTCCCCGTATTTTGAAGCAAAATTGCAGAAATTCTCATAATTTTCGGGCAAAAAGGCAAAATTCCCTTAATTTTAAGGCAAAAGAAGAAATTCCCTTTATTTTGGGGCAAAAATCAGAAATTCCCCTTTTTTGGGGCAAAATTCAAGAAATTTCCTTTATTTTGGTGCAAAATTGCAGCAATTAACCTTATTTTGGGGCAAAATTGCAGAAATTTCCATTATTTGTGGCAAAATTGCAGAAATTTCACTTATTTTCAGGTAAAAAGGCTGAAATTTCCCTAATTTTCGGGCAAAAAGTGAGAAATTCCTCTTATTTTGGGGCAAAATTGCAGAAATTTCCCTTATTTTGGGAAATATTGCAGAAATTTCCCTTAATTTGAGGCAAAATTGCAGAAATTTCACTTATTTCAGAGAAAAAAAGCAAAAATTTTTCTTATTTTGGGGCAAAAAGGCAGAAATTCCCCTTAATTTGGAGCGAAATGAAAAAATTTCCCTTTTTTATGGGAAAAAGTTATGCATTCCCCTTATTTTCGGGCAAAAAGGCAGAAATTCCCCATATTTTGGAGCAAAATTGCAGAAATTCCCTTAATTGTAAGGCCAAAATGCAGAAATTCCCTATATGTTAGGGCAAAAAGACAGAAATTCTCCTTATTTTTGGGCAAAACTCAGAAATTCCACTTATTTTGGGGCAAAATTCCAAAAATTTCCCTTATTTTTGGGCAAAATTGCAGAAATTTCACTTATTTTGGGGCAAAATTGCAGAAATTTCACTTATTTCAGGGAAAAAAGACAGAAATTTTCCTTATTTTGAGGCAAAAAAGAAGAAATTCCTAATATTTTGTGGCAAAAATGCAGAAATTCCCCTTATTTTGAGGTTAAAAGGCTGAAATTCCCCTTATTTGGGTGCAAAAATGCAGAAATTTCCCTTATTTTGGGACAAAATTGCAGAAATTTCACATATTTCAGGGTAATAAGTCAGAAATTCCCTTTATTTTGGCACAAAAAAGACAGAAAATCCATTTGTTTTGGAGGGAAAAGACAGAAATTCCACTTATTTAGAGGCAAAAAAGCAGAAATTCCCCTTATTTTGGAGTAAAAATGAAGAAATTTCATTTTTTTATGGGAAAAAGTTATGCATTCCCCTTATTTTCGGGCAAAAAGGCAGAAATTCCTAGTATTTTGGAGCAAAATTGCAGAAATTCCCCTAATTGTGGGGCAAAAATGCAGAAATTCCCTATATGTTGGGGCAAAAAGACAGAAATTCTCTTTATTTTGTGGCAAAACTCAGAAATTCCACTTATTTTGGGGCAAAATTCCAAAAATTTCCCTTATTTTGAGGCAAAATTGCAGAAATTTCACTTATTTTGGGGAAAAATTGCAGAAATTTGAATTATTTCAGGGAAAAAAGACAGAAATTTTCCTTATTTTGGGGCAAAAAGGCAGAAATTCCTAATATTTTTTGGCAAAAATGCAGAAATTCCCCTTATTTTGAGATGAAAGGGCTCAAATTCCACTTATTTGGGGGCAAAAAGGCAGAAATTTCACTTACTTTGGGACAAAATTCCAGAAAATTCACTTATTTCAGGGTAATAAGTCAGAAAATTTCCTTATTTTGGGGCATAAAAAACAGAAAATCCCTTGTTTTAGAGGAAAAAGACAGAAATTCCACTTATTTAGAGGCAAAAAAGCAAAAATTCCCCTTATTTTGGAGCAAAAATGAAGAAATTTCCCTATTTTAAGACAAAAAGGTATGCATTCTTTTTATTTACAGGCAAAAAGACAGAAATTTCTCATATTTTGGAGCAAAATTGCAGAAATTCCCCTAATTGTGGGGCAAAAATGCAGAAATTTTCTATATGTTGGAGCAAAATACAGAAATTCTCCTTATTTTTGGGCAAAACTCAGAAATTCCACTTATTTTGGGGCAAAATTTCAGAAATTTCCATTATTCTTTGGCAAAAAGGCAGAAATTTCCTTTATTATGGGGCAAAATTGCAGAAATTTCACTTATTTCAGGGTAATAAGTTAGAAATTCCCCTATTTTGGGGCAAAAAAGACAGAAATTTCCTTTGTTTTGGGGGAAATGACAGAAATTCCACTTATTTAGAGGCAAAAAGGCAGAAATTTCCCTTGTTTTGGAGCAAAAATGAAGAAATTTAACTTTTTATGGCAAAAAGGTATGCATTCCCATTATTTTCGGGCAAAAAGGCAGAAATTCGCCGTATTTTGGAGCAAAATTGCAGAAATTCCCCTAATTTTGTGGCAAAAGCCAGAAATTCCCTTTACTTTGGGGCAAAATTCAGAAATTCCCCTTATTTTGGGGCAAAATTCCAGAAATTTCCTTTATTTTGGGGCAAAATTGCAGGAATTTACCTTATTTTGGGGCAAAATTGCAGAAATTTCACTTATTTCAGTGTAATAAGTCAGAAATTCCCCTTATTTTGGGGCAAAAAAGACAGAAATTCCCTTTGTTTTGGGGGAAATGACAGAAATTCCACTTATTTAGAGGCAAAAAGGCAGAAATTTCCCTTATTTTGGAGCAAAAATGAAGAAATTTACCTTTTTATGGCAAAAAGGTATGCATTCTTATTATTTTCGGGCAAAAAGGCAGAAATTCGCCGTATTTTGGAGCAAAATTGCAGAAATTCCCCTAATTTTGTGGCAAAAGCCAGAAATTCCCTTTATTTTGGGGCAAAAATCAGAAATTCCCCTTATTTTGGGGCAAAATTCCAAAAATTTCCTTTATTTTGGGGCAAAATTGCAGGAATTCACCTTATTTTGGGGCAAAATTGCAGAAATTTCCTTTATTTGGGGCAAAATTGCAGAAATTTTACTTATTTCCTGGTAAAAAGGCTGAAATTTCCTTTTTTTGGGCAAAAAGGGAGAAATTCCCCTTATTTTGGGGCAAAATTGCAGAAATTTCCCTTATTATGCAATAAAATTGCAGAAATTTCACTTATTTTACGGCAAAATTGCAGAAATTTCACTTATTTCAGAGAAAAAAGCAAAAATTTTTCTTATTTTGGGCCAAAAAGGCAGAAATTCCCATTATTTTGGGGCAAAAAGGCAGAAATTCACCTTATTTTGGGGTAAAATTGCAGAAATTTCACATATTTCAGGGCAAAAAGGCAGAAATTTCCCTTATTTTGGGGCAAAATTGCAGAAATTTCACTTATTTCAGGGTAATGAGTCAGAAATTCCCCTTATTTTGGGTCAAAAAAGACAGAAATTCCCTTTGTTTAGGGTGAAATGACAGAAATTCCACTTATTAGAGGCAAAAAGGCAGAAATTCCCTTATTTTGGAGCAAAAATGAAGAAGTTTACCTTTTTTATGGCAACAAGTTATGCATTCCCCTTATTTTCGGGCAAAAAGACAGAAATTCCCGTATTTTGGAGCAAAATTGCAGAAATTCCCCTAATTGTGGGGCAAAAAGGCAGAAATTCCCTATATGTTGGGGAAAAAAAACAAAAATTCTCCTTATTTTAGGGCAAAACTCACAAATTCTAAAATTTAGTTCAAAATTCCAGAAATTTCCCTCTTTTTTGGGGCAAAATTGCAGAAATTTCACTTATTTTGGGGCAAAATTGCAGAAATTTCACTTATTTCAGGGAAAAAAGCAGAAATTTTTCTTATTTTGGGGCAAAAAGGAAGAAATTCCTAATATTTTGTGCCAAAATCCAAAAATTCCCTTTATTTTGAGGTAAAAATGCTAAAATTCCATTTATTTATGGGCCAAAAGCAGAAATTTCCCTTATTTTTGGGCAAAATTGCAGAAATTTCACTTATTTCAGGGTAATGAGTCAGAAATTCCTCTTATTTTGGGGCAAAAAAGAGAGAAATTCCCTTTGTTTTGGGGGAAATGACAGAAATTCCACTTATTTAGAGGCAAAAAGGCATAAATTTCCCTTATTTTGGAGCCAAAATGAAGAAATTTACCTTTTTATTGCAAAAAGGTATGCATTCCCATTATTTTCAGTCAAAAACGCAGAAATTTGCCGTATTTTGGAGCAAAATTGCAGAAATTCCTCTAATTTTGGGGCAAAAGCCAGAAATTCCCTTTATTTTGGGGCAAAAATCAGAAATTCATCTTATTTTGGGGCAAAATTCCAGAAATTTTTTTTTATTTGAGGGCAAAATTGCAGGAATTTACCTTATTTTGGGGCAAAATTGCAGAAATTCCCTTTATTTGGGGCAAAATTGCAGAAATTTCACTTATTTTCTGGTAAAAAGGCCGAAATTTCCTTTATTTTGGGGCAAAAAAAGAGAAATTCCCCTTATTTTGGGGCAAAATTGCAGAAATTTCCCTTATTATGCAATAAAATTGCAGAAATTTCACTTATTTAAGGGCAAAATTGCAGAAATTTCACTTATTTCAGAAAAAAAAGCAAAAATTTTTCTTATTTTGGGGCAAAAAGGCAGAAATTCCCATTATTTTGGGGCAAAAAGGCAGAAATTCACCTTATTTTGGGGTAAAATTGCAGAAATTTCAAATATTTCAGGGCAAAAAGGCAGAAATTTCCATTATTTTGGGGCAAAATTACAGAAATTTCACTTATTTCATGGTAATAAGTAAGAAATGCCCCTTATTTTGGGTCAAAAAAGACAGAAATTCCCATTGTTTTGGGGGAAATTACAGAAATTCCACTTATTTTGAGGCAAAAAGGCAGAAATTCCTCTTATTTTGGAGCAAAAATGAAGAAATTTCCCTTTTTTATGGCAACAAGTTATGCATTCCCCTTATTTTCGGGCAAAAAGACAGAAATTCCCCGTATTTTGGAGCAAAATTGCAGAAATTCCCCTAATTGTGGGGCAAAAAGGCAGAAATTCCCTATATGTTGGGGCAAAAAGACAAGAATTCTCCTTATTTTGGGGCAAAACTCAGAAATCCCAAATTTTTGTGCAAATTCCAGAAATTTCTTTTATTTTGGGGCAAAATTGCAGAAATTTCACTTATTTTGGGGCAAAATTGCAGAAATTTCACTTATTTCAGGGTAAAAAGGCAGAAATTTTACTTATTTTGGGGCAAAAAGGCAGAAATTCCTAATATTTTGTGCCAAAATTGAAAAATTCCCCTTATTTTGAGGTATAAATGCTGAAATTCCCCTTATTTGGGGGCAAAAGGCAGAAATTTCCCTTATTTTTGGGCAAAATTGCAGAAATTTCACTTATTTCAAGGTTATGAGTCAGAAATTCCTCTTATTTTGGGGCAAAAATAAGAAAAATTCCCTTTGTTTTTTGGGAAAAAAACAGAAATTCCACTTATTTAGAGGCAAAAAGCAGAAATTCCCCTTATTTTGTAGCAAAAATAAAGATATTTCTCTTTTTTGTGGCAAAAAATATACATTCCCCTTAATTTCGGGATAAAAAGCAGAAATTCCCCGTATTATGAAGCAAAATTGCAGAAATTCTCATAATTTTCGGGCAAAAAGGGAGAAATTCTCCTTATTTTGGGGCAAAATTTCAGAAATTTCCTTTACAATGGGGCAAAATTGCAGAAATTTGACTTATTTCAGGGAAAAAAGACAGAAATTTTCCTTATTTTGGGGCAAAAAGGCAGAAATTCCTAATATTTTGTGGCAAAAATGCAGAAAGTCCCCTTATTTTGAGGTGAAAAGGCTGAAATTCCCCTTATTTTGGGGCAAAAAGGCAGAAATTTCCCTTATTTAGGGACAAACTTGCAGAAATTTCACTTATTTCAGGGTAATAAGTCAGAAAATTTCCTTATTTTGGGGCAAAAAAGACAGAAAATCCCTTTGTTTTGGAGGAAAAAGACAGAAATTCCTCCTATTTAAAGGCAAAAAAGCAGAAATTCCCATTATTTTGGAGCAAAAGTGAAGAAATTTCCCTTTTTTAAGGCAAAAAGGTATGCATTCTTTTTATTTACGGGCAAAAAGGCAGAAATTTCCCATATTTTGGAGCAAAATTGCAGAAATTCCCATAATTGTGGGGCAAAAATGCAGAAATTCCCTATATGTTGGGGCAAAAAGACAGAAATTCTCTTTATTTTGGGGCAAAACTTAGAAATTCCACTTACTTTTGGGCAAAATTCCAGAAATTTCCCTTATTCTTGGGCAAAATTGCAGAAATTTCACTTATTTTGGGGCAAAATTGCAGAAATTTCACTTCTTTCAGTGAAAAAAGGCAGAAATTTTTCTTATTTTGGGGCAAAAAGGCAGAAATTCTCCTTATTTTGAGGTAAAAAGGCTGAAATTCCCCTTATTTGAGGGCAAAAAGGGAGAAATTTCCCTTTTTTGGGGCAAAATTGCAGAAATTTCACTTATTTCATGGTAATAAGTCAGAAATTCCCCTTATTTGGGGGCAAAAATGACAGAAATTCCCTTTGTTTTGGGAGAAATGACAGAAATTCCACTTATTTAGAGGCAAAAAGGCAGAAATTTCCCTTATTTTGGAGCAAAAATGAAGAAATTTACCTTTTTATGGCAAAAAGGTATGCATTCCCATTATTTTCGGGCAAAAAGGCAGAAATTCCCTGTATTTTGGAGCAAAATTGCAGAAATTCCCCTAATTTTGGGGCAAAAGCCAGAAATTCCCTTTATTTTGGGGCAAAAATCAGAAATTCCCGTTATTTTGTGGCAAAATTCCAGAAATTTTCTTTATTTTGGGGCAAAATTGCAGGAATTTACCTTATTTTGGGGCAAAATTGCAGAAATTTTCTTTATTTGGGGCAAAATTGCAGAAATTTCACTTATTTTCTGGTAAAAAGGCTGAAACTTCCTTTATTTTGGGGCAAAAAGAGAGAAATTCTCCTTATTTTGGGGCAAAATTGCAGAAATTTCCTTTATTATGCGATAAAATTGCAGAAATTCCACTTATTTTAGGGCAAAATTGCAGAAATTTCACTTCTTTCAGAGAAAAAAAGCAAAAATTTTTCTTATTTTGGGGCAAAAAGGCAGAAATTCCCATTATTTTGGGGCAAAAACGCAGAAATTCAATTTATTTTGGGATAAAAATGCAGAAATTTCACATATTTCAGGGCAAAAAGGCAGAAATTTCCCTTATTTTGGGGCAAAATTGCAGAAATTTCACTTATTTCAGGGTAATAAGTCAGAAATTCCCCTTATTTTGGGGCAAAAAAGACAGAAATTCCCTTTGTTTTGGAGGAAAAAGACAGAAATTCCACTTATTTAGAAGCAAAAAGGCAGAAATTCCCCTTATTGGAGCAAAAATGAAGAAATTTCCCTTTTTTATGGCAACAAGTTATGCATTCCCCTTATTTCCGGGCAAAAAGACAAAAATTCCCCGTATTTTTGAGCAAAATTGCAGAAATTCCCATAATTGTGGGGCAACCCTCAGAAATTCCAAATTTTGGTGCAAAATTCCAGAAATTACCCTTATTTTGCGGCAAAATTGCAGAAATTTCACTTATTTCAGGGTAATGAGTCAGAAATTCCTCTTATTTTGGGGCAAAAAAGAGAGAAATTCCCTTTGTTTTTTGTGAAAAAGACAGAAATTCCATTTATTAGGGGCAAAAAGGCAGAAATTCCCCTTATTTTGGAGCAAAAATGAAGAAATTTCCCTTTTTTGTGGCAAAAAATATACATTATCTTACTTTCGGGATAAAAAGCAGAAATTCCCCGTATTTTGAAGCAAAATTGCAGATATTCTCATAATTATCGGGCAAAAAGGCAGAAATTCTCCTTATTTTTGGGCAAAATTGCAGAAATTTCCTTTACATTGGGGCAAAATTGCAGAAATTTGACTTATTTCAGGGAAAAAAGACAGAAATTTTCCTTATTTTTGGGCAAAAAGGCAGAAATTCCTAATATTTTGTGGCAAAAATGCAGAAATTCCCCTTATTTTGAGGTGAAAAGGCTGAAATTCCCTTTATTTTGGGGCAAAAAGGCAGAAATTTCCCTTATTTTGTGACAAAATTGCAGAAATTTCACTTATTTCAGGGTAATAAGTCAGAAAATTTCCTTATTTTGGGGCAAAAAAGACAGAAAATCCTTTTGTTTTGGAGGAAAAAGACAGAAATTCCACTTATTTAGAGGCAAAAAAGCAGAAATTCCCCTTATTTTGGAGTAAAAATGAAAAAATTTCCCTTTTTAAACCAAAAAGGTATGCATTCTTTTTATTTATGGGCAAAAAGGCAGAAATTTCCTGTATTTTGGAGCAAAATTGCAGAAATTCCCCTAATTTTGGGGCAAAAATGCAAAAATTCCATATATGTTGGGGCAAAAAGACAGAAATTCTCTTTATTTTGTGGCAAAACTTAGAAATTCCACTTATTTTGGGGCAAAATTCCAGAAATTTCCCTTATTCTTGGGCAAAATTGCAGAAATTTCCCTTATTTTGGGGCAAAAAGCAGAAATTCTCCTTATTTTGAGGTAAAAAGGCTGAAATTCCCTTTATTTGGGTGCAAAAAGGCAGAAATTTCTCTTATTTTGTGGCAAAATTGCAGAAATTTCCCTTATTCTTGGGCAAAATTGCAGAAATTTCCCCTTTTTTGGAGCAAAATTGCAGAAATTTCACTTATTTCAATGAAAAAAGGCAGAAATTTCCCTTATTTGGGGGCAAAAAGCAGAAATACTGCTTGTTTTGAGGTAAAAAGGCTGAAATTCCCTTTCTTTGGGGGCAAAAAGGCAGAAATTTCCCTTATTTTGGGGCAAAATTGCAGAAATTTCACTTATTTCAGGGTAATAAGTCAGAATTTCCCTTTATTTTGGGGCAAAAAAAACCCAGAAATTCCCTTTTTTTTTGCGGAAATGACAGAAATTCCACTTATTTAGAGGAAAAAGGCAGAAATTTCCCTTATTTTGGAGCAAAAATGAAGAAATTTACCTTTTTATGGCAAAAAGGTATGCATTCCCATTTTTTTCGGGCAAAAAGGCAGAAATTCCCTGTATTTTGGAGCAAAATTGCAGAAATTCCCCTAATTTTGGGGCAAAAGCCAGAAATTCCCTTTATTTTGGGGCAAAAATCAGAAATTCCCATTATTTTGGGGCAAAATTCCAGAAATTTTCTTTATTTTGGGGCAAAATTGCAGGAATTTACCTTATTTTGTGGCAAAATTGCAGAAATTTTCTTTATTTGGGGCAAAATTGCAGAAATTTCACTTATTTTCAGGTAAAATGGCTGAAATTTCCTTTATTTTGGGGCAAAAAGGAGAAATTCCCTTTTTTTGGGGGCAAAATTGCAGACATTTCCCTTATTATAGAATAATAATTGCAGAAATTTCCCTTTTTTTAGGGCAAAATTGCAGAAATGTCACTTATTTCAGAGAAAAAAAATTTTTTCTTATTTTAGGGCAAAAAGGCAGAAATTCCCATTATTTTGGGGGAAAAAGGAGGAAATTCACCGTATTTTGGGGTAAAATTGCAGAAATTTCACATATTTCAGGGCAAAAAGGCAGAAATTTCCCTTATTTTAGGGTAATAAATCAGAAATTCCCTTTATTTTGGGGCAAATAAGACAGAAATTTCCTTTGTTTTGGAGGAAAAAGACAGAAATTCCACTTATTTAGAGGCAAAAAGGCAGAAATTCCCCTTATTTTGGAGCAAAAATGAAGAAATTTTCCATTTTTATGGCAAAAAGTTATGCATTCCCTTTATTTTCGGGCAAAAAGACAGAAATTCCTCGTATTTTGGAGCAAAATTGCAGAAATTCCCCTAATTGTGGGGCAAAAAGGCAGAAATTCCTTATATGTTATGGCAAAAAGACAGAAATTCTCCTTATTTTGGGGCAAAACTCAGAAATTTCATTTATTTTGGGGCAAAATTCAAGAAATTTCACTTATTTTGGGGCAAAATTGCAGAAATTTCACTTATTTTGGGGCAAAATTGCAGAAATTTCACTTATTTCTGAGAAAAAAAGCAAAAATTTTTCTTATTTTTTGGGCAAAAGGCAGAAATTCCCATTATTTTGGGGCAAAAAGGCAGAAATTCACCTTATTTTGGGGTAAAATTGCAGAACTTCACATATTTCAGGGCAAAAAGCAGAAATTTCTCTTATTTTGAGGCAAAATTGCAGAAATTTCACTTATTTTGGGGCAAAATTGCAGAAATTTCACTTATTTCAGGGAAAAAAGGCAGAAATTTACCTAATTTTGGGGCAAAAATGCAGAAATTCTTAATATTTTGTGGCAAAAATGCAGAAATTCCCCTTATTTTGAGGTAAAAAGGCTGAAATTCTTCTTATTTGGGGGCAAAAAGGCAGAAATTTCTTTTATTTTGGGGCAAGAAGACAGTAATTCCCCTTATTTTGTGGCAAAAACGCAGAAATTTCTTTTATTTTGGGGCAAAATTGCAGATATATCACTTATTTCAGGGAATAATTCAAAAATTCCTTTTATTTTGTTGCAACAAGACAGAAATTCCATTTATTTTTGGGTAAAAAGGGAGAAATTTCACTTATTTTGAGGTAAAAAGGCAGAAATTCCTCTTATTTTGGGGCAAAAATTAAGAAATTTCCCCTTTTTTGTGGTAATAGTTATACATTCCCCTTACTTTCGGGATAAAAAGCAGAAATTCCCCGTATTTTGAAGCAAAATTGCAGAAATTCTCATAATTTTCGGGCAAAAAGGCAAAATTCCCTTAATTTTAAGGCAAAAGAAGAAATTCCCTTTATTTTGGGGCAAAAATCAGAAATTCCCCTTTTTTTGGGGCAAAATTCAAGAAATTTCCTTTATTTTGGTGCAAAATTGCAGCAATTAACCTTATTTTGGGGCAAAATTGCAGAAATTTCCATTATTTGTGGCAAAATTGCAGAAATTTCACTTATTTTCAGGTAAAAAGGCTGAAATTTCCCTAATTTTCGGGCAAAAAGTGAGAAATTCCTCTTATTTTGGGGCAAAATTGCAGAAATTTCCCTTATTTTGGGAAATATTGCAGAAATTTCCCTTAATTTGAGGCAAAATTGCAGAAATTTCACTTATTTCAGAGAAAAAAAGCAAAAATTTTTCTTATTTTGGGGCAAAAAGGCAGAAATTCCCCTTAATTTGGAGCGAAATGAAAAAATTTCCCTTTTTTATGGGAAAAAGTTATGCATTCCCCTTATTTTCGGGCAAAAAGGCAGAAATTCCCCATATTTTGGAGCAAAATTGCAGAAATTCCCTTAATTGTAAGACAAAAATGCAGAAATTCCCTATATGTTAGGGCAAAAAGACAGAAATTCTCCTTATTTTTGGGCAAAACTCAGAAATTCCACTTATTTTGGGGCAAAATTCCAAAAATTTCCCTTATTTTTGGGCAAAATTGCAGAAATTTCACTTATTTTGGGGCAAAATTGCAGAAATTTCACTTATTTCAGGGAAAACAGACAGAAATTTTCCTTATTTTGAGGCAAAAAAGAAGAAATTCCTAATATTTTGTGGCAAAAATGCAGAAATTCCCCTTATTTTGAGGTTAAAAGGCTGAAATTCCCCTTATTTGGGTGCAAAAATGCAGAAATTTCCCTTATTTTGGGACAAAATTGCAGAAATTTCACATATTTCAGGGTAATAAGTCAGAAATTCCCTTTATTTTGGCGCAAAAAAGACAGAAAATCCATTTGTTTTGGAGGGAAAAGACAGAAATTCCACTTATTTAGAGGCAAAAAAGCAGAAATTCCCCTTATTTTGGAGTAAAAATGAAGAAATTTCATTTTTTTATGGGAAAAAGTTATGCATTCCCCTTATTTTCGGGCAAAAAGGCAGAAATTCCTAGTATTTTGGAGCAAAATTGCAGAAATTCCCCTAATTGTGGGGCAAAAATGCAGAAATTCCCTATATGTTGGGGCAAAAAGACAGAAATTCTCTTTATTTTGTGGCAAAACTCAGAAATTCCACTTATTTTGGGGCAAAATTCCAAAAATTTCCCTTATTTTGAGGCAAAATTGCAGAAATTTCACTTATTTTGGGGAAAAATTGCAGAAATTTGAATTATTTCAGGGAAAAAAGACAGAAATTTTCCTTATTTTGGGGCAAAAAGGCAGAAATTCCTAATATTTTTTGGCAAAAATGCAGAAATTCCCCTTATTTTGAGATGAAAGGGCTCAAATTCCACTTATTTGGGGGCAAAAAGGCAGAAATTTCACTTACTTTGGGACAAAATTCCAGAAAATTCACTTATTTCAGGGTAATAAGTCAGAAAATTTCCTTATTTTGGGGCATAAAAAACAGAAAATCCCTTGTTTTAGAGGAAAAAGTCAGAAATTCCACTTATTTAGAGGCAAAAAAGCAAAAATTCCCCTTATTTTGGAGCAAAAATGAAGAAATTTCCCTATTTTAAGACAAAAAGGTATGCATTCTTTTTATTTACGGGCAAAAAGACAGAAATTTCTCACATTTTGGAGCAAAATTGCAGAAATTCCCCTAATTGTGGGGCAAAAATGCAGAAATTTTCTATATGTTGGAGCAAAATACAGAAATTCTCCTTATTTTTGAGCAAAACTCAGAAATTCCACTTATTTTGGGACAAAATTTCAGAAATTTCCCTTATTCTTGGGCAAAAAGGCAGAAATTTCCTTTATTATGGGGCAAAATTGCAGAAATTTCACTTATTTCAGGGTAATAAGTTAGAAATTCCCCTATTTTGGGGCAAAAAAGACAGAAATTTCCTTTGTTTTGGGGGAAATGACAGAAATTCCACTTATTTAGAGGCAAAAAGGCAGAAATTTCCCTTGTTTTGGAGCAAAAATGAAGAAATTTAACTTTTTATGGCAAAAAGGTATGCATTCCCATTATTTTCGGGCAAAAAGGCAGAAATTCGCCGTATTTTGGAGCAAAATTGCAGAAATTCCCCTAATTTTGTGGCAAAAGCCAGAAATTCCCTTTACTTTGGGGCAAAATTCAGAAATTCCCCTTATTTTGGGGCAAAATTCCAGAAATTTCCTTTATTTTGGGGCAAAATTGCAGGAATTTACCTTATTTTGGGGCAAAATTGCAGAAATTTTCTTTATTTGGGGCAAAATTGCAGAAATTTCACTTATTTTCTGGTAAAAAGGCTGAAACTTCCTTTATTTTGGGGCAAAAAGAGAGAAATTCTCCTTATTTTGGGGCAAAATTGCAGAAATTTCCTTTATTATGCGATAAAATTGCAGAAATTCCACTTATTTTAGGGCAAAATTGCAGAAATTTCACTTATTTCAGAGAAAAAAAAGCAAAAATTTTTCTTATTTTGGGGCAAAAAGGCAGAAATTCCCATTATTTCGGGGCAAAAACGCAGAAATTCAATTTATTTTGGGATAAAAATGCAGAAATTTCACATATTTCAGGGCAAAAAGGCAGAAATTTCCCTTATTTTGGGGCAAAATTGCAGAAATTTCACTTATTTCAGGGTAATAAGTCAGAAATTCCCCTTATTTTGGGGCAAAAAAGACAGAAATTCCCTTTGTTTTGGAGGAAAAAGACAGAAATTCCACTTATTTAGAAGCAAAAAGGCAGAAATTCCCCTTATTTTGGAGCAAAAATGAAGAAATTTCCCTTTTTTATGGCAACAAGTTATGCATTCCCCTTATTTCCGGGCAAAAAGACAAAAATTCCCCGTATTTTTGAGCAAAATTGCAGAAATTCCCATAATTGTGGGGCAAAAAGGCAGAAATTCCCTATATGTTTGGGGAAAAAGACAAAAATGCTCTTTATTTTGGGGCAACCCTCAGAAATTCCAAATTTTGGTGCAAAATTCCAGAAATTACCCTTATTTTGCGGCAAAATTGCAGAAATTTCACTTATTTCAGGGTAATGAGTCAGAAATTCCTCTTATTTTGGGGCAAAAAAGAGAGAAATTCCCTTTGTTTTTTGTGAAAAAGACAGAAATTCCATTTATTAGGGGCAAAAAGGCAGAAATTCCCCTTATTTTGGAGCAAAAATGAAGAAATTTCCCTTTTTTGTGGCAAAAAATATACATTATCTTACTTTCGGGATAAAAAGCAGAAATTCCCCGTATTTTGAAGCAAAATTGCAGATATTCTCATAATTATCGGGCAAAAAGGCAGAAATTCTCCTTATTTTTGGGCAAAATTGCAGAAATTTCCTTTACATTGGGGCAAAATTGCAGAAATTTGACTTATTTCAGGGAAAAAAGACAGAAATTTTCCTTATTTTTGGGCAAAAAGGCAGAAATTCCTAATATTTTGTGGCAAAAATGCAGAAATTCCCCTTATTTTGAGGTGAAAAGGCTGAAATTCCCTTTATTTTGGGGCAAAAAGGCAGAAATTTCCCTTATTTTGTGACAAAATTGCAGAAATTTCACTTATTTCAGGGTAATAAGTCAGAAAATTTCCTTATTTTGGGGCAAAAAAGACAGAAAATCCTTTTGTTTTGGAGGAAAAAGACAGAAATTCCACTTATTTAGAGGCAAAAAAGCAGAAATTCCCCTTATTTTGGAGTAAAAATGAAAAAATTTCCCTTTTTAAACCAAAAAGGTATGCATTCTTTTTATTTACGGGCAAAAAGGCAGAAATTTCCTGTATTTTGGAGCAAAATTGCAGAAATTCCCCTAATTTTGGGGCAAAAATGCAAAAATTCCATATATGTTGGGGCAAAAAGACAGAAATTCTCTTTATTTTGTGGCAAAACTTAGAAATTCCACTTATTTTGGGGCAAAATTCCAGAAATTTCCCTTATTCTTGGGCAAAATTGCAGAAATTTCACTTATTTTTGGGCAAAATTGCAGAAATTTCACTTATTTCAGTGAAAAAAGGCAGAAATTTCCCTTATTTTGGGGCAAAACGGCAGAAATTCTCCATATTTTGAGGTAAAAAGGCTGAAATTCCCCTTATTTGGGGGCAAAAAGGAAGAAATTTCCCTTATTTTGGGGCAAAATTGCAGAAATTTCACTTATTTCAGGGTAATAAGTCAGAAATTCCCCTTATTTTGGGGCAAAAAAGAAAAAAATTCCCTTTGTTTCAGGGGAAATGGCAGAAATTCCACTTACTTAGAGGCAAAAAGGCAGAAATTTCCCTTATTTTGGAGCAAAAATGAAGAAAATTACCTTTTTATGGCAAAAAGTTATGCATTCCCATTATTTTCGGGCAAAAAGCCAGAAATTCCCCTTATTTTGGAGCAAAATTGCAGAAATCCCCTAATTTTGGGGCAAAAGCCAGAAATTCCCTTTATTTTGGGGCAAAAATCAGAAATTTCCCTTATTTTGGGGCAAAATTCCAGAAATTTCCTTTATTTTGGGGCAAAATTGCAGGAATTTACCTTATTTTGAGGCAAAATTGCAGAAATTTCCATTATTTGGGGCAAAATTGCAGATATTTCACTTATTTTCAGGTAAATAAGCTGAAATTTCCTTTATTTTGGGGCAAAAAGGGAGAAATTCCCCTTATTTTGGGGCAAAATTGCAGAAATTTCCTCTATTATGCGATAAAATTGCAGAAATTTCACTTCTTTTAGGGTAAAATTGCAGAAATTTCACTTATTTCAGAGAAAAAAAGCAAAAATTTTTCTTATTTTGGGGCCAAAAGGCAGAAATTCCCATTATTTTGTGGCAAAAAGGCAGAAATTAACCTTAATTTGGTGTAAAATTGCAGAAATTTCACGTATTTCAGGGCAAAAAGGCAGAAATTTTCATTATTTTGGGGCAAAATTGCAGAAATTTCACTTATTTCAGGGTAATAAGTCAGAAATTCCCCTTATTTTGGGGCAAAAAAGACAGAAATTCCCTTTGTTTTGGGGGAAAAAGACAGAAATTCCACTTATTTAGAGACAAAAAGGCAGAAATTCTTCTTATTTTGGAGCAAAAATGAAGAAATTTCCCTTTTTTATGGCAACAATTTATGCATTCCCCTCATTTTCTGGCAAAATACAGAAATTCCCCGTAATTTGGAGAAAAATTGCAGAAATTCCATTAATTGTGGGGAAAAAGGCAGAAATTCCCTATATGTTGGGGCAAAAAGACAAAAATTCTTCTTATTTTGGGGCAAAACTCAAAAATTCCAAAAATGGTGCAAAATTCCAGAAATTTCCCTTATTTTGGGGCAAAATTGCAGAAATTTCACTTATTTCAGGGTAATGAGTCAGAAATTTTTTTTATTTTGAGGCAAAAAAGAGAAATTCCCTTTGATTTTTGGGAAAAAGACAGAAATTCCACTTATTTAGAGGCAAAAAGGCAGAAATTCCCATTATTTTGGAGCAAAAATAAAGAAATTTCCTTTTTTTGTGGCAAAAAATATACATTCACCTTACTTTCGGAATAAAAAGCAGAAATTCCCCGTATTTTGAAGCAAAATTGCAGAAATTCTCATAATTTTCGGGAACATAAAGGCAGAAATTCTCTTTATTTTGGGGCAAAAAGACAGAAAATCTCCTTTTTTCGGGAGCAAACAGTCAGAAATTTTCCTTATTTTGGGGCAAAATTGCAGAAATTTCCTTTACATTGGAGCAAAATTGCAGAAATTTCCCTTATTAAGGGAAAAAATTGGAGAAATTTCCTTTATTTTAGGGCAAAATTGCAGAAATTTTACTTATTTCAGAGAAAAAAAGCAAAAATTTTTCTTATTTTGGGGAAAAAAGGCAGAAATTCCCATTATTTTGGGGCAAAAAAACAGAAATACACCTTATTTTGTGGTAAAATTGCAGAAATTTCACATATTTCAGGGCAAAAAGGAAGAAATTTTCCTTATCAGGGGCAAAATTGCAGAAATTTCACTTATTTCAGGGTAATAAGTCAGAAATTCCCCTTATTTTTGGGCAAAAAAGACAGAAATTCCCTTTGTTTTCGGAGAAAAAGACAGAAATTCCACTTATCTAGAGGCAAAAAGGCAGGAATTCTGTTTATTTTGGAGCAAAAATGAAGAATTTTCCCTTTTTATGGCAAAAAGGTATTCATTCCCATTATTTTCAGGCAAAAAGGCAGAATTCCCCGTATTTTAAAGCAAAACAGAAGAAATTCCCCTAATTTTGGGGCAAAAGGCAGAAATTCCTTTTATTATGGGGCAAAAATCAGAAATTCCCCTCATTTTGGGGCAAAATTCTAGAAATTTCCTTTTTTTGGGGGCAAAACTGCAGGAATTTACCTTATTTTGAGGCAAAATTGCAGAAATTTCCCCTATTTGGGGCAAAAATGCAGAAATTTCACTTATTTTCAGGTAAAAAGGCTGAAATTTCCTTCATTTTGGGGCAAAAAGGGAGAAATTCCCTATATTTTGGGGCAAAATTGCAGACATTTACCTAATTATGGGGAAAAATTGCAGAAATTTCCCTTATTTTAGGGCAAAATTGCAGAAATTTCACTTATTTCAGAGAAAAAAAGCAAAATTTTTTCTTATTTTGGGGCAAAAAGGCAGAAATTCTCATTATTTTGTGGCAAAAAGGCAGAAATTCACCTTATTTTGGGTTAAAATTGCAGAAATTTCACATATTTCAGGGCAAAAGGCAGAAATTTCCCTTATTTTGGGGCAAAATGGCAGAAATTTCCCTTATTTTGGGGCAAAATTGCAGAAATTTCACTTATTTCTGGGTAATAAGTCAAAAATTCCCCTTATTTTGGGGCAGAAAAGACAGAAATTCCCTTTGTTTTGGGGGAAAAAGACAGAAATTCCACTTATCTACAGGCAAAAAGGCAGAAATTCCCCTTTTTTGGAGCAAAAATGAAGAAATTTTCCTTTTTTTGTGGCAAAAAATATACATTCCCCTTACTTTCGGGATAAAAAGCAGAAATTCCCCGCATTTTGAAGGAAAATTGCAGAAATTCTCATAATTTTCGGGCAAAAAGCCAGAAATTCTTTTTATTTTGGGGCAAAAAGAGAGAAAATCTCTTTTTTTTGGGAGCAAACAGTCAGAAATTCTACTTATTTTGGGGCAAAATTGCAGAAATTTCCTTTACATTGGGGCAAAATTGCAGAAATTTCCCTTATTATGAAAAAAAATTGCAGAAATTTACCATATTTTAGGGCAAAATTGCAGAAATTTTACTTATTTCAGAGAAAAAAAGCAAAAATTTTTCTTATTTTGGGCAAAAAAGGCAGAAATTCCCATTATTTTCCTGCAAAAAAACAGAAATCCACCTTATTTTGGGGTAAAATTGCAGAAATTTAACATATTTCAGGGCAAAAAGGCAGAAATTTACCTTATCCTGGGGCAAAATTGCAGAAATTTCACTTATTTTAGGGTAATAAGTCAGAAATTCCCCTTATTTTGGGGCAAAAAAGACAGAAATTCGCTTTGTTTTCGGGGAAAAAGACAGAAATTCCACTTATCTAGAGGCAAAAAGGCAAAAATTCCCCTTATTTTGGAGCAACAATGAAGAAATTTCCCTTTTTATTGCAAAAAGGTATGCATTCCCATTATTTTCAGGCAAAAAGACAGAAATTCCCAGTATTTTGGAGCAAAATTGAAGAAATTCCCCTAATTTTGGGGCAAAAGGCAGAAATTCCCTTTATTTTGGGGCAAAAATCAGAAATTCCCCATATTTTGGGGCAAAATTCTAGAAATTTCCTTTTTTGGGGGCAAAATAGCAGGAATTTACCTTATTTTGGGGCAAAATTGCAGAAATTTCCCTTATTTGGGGCAAAATTGCAGAAATTTCATTTATTTTCAGGTAAAAAGAATGAAATTTCCTTTATTTTGGGGCAAAAATGGAGAAATACCCTTTATTTTAGGGCAAAATTGCAGACATTTTCCTTATTATGGGGAAAAATTGCAGAAATTTCCCTTATTTTAGGGCAAAATTGCAGAAATTTCACTTATTTCAGAGAAAAAAAGCAAAAATTTTTTTTATTTTTGGGCAAAAAAGGCAGAAATTCACCTTATTTTGGGGTAAAATTGCAGAAATTTCACATATTTCAGGGCAAAAAGGCAGAAATTTCCCTTATCCTGGGGCAAAATTGCAGAAATTTCACTTATTTTAGGGTAATAAGTCAGAAAATCCTCTTATTTTGGGGCAAAAAAGACAGAAATTCCCTTTGGTTTGGGGGAAAAAGACAGAAATTCCACTTATTTAGAGGCAAAAAGGCAGAAATTCTTATTTTGGAGCAATAATGAAGAAATTTTCCTTTTTTATGGCAACAAGTTATACATTCCCCTTATTTTCGGGCAAAAAGACAGAAATTTCCCGTATTTTGGAGCAAAATTGCAGAAATTCCCCTAATTGTGGGGCAAAAAGGCAGAAATTCCCTATATGTTGGGGCAAAAAGACAAAAATTCTCCTTATTTTGGGGCAAAACCCAGAAATTCCACTTATTTTGGTGCAAAATTCCAGAAATTTCCCTTATTTGGGGGCAAAATTGCAGAAATTTCACTTATTTTGGGGCAAAATTGCAGAAATTTCACTTATTTCAGGGAAAAAAGGCAGAAATTATACTTATTTTGGGGCAAAAATTCAGAAATTCCTAATATTTTGTGCCAAAATTCAGAAATTCCCTTTATTTTGAGGTAAAAATTCTGAAATTCCCCTTATTTGGGGGCAAGAAGGCAGAAATTTCCTTTATTTTGGGGCAAAATTGCAGAAATTTCACTTATTTCAGGGTAATGAGTTAGAAATTCCTTTTATTTTGGGGCAAAAAAGAGAGAAATTCCCTTTGATTTTTAGGAAAAAGACAGAAATTCCACTTATTTAGAGGCAAAAAGGCAGAAATTCCCCTTATTTTGGAGCAAAAATGAAGAAATTTCCCTTTTTTGTGGCAAAAAATATACATTTCCCTTACTTTTGGGATAAAAAGCAGAAATTTCCCGTATTTTGAAGCAAAATTGCAGAAATTCTGATAATTTTTGGGAAAAAGGCAGAGATTCTCCTTATTTTGGGGCAAAAAGACAGAAAATCTCCTTTTTTCGGGAGCAAACATTCAGAAATTCTCCTTATTTTGGGGCAGAATTGCAGAAATTTCCTTTACATTGGGGCAAAATTGCAGAAATTTCCCTTATTAAGGGAAAAATTGCAGAAATTTCCCTTATTTTAGGGCAAAATTGCAGAAACTTTACTTATTTCAGAGAAAAAAAGCAAAAATTTTTCTTATTTTGGGACAAAAAGGCAGAAATTCCCATTATTTTGGGGCAAAAAAACAGTAATTCAAATTCTTTGGGGTTAAATTGCAGAAATTTTACATATTTATGGGCAAAAAGGCAGAAATTTTCCTTATTCTGGGGCAAAATTTCAGAAATTTCACTTATTTCAGGGTAATAAGTCAGAAATTCCCTTTATTTTGGGGCAAAAAAGACAGAAATTCCCTTTGTTTTGGGGGAAAATACAGAAATTCCACTTATCTACAGGCAAAAAGGCAGAAATTTCCCTTATTTTGGAGCAAAAATGAAGAAATTTACCTTTTTATGGCAAAAAGGTATGCATTCCCATTATTTTCAGGCAAAAAAGCAGAAATTCCCCGTATTTTGGAGCGAAATTGAAGAAATTCCCCTAATTTTGGGGCAAAAGGCAGAAATTCTTTTATTTTGGGGCAAAAATCAGAAATTCCCCTTATTTTGGGACAAAATTCTAGAAATTTCCTATTTTGGGGGGCAAAATTGCAGGAATTTACCTTATTTTTGGCCAAAATTGCAGAAATTTCCCTTATTTGGGGCAAAATTGCAGAAATTTCACTTATTTTCAGGTAAAAAGACTGAAATTTCCTTTATTTTGGGGCAAAAAGGGAGAAATTCTCTTTATTTTGGGGCAAAATTGCAGACATTTTCCTTATTATGGGGAAAAATTGCAGAAATTTCCCTTATTTTAGGGCAAAATTGCAGAAATTTCACTTATTTCATAGAAAAAAAGAAATTTTTTTTTTATTTTGGGACAAAAAGGCAGAAATTCTCATTATTTTGTGTCAAAAAGGCAGAAATTCACCTTATTTTGGGGTAAAATTGCAGAAATTTTACATATTTCAGGGCAAAAATGCAGAAATTTCCCTTATTTTCTGGTAAAAAGGCTGAAACTTCCTTTATTTTGGGGCAAAAAGAGAGAAATTCTCCTTATTTTGGGGCAAAATTGCAGAAATTTCCTTTATTATGCGATAAAATTGCAGAAATTCCACTTATTTTAGGGCAAAATTGCAGAAATTTCACTTATTTCAGAGAAAAAAAGCAAAAATTTTTCTTATTTTGGGGCAAAAAGGCAGAAATTCCCATTATTTCGGGGCAAAAATGCAGAAATTCAATTTATTTTGGGATAAAAATGCAGAAATTTCACATATTTCAGGGCAAAAAGGCAGAAATTTCCCTTATTTTGGGGCAAAATTGCAGAAATTTCACTTATTTCAGGGTAATAAGTCAGAAATTCCCCTTATTTTGGGGCAAAAAAGACAGAAATTCCCTTTGTTTTGGAGGAAAAAGACAGAAATTCCACTTATTTAGAAGCAAAAAGGCAGAAATTCCCCTTATTTTGGAGCAAAAATGAAGAAATTTCCCTTTTTTATGGCAACAAGTTATGCATTCCCCTTATTTCCGGGCAAAAAGACAAAAATTCCCCGTATTTTTGAGCAAAATTGCAGAAATTCCCATAATTGTGGGGCAAAAAGGCAGAAATTCCCTATATGTTTGGGGAAAAAGACAAAAATGCTCTTTATTTTGGGGCAACCCTCAGAAATTCCAAATTTTGGTGCAAAATTCCAGAAATTACCCTTATTTTGCGGCAAAATTGCAGAAATTTCACTTATTTCAGGGTAATGAGTCAGAAATTCCTCTTATTTTGGGGCAAAAAAGAGAGAAATTCCCTTTGTTTTTTGTGAAAAAGACAGAAATTCCATTTATTAGGGGCAAAAAGGCAGAAATTCCCCTTATTTTGGAGCAAAAATGAAGAAATTTCCCTTTTTTGTGGCAAAAAATATACATTATCTTACTTTCGGGATAAAAAGCAGAAATTCCCCGTATTTTGAAGCAAAATTGCAGATATTCTCATAATTATCGGGCAAAAAGGCAGAAATTCTCCTTATTTTTGGGCAAAATTGCAGAAATTTCCTTTACATTGGGGCAAAATTGCAGAAATTTGACTTATTTCAGGGAAAAAAGACAGAAATTTTCCTTATTTTTGGGCAAAAAGGCAGAAATTCCTAATATTTTGTGGCAAAAATGCAGAAATTCCCCTTATTTTGAGGTGAAAAGGCTGAAATTCCCTTTATTTTGGGGCAAAAAGGCAGAAATTTCCCTTATTTTGTGACAAAATTGCAGAAATTTCACTTATTTCAGGGTAATAAGTCAGAAAATTTCCTTATTTTGGGGCAAAAAAGACAGAAAATCCTTTTGTTTTGGAGGAAAAAGACAGAAATTCCACTTATTTAGAGGCAAAAAAGCAGAAATTCCCCTTATTTTGGAGTAAAAATGAAAAAATTTCCCTTTTTAAACCAAAAAGGTATGCATTCTTTTTATTTATGGGCAAAAAGGCAGAAATTTCCTGTATTTTGGAGCAAAATTGCAGAAATTCCCCTAATTTTGGGGCAAAAATGCAAAAATTCCATATATGTTGGGGCAAAAAGACAGAAATTCTCTTTATTTTGTGGCAAAACTTAGAAATTCCACTTATTTTGGGGCAAAATTCCAGAAATTTCCCTTATTCTTGGGCAAAATTGCAGAAATTTCACTTATTTTTGGGCAAAATTGCAGAAATTTCACTTATTTCAGTGAAAAAAGGCAGAAATTTCCCTTATTTTGGGGCAAAACGGCAGAAATTCTCCATATTTTGAGGTAAAAAGGCTGAAATTCCCCTTATTTGGGGGCAAAAAGGAAGAAATTTCCCTTATTTTGGGGCAAAATTGCAGAAATTTCACTTATTTCAGGGTAATAAGTCAGAAATTCCCCTTATTTTGGGGCAAAAAAGAAAAAAATTCCCTTTGTTTCAGGGGAAATGGCAGAAATTCCACTTACTTAGAGGCAAAAAGGCAGAAATTTCCCTTATTTTGGAGCAAAAATGAAGAAAATTACCTTTTTATGGCAAAAAGTTATGCATTCCCATTATTTTCGAGCAAAAAGCCAGAAATTCCCCTTATTTTGGAGCAAAATTGCAGAAATCCCCTAATTTTGGGGCAAAAGCCAGAAATTCCCTTTATTTTGGGGCAAAAATCAGAAATTTCCCTTATTTTGGGGCAAAATTCCAGAAATTTCCTTTATTTTGGGGCAAAATTGCAGGAATTTACCTTATTTTGAGGCAAAATTGCAGAAATTTCCATTATTTGGGGCAAAATTGCAGATATTTCACTTATTTTCAGGTAAATAAGCTGAAATTTCCTTTATTTTGGGGCAAAAAGGGAGAAATTCCCCTTATTTTGGGGCAAAATTGCAGAAATTTCCTCTATTATGCGATAAAATTGCAGAAATTTCACTTCTTTTAGGGTAAAATTGCAGAAATTTCACTTATTTCAGAGAAAAAAAGCAAAAATTTTTCTTATTTTGGGGCCAAAAGGCAGAAATTCCCATTATTTTGTGGCAAAAAGGCAGAAATTAACCTTAATTTGGTGTAAAATTGCAGAAATTTCACGTATTTCAGGGCAAAAAGGCAGAAATTTTCATTATTTTGGGGCAAAATTGCAGAAATTTCACTTATTTCAGGGTAATAAGTCAGAAATTCCCCTTATTTTGGGGCAAAAAAGACAGAAATTCCCTTTGTTTTGGGGGAAAAAGACAGAAATTCCACTTATTTAGAGACAAAAAGGCAGAAATTCTTCTTATTTTGGAGCAAAAATGAAGAAATTTCCCTTTTTTATGGCAACAATTTATGCATTCCCCTCATTTTCTGGCAAAATACAGAAATTCCCCGTAATTTGGAGAAAAATTGCAGAAATTCCATTAATTGTGGGGAAAAAGGCAGAAATTCCCTATATGTTGGGGCAAAAAGACAAAAATTCTTCTTATTTTGGGGCAAAACTCAAAAATTCCAAAAATGGTGCAAAATTCCAGAAATTTCCCTTATTTTGGGGCAAAATTGCAGAAATTTCACTTATTTCAGGGTAATGAGTCAGAAATTTTTTTTATTTTGAGGCAAAAAAGAGAAATTCCCTTTGATTTTTGGGAAAAAGACAGAAATTCCACTTATTTAGAGGCAAAAAGGCAGAAATTCCCATTATTTTGGAGCAAAAATAAAGAAATTTCCTTTTTTTGTGGCAAAAAATATACATTCACCTTACTTTCGGAATAAAAAGCAGAAATTCCCCGTATTTTGAAGCAAAATTGCAGAAATTCTCATAATTTTCGGGAACATAAAGGCAGAAATTCTCTTTATTTTGGGGCAAAAAGACAGAAAATCTCCTTTTTTCGGGAGCAAACAGTCAGAAATTTTCCTTATTTTGGGGCAAAATTGCAGAAATTTCCTTTACATTGGAGCAAAATTGCAGAAATTTCCCTTATTAAGGGAAAAAATTGGAGAAATTTCCTTTATTTTAGGGCAAAATTGCAGAAATTTTACTTATTTCAGAGAAAAAAAGCAAAAATTTTTCTTATTTTGGGGAAAAAGGGCAGAAATTCCCATTATTTTGGGGCAAAAAAACAGAAATACACCTTATTTTGTGGTAAAATTGCAGAAATTTCACATATTTCAGGGCAAAAAGGAAGAAATTTTCCTTATCAGGGGCAAAATTGCAGAAATTTCACTTATTTCAGGGTAATAAGTCAGAAATTCCCCTTATTTTTGGGCAAAAAAGACAGGAATTCCCTTTGTTTTCGGAGAAAAAGACAGAAATTCCACTTATCTAGAGGCAAAAAGGCAGGAATTCTGTTTATTTTGGAGCAAAAATGAAGAATTTTCCCTTTTTATGGCAAAAAGGTATTCATTCCCATTATTTTCAGGCAAAAAGGCAGAATTCCCCGTATTTTAAAGCAAAACAGAAGAAATTCCCCTAATTTTGGGGCAAAAGGCAGAAATTCCTTTTATTATGGGGCAAAAATCAGAAATTCCCCTCATTTTGGGGCAAAATTCTAGAAATTTCCTTTTTTGGGGGGCAAAACTGCAGGAATTTACCTTATTTTGAGGCAAAATTGCAGAAATTTCCCCTATTTGGGGCAAAAATGCAGAAATTTCACTTATTTTCAGGTAAAAAGGCTGAAATTTCCTTTATTTTGGGGCAAAAAGGGAGAAATTCCCTATATTTTGGGGCAAAATTGCAGACATTTACCTAATTATGGGGAAAAATTGCAGAAATTTCCCTTATTTTAGGGCAAAATTGCAGAAATTTCACTTATTTCAGAGAAAAAAAGCAAAATATTTTCTTATTTTGGGGCAAAAAGGCAGAAATTCTCATTATTTTGTGGCAAAAAGGCAGAAATTCACCTTATTTTGGGTTAAAATTGCAGAAATTTCACATATTTCAGGGCAAAAGGCAGAAATTTCCCTTATTTTGGGGCAAAATGGCAGAAATTTCCCTTATTTTGGGGCAAAATTGCAGAAATTTCACTTATTTCTGGGTAATAAGTCAAAAATTCCCCTTATTTTGGGGCAGAAAAGACAGAAATTCCCTTTGTTTTGGGGGAAAAAGACAGAAATTCCACTTATCTACAGGCAAAAAGGCAGAAATTCCCCTTTTTTGGAGCAAAAATGAAGAAATTTCCCTTTTTTGTGGCAAAAAATATACATTCCCCTTACTTTCGGGATAAAAAGCAGAAATTCCCCGCATTTTGAAGGAAAATTGCAGAAATTCTCATAATTTTCGGGCAAAAAGCCAGAAATTCTTTTTATTTTGGGGCAAAAAGACAGAAAATCTCTTTTTTTCGGGAGCAAACAGTCAGAAATTCTACTTATTTTGGGGCAAAATTGCAGAAATTTCCTTTACATTGGGGCAAAATTGCAGAAATTTCCCTTATTATGAAAAAAAATTGCAGAAATTTACCATATTTTAGGGCAAAATTGCAGAAATTTTACTTATTTCAGAGAAAAAAAGCAAAAATTTTTCTTATTTTGGGCAAAAAAGGCAGAAATTCCCATTATTTTGCTGCAAAAAAACAGAAATTCACCTTATTTTGGGGTAAAATTGCAGAAATTTAACATATTTCAGGGCAAAAAGGCAGAAATTTACCTTATCCTGGGGCAAAATTGCAGAAATTTCACTTATTTCAGGGTAATAAGTCAGAAATTCCCCTTATTTTGGGGCAAAAAAGACAGAAATTCGCTTTGTTTTCGGGGAAAAAGACAGAAATTCCACTTATCTAGAGGCAAAAAGGCAAAAATTCCCCTTATTTTGGAGCAACAATGAAGAAATTTCCCTTTTTATTGCAAAAAGGTATGCATTCCCATTATTTTCAGGCAAAAAGACAGAAATTCCCAGTATTTTGGAGCAAAATTGAAGAAATTCCCCTAATTTTGGGGCAAAAGGCAGAAATTCCCTTTATTTTGGGGCAAAAATCAGAAATTCCCCATATTTTGGGGCAAAATTCTAGAAATTTCCTTTTTTGGGGGCAAAATAGCAGGAATTTACCTTATTTTGGGGCAAAATTGCAGAAATTTCCCTTATTTGGGGCAAAATTGCAGAAATTTCATTTATTTTCAGGTAAAAAGAATGAAATTTCCTTTATTTTGGGGCAAAAATGGAGAAATACCCTTTATTTTAGGGCAAAATTGCAGACATTTTCCTTATTATGGGGAAAAATTGCAGAAATTTCCCTTATTTTAGGGCAAAATTGCAGAAATTTCACTTATTTCAGAGAAAAAAAGCAAAAATTTTTTTTATTTTTGGGCAAAAAAGGCAGAAATTCACCTTATTTTGGGGTAAAATTGCAGAAATTTCACATATTTCAGGGCAAAAAGGCAGAAATTTCCCTTATCCTGGGGCAAAATTGCAGAAATTTCACTTATTTTAGGGTAATAAGTCAGAAAATCCTCTTATTTTGGGGCAAAAAAGACAGAAATTCCCTTTGGTTTGGGGGAAAAAGACAGAAATTCCACTTATTTAGAGGCAAAAAGGCAGAAATTCTTATTTTGGAGCAATAATGAAGAAATTTTCCTTTTTTATGGCAACAAGTTATACATTCCCCTTATTTTCGGGCAAAAAGACAGAAATTTCCCGTATTTTGGAGCAAAATTGCAGAAATTCCCCTAATTGTGGGGCAAAAAGGCAGAAATTCCCTATATGTTGGGGCAAAAAGACAAAAATTCTCCTTATTTTGGGGCAAAACCCAGAAATTCCACTTATTTTGGTGCAAAATTCCAGAAATTTCCCTTATTTGGGGGCAAAATTGCAGAAATTTCACTTATTTTGGGGCAAAATTGCAGAAATTTCACTTATTTCAGGGAAAAAAGGCAGAAATTATACTTATTTTGGGGCAAAAATTCAGAAATTCCTAATATTTTGTGCCAAAATTCAGAAATTCCCTTTATTTTGAGGTAAAAATTCTGAAATTCCCCTTATTTGGGGGCAAGAAGGCAGAAATTTCCTTTATTTTGGGGCAAAATTGCAGAAATTTCACTTATTTCAGGGTAATGAGTTAGAAATTCCTTTTATTTTGGGGCAAAAAAGAGAGAAATTCCCTTTGATTTTTAGGAAAAAGACAGAAATTCCACTTATTTAGAGGCAAAAAGGCAGAAATTCCCCTTATTTTGGAGCAAAAATGAAGAAATTTTCCTTTTTTGTGGCAAAAAATATACATTTCCCTTACTTTTGGGATAAAAAGCAGAAATTTCCCGTATTTTGAAGCAAAATTGCAGAAATTCTGATAATTTTTGGGAAAAAGGCAGAAATTCTCCTTATTTTGGGGCAAAAAGACAGAAAATCTCCTTTTTTCGGGAGCAAACAGTCAGAAATTCTCCTTATTTTAGGGTAGAATTGCAGAAATTTCCTTTACATTGGGGCAAAATTGCAGAAATTTCCCTTATTAAGGGAAAATTGCAGAAATTTCCCTTATTTTAGGGCAAAATTGCAGAAACTTTACTTATTTCAGAGAAAAAAAGCAAAATTTTTTCTTATTTTGGGGCAAAAAGGCAGAAATTCCCATTATTTTGGGGCAAAAAAACAGTAATTCAACTTATTTTGGGGTAAAATTGCAGAAATTTCACATATTTATGGGCAAAAAGTCAGAAATTTTCCTTATTCTGGGGCAAAATTTCAGAAATTTCACTTATTTCAGGGTAATAAGTCAGAAATTCCCCTTATTTTGGGGCAAAAAAGACAGAAATTCCCTTTGTTTTGGGGGAAAAATACAGAAATTCCACTTATCTACAGGCAAAAAGGCAAAAATTCCTCTTATTTTGGAGCAAAAATGAAGAAATTTCCCTCTTTATGGCAAAAAGGTATGCATTCCCGTTATTTTTAGGCAAAAAAGCAGAAATTCCCCGTATTTTGGAGCAAAATTAAAGAAATTCCCCTAATTTTGGGGCAAAAGGCATAAATTTCCTTTATTTTGGGGCAAAAATCAGAAATTCCCCTTATTTTGGTGCAAAATTCAAGAAATTTTTTTTTATTTTGTGGCAAAATTGCAGAAATTTACCTTATTTTGGGGCAAAATTGCAGAAATTTCCCTTATTTGGGGCAAAATTGCAGAAATTTCACTTATTTTCAGGTAAAAAGACTGAAATTTCCTTTATTTTGGGGCAAAAATGGAGAAATACCCTTTATTTTAGGGCAAAATTGCAGACATTTTCCTTATTATGGGGAAAAATTGCAGAAATTTCCCTTATTTTAGGGCAAAATTGCAGAAATTTCACATATTTCAGAGAAAAAAAGCAAAATTTTTTTTTAATTTGGGGCAAAAAGGCAGAAATTCTCATTATTTTGGGGCAAAAAGGCAGAAATTCACCTTATTTTGGGGTAAAATTGCAGAAATTTCACATATTTCAGGGCAAAAAGGCAGAAATTTCCCTTATCCTGGGGCAAAATTGCAGAAATTTCACTTATTTTAGGGTAATAAGTCAGAAAATCCTCTTATTTTGGGGCAAAAAAGACAGAAATTCCCTTTGGTTTGGGGGAAAAAAACAGAAATTCCACTTATTTAGAGGCAAAAAGGCAGAAATTCTTATTTTGGAGCAAAAATGAAGAAATTTTCCTTTTTTATGGCAACAAGTTATGCATTCCCCTTATTTTCAGGCAAAAAGACAGAAATTTCCCGTATTTTGGAGCAAAATTGCAGAAATTCCCCTAATTGTGGAGCAAAAAGGCAGAAATTCCCTATATGTTGGGGCAAAAAGACAAAAATTCTCCTTATTTTGGGGCAAAACTCAGAAATTCCACTTATTTTGGTGCAAAATTCCAGAAATTTCCCTTATTTTGGGGCAAAATTGCAGAAATTTCACTTATTTTGGGGCAAAATTGCAGAAATTTCACTTATTTCAGGGAAAAAAGGCAGAAATTATACTTATTTTGGGGCAAAAATTCAGAAATTCCTAATATTTTGTGCCAAAATTCAGATATTCCCTTTATTTTGAGGTAAAAATTCTGAAATTCCCCTTATTTGGGGGCAAGAAGGATGAAATTTCCCTTATTTTGGGGCAAAATTGCAGAAATTTCACTTATTTCAGGGTAATGAGTCAGAAATTCCTTTTATTTTGGGGCAAAAAATAGAGAAATTACCTTTGATTTTTAGGAAAAAGACAGAAATTCCACTTATTTAGAGGCAAAAAGGCAGAAATTCCCCTTATTTTGGAGCAAAAATGAAGAAATTTCCCTTTTTTGTGGCAAAAAATATACATTTCCCTTACTCTTGGGATAAAAAGCAGAAATTCCCCGTATTTTGAAGCAAAATTGCAGAAATTCTCATAAGTTTTGGGAAAAAGGCAGAGATTCTCCTTATTTTTGGGCAAAAAGACAGAAAATCTCCTTTTTTCGGGAGCAAACATTAAGAAATTCTCCTTATTTTGGGGCAGAATTGCAGAAATTTCCTTTACATTGGGGCAAAATTGCAGAAATTTCCCTTATTAAGGGAAAAATTGCAGAAATTTCCCTTATTTTAGGGCAAAATTGCAGAAACTTTACTTATTTCAGAGAAAAAAAGCAAAAATTTTTCTTATTTTGGGACAAAAAGGCAGAAATTCCCATTATTTTGGGGCAAAAAAACAGTAATTCAACTTCTTTGGGGTTAAATTGCAGAAATTTCACATATTTATGGGCAAAAAGGCAGAAATTTTCCTTATTCTGGGGCAAAATTTCAGAAATTTCACTTATTTCAGGGTAATAAGTCAGAAATTCCCTTTATTTTGGGGCAAAAAAGACAGAAATTCCCTTTGTTTTGGGGGAAAAAGACAGAAATTCCACTTATCTACAGGCAAAAAGGCAGAAATTTCCCTTATTTTGGAGCAAAAATGAAGAAATTTACCTTTTTATGGCAAAAAGGTATGCATTCCCATTATTTTCAGGCAAAAAAGCAGAAATTCCCCGTATTTTGGAGCGAAATTGAAGAAATTCCCCTAATTTTGGGGCAAAAGGCAGAAATTCTTTTATTTTGGGGCAAAAATCAGAAATTCCCCTTATTTTGGGACAAAATTCTAGAAATTTCCTATTTTGGGGGGCAAAATTGCAGGAATTTACCTTATTTTTGGCCAAAATTGCAGAAATTTCCCTTATTTGGGGCAAAATTGCAGAAATTTCACTTATTTTCAGGTAAAAAGACTGAAATTTCCTTTATTTTGGGGCAAAAAGGGAGAAATTCTCTTTATTTTGGGGCAAAATTGCAGACATTTTCCTTATTATGGGGAAAAATTGCAGAAATTTCCCTTATTTTAGGGCAAAATTGCAGAAATTTCACTTATTTCATAGAAAAAAAGAAATTTTTTTTTATTTTGGGGCAAAAAGGCAAAAATTCTCATTATTTTGTGTCAAAAAGGAAGAAATTCACCTTATTTTGGGGTAAAATTGCAGAAATTTTACATATTTCAGGGCAAAAATGCAGAAATTTCCCTTATTTTGGGGCAAAATTGCAGAAATTTCACTTATTTTAGGGTAATAAGTCAGAAAATTTCCTTATTTTGGGGCAAAAAATACAGAAATTCCCTTTGTTTTGGGGGAAAAAGACAGAAATTCCACTTATTTAGAGGCCAAAATGCAGAAATTCCCCTTATTTTGGAGCAAAAATGAAGAAATTTCCCTTTTTTATGGCAACAAGTTATGCATTCCCCTTATTTTCGGGCATAAAAACAGAAATTCCCTGTATTTTGGAGCAAAATTGCAGAAATTCCCCTAATTGTGGAGCAAAAAGGCAGAAATTCCCTATATGTTGGGGCAAAAAGACAAAAATTCTCCTTATTTTGTGGCAAAACTCAGAAATTCCACTTATTTTGGTGCAAAATTCCAGAAATTTCCATTATTTTGGGGCAAAATTGCCGAAATTTCCTTTATTTTGGGGCCAAATTGCAGAAATTTTACTTATTTTAGAGAAAAAAAGCAAAAATTTTTCTTATTTTAGGGGAAAAAAGGCAGAAATTCCCATTATTTTGGGGCAAAAATGCAGAAATTCACTTTTTTTAAGGTAAAATTGCAGACATTTCAAATATTTCAGGGCAAAAAGGCAGAAATTTCCCTTATTTTCGGGCAAAATTGCAGAAATTTCACTTATTTTGAAGCAAAATTACAGAAATTTCACTTATTTCAGGAAAAAAGGCAGAAATTTTTTTATTTTGGGGCAAAAATGCAGAAATTCTTAATATTTTGTGGCAAAAATGCAGAAATTCCCATTACTTTGAGGTAAAAAGGCTGAAATTCCCCTTATTTGGGGGCAAAAAGGCAGAAATTTCTCTTATTTTGTGGCAAAAAGACAGAAATTCCCCTTATTTTGTGGCAAAAAAGCAGAAATTTCTTTTATTTTGGGGCAAAATTGCAGAAATATCACTTATTTTAGGGCATAATTCAAAAATTCCTTTTATTTTGGGGCAAAAAGAAAAAAATTCCATTTATTTTTGAATAAAATGGGAGAAATTTCACTTATTTTGAGGTAAAAAGGCAGAAATTTCTCTTATTTTGGGGCAAAAATGAAGAGATTTCCCTTTTTTGTTGCAAAAGGTATACATTCCCCTTACTTTTGTGATTAAAAGCAGAAATTCCCCGTATTTTGAAGCACAATTGCAGAAATTCTCATTATTTTCGGGCAAAAAAGCAGAAATTCTCCTTATTTTAGGGCAAAAAGACAGAAAATCTCTTTTTTTTAAGAGCAAACAGTCAGAAATTCCCATTATTTTAGGTCAAAATTGCAGAAATTTCCTTTACATTGGGGCAAAATTGCAGAAATTTCTTTTATTTTGGGGAAAAATTGCAGGAATTTCATTTATTTCAGGGTAATAAGTCAGAAATTGCTTCTATTTGGGGCAAAAAAAACCAAAAATTCTCTTTGTTTTGGGAGAAAAAGACAGAAATTCCACTTATTTAGAGGCAAAAAGACAGAAATTCCCTTTATTAGGAGCAAAAATGAAGAAATTTCGCTTTTAATGGCAAAAAGGTATATATTCCCATTATTTTTGGGCAAAAAGGCAGAAATTCCCCATATTTTGAAGCAAAATTGCAGAAATTCCCCTAATTTTGGGGCAAAAGGCAGAAATTCCCTTTATTTTGTGGCAAAAATCAGAAATTCCCCTTATTTTGGGGCAAAATTCAAGAAATTTCCTTTATTTTGGGGCCAAATTTCAGGAAATTACCTATTTTGGGGCAAAATTGCAGAAATTTCTCTTATTTGTAGCAATATTGCAGAAATTTCACTTATTTTCAGGTAAAAAGGCTGAAATTTCCTTTATTTTGAGGCAAAAAGGGAAAAATTCCCTTTATTTTGGGGCAAAATTGCAGACATTTCCCTTATTATAGGAAAAATTGCAGAAATTTCTCTTATTTTAGGGCAAAATTGCAGAAATTTCAATTATTTCAGAGAAAAACGCAAAAATTTTTTTATTTTGGGGCAAAAAGGCAGAAATTCCCATTATTTAAGGGAAAAAGGCAGAAATTCACCTTATTTTGGGGTAAAATTGCAGAAATTTTACATATTTCAGGGCAAAAAGGCAGAAATTTCCCTTATTTTGGGGCAAAATTGCAGATATTTCACTTATTTTAGGGTAATAAGTCAGAAATTCCCCTTATTTTGGGGCAAAAAAGACAGAAATTCCCTGTGTTTGGGGAAAAAGAGAGAAATTCCCCTTATTTTGAGGCAAAAATAAAGAAATTTCCCTTTTTTATGGCAAAACATTATGCATTCCACTGATTTTCGGGCAACAAGACAGAAATTCCTTGCATTTTGAGCAAAATTGCAGAAATTCCCCTAATTGTGGGGCAAAAAGGCAGAAATTCCCTATATGTTGGGGCAAAAAGACAGAAATTCTCCTTCTTTTGGGGCAAAACTCAGAAATTCCACTTATTTTAGGGCAAAATTCCAGAAATTTCCCTTATTTTGGGGTAAAATTGCAGAAATTTCCCTTATTTTAGGGCAAAATTGCAGAAATTTTACTTATTTCAGAGAAAAAAAGCAAAAATTTTTCCTATTTTGGGGCTAAAATGAGGAAAATTCCAATTATTTTGGGGCAAAAAGGCAGAAATTCACCTTATTTTAGGGTAAAATTGCAGCAATTTCACATATTTCAGGGCAAAAAGGCAGGAATTTCCTTTATTTTGGGGCAAAATTGCAGAAATTTCATTTATTATAGGATAAAATTGTAGAAATTTCACTTATTTCAGGGAAAAAGGCAGAAATTTTCTTTATTTTGGGGAAAAAATTAAGAAATTCTTAATATTTTGTGGCAAAAATGCAGAAATTCCCCTTATTTTGAGGTAAAAATGCTGAAATTCCCCTTATTTTGAGGTAAAAAGGCTGAAATTCCCCTTATTTGGGGGCAAAAAGGCAGAAATTTCTCTTATATTTGGGCAAAAAGACAGAAATTCCCCTTATTTTGTGGCAAAAATGTAGAAATTTCTTTTATTTTGGGGCAAAATTGCAGAAATATCACTTATCTCAGGGTATAATTCAAAAATTCCTTTTATTTTGTTGCAAAAAGACAGAAATTCCATTTATTTTTGGGTGAAAAAAAAGAAATTTCACTTATTTTGAGCTAAAAAGGCAGAAATTCCTCTTATTTTGGGGCAAAAATTAAGAAATTTCCCTTTTTTGTGGAAAAAGGTATACATTCCCTTTACTTTCAGGATAAAAAGCAGAAATTCCCCATATTTTGAAGCATAATTGCAGAAATTCTCATAATTTTCAGGCAAAAAAGGAGAAATTCTCCTTATTTTGGAGCAAAAATACAGAAAATCTCCTTTTTTCGGGAGCAAACAGTCAGAAATTCCCTTTATTTTGGGGCAAAATTGCAGAAATTTCCTTTACATTGGGGCAAAATTGCAGAAATTTCCCTTAGTTTGGGGCAAAATTGCAGATATTTCCCTAATTGTTGGGCAAAAAGCCAGATTCCCTATATGTTAGGGCAAAATACAGAAATTCTCCGTATTTTATGGCAAAACTCAGAAATTCCACGTATTTTGGGGAAAAATTCCAGAAATTTCTCTTATTTTGGGGCAAAATTGCAGAAATTTCCCTTATTTTGGGGCAAAATTGCAGAAATTTCACTTATTTCAGAGAAAAAACGCAAAAATTTTTCTTATTTTGGGGCAAAAAAACAGAAATTCCCATTATTTTGGGGCAAAAAGGCAGAAATTCACCTTATTTTGGGGTAAAATTGCAGAAATTTCACATATTTCAGGGCAAAAAGGCAGAAATTTCTCTTATTTTAGGGCAAAATTGCAGAAATTTCACTTATTTCAGAGAAAAAAAGCAAATTTTTTTTTATTTTGGGGCAAAAAGGCAGAAATTTTCCTTATTTTGGGGCAAAATTGCAGAAATTTCATTTATTTTGGGGCAAAATTGTAGAAATTTCACTTATTTCAGGGAAAAAAGCAGAAATTTTCCTTATTTAGGGGAAGAAATTAAGAAATTCTTAATATTTTGTGGCAAAAATGCAGAAATTCCCCTTATTTTGAGGTAAAAAGGCTGAAATTCCCCTTATTTTGAGGTAAAAAGGCTGAAATTCCCCTTATTTGTGGGCAAAAGGCAGAAATTTCTGTTATTTTGGGGAAAAAAGACAGAAATTCCCCTTATTTTGTGGCAAAAAGGTAGAAATTTCTTTTTTTTGAGGCAAAATTGCAGAAATATCACTTATTTCAGGGTATAATTCAAAAATTCCTTTTATTTTGTTGCAAAAAGACAGAAATTCCATTTATTTTTGGGTAAAAAAGGAAAAATTTCACTTATTTTAAGGTAAAAAGGCAGAAATTCCTCTTATTTTGGGGCAAAAATTAAGAAATTTCCCTTTTTTGTGGAAAAAGGTATATATTCCCCTTACTTTCGGGATAAAAAGCAGAAATTCCCCGTATTTTGAAGCATAATTGCAGAAATTCTCATAATTTTGGGGCAAAAAATCAGAAATTCTCCTTATTTTGGAGCAAAAATACAGAAAATCTCCTTTTTTCGGGAGCAAACAGTCAGAAATTCCCCTTATTTTGGGGCAAAATTGCAGAAATTTCCTTTACATTGGGGCAAAATTGCAGAAATTTCCTTTATTTTGGGGCAAAATTGCAGAAATTCCCCTAATTGTTGGGCAAAAAGGCAGAAATTCTCTATATGTTGGGGCAAAATACAGAAATTCTCCTTATTTTAAGGCAAAACTCAGAAATTCCACGTATTTTGGGGCAAAATTCCAGAAATTTCCCTTATTTTGGGGCAAAATTGCAGAAATTTCCTTTATTTTCGGGCAAAATTGCAGAAATTTCACTTATTTCAGAGAAAAAAAGCAAAAATTTTTCTTATTTTGGGGCAAAAAAACAGAAATTCCCATTATTTTAAGGTAAAAAGGCAGAAATTCACCTTATTTTGGGGTAATATTGCAGAAATTTCACATATTTCAGGGCAAAAAGGGAGAAATTTCTCTTATTTTAGGGCAAAATTGCAGAAATTTCACTTATTTCAGAGAAAAAAGGCAAATTTTTTTTTATTTTGGTGCAAAAAGGCAGAAATTCCCATTATTTTGGGGGAAAAATGTAGAAATTCACCTTATTTTATGGTAAAATTACAGAAATTTTACTTATTTCAGGGCAAAAAGGCCGAAATTTCTCTCATTTTGGGGCAAAATTGCAGATATTTCACTTATTTTAGGGTAATAAGTAAAAAATTCCCCATATTTTGGGGCAAAATAGACAGAAATTCCCTTTGTTTGGGGGAAAAAGACAGAAATTCCACTTATTTAGAGGCAAAAATGCTGAAATTCCCCTTATTTTGGAGCAAAAATAAAGAAATTTCCCTTTTTTATGACAAAAAGTTATGCATTCCACTTATTTCCGGGAAACAAGACAGAAATTCCTTGCATTTTGGAGCAAAATTGCAGAAATTCCCCTAATTGTGGGGCAAAAAGGCAGAAATTCCCTATATGTTGGGGCAAAAAGACAGAAATTCTCCTTCTTTTGGGGCAAAACTCAGAAATTCCACTTATTTTGGGGCAAAATTCCAGAAATTTCACTTATTTTGGGGCAAAATTGCAGAAATTTCCCATATTTTAGGGCAAAATTGCAGAAATTTCACTTATTTCAGAGAAAAAAAGCAAAAGTTTTTCCTATTTTGGGGCTAAAATGCAGAAATTCCACTTATTTTAGGGCAAAAAGGCAGAAATTCACCTTATTTTAGGGTAAAATTTCAGCAATTTCACATATTTCAGGGCAAAAAGGCAGAAATTTCCCTTATTTTGGGGCAAAATTGCAGAAATTTCACTTAATTTGGGGCAAAATTGCAGAAATTTCACTTATTTCAGGGAAAAAGGCAGAAATTTTCCTTATTTTGGGGAAAAAATTAAGAAATTCTTAATATTTTGTGGCAAAAATGCAGAAATTCCCCTTATTTTGAGGTAAAAAGGCTGAAATTCCTTTTATTTTGAGGTAAAAAGGCTGAAATTCCCCTTATTTGGGGGCAAAAAGGCAGAAATTTCTCTTATTTTGGGGCAAAAAGACAGATATTCCCCTTATTTTGTGGCAAAAATGTAGAAATTTCTTTTATTTTGGGGCAAAATTGCAGAAATATCACTTATTTCAGGGTATAATTCAAAAATTCCTTTTATTTTGTTGCAAAAAGACAGAAATTCCATTTATTTTTGGGTAAAAAAGGAGAAATTTCACTTATTTTGAGGTAAAAAGGCAGAAATTCCTCTTATTTTGGGGCAAAAATTAAGAAATTTCCCTTTTTTGTGGAAAAAGATATACATTCCCCTTACTTTCGGGATAAAAACAGAAATTCCCCGTATTTTGAAGCATAATTGCAGAAATTCTCATAATTTTCGGGCAAAAAAGCAGAAATTCTCCTTATTTTTGAGCAAAAATATAGAAAATCTCCTTTTTTCGAAAGCAAACAGTCAGAAATTCCCCTTATTTTGGGGCAAAATTGCAGAAATTTCCTTTACATTGGGGCAAAATTGCAGAAATTTCCCTTATTTTGGGGCAAAATTGCAGAAATTCACCTTATTTTGGAGCAAAAATAAAGAAATTTCCCTTTTTTATGGCAAAAAGTTATGCATTCCACTTATTTTCGGGCAACAAGACAGAAATTCCTTGCATTTTGGAGCAAAATTACAAAAATTCCCCTAATTGTGGGGCAAAAAGGCAGAAATTCCCTATATGTTGGGGCAAAAAGACAGAAATTCTCCTTATTTTGGGGCAAAACTCAGAAATTCCACATATTTTGGTGCAAAATTCCAGAAATTTCCCTTATTTTGGGGCAAAATTGCCAAAATTTTAATTATTTTGGGGCAAAATTGCAGAAATTTCACTTATTTTAGAGAAAAAAGCAAAAATTTTTCTTATTTTGGGGCAAAAGGCATAAATTCCCATTATTTTGGGGCAAAAATGCAAAAATTCACTTTTTGGGGGTAAAATTGCAGAAATTTCACATATTTCAGGGCAAAAAGTCAGAAATTTCCCTTATCCTGGGGCAAAATTGCAGAAATTTCACTTATTTGGGACAAAATTGCAGAAATTTCACTTATTTCAGGAAAAAAGGCAGAAATTTTCCTTATTTTGGGGCAAAAATGCAGAAATTCTTAATATTTTGTGGCAAAAATGCAGAAATTCCCCTTACTTTGAGGTAAAAAGGCTGAAATTTCCCTTATTTTGGAACAAAAATGGAGAAATTTCCCTTATTTTGGGGCAAAAGAACAGAAAATCCCCTTATTTTGTGGCAAAAATGCAGAAATTCCCATTATTATGGGGGAAAAGGCAGAAATTCACCTTATTTTGGGGTAAAATTGTAGAAATTTCACATATTTCAGGGCAAAAAGGCAGAAATTTCTCTTATTTTAGGGCAAAATTGCAGAAATTTTACTTATTTCAGAGAAAAAAAGCAAAAATTTTTTTATTTTGGGGCAAAAAAACAGAAATTCCCATTATTTTGAGGGAAAAAGGCAGAAGTTCACCTTATTTTGGGGTAAAATTACAAAAATTTCACATATTTCAGGGCAAAAAGGCAGAAATTTCCCTTATTTAGGCACAAAATTGCAGAGATTTCACTTATTTTAGGGTAATAAGTCAGAAATTCCCCTTATTTTGGGGCAAAAAAAACCAGAAATTCCCTTTGTTTGGGGGAAAAAGACAGAAATTCCACTTATTTATAGGCAAAAAGGCTGAAATTCCCATTATTTTGGAGCAAAAATAAAGAAATTTTCCTTTTGTATGGCAAAAAGTTATGCATTCCACTTATTTTCGGGCAACAAGACAGAAATTCCTTGCATTTTGGAGCAAAATTGCAGAAATTCCCCTAATTGTGGGGCAAAAAGGCAGAAATTCCCAATATGTTGGGGCAAAAAGACAGAAATTCTCCTTCTTTTGGGGCAAAACTCAGAAATTCCACTTATTTTGGGGCAAAATTCCAGAAATTTCCCTTATTTTGGGGCAAAATTGCAGAAATTTCCCTTATTTTAGGGCAAAATTGCAGAAATTTCACTTATTTCAGAAAAAAAAAGCAAAAGTTTTTCCTATTTTGTGGCTAAAATGCAGAAATTCCACTTATTTTAGGGCAAAAAGGCAGAAATTCACCTTATTTTAGGGTAAAATTGCAGCAATTTCACACATTTCAGGGCAAAAAGGCAGAAATTTTTCTAATTTTGGGGCAAAATTGCAGAAATTTCACTTATTTTGGGGCAAAATTGCAGAAATTTCACTTATTTCAGGGAATAAAGGCAGAAATTTTCCTTATTTTGGGGAAAAAATGAAGAAATTCTTATTATTTTGTGGCAAAAATGCAGAACTTCCCCTTATTTTGAGGTAAAAAGGCTGAAATTCCCCTTATTTTGAGGTAAAAAGGCTGAAATTCCCCTTATTTGGGTGCAAAAAGGCAGAAATTTCTCTTATTTTGGGGCAAAAAGACAGAAATTCTCCTTATTTTGTAGCAAAAAGGCAGAAATTTCTTTTATTTTGGGGCAAAATTGCAGAAATATCACTTATTTCAGAAAATAATTCAAAAATTCCTTTTATTTTGTTGCAAAAAGACAGAAATTCCATTTATTTTTGGGTAAAAAAAAAGAAATTTCACTTATTTTGAGGTAAAAAGGCAGAAATTCCTCTTATTTTGGGGCAAAAATTAAGAAATTTCCCTTTTTTGTGGAAAAAGGTATACATTCCCCTTACTTTCAGGATAAAAAGCAGAAATTACCCGTATTTTGAAGCATAATTGCAGAAATTCTCATAATTTTCGGGCAAAAAAGGTGAAATTCTCCTTATTTTGGAGCAAAAATACAGAAAATCTCTTTTTTTCGGAAGCAAACAGTCAGAAATTTCCCTTATTTTGGGGCAAAATTGCAGAAATTTCCTTTACATTCGGGCAAAATTGCAGAAATTTCCCTTATTTTGGGGCAAAATTGCAGAAATTCCCCTAATTGTTGGGCAAAAAGGCAGAAATTCCCTATATGTTGGGGCAAAAAGACAGAAATTCTCCTTATTTTGGGGCAAAATTGCAGAAATTTCACTTATTTCAGAGAAAAAAAGCAAAATTTTTTCTTATTTTGAGGCAAAAAAACAGAAATTCCCATTATTTTGGGGCAAAAAGGCAGAAATTCACCTTATTTTGGGGTAAAATTGCAGAAATTTCACATATTTCAGGGCAAAAAGGCAGAAATTTCTCTTATTTTGAGGCAAAATTGCAGAAATTTCACTTATTTCAGAGAAAAAAAGCAAAAATTTTTTATATTTTTTGGCAAAAAGGCAGAAATTCCCATTATTTTGGGGGAAAAAGGCAGAAATTCACCTTATTTTGGGGTAAAATTACAGAAATTTCACATATTTCAGGGCAAAAAGGCAGAAATTTCCCTCATTTTGGGGCAAAATTGCAGATATTTTACATATTTTTGGGTAAAAAGTCAGAAATTCCCCATATTTTGGGGCAAAATAGACAGAAATTCCCTTTCTTTGGGGGAAAAAGAAAGAAATTCCACTTATTTAGAGGCAAAAAGGCTGAAATTCCCCTTATTTTGGAGCAAAAATAAAGAAATTTCCCTTTTGTATGGCAAAAAGTTATGTATTCCCCTTATTTTCGGGCAACAAGACAGAAATTCCTTGCATTTTGGAGCAAAATTGCAGAAATTCCCCTAATTGTGGGGCAAAAAGGCAGAAATTCCCTATATGTTGGGGCAAAAAGACAGAAATTCTCCTTCTTTTGGTGCAAAACTCAGAAATTCCACTTATTTTGGGGCAAAATTCCAGAAATTTCCCTTATTTTGGGGCAAAATTGCAGAAATTTCCCTTATTTTAGGGTAAAATTGCAGAAATTTCACTTATTTCAGAGAAAAAAAGCAAAAGTTTTTCCTATTTTGTGGCTAAAATGCAGAAATTCCACTTACTTTAGGGCAAAAAGGCAGAAATTCACCTTATTTTAGGGTAAAATTGCAGCAATTTCACACATTTCAGGGCAAAAAGGCAGAAATTTTTCTTATTTTGGGGCAAAATTGCAGAAATTTCACTTATTTTGGGGCAAAATTGCAGAAATTTCACTTATTTCAGGGAATAAAGGCAGAAATTTTCCTTATTTTGGGGAAAAATGAAGAAATTCTTATTATTTTGTGGCAAAAATGCAGAACTTCCCCTTATTTTGAGGTAAAAAGGCTGAAATTCCCCTTATTTTGAGGTAAAAAGGCTGAAATGCCCCTTATTTGGGTGCAAAAAGGCAGAAATTTCTCTTATTTTGGGGCAAAAAGACAGAAATTCTCCTTATTTTGTAGCAAAAAGGCAGAAATTTCTTTTATTTTGGGGCAAAATTGCAGAAATATCACTTATTTCAGGGTATAATTCAAAAATTCCTTTTATTTTGTTGCAAAAAGACAGAAATTCTATTTATTTTTGGGTAAAAAAGGAGAAATTTCACTTATTTTGAGGTAAAAAGGCAGAAATTCCTCTTATTTTGGGGCAAAAATTAAGAAATTTCCCTTTTTTGTAGAAAAAGGTATACATTCTCCTTACTTTCAGGATAAAAAGCAGAAATTCCCCGTATTTTGAAGCATAATTGCATAAATTCTCATAATTTTCGGGCAAAAAAGCAGAAATTCTCCTTATTTTGGAGCAAAAATACACTAAATCTTTTTTTTTTCGGAAGCAAACTGTCAGAAATTCCCCTTATTTTAGGGCAAAATTGCAGAAATTTCCTTTACATTGGGGCAAAATTGCAGAAATTTCCCTTATTTTGGGGCAAAATTGCAGAAATTCCCCTAATTGTTGGGCAAAAATGCAGAAATTCCCTATATGTTGGGGCAAAAAGAAAGAAATTCTCCTTATTTTGGGGCAAAACTCAGAAATTCCACGTATTTTGGGGCAAAATTCCAGAAATTTCCCTTATTTTGGGGCAAAATTGCAGAAATTTCACTTATTTCAGAGAAAAAAAGCAAAAATTTTTTTTATTTTGGGGCAAAAAAACAGAAATTCCCATTATTTTGGGGCAAAAAGGCAGAAATTCACCTTATTTTGGGGTAAAATTGCAGAAAGTTCACATATTTCAGGGCAAAAATGCAGAAATTTCTCTTATTTTAGGGCAAAATTGCAGAAATTTCACTTATTTCAGAGAAAAAAAACAAAATTTTTTTTTATTTTGGGGCAAAAAGGCAGAAATTCCCATTATTTTGGGGGAAAAAGGCAGAAATTCACCTTATTTTGGGGTAAAATTACAGAAATTTCACATATTTCAGGGCAAAAAGGCAGAAATTTCCCTCATTTTGGGGCAAAATTGCAGATATTTCACTTAATTTGGGGCAAAATTGCAGATATTTCACTTATTTTAGGGTAATAAGTCAGCAATTCCCCTTATTTTGGGGCAAAAAAGACAGAAATTCCATTTGTTTGGGGGAAAAAGACAGAAATTCCACTTATTTAGAGGCAAAAAAGCTGAAATTCCCCTTATTTTGGAGCAAAAATAAAGAAATTTCCCTTTTGTATGGAAAAAGTTATGCATTCCACTTATTTTCGGGCAACAAGACAGAAATTCCTTGCATTTTGGAGCAAAATTGCAGAAATTCCCCTAATTGTGGGGCAAAAAGGCAGAAATTCCCTATATGTTGCGGCAAAAAGACAGAAATTCTCCTTCTTTTGGGGCAAAACTCAGAAATTCCACTTATTTTGGGGCAAAATTCCAGAAATTTCCCTTATTTTGTGGCAAAATTGCAGAAATTTCCCTTATTTTAGGGCAAATTTGCAGAAATTTTACTTATTTCAAAGAAAAAAAGCAAAAGTTTTTCCTATTTTGGGGCTAAAATGCAGAAATTCCACTTATTTTAGGGCAAAAAGGCAGAAATTCACCTTATTTTAGGGTAAAATTGCAGCAATTTCAAACATTTCAGAGCAAAAAGGCAGAAATTTTTCTTATTTTGGGGCAAAATTGCAGAAATTTCACTTATTTTGGGGCAAAATTGCAGAAATTTCACTTATTTCAGGGAATAAAAGCAGAAATTTTCTTTATTTTGGGGAAAAATGAAGAAATTCTTATTATTTTGTGGCAAAAATGCAGAAATTCCCCTTATTTTGAGGTAAAAAGGCTGAAATTCCCCTTATTTTGAGGTGAAAAGGCTGAAATTCCCCTTATTTTGAGGTAAAAAGGCTGAAATTCCCCTTATTTGGGTGCAAAAATGCAGAAATTTCTCTCATTTTGGGGCAAAAAGACAGAAATTCTCCTTTTTTTTTAGCAAAAAGGCATAAATTTCTTTTATTTTGGGGCAAAATTGCAGAAATATCACTTATTTCAGGGTATAATTCAAAAATTCCTTTTATTTTGTTGCAAAAAGACAGAAATTTCATTTATTTTTGGGTAAAAAAGGAGAAATTTCACTTATTTTGAGGTAAAAAGGCAGAAATTCCTCTTATTTTGGGGCAAAAATTTAAAAATTTCTTTTTTTTGTGGAAAATGGTATACATTCCCCTTACTTTCAGGATAAAAACAGAAATTCCCCATATTTTGAAGCATAATTGCAGAAATTCTCATAATTTTCGGGCAAAAAAGCAGAAATTCTCCTTATTTTGGAGCAAAAATACAGAAAATCTCCTTTTTTCGGAAGCAAACAGTCAGAAATTCCCCTTATTTTGGGGCAAAATTGCAGAAATTTCCTTTACATTGGGGCAAAATTGCAGAAATTTCCCTTATTTTGGGGCAAAATTGCAGAAATTCCCCTAATTGATGGGCAAAAAGGCAGAAATTCCCTATATGTTGGGGCAAAAAGACAGAAATTCTCCTTATTTTGGGGCAAAACTCAGAAATTCCACGTATTTTGGGGCAAAATTCCAGAATTTTCCCTTATTTTGGGGAAAAATTGCAGAAATTTCACTTATTTCAGGGAAAAAAAGCAAAAATTTTTTTTATTTTGGGGCAAAAAAACAGAAATTCCCATTATTTTGGGGCAAAAAGGCAGAAATTCACCTTATTTTGGGGTGAAATTGCAGAAATTTCACATATTTCAGGGGAAAAAGGCAGAAATTTCTCTTATTTTAGGGCAAAATTGATGAAATTTCACTTATTTCAGAGAAAAAAAGCAAAAAATTTTTTTATTTTGTGGCAAAAAGGCAGAAATTCCCATTATTTTGGGGGAAAAAGGCCGAAATTCACCTTATTTTGGGATAAAATTACAGAAATTTCACATATTTCAGGGCAAAAAGGCAGAAATTTCCCTCATTTTGGGGCAAAATTGCAGATATTTCACATATTTTAGGGTAATAAGTCAGAAATTCCCCATATTTTGGGGCAAAATAGACAGAAATTCCCTTTGTTTGGAGGAAAAAGACAGAAATTCAACTTATTTAGAGGCAAAAAGGCTGAAATTCCCCTTATTTTGGAGCAAAAATAAAGAAATTTCCCTTTTGTATGGCAAAAAGTTATGCATTCCACTTATTTTCGGGCAACAAGACAGAAATTCCTTGCATTTTGGAGCAAAATTGCAGAAATTCCCTTAATTGTGGGGCAAAAAGGCAGAAATTCCCTATATGTTGGGGCAAAAAGACAGAAATTCTCTTTCTTTTGGGGCAAAACTCAGAAATTCCACTTATTTTGGGGCAAAATTCCAGAAATTTCCCTTATTTTGGGGCAAAATTGCAGAAATTTCCCTTATTTTAGGGCAAAATTGCAGAAATTTCACTTATTTCAGAGAAAAAAAGCAAAAGTTTTCCTATTTTGGAGCTAAAATGCAGAAATTCCACTTATTTTAGGGCAAAAAGGCAGAAATTCACCTTATTTTAGGGTAAAATTGCAGCAATTTCACACATTTCAGGGCCAAAAGGCAGAAATTTTTCTTATTTTGGGGCAAAATTGCAGAAATTTCACTTATTTTGGGGCAAAATTGCAGAAATTTCACTTATTTCAGGGAATAAAGGCAGAAATTTTCCTTATTTTGGGGAAAAAATGAAGAAATTCTTAATATTTTGTGGCAAAATGCAGAAATTCCCATTATTTTGAGGTAAAAAGGCTGAAATTCCCCTTATTTTGAGGTAAAAAGGCTGAAATTCCCCTTATTTGGGTGCAAAAAGGCAGAAATTTCTCTTATTGTGGGGCAAAAAGACAGAAATTCTCCTTATTTTGTAGCAAATAGGCAGAAATTTCTTTTATTTTGGGGGCAAAATTGCAGAAATATCACTTATTTCAGGGTATAATTCAAAAATTCCTTTTATTTTATTGCAAAAAGACAGAAATTCCATTTATTATTGGGTAAAAAAGGAGAAATTTCACTTATTTTGAGGTAAAAAGGCAGAAATTCCTCTTATTTTGGGGCAAAAATTAAGAAATTTCCCTTTTTTGTGGAAAAAGGTATACATCCCCCTTACTTTAAGGATAAAAAGCAGAAATTCCCCGTATTTTGAAGCATAATTGCAGAAATTCTCATAATTTTCGGGCAAAAAAGCAGAAATTCTCCTTATTTTGGAGCAAAAATACAGAAAATCTCCTCTTTTCGGAAGCAAACAGTCAGAAATTCCCTTTATTTTGGGGCAAAATTGCAGAAATTTCCTTTACATTGGGGCAAAATTGCAGAAATTTCCCTTATTTTGGGGCAAAATTGCAAAAATTCCCCTAATTGTTGGGCAAAAAGGCAGAAATTCCCTATATGTTGGGGCAAAAAGACAGAAATTCTCTTTATTTTGGGGCAAAACTCAGAAATTCCACGTATTTTGGGGCAAAATTCCAGCAATATACCTTATTTTGGAGCAAAATTGCAGAAATTTCCCTTATTTTGGGGCAAAATTGCAGAAATTTCACTTATTTCAGAGAAAAAAAGCAAAAATTTTTTTATTTTGGGGCAAAAAAACAGAAATTCCCATTATTTTGGGAGAAAAAGGCAGAAATTCACCTTATTTTGGGGTAAAATTACAGAAATTTCACATATTTCAGGGCCAAAAGGGAGAAATTTCCCTCATTTTGGGGCAAAATTGCAGATATTTCACATATTTTAGGGTAATAAGTCAGAAATTCCCCATATTTTGGGGCAAAATAGACATAAATTCCCTTTCTTTGGGGGAAAAAGAAAGAAATTCCACTTATTTAGAGGCAAAAAGTGTGAAATTCCCCTTATTTTGGAGCAAAAATTAAGAAATTTTTTTTTTGTATGGCAAAAAGTTATGCATTCCACTTATTTTCGGGCAATAAGACAGAAATTCCTTGCATTTTGGAGCAAAATTGCAGAAATTCCCCTAATTGTGGGGCAAAAAGGCAGAAATTTCCTATATGTTGGGGCAAAAAGACAGAAATTCTCCTTCTTTTGGGGCAAAACTCAGAAATTCCACTTATTTTGGGGCAAAATTCCAGAAATTTCCCTTATTTTGGGGCAAAATTGCAGAAATTTCCCTTATTTTAGGGCAAAATTGCAGAATTTCACTTATTTCAGAGAAAAAAAGCAAAAGTTTTTCCTATTTTGGGGCTAAAATGCAGAAATTCCACTTATTTTAGTGCAAAAAGGCAGAAATTCACCTTATTTTAGGGTAAAATTGCAGCAATTTCACACATTTCAGAGCAAAAAGGCAGAAACAATCAGAAATTCCCCTTATTTTGGGGCAAAATTGCAGAAATTTCCTTTACATTGGGGCAAAATTGAAGAAATTTCCCTTATTTTGGGGCAAAATTGCAGAAATTCCTCTAATTGTTAGGCAAAAAGGCAGAAATTCCCTATATGTTTGGGCAAAAAGACAGAAATTCTCCTTATTTTGGGGCAAAACTCAGAAATTCCACGTAATTTGGGGCAAAATTCCAGAAACTTCCCTTATTTTGGGGCAAAATTGAAGAAATTTCACTTATTTCAGAGAAAAAAAGCAAAAATTTTTCTTATTTTGGGGTAAAAAAACAGAAATTCCCATTATTTTGGGGAAAAAAGGCAGAAGTTCACCTTATTTTGGGGTAAAATTGCAGAAATTTCACATATTTCAGGGGAAAAAGGCAGAAATTTCTCTTATTTTAGGGCAAAATTGCAGAAATTTCACTTATTTCAGAGAAAAAAAGCAAAAAATTTTTTTATTTTGGGGCAAAAATGCAGAAATTCCCATTATTTTGGGGGAAAAAGGCAGAAATTCCCATTATTTTGGGGGAAAAATGCAGAAATTTCATATATTTCAGGGCAAAAAGGCAGAAATTTCCCTCATTTTGGGGCAAAATTGCAGATATTTCACATATTTTACGGTAATAAGTCAGAAATTCCCCATATTTTGGGGCAAAATAGACAGAAATTCTCTTTGTTTGGGGGAAAAAGACAGAAATTCCACTTATTTAGAGGCAAAAAGGCTGAAATTCCCCTAATTTTGGAGCAAAAATAAAGAAATTTCCCTTTTTTATGGCAAAAAGTTATGCATTCCACTTATTTTCGGGCAACAAGACAGAAATTCCTTGCATTTTGGAGCAAAATTGCAGAAATTCCCCTAATTGTGTGGCAAAAAGGCAGAAATTCCCTATATGTTGGGGCAAAAAGACAAAAATTCTCCTTATTTTGGGGCAAAACTCAGAAATTCCACGTATTTTGGTGCAAAATTCCAGCAATTTACATTATTTTGGAGCAAAATTGCACAAATTTCCCTTATTTTGGGGCAAAATTGCAGAAATTTCACTTATTTCAGAGAAAAAATGCAAAAATTTTTCTTATTTTGGGGCAAAAAAAAAGATATTCCCATTATTTTGAGGCAAAAAGGCAGAAATTCACCTTATTTTGGGGTAAAATTGCAGAAATTTCACATATTTCAGGGCAAAAAGGTAGAAATTTCCCTTATTTTGGGGTAAAATTGCAGAAATTTCACATAGATCAGGGCAAAAAGGCAGAAATTTCTCTTATTTTAGGGCAAAATTGCAGAAATTTCACTTATTTCAGAGAAAAAAAGTAAAAATTTTTCCTATTTTCGGGCTAAATTTCAGAAATTCCAATTATTTTGGGGCAAAAGACAGAAATTCACCTAATTTTAGGGTAATATTGCAGCAATTTCACATATTTCAGGGCAAGAAGGCAGAAATTCCCCTTATTTTGGAGCAAAATTGCAGAAATTTCCTTTACATTGGGGCAAAATTGCAGAAATTTCCCTTATTTTGGGGCAAAATTGCAGAAATTCCCCTAATTGTTGGGCAAAAAGACAGAAATTCTCCTTATTTGGGGGCAAAACTCAGAAACTCCACGTATTTTGGGGCAAAATTCCAGAAATTTCCCTTATTTTGGGGCAAAATTGCAGAAATTTCCCTTATTTTGGGGCAAAATTGCAGAAATTTCACATATTTCAGAGAAAAAAAGCAAAAATTTTTCTTATTTTGGGGCAAAAAAACAGAAATTCCCATTATTTTGGGGCAAAAAGGAAGAAATTCACCTTATTTTGGGGTAAAATTGCAGAAATTTCACATATTTCAGGGCAAAAAGACAGAAATTTCTCTTATTTTGGGGCAAAATTGCAGAAATTTCACTAATTTTGGGGCAAAAAAGACAGAAATTCCCTTTGTTTTGGGGGAAAAAGAGAGAAATTCTACTTAGTTAGAGGCAAAAAGGCAGAAATTCCCCTTATTTTGGAGCCAAAATGAAGAAATTTCCCTTTTTTTATGGCAACAAGTTTTGCATTCCCCTTATTTTCGGGCAAAAAGACAGAAAATCCCTGTATTTTAAAGCAAAATTGTAGAAATTCCCCTAATTGTGGGGCCAAAAGGCAGAAATTCCCTATATGTTATGGCAAAAAGACAAAAATTCTCCTTATTTAGGGGCAAAACTCAGAAATTCCACTTATTTTGGTGCAAAATTCCAGAAATTTCCCTTATTTTGGGGCAAAATTGCCGAAATTTCCTTTATTTTGGGGCAAAATTTCAGAAATTTTACTTATTTCAGGAAAAAGGCAGAAATTTTCCTTATTTTGGGGCAAAAATGCAGAAATTCTTAATATTTTGTGGCAAAAATGCAGAAATTCCCCTTACTTTGAGGTAAAAAGGCTGAAATTCTCCTTATTTGGGAACAAAAATGGAGAAATTTCCCATATTTTGGGGCTAAAATACAGAAAATCCCCTTATTTTGTGGCAAAAAGGCAGAAATTCCCATTATTATAAAAGAAAATGCAGAAATTCACCTTATTTTGGGGTAAAATTACCGAAATATCACATATTTCAGGGCAAAAAGGCAGAAATTTCCCTCATTTTGGGGCAAAATTGCAGATATTTCACATATTTTAGGGTAATAAGTCAGAAATTCCCCATATTTTGGGGCAAAATAGACAGAAATTCCCTTTGTTTGGGGGAAAAAGACAGAAATTCCACTTATTTAGAGGCAAAAATTGTGAAATTCCCCTTATTTTGGAGCAAAAATAAAGAAATTTCCCTTTTTTATGGCAAAAAGTTATGCATTCCACTTATTTTCGGGCAACAAGACAGAAATTCCTTGCATTTTGGAGCAAAATTGCAGAAATTCCACTAATTGTGGGGCAAAGAGGCAGATATTCCCTATATGTTGGGGCAAAAAGACAGAAATTCTCCTTCTTTTGGGGCAAAACTCAGAAATTCCACTTATTTTGGGGCAAAATTCCAGAGATTTCCATTATTTTGGGGCAAAATTGCAGAAATTTCCAATATTTTAGGGCAAAATTGCAAAAATTTCACTTATTTCATAGAAAAAAAGCAAAAATTTTTCCTATTTTGGGGCTAAAATGCAGAAATTCCACTTATTTTGGGGCAAAAAGGCAGAAATTCACCTTATTTTAGTATAAAATTGCAGCAATTTCACATATTTCAGGGAAAAAAGGCAGAAATTTCCTTTATTTTGGGGAAAATTGCAGAAATTTCACTTAATTTGGGGAAAAATTGCAGAAATTTCACTTATTTCAGGGAAAAAAGGCAGAAATTTTCCTAATTTTGGGGAAAAAATTAAGAAATTCTTAATATTTTGTGGCAAAAATGCAGAAATTCCCCTTATTTTGAGGTAAAAAGGCTGAAATTCCCCTTATTTTGAGGTAAAAATGCTGAAATTTCCCTTATTTTGGTGCAAAAATGCAGAAATTTCTCTTATTTTGGGGCAAAAAGACAGAAATTCCCCTTATTTTGTAGCAAAAATGCAGAAATTTCTTTTATTTTTGGGCAAAATTGCAGAAATATCACTTATTTCAGGGTATAATTCAAAAATTCCTTTTATTTCGTTGCAAAAAGACAGAAATTCCATTTATTTTTGGGTAAAAAAGGAGAAATTTCACTTATTTTGAGGTAAAAAGGCAGAAATTCCTCTTATTTTGAGTCAAAAATTAATAAATTTCCCTTTTTTGTGGAAAAAGATATACATTCCCCTTACTTTCGGGATAAAAAGCAGAAATTCCCCGTATTTTGAAGCATAATTGCAGAAATTCTCATAATTTTCGTGCAAAATGCAGAAATTCTCCTTATTTTGGAGTAAAAATACAGAAAATCTACTTTTTTCGGAAGCAAACAGTCAGAAATTCCCATTATTTTGGGGCAAAATTTCAGAAATTTCCTTTACATTTGGGCAAAATTGCAGAAATCTCCCTTATTTTGGGGCAAAATTGCAGAAATTCCCCTAATTGTTTGGCAAAAAGGCAGAAATTCCTTATATGTTGGGGAAAAAAGACAGAAATTCTCCTTATTTCGGGGCAAAACTCAGAAATTCTACGTATTTTGGGGCAAAATTCCAGCAATTTACCTTATTTTGGAGCAAAATTGCAGAAATTTCCCTTATTTTGGGGCAAAATTGCAGAAATTTCACTTATTTCAAAGAAAAAAAGCAAAAATTTTTCTTATTTTGGGGCAAAAAAAAAGAAATTCTCATTATTTCGGGGCAAAAAGGCAGAAATTCACCTTATTTTGGGGTAAAATTGCAGAAATTTCACATATTTCAGGGCAAAAAGGCAGAAATTTCTCTTATTTTAGGGCAAAATTGCAGAAATTTCACTTATTTTAGAGAAAAAAACAAAAATTTTTTTATTTTGAGGCAAAAAAGGCAGAAATTCCCATTATTTTGTAGAAAAAAGGCAGAAATTCACCTTATTTTGGGGTAAAATTACAGAAATTTCACATATTTCAGGGCAAAAAGGCAGAAATTTCCCTTATTTTGGGGCAAAATTGCAGATATTTAACTTATTTTAGGGTAATAAGTCAGAAATTCCCCTTATTTTGGGGCAAAAAAGACAGAAATTCCCTTTGTTTGGGTAAAAAAGACAGAAATTCCACTTATTTAGAGGCAAAAAGGCTGAAATTCCCCTTATTTTGGAGCAAAAATAAAGAAATTTCCCTTTTTTATGGCAAAAAGTTATGCATTCCACTTATTTTCGGGCAACAAGACAGAAATTCCTTGCATTTTGGAGCAAAATTGCAGAAATTCCCCTAATTGTGTGGCAAAAAGGCAGAAATTCTCTATATTTTGGGGCAAAAAGACAGAAATTCTCCTTCTTTTGGGGCAACACTCAGAAATTCCACTTATTTTGGGGCAAAATTCCAGAAATTTCCCTTATTTTGGTGCAAAATTTAAGAAATTTTCCTTATTTTAGGGCAAAATTGCAGAAATTTCACTTATTTAAGAGAAAAAAAGCAAAAATTTTTCCTATTTTGGGGCTAAAATGCAGAAATTCCAATTATTTTGGGCCAAAAGACAGAAATTCACCTTATTTTAGGGTAAAATTGCAGCAATTTCACATATTTCAGGGCAAAAAGGCAGAAATTCCCCTTATTTTGGGGCAAAATTGCAGGAATTTCCTTTACATTGGGGCAAAATTTCAGAAATTTCCCTTATTTTGGGGCAAAATTGCAGAAATTCCCCTAATTGTTGGGCAAAAAGACAGAAATTCTCCTTATTTTGGGGCAAAACTCAGAAATTCCACTTATTTTGGGGCAAAATTCCAGAAATTTCCCTTATTTTGGGGCAAAATTGCAGAAATTTCCCTTATTTTGGGGCAAAATTGCAGAAATTTCACTTATTTCAGAGAAAAAAAAATTTTTTTCTTATTTTGGGGCAAAAAAACAGAAATTCCCATTATTTTGGGGCAAAAAGGCAGAAATTCACCTTATTTTGGGGTAAAATTGCAGAAATTTCACATATTTCAGGGCAAAAAGACAGAAATTTCCCTTATTTTGGGGCAAAATTGCAGAAATTTCACTAATTTTGGGGCAAAAAAACAGAAATTCCCTTTGTTTTGGGAGAAAAAGACAGAAATTCTACTTAGTTAGAGGCAAAAAGGCAGAAATTCCCCTTATTTTGGAGCAAAAATGAAGAAATTTCCCTTTTTTTATGGCAACAAGTTTTGCATTCCTCTTATTTTCGGGCAAAAAGACAGAAAATCCCTGTATTTTGGAGAAAAATTGCAGAAATTCCCCTAATTGTGGGGCAAAAAGGCAGAAATTCCCTATATGTTGGGGCAAAAAGACAAAAATTCTCCTTATTTTGGGGCAAAACTCAGAAATTCCACTTATTTTGGTGCAAAATTTCATAAATTTCCCTTATTTTGGGGAAAAATTGCCGAAATTTCCTTTATTTTGGGGCAAAATTGCAGAAATTTCAGTTATTTTAGAGAAAAAAAGCAAAAAATTTTCTTATTTTGGGGCAAAAAGGCATAAATTCCCATTATTTTGGGGCAAAAATGCAAAAATTAATTTTTTTGTTGGTAAAATTGCAGAAATTTCACATATTTCAGGGCAAAAAGGAAGAAATTTCCCTTATTTTCGGGCAAAATTGCAGAAATTTCACTTATTTTGGGGCAAAAGTGCAGAAATTTCACTTATTTCAGGAAAAAAGGCAGAAATTTTCCTTATTTTGGGGCAAAAATGCGGAAATTCTTAATATTTTGTGGCAAAAATGCAGAAATTCCCCTTACTTTGAGGTAAAAAGGCTGAAATTCTTCTTATTTGGGAACAAAAATGGAGAAATTTCCCTTATTTTGGGGCAAAAAGACAGAAAATCCCCTTATTTTGTAGCAAAAAAGCAGAAATTCCCATTATTATGGGGTAAAAGGCAGAAATTCACCTTATTTTGGGGTAAAATTGCAGAAATTTCACATATTTCAGGGCAAAAATGCAGAAATTTCTCTTATTTTAGGGCAAAATTGCAGAAATTTCACTTATTTCAGAGAAAAAAAGCAAAAATTTTTTTATTTTGGGGCAAAAAAACAGAAATTCCCATTATTATGGGGGAAAAAGGCAGAAATTCACCTTATTTTGGGGTAAAATTACAGAAATTTCACATATTTCAGGGCAAAAAGGCAGAAATTTCCCTTATTTTGGGGCAAAATTGCAGATATTTCACTTATTTTAGAGTAATAAGTCTGAAATTCCCCTTATTTTGGGGCAAAAAAGACAGAAATTCCCTTTGTTTGGGGGAAAAAGACAGAAATTCCACTTATTTAGAGGCAAAAAGGCTGAAATTCTCCTTATTTTGGAGCAAAAATAAAGAAATTTCCCTTTTTTATGGCAAAAAGTTATGAATTCCACTTATTTTCGGGCAACAAGACAGAAATTCCTTGCATTTTGGAGCAAAATTGCAGAAATTCCCCTAATTGTGAGGCAAAAATGCAGAAATTCCCTATATGTTGGGGCAAAAAGACAGAAATTCTTTTTCTTTTTGGGCAAAACTCAGAAATTCCACTTATTTTGGGGCAAAATTCCAGAAATTTCCCTTATTTTGGGGCAAAATTGCAGAAATTTCCCTTATTTTAGGGCAAAATTGCAGAAATTTCACTTATTTCAGAGAAAAAAATCAAAAATTTTTCCTATTTTGGGGATAAAATGCAGAAATTCCACTTATTTTAGGGCAAAAGTCAGAAATTCACCTTATTTTAGGGTAAAATTGCAGCAATTTCACATATTTCAGGGCAAAAAGGCAGAAATTTCCCTTATTTTGGGGCAAAATTACAGAAATTTCACTTAATTTGGGGCAAAATTGCAGAAATTTCACTTATTTCAGGGAAAAAGGCAGAAATTTTCCTTATTTTAGGGGAAAAATTAAGAAATTCTTAATATTTTGTGGCAAAAATGCAGAAATTCCTATTATTTTGAGGTAAAAAGGCTGAAATTCCCCTTATTTTGAGGTAAAAAGGCTGAAATTCCCCTTATTTGGGTGCAAAAAGGCAGAAATTTTTCTTATTTTGGGGGAAAAAGACAGAAATTCCCCTTATTTTGTAGCAAAAAGGCAGAAATTTCTTTTTTTTTTTGGGCAAAATTGCAGAAATATCACTTATTTCAGGGTATAATTCAAAAATTCCTTTTATTTCGTTGCAAAAAGACAGAAATTCCATTTATTTTTGGGTAAAAAAGGAGAAGTTTCACTTATTTTGAGGTAAAAAGGCAGAAATTCCTCTTATTTTGGGGCAAAAATTAAGAAATTTCCCTTTTTTGTGGAAAAAGATATACATTGCCCTTACTTTCGGGATAAAAAGCAGAAATTCCCTGTATTTTGAAGCATAATTGCAGAAATTCTCATAATTTTCGGGCAAAAAAGCAGAAATTCTCCTTATTTTGGAGCAAAAATATAGAAAATCTCCTTTTTTCGGAAGCAAACCGTCAGAAATTCCTTTTATTTTGGGGCAAAATTGCAGAAATTTCCTTTACATTGGGGCAAAATTGCAGAAATTTCCCTTATTTTGGGGCAAACTTGCAGAAATTCCCCTAATTGTTGGGCAAAAATGCAGAAATTCCCTATATGTTGTGGCAAAAAGACAGAAATTCTCCTTATTTTGGGGCAAAACTCAGAAATTCCACGTATTTTGGGGCAAAATTCCAGAAATTTACCTTATTTTGGGGCAAAATTGCAGAAATTCCCCTAATTGTTGGGCAAAAAGACAGAAATTCTCCTTATTTTGGGGCATAACTCAGAAATTCCACGTATTTTGGGGCAAAATTCCAGAAATTTTCCTTTTTTGGGGGCAAAATTGCAGAAATTTCCCATATTTCAGAGAAAAAAAGCAAAAATTTTTCTTATTTTGGGGCAAAAAAACAGAAATTCTCATTATTTTTAGGAAAAAAGGCAGAAATTCACCTTATTTTGGGGTAAAATTGCAGAAATTTCACATATTTCAGTGCAAAAAGACAGAAATTTCCCTTATTTTGGGGTAAAATTGCAGAAATTTCACTAATTTTGGGGCAAAAAAGACAGAAATTCCCTTTGTTTTGGGGGAAAAAGACAGAAATTCCACTTAGTTAGAGGGAAAAAGGCAGAAATTCCCCTTATTTTGGAGCAAAAATGAAGAAATTTCCCTCTTTTTATGGCAACAATTTTGCATTCCCCTATTTTCGGGCAAAAGGACAGAAAATCCCTGTATTTTGGAGCAAAATTGCAGAAATTCCCCTAATTGTGAGGCAAAAAGGCAGAAATTCCCTATATGTTGGGGCAAAAAGACAAAAATTCTCCTGATTTTGGGGCAAAACTCAGAAATTCCACTTATTTTGGTGCAAAATTCCAGAAATTTTCTTTATTTTGGGGCAAAATTTCCTTTATTTTGGGGCAAAATTGCAGAAATTTCACTTATTTTAGAGAAAAAAAGCAAAAATTTTTCTTATTTTGGGGCAAAAAGGCATAAATTCCCATTATTTTGGGGCAAAAATGCAAAAATTCACTTTTTTGGGGGTAAAATTGCAGAAATTTCACATATTCAAGGCAAAAAGGCAGAATTTTCCCTTATTTCGGGCCAAATTGCAGAAATTTCACTTATTTTGTGGCAAAATTGCAGAAATTTCACTTATTTCAGGAAAAAAGGCAGAAATTTTCCTTATTTTGGGGCAAAAATGCAGAAATTCTTAATATTTTGTGGCAAAAATGCAGAAATTCCCCTTACATTGAGGGAAAAACGCTGAAATTCCCCTTATTTGGGAACAAAAATGGAGAAATTTCCCTTATTTTGGGGCAAAAAGACAGAAAATCCCCTTATTTAATGGCAAATAGGCAGAAATTCCCATTATTTTGAGGTAAAAAGGCTGAAATTCCCCTTATTTGGGGGCAAAAAGGCAGAAATTTCTCTTATTTTGGGGCAAAAAGACAGAAATTCCCCTAATTTTGTAGCAAAAAGGCAGAAATTTCTTTTATTTTGGGGCAAAATTGCAGAAATATCACTTATTTCAGGGTATAATTCAAAAATTCCTTTTATTTTGTTCCAAAAAGACAAAAATTCCATTTATTTTTGGGTAAAAAAGGAGAAATTTCACTTATTTTGAGGTAAAAAGGCAGAAATTCCTCTTAGTTTGGGGCAAAAATTAAGAAATTTCCCTCTTTTGTGGAAAAAGGTATACATTCCTCTTACTTTCGGGATAAAAACAGAAATTCCCCATATTTTGAAGCATAATTGCAGAAATTCTGATAAATTTCGGGCAAAAAAGCAGAAATTCTCCTTATTTTGGAGCAAAAATACAGAAAATCTCCTCTTTTCGGGAGCAAACAGTCAGAAATTCCCCTTATTTTGGGGCAAAATTGCAGAAATTTCCTTTACATTGGGGCAAAATTGCAGAAATTTCCCTTATTTTGGGGCAAAATTGCAGAAATTCCCCTAATTGTTGGGCAAAAAGACAGAAATTCTCCTTATTTTGGGGCATAACTCAGAAATTCCACGTATTTTGGGGCAAAATTCCAGAAATTTCCCTTTATTTGGGGCAAAATTGCAGAAATTTCCCATATTTCAGAGAAAAAAAGCAAAAATTTTTCTTATTTTGGGGCAAAAAAACAGAAATTCCCATTATTTTGGGTAAAAAGGCAGAAATTCACCTTATTTTGGGGTAAAATTGCAGAAATTTCACATATTTCAGGGCAAAAAGACAGAAATTTCCCTTATTTTGGGGTAAAATTGCAGAAATTTCACTAATTTTGGGGCAAAAAAGACAGAAATTCCCTTTGTTTTGGGGGAAAAAGACAGAAATTCCACTTAGTTAGAGGGAAAAAGGCAGAAATTCCCCTTATTTTGGAGCAAAAATAAAGAAATTTCCCTTTTTTTATGGCAACAATTTTGCATTCCCCTATTTTCGGGCAAAAGGACAGAAAATCCCTGTATTTTGGAGCAAAATTGCAGAAATTTCCCTTATTTTGGGTCAAAATTGCAGAAATTCCCCTAATTGTTGGGCAAAAAGGCAGAAATTCCCTATATGTTGGGGCAAAAAGACAGAAATTCTCCTTATTTTGGGGCAAAACTCAGAAATTCCACGTATTTTGGGGAAAAATTCCAGAAATTTCCCTTATTTTGGGGCAAAATTGCAGATATTTCACTTATTTCAGAGAAAAAAAGCAAAAATTTTTCTTATTTTGGGTCAAAAAAACAGAAATTCCCATTATTTTGGGGCAAAAAGGCAGAAATTCACCTTATTTTGGGGTAAAGTTGCAGAAATTTCACATATTTCAGGGCAAGAAGGCAGAAATTTCTCTTATTTTAGGGCAAAATTGCAGAAATTTCACTTATTTCAGAGAAAAAAAGCAAAAATTTTTTTATTTTGGGGCAAAAAGGCAGAAATTCCCATTATTTTGTGGGAAAAAGGCAGAAATTCACCTTATTTTGGGATAAAATTGCAGAAATTTCACATATTTCAGTGCAAAATGGCAGAAATTTCCCTTATTTTGGGGCAAAATTGCAGATATTTCACTTATTTTAGGGTAATAAGTCAGAAATTCCCCTTATTTTGGAGCAAAAAAGAGCTAAGTTCCCTTTGTTTGGGTAAAAAAGACAGAAATTCCACTTATTTAGAGGCAAAAAGGCTGAAATTCCCCTTATTTTGGAGCAAAAATAAAGAAATTTCCCTTTTTTATGGCAAAAAGCTATGCATTCCACTTCTTTTCGGGCAACAAGAAAGAAATTCCTTGCATTTTGGAGCAAAATTGCAGAAATTCCCCTAATTGTGGGGCAAAAAGCAGAAATTCTCTATATGTTGGGGAAAAAAGACAGAAATTCTCCTTCTTTTGGGGCAAAACTCAGAAATTCCACTTATTATTTATTCCAGAAATTTCCTTTATTTTGGGGCAAAATTGCAGAAATTTCCCTTATTTTAGGGCAAAATTGCAGAAATTTCACTTATTTCAGAGAAAAAAAGCAAAAATTTTTCCTATTTTGGGGCTAAAATGCAGAAATTCCAATTATTTTCGGGCTAAAAGGCAGAAATTTACCTTATTTTAGGGTAAAATTGCAACAATTTCACATATTTCAGGGCAAAAAGGCAGAAATTTCCCTTATTTTGGGGGAAAATAGCAGAAATTTCACTTATTTGGGGGAAAGTTGCAGAAATTTCACTTATTTCAGGGAAAAAAGGCAGAAATTTTCCTTATTTTGGGGAATAAATTAAGAAATTCTTAATATTTTGTGGCAAAAATGCAGAATTTCCCTTTATTTTGAGGTAAAAAGGCTGAAATTCCCTTTATTTTGAGTTAAAAAAGGCAGAAATTTCTCTTATTTTGGGGTAAAAAGACAGAAATTCCCCTTATTTTGTAGCAAAAAGGCAGAAATTTCTTTTATTTTGGGGCAAAATTGCAGAAATATCACTTATTTCAGAGTATAATTCAAAAATTCCTTTTATTTTGTTGCAAAAAGACAGAAATTTCCTTTACATTGGGGTAAAATTGCAGAAATTTCCCTTATTTTGGGGCAAAATATCAGAAATTCCCCTAATTTTAGGCAAAAAGGCAGAAATTTCCTATATGTTGGGGCAAAAAGACAGAAATTCTCCTTATTTTGGGGCAAAACTCAGAAATTCCACGTATTATTCCAGAAATTTCCTTTATTTTGGGGCAAAATTGTAGAAATTTTCCTTATTTTGGGGCAAAATTGCAGAAATTTCACTTATTTCAGAGAAAAAAAGCAAAAATTTTTCTTATTTTGGGGAAAAAAACAGAAATTCCCATTATTTTGGGGCAAAATGGCAGAAATTCCCCTTATTTTGAAGTAAAATTGCAGAAATTTCACATATTTCAGGGCAAAAAGACAGAAATTTCCCTTATTTTGGGGCAAAATTGCAAAATTTCACTAATTTTGGGGCAAAAATGACAGAAATTCTTTTTGTTTTGGGGGAAAAAGACAGAAATTCCACTTAGTTAGAGGCAAAAAGGCAGAAATTCCCATTATTTTGTAGCTAAAATAAAGAAATTTCCCTTTTTTTATGGCAACAATTTTGCATTCCCCTTATTTTCGGGCAAAAAGACAGAAATTCCCTGTATTTTGGAGCCAAATTGCAGAAATTTCCCTAATTGTGGGGCAAAAAGGCAGAAATTCCCTATATGTTGGGGCAAAAAGACAAAAATTCTCCTTATTTTGGGGCAAAACTCAGAAATTCCACTTATTTTGGGGCAAAATTGCCGAAATTTCCTTTATTTTGGGGCAAAATTGCAGAAATTTCAATTATTTTAGAGAAAAAAAGCAAAAATTTTCTTATTTTGGGGGAAAAAAACAGAAATTCCCATTATTTTGGGGCAAAAAGGCAGAAATTTACTTTTTTGGGGGGAAAATTGCAGAAATTTCACATATTTCAGGGCAAAAAGGCAGAAATTTCCCTTATTTTCGGGCAAAATTGCAGACATTTCACTTATTTTGGGGCAAAATTTCAGAAATTTCACTTATTTCAGGGAAAAAGGCAGAAATTTTCCTTATTTTGGGGAAAAATTAAGAAATTCTTAATATTTTGTGGCAAAAATGCAGAAATTTCCCTTATTTTGAGGTTTAAAGGCTGAAATTCCCCTCATTTTGAGGTGAAAAGGCTGAAATTCCCCTTATTTTGAGGTAAAAAGTCTGAAATTCCCCTTACTTGGGTGCAAAAAGGCAGAAATTTCTCTTATTTTGGGGCAAAAAGACAAGAATTCCCCTTATTTTGTAGCAAAAAGGCAGAAATTTTTATTATTTTTTGGGCAAAATTATAGAAATATCACTTATTTAATGGTATAATTAAAAAATTCGTTTTATTTTGCTGTAAAAAGACAGAAATTCCATTTATTTTTGGGTAAAAAAGGAGAAATTTCACTTATTTTGAGGTAAAAAGGCAGAAATTCCTCTTATTTTGGGGCAAAAATTAAGAAATTTCCTTTTTTGGGGAAAAAGGTATACATTCCCCTTACTTTAGGGATAAAAAGCAGAAATTCCCCGTATTTTGAAGCATAATTGCAGAAATTCTCATAATTTTCGGGCAAAAAAGCAGAAATTCTCTTTATTTTGGAGCAAAAATACAGAAAATCTCCTTTTTTCGGAAGCAAAGAGTCAGAAATTCCCCTTATTTTGGAGAAAAATTGCAGAAATTTCCTTTACATTGGGGCAAAATTGCAGAAATTTCGCTTATTTTGGGGCAAAATTACAGAAATTTCCCTAATTGTTGGGAAAAAGGCAGAAATTTTCTATATGTTGGGGCAAAAAGACAGAAATTCTCTTTATTTTGGCGCAAAACTCAGAAATTCCACGTATTTTGGGGCAAAATTGCAGAAATTTCACTTATTTCAGAGAAAAAAGCAAAAATTTTTCTTATTTTAGGGCAAAAAAACAGAAATTCCCATTATTTTGGAGCAAAAAGGCAGAAATTCACCTTATTTTGGGGTAAAATTGCAAAAATTTCACAAATTTCAGGGCAAAAAGGCAGAAATTTCCCTTATTTTCGGGCAAAATTGCAGAAATTTCACTTATTTTGGGGCAAAATTGCAGAAATTTCACTTATTTCAGGAAAAAAGGCAGAAATTTTCCTTATTTTGGGGCAAAAATGCAGAAATTCCTAATATTTTGAGGCAAAAATGCAGAAATTTCCCTTACTTTGAGGTAAAAAGGCTGAAATTCCCCTTATTTGGGGGCAAAAAGGCAGAAATTTCCCTTATTTTGGGGCAAAAAGACAGAAATTCCCCTTATTTTGTGGCAAAAAGTCAGAAATTTCTATTTTGGGGGGGGGCAAAATTGCAGAAATATCACTTTTTTCAGGGCATAATTCAAAAATTCCTTATATTTTGAGGCAAAAAGACGAAAATTCCATTTATTTTTGGGTAAAAAGGGAGAAATTTCACTTATTTTGAGGTAAAAAGGCAGAAATTCCTCTTATTTTGGGGCAAAAATGAAGAAATTACCCTTTTTTGTGGAAAAAGGTATACATTCCCCTTACTTTCAGGATAAAAAGCAGAAATTCCCCGTATTTTGAAGCATAATTGCAGAAATTCTCATAATTTTCGGGCAAAAAAGCAGAAATTCTCCTTATTTTGGGGCAAAAAGACAGAAAATCTCCTTTTTTTGAGAGCAAACAGTCAGAAATTACCATTATTTTGGGTCAAAATTGCAGAAATTTCCTTTATATTGGGGCAAAATTGCAGAAATTCCCTTATTTTGGGGCAAAATTGCAGAAATTTTATTTATTTCAGGGTAATAAGTCAGAAATTCTTTCTATTTGGGGCAAAAAAAAAGACAGAAGTTCCCTTTGTTTTGGGAGAAAAAGACAGAAATTCCACTTATTTAGAGGCAAAAAGGCAGAAATTCCCTTAATTTTGAAGCAAAAATGAAGAAATTTCCCTTTTTATGGCAAAAAGGTATGCATTCCCATTATTTTTGGGCAAAAAGGCAGAAATTCCTTGTATTTTGGAGCAAAATTGCAGAAATTCCCCTAATTTTGGGACAAAAGGCAGAAATTCCCTTTATTTTGGGGCAAAAATCAGAAATTCCCCTTATTTTGGGGCAAAATTTAAGAAATTTCCTTTATTTTGGGGCAAAATTGCAGGAATTTACCTTTTTTGGGGGCAAAATTGCAGAAATTTCACTTATTTTCAGGTAAAAAGGCTGAAATTTCCTTTATTTTGAGGCAAAAAGTGAGAAATTCCCTCTATTTTGGGGCAAAATTGCAGACATTTTCCTTATTATAGGGAAAAATTGCAGAAATTTCTCTTATTTTAGGGCAAAATTGCAGAAATATCACTTATTTCAGAGAAAAAAAGCAAAATTTTTTTTATTTTGGGGCAAAAAGGCAGAAATTCCCATTATTTTGGGGGAAAAAGGCAGAAATTCACCTTATTTTGGGGTAAAATTGCAGAAATTTCACATATTTCAGGGCAAAAAGGCAGAAATTTCCCTTATTTTGGGGCAAAATTGCAGATATTTCACTTATTTTAGGGTAATAAGTCAGAAATTCCCCTTATTTTGGGGCAAAAAAGAAAGAAATTCCCTTTGTTTGTGTAAAAAAGACAGAAATTCCACTTATTTAGAGGCAAAAAGGCTGAAATTCCCCTTATTTTGGAGCAAAAATGAAGATATTTCTATTTTATGGCAAAAAGTTATGCATTCCACTAATTTTCGGGTAACAAGACAGAAATTCCTTGCATTTTGGAGCAAAATTGCAGAAACTCCCCAAATTGTGGGGCAAAAAGGCAGAAATTCCCTATATGTTGGGGCAAAAAGACAGATATTGTCGTTCTTTTGGGGCAAAACTCAGAAATTCCATTTATTTTGGGGCAAAATTCCTGAAATTTCCCTTATTTTGGGGCAAAATTGCAGAAATTTCCCTTAATTTAGGGCATAATTGCAGAAATTTCACTTAATTCAGAGAAAAAAAGCAAAAATTTTTCTTATTTTGGGGTTAAAAGGCAGAAATTCCAATTATTTTAAGGCACAAATTCAGAAATTCACCTTATTTTAGGGTAAAATTGCAGAAATTTCACATATTTCAGGGCAAAAAGGCAGAAATTTCCCTTATTTTGGGGCAAAATTGCAGAAATTTCACATATTCATGGCAAAAAGGCAGAAATTTCTCTTATTTTAGGGCAAAATTGCAGAAATTTCACTTATTTCAGAGAAAAAAAGCAAAAAATTTTTTTATTTTGGGGCAAAAATGCAGAAATTTTCATTATTTTGGGGGAAAAATGCAGAAATTCACCTTATTTTGGGGTAAAATTGCAGAAATTTCACATATTTCAGGGCAAAAAGTCAGAAATTTCCCTTATTTTGGGGCAAAATTGCAGATATTTCACTTATTTTAGGGTAATAAGTCAGAAATTCCCCTTATTTTGGGGCAAAAAAGACAGAAATTCCCTTTGTTTGTGTAAAAAAGACAGAAAATCCACTTATTTAGAGGCAAAAATGCTGAAATTCCCCTTATTTTGGAGCAAAAATGAAGATATATCCCTTTTTTATGGCAAAAAGAAATGCATTCCACTTATTTTCGGGCAACAAGACAGAAATTCCTTGCATTTTGGAGCAAAATTGCAGAAATTCCCCTAATTGTGGGGCAAAAAGGCAGAAATTCACCTTATTTTAGGGCAAAATTGCAGCAATTTCACATATTTCAGGGCAAAAAGGAAGAAATTTCCCTTATTTTGGTGCAAAATTGCAGAAATTTCACTTATTTTGGGGCAAAATTGCAGAAATTTGAATTATTTCAGGAAAAAAAGGCAGAAATTTGCCTTATTTTGAGGAAAAAATTAAGAAATTCTTAATATTTTGTGGCAAAAATGCAGAAATTCCCGTTATTTTGAGGTAAAAAGGCTGAAATTCTCCTTAATTTGAGGTAAAAAGTCTGAAATTCCCCTTATTTGGTTGCAAAAAGGCAGAAATTTCTCTTATTTTGGGGCAAAAAGACAGAAATTCCCCTTATTTTGTAGCAAAAAGGCAGAAATTTTTATTATTTTGGGGCAAAATTGCAGAAATTTCACTTATTTCAGGGTATAATTCAAAAATTCCTTTTATTTTGTTGCAAAAAGACAGAAATTCCATTTATTTTCGGGTAAAAAAGGAGAAATTTCACTTAATTTGAGGTAAAAAGGCAGAAATTCCTCTTATTTTGGGGCAAAAATTAAGAAATTTCCCTTTTTTTGTGGAAAAAGTTATACATTCCCCTTACTTTCGGGATAAAAAGCAGAAATTCCCCGTATTTTGAAGCATAATTGCAGAAATTCTCATAATTTTCGGGCAAAAAAGCAGAAATTCTCCTTATTTTGGAGCAAAAATACAGAAAATCTCCTTTTTTCGGAAGCAAACAGTCAGAAATTCCCCTTATTTTGGAGCAAAATTGCAGAAATTTCCTTTACATTGGGGCAAAATTGCAGAAATTTCCCTTATTTTGGGGCAAAATTGCAGAAATTTCCCTAATTGTTGGAAAAAAAAGCAGAAATTCCCTATATGTTGGGGCAAAAAGACAGAAATTCTCCTTATTTTGGGGCAAAACTCAGAAATTCCACGTATTTTGAGGCAAAATTGCAGAAATTTCCCTTATTTTGGGGCAAAATTGCAGAAATTCCCCTTATTTTGGGACAAAATTGCAGAAATTTCCTTTATTTTAAGGCAAAATTGCAGAAATTTCACTTATTTCAGAGAAAAAAAGCAAAAATTTTTTTTATTTTGGGGCTAAAAGGCAGAAATTCCAATTATTTTGGGGCAAAAACGCAGAAATTCACCTTATTTTAGGGTAAAATTGCAGAAATTTCACATATTTCAGGGCAAAAAGGCAGAAATTTCCCTTATTTTGGTGCAAAATTGCAGACATTTCACTTATTTTGGGGCAAAATTGCAGAAATTTCCCTTATTTCAGGGAAAAAAGGCAGAAATTTTCCTTATTTTGGGGAAAAATTAAGAAATTCTTAATATTTTGTGGCAAAAATGCAGAAATTCCCCTTATTTTGAGTTTAAAAGGCTGAAATTCCCCTTATTTTGAGGTAAAAAGGCTGAAATTCCCCTTATTTTGAGGTAAAAAGGCTGAAATTCCCCTTACTTGGGTGCAAAAAGGCAGAAATTTCTCTTATTTTGGGGCAAAAAGACAGAAATTCCCCTTATTTTGTAGCAAAAAGGCAGAAATTTTTATTATTTTGGGGCAAAATTGTAGAAATATCACTTATTTCAGGGTATAATTCAAAAATTCCTTTTATTTTGTTGCAACAAGACAGAAATTCCATTTATTTTTGGGTAAAAAAGGAGAAATTTCACTTATTATGAGGTAAAAAGGCAGAAATTCCTCTTATTTTGGGGCAAAAATTAAGAAAATTCCCTTTTTTTGTGGAAAAAGGTATACATTCCCCCTACGTTCGGGATAAAAAGCAGAAATTCCCCGTATTTTGAAGCATAATTGCAGAAATTCTCATAATTTTCGGGCAAAAAAGCAGAAATTCTCTTTATTTTGGAGCAAAAATACAGAAAATCTCCTTTTTTCGGAAGCAAACAGTCAGAAATTCCCCTTATTTTGGAGCAAAATTGCAGAAATTTCCTTTACATTGGGGCAAAATTGCAGAAATTTCCCTTATTTTGGGGCAAAATTGCAGAAATTTCCCTAATTGTTGGGAAAAAAGGCAGAAATTCCCTATATGTTGGGGCAAAAAGACAGAAATTCTCCTTATTTTGGGGCAAAGCTCAGAAATTCCACGTATTTAGGGGCAAAATTCAAAAATTTCTTTTATTTTGGTGCAAAATTGCAAAAATTTCCCTTATTTTGGAGCAAAATTGCAGAAATTTCACTTATTTCAGAGAAAAAAAGCAAAAATTTTTCTTATTTTAGGGCAAAAAACAGAAATTCCCATTATTTTGGGGCAAAAAGGCAGAAATTCACCTTATTTTGGGGTAAAATTGCAGAAATTTCACAAATTTCATGGCAAAAAGGCAGAAATTTCTCTTATTTTAGGGCAAAATTGCAGAAATTTCATTTATTTCAGAGAAAAAAAGCAAAAATTTTTTTATTTTGGGGCAAAAAGGCAGAAATTCCCATTATTTTGGGGGAAAAAGGCAGAAATTCACCTTATTTTGGGGTAAAATTGCAGAAATTTCACATATTTCAGTGCAAAAATGCAGAAATTTCCCTTATTTTGGGGCAAAATTGCAGATATTTCACTTATTTTAGGGTAATAAGTCAGAAATTCCCCTTATTTTGGGGCAAAAAGACAGAAATTCCCTTTGTTTGTGTAAAAAAGACAGAAATTCCACTTATTTAGAGGCAAAAAGCCTGAAATTCCCATTATTTTGGAGCAAAAATGAAGATATTTTCTTTTTTTATGGCAAAAAGATATGCATTCCACTTATTTTCGGGCAACAAGACAGAAATTCCTTGCATTTTGGAGCAAAATTGCAGAAATTCGCCTAATTGTGGGGCAAAAAGGCAGAAATTCACCTTATTTTAGGGTAAAATTGCAGCAATTTCACATATTTCAGGGCAAAAAGGCAGAAATTTCCCTTATTTTGGGGCAAAATTGCAGAAATTTCAGTAATTTTGGGGCAAAATTGCAGAAATTTCAATTATTTCAGGGAAAAAAGGCAGAAATTTTCCTTATTTTGGAAAAAAATTAAGAAATTCTTAATATTTTGTGGCAAAAATGCAGAAATTCCCCTTATTTTGAGGTAAAAAGGCTGAAATTCCCCTTATTTTGAGGTAAAAAGGCTGAAATTCCCCTTATTTGGGTGCAAAAAGGCAGAAATCTCTCTTATTTTGGGGCAAAAAAACAGAAATTCCCCTTATTGTGTAGCAAAAAGGCAGAAATTTTTATTATTTTGGGGCAAAATTGCAGAAATATCACTTATTTCAGGGTATAATTCAAAAATTTCTTTTATTTTGTTGCAAAAAAAGAGAAATTCCATTTATTTTTGGGTAAAAAAGGAGAAATTTCACTTATTTTGAGGTAAAAAGGCAGAAATTCCTCTTATTTTGGGGCAAAAATTAAGAATTTTCCCTTTTTCTGTGGAAAAAGGTATACATTCCCCTTACTTTCGGGATAAAAAGGAGAAATTCCTCGTATTTTGAAGCATAATTGAAAAAATTCTCATAATTTTCGGGCAAAAAAGCAGAAATTCTCCTTATTTTTGAGCAAAAATACAGAAAATCTCCTTTTTTTCGGGAGCAAACAGTCAGAAATTCCCCTTATTTTGGAGCAAAATTGCAGAAATTTCCTTTACATTGGGGCAAAATTGCAGAAATTTCCCTAATTGTTGGGAAAAAAGGCAGAAATTCCCTATATGTTGGGGCAAAAATACAGAAATTCTCCTTATTTTGGGGCAAAACTCAGATATTCCACGTATTTTTAGGCAAAATTGCAGAAATTTCCCTTAGTTTGGGGCCAAATTGTAGAAATTTCCCTTATTTTGGGGCAAAATTGCAGAAAAATTCTTTTATTTTAGGGCAAAATTGCAGAAATTTCACTTATTTCAGAGAAAAAAAGCAAAAATTTTTCTTATTTTGGGGCTAAAAGGCAGAAATTCCAATTATTTTGGGGCAAAAATGCAGAAATTCACCTTATTTTAGGGTAAAATTGCAGAAATTTCACATATTTCAGGGAAAAAAGGCAGAAATTTCCCTTATTTTGGGGCAAAATTGCAGACATTTCACTTATTTTGGGGCAAAATTGCAGAAATTTCACTTATTTCAGGGAAAAAAGGCAGAAATTTTCCTTATTTTGGGGAAAAATTAAGAAATTCTTAATATTTTGTGGCAAAAATGCAGAAATTCCCCTTATTTTGAGGTTAAAAGGCTGAAATTCCTCTTATTTTGAGGTAAAAAGGCTGAAATTCCCCTTACTTGGGTGCAAAAAGGCAGAAATTTCTCCTATTTTTGGGCAAAAAGACAGAAATTCCCCTTATTTTGTAGCAAAAAGGCAGAAATTTTTATTATTTTGGGGCAAAATTGTAGAAATATCACTTATTTCAGGGTATAATTCAAAAATTCCTTTTATTTTGTTGCAACAAGACAGAAATTCCATTTATTTTTGGGTAAAAAAGGAGAAATTTCACTTATTTTGAGGTAAAAAGGCAGAAATTCCTCTTATTTTGGGGCAAAAATTAAGAAATTTCCCTTTTTTTGTGGAAAAAGGTATACATTCCCCTTACTTTCGGGATAAAAAGCAGAAATTCCCCGTATTTTGAAGCATAATTGCAGAAATTCTCATAATTTTCGGGCAAAAAAGCAGAAATTCTCCTTATTTTGGAGCAAAAATACAGAAAATCTCCTTTTTTCGGAAGCAAACAGTCAGAAATTCCCCTTATTTTGGGGTAAATTCCAGAAATTTCCTTTACATTGGGGCAAAATTGCAGAAATTTCCCTTATTTTGGGGCAAAATTGCAGAAATTTCCCTAATTGTTGGGAAAAAAGGCAGAAATTCCCTATATGTTGGGGCAAAAAGACAGAAATTCTCCTTATTTTGGGGCAAAACTCAGAAATTCCACGTATTTTGGGGCAAAATTCCAGAAATTTCCCTTATTTTGGTGCAAAATTGCAGAAATTTCCCTTATTTTGGGGCAAAATTGCAGAAATTTCACTTATTTCAGAGAAAAAAGCAAAAATTTTTCTTATTTTAGGGCAAAAAAACAGAAATTCCCATTATTTTGGGGCAAAAAGGCAGAAATTCACCTTATTTTTGGGTAAAATTGCAGAAATTTCACAAATTTCTTGGCAAAAAAGCAGAAATTTCTCTTATTTTAGGGCAAAATTGCAGAAATTTCACTTATTTCAGAGAAAAAAAGCAAAAATTTTTTTATTTTGGGGCAAAAAGGCAGAAATTCCCATTATTTTGGGGGAAAATGGCAGAAATTCACCTTATTTTGGGGTAAAATTGCAGAAATTTCACATATTTCAGAGCAAAAAGGCAGAAATTTCCCTTATTTTGGGGCAAAATTGCAGATATTTCACTTATTTTAGGGTAATAAGTCAGAAATTCCCCTTATTTTTGGGCAAAAAAGACAGAAATTTCCTTTGTTTTTGTAAAAAAGACAGAAATTCCACTTATTTAGAGGCAAAAAGGCTGAAATTCCCCTTATTTTGGAGCAAATATGAAGATATTTCCCTTTTTTATGGCAAAAAGTTATGCGTTCCACTTATTTTCGGGCAACAAGACAGAAATTCCTTGCATTTTTGAGCAAAATTGCAGAAATTTCCCTAATTGTGGGGCAACAAGGCAGAAATTCCCTATATGTTGGGGCAAAAAGACAGAAATTCTCGTTCTTTTGGGGCAAAACTCAGAAATTTCCCTTATTTTGGGGCAAAATTGCAAAAATTTCCCTTATTTTAGGGCAAAATTGCAGAAATTTCACTTATTTCAAAGAAAAAAAGCAAAAATTTTTCTTATTTTGGGGCTAAAATGCAGAAATTCCAATTATTTTGGGGCAAAAATGCAGAAATTCACCTTATTTTAGGGTAAAATTGCAGAAATTTCACATATTTCAGGGCAAAAAGTCAGAAATTTCCCTTATTTTGGGGCAAAATTGCAGACATTTCACTTATTTTGGGGCAAAATTGCAGAAATTTCACTTATTTCAGGGAAAAAAGGCAGAAATTTTCCTTATTTTGGGGAAAAATTAAGAAATTCTTAATATTTTGTGGCAAAAATGCAGAAATTCCCCTTATTTTGAGGTTAAAAGGCTGAAATTCCTCTTATTTTGAGGTAAAAAGGCTGAAATTCCCCTTACTTGGGTGCAAAAAGGCAGAAATTTCTCCTATTTTTGGGCAAAAAGACAGAAATTCCCCTTATTTTGTAGCAAAAAGGCAGAAATTTTTATTATTTTGGGGCAAAATTGTAGAAATATCACTTATTTCAGGGTATAATTCAAAAATTCCTTTTATTTTGTTGCAACAAGACAGAAATTCCATTTATTTTTGGGTAAAAAAGGAGAAATTTCACTTATTTTGAGGTAAAAAGGCAGAAATTCCTCTTATTTTGGGGCAAAAATTAAGAAATTTCCCTTTTTTTGTGGAAAAAGGTATACATTCCCCTTACTTTCGGGATAAAAAGCAGAAATTCCCCGTATTTTGAAGCATAATTGCAGAAATTCTCATAATTTTCGGGCAAAAAAGCAGAAATTCTCCTTATTTTGGAGCAAAAATACAGAAAATCTCCTTTTTTCGGAAGCAAACAGTCAGAAATTCCCCTTATTTTGGGGTAAATTCCAGAAATTTCCTTTACATTGGGGCAAAATTGCAGAAATTTCCCTTATTTTGGGGCAAAATTGCAGAAATTTCCCTAATTGTTGGGAAAAAAGGCAGAAATTCCCTATATGTTGGGGCAAAAAGACAGAAATTCTCCTTATTTTGGGGCAAAACTCAGAAATTCCACGTATTTTGGGGCAAAATTCCAGAAATTTCCCTTATTTTGGTGCAAAATTGCAGAAATTTCCCTTATTTTGGGGCAAAATTGCAGAAATTTCACTTATTTCAGAGAAAAAAGCAAAAATTTTTCTTATTTTAGGGCAAAAAAACAGAAATTCCCATTATTTTGGGGCAAAAAGGCAGAAATTCACCTTATTTTTGGGTAAAATTGCAGAAATTTCACAAATTTCTTGGCAAAAAAGCAGAAATTTCTCTTATTTTAGGGCAAAATTGCAGAAATTTCACTTATTTCAGAGAAAAAAAGCAAAAATTTTTTTATTTTGGGGCAAAAAGGCAGAAATTCCCATTATTTTGGGGGAAAATGGCAGAAATTCCCCTTATTTTTGGGCAAAAAAGACAGAAATTTCCTTTGTTTGTGTAAAAAAGACAGAAATTCCACTTATTTAGAGGCAAAAAGGCTGAAATTCCCCTTATTTTGGAGCAAATATGAAGATATTTCCCTTTTTTATGGCAAAAAGTTATGCGTTCCACTTATTTTCGGGCAACAAGACAGAAATTCCTTGCATTTTTGAGCAAAATTGCAGAAATTCCCCTAATTGTGGGGCAACAAGGCAGAAATTCCCTATATGTTGGGGCAAAAAGACAGAAATTCTCGTTCTTTTGGGGCAAAACTCAGAAATTTCCCTTATTTTGGGGCAAAATTGCAAAAATTTCCCTTATTTTAGGGCAAAATTGCAGAAATTTCACTTATTTCAAAGAAAAAAAGCAAAAATTTTTCTTATTTTGGGGCTAAAATGCAGAAATTCCAATTATTTTGGGGCAAAAATGCAGAAATTCACCTTATTTTAGGGTAAAATTGCAGAAATTTCACATATTTCAGGGCAAAAAGTCAGAAATTTCCCTTATTTTGGGGCAAAATTGCAGACATTTCACTTATTTTGGGGCAAAATTGCAGAAATGTCCCTTATTTTGGGGGCAAAATTGCAGAAATTTCCCTAATTGTTGGGAAAAAAGGCAGAAATTCCCTATATGTTGGGGCAAAAAGACAATTATTCTCCTTATTTTGGGGCAAAACTCAGAAATTCCACGTATTTTGGGGCAAAATTCAAGAAATTTCCCTATTTTTGGGGCAAAATTGCAGAAATTTCCCTTATTTTGGGGCAAAATTGCAGAAATTTCACTTATTTTGGGGCAAAATTGCAGAAATTTCACTTATTTCAGAGAAAAAAAGCAAAAATTTTTCTTATTTTAGGGCAAAAAACAGAAATTCCCATTATTTTGGGGCAAAAAGGCAGAAATTCACCTTATTGTGGGGTAAATTTGCAGAAATTTCACAAATTTCAGGGCAAAAGTCAGAAATTTCTCTTATTTTAGGGCAAAATTGCAGAAATTTCACTTATTTCAGAGAAAAAAAACAAAATTTTTTTTATTTTGGGGCAAAAAGGCAGAAATTCCCATTATTTTGGGAAAAAAAGGCAGAAATTCACCTTATTTTGGGGTAAAATTGCAGAAATTTCACATATTTCAGGGCAAAAAGGCAGAAATTTCCCTTATTTTGGGGCAAAATTGCAGATATTTCACTTATTTTAGGGTAATAAGTCAGAAATTCCCCTTATTTTGGGGCAAAAAAGACAGAAATTCCCTTTGTTTGTGTAAAAAAGACAGAAATTCCACTTATTTAGAGGCAAAAAGGCTGAAATTCCCCTTATTTTGGAGCAAAAATGAAGATATTTCCCTTTTTTATGGCAAAAAGTTATGCATTCCACTTATTTTCGGGCAACAAAACAGAAATTCCTTGCATATTGGAGCAAAATTGCAGAAATTTCCCTAATTGTGGGGCAAAAAGGCAGGAATTCACCTTATTTTAGGGTAAAATTGAAGCAATTTCACATATTTCAGGGCAAAAAGGCAGAAATTTCCCTATTTTGGGGCAAAATTGCAGAAATTTCACTTATTTTGGGGCAAAATTGCAGAAATTTCAATTATTTCAGGGAAAAAAGGCAGAAATTTTCCTTATTTTGGGGAAAAAATTAAGAAATTCTTAATATTTTGTGGCAAAAATGCAGAAATTCCCCTTATTTTGAGGTAAAAAGGCTGAAATTCCCCTTATTTTGAGGTAAAAAGGCTGAAATTCCCCTTATTTGGGTGCAAAAAGGCAGAAATTTTTCTTATTTTGGGGGAAAAAGACAGAAATTCCCCTTATTTTGTAGCAAAAAGGCAGAAATTTTTATTATTTTGGGGCAAAATTGCAGAAATATCACTTATTTCAGGGTATAATTCAAAAATTCCTTTTATTTTGTTGCAAAAAGACAGAAATTCCATTTATTTTTGGGTAAAAAAGGAGAAATTTCACTTATTTTGAGGTAAAAAGGCAGAAATTCCTCTTATTTTGGGGCAAAAATTAAGAAATTTCCCTTTTTTTGTGGAAAAAGGTATACATTCCCCTTACTTTCGGGATAAAAAGCAGAAATTCCCCGTATTTTGAAGCATAATTGCAGAAATTCTCATAATTTTCGGGCAAAAAAGCAGAAATTCTTCTTATTTTGGAGCAAAAATACAGAAAATCTCCTTTTTTCGGAAGCAAACAATCAGAAATTCCCCTTATTTTGGAGCAAAATTGCAGAAATTTCCTTTACATTGGGGCAAAATTGCAGAAATTTCCCTTATTTTGGGGCAAAATTGCAGAAATTTCCCTAATTGTTGGGAAAAAAGGCAGAAATTCCCTATATGTTGGGGCAAAAAGACAGAAATTCTCCTTATTTTGGGGCAAAACTCAGAAATTCCACGTATTTTGGGGCAAAATTGCAGAAATTTCCCTTATTTTGGGGCAAAATTGCAGAAATTTCCCTTATTTTGGGGCAAAATTGCAGAAATTTCACTTATTTCAGAGAAAAAAGCAAAAATTTTTCTTATTTTAGGGCAAAAAAACAGAAATTCCCATTATTTTGGAGCAAAAAGGCAGAAATTCACCTTATTTTTGGGTAAAATTGCAAAAATTTCACAAATTTCAGGGCAAAAAGCCAGAAATTTCCCTTATTTTCGGGCAAAATTGCAGAAATTTCACTTATTTTGGGGCAAAATTGCAGAAATTTCACGTATTTCAGGAAAAAAGACAGAAATTTTCCTTATTTTGGGGCAAAAATGCAAAAATTCTTAATATTTTGTGGCAAAAATGCAGAAATTCCCCTTACTTTGAGGTAAAAATGCTGAAATTCCCCTTATTTGGGGGCAAAAAGGCAGAAATTTCCCTTATTTTGGGTCAAAAAGACAGAAATTCCCCTTATTTTGTGGCAAAAAGTCAGAAATTTCTTTTTTTGGGGGGGCAAAATTGCAGAAATATCACTTTTTTCAGGGCATAATTCAAAAATTCCTTATATTTTGAGGCAAAAAGACGAAAATTCCATTTATTTTTGGGTAAAAAGGGAGAAATTTCACTTATTTTGAGGTAAAAAGGCAGAAATTCCTCTTATTTTGGGGCAAAAATGAAGAAATTACCCTTTTTTGTTGCAAAAGGTATACATTCCCCTTACTTTCGTGATTAAAAGCAGAAATTCCCCGTATTTTGAAGCAAAATTGCAGAAATTCTCATTATTTTTGGGCAAAAAAGCAGAAATTCTCCTTATTTTGGGGCAAAAAGACAGAAAATCTCCTTTTTTTGAGAGCAAACAGTCAGAAATTACCATTATTTTGGGTCAAAATTGCAGAAAATTCCTTTACATTGGGGCAAAATTGCAGAAATTCCCTTATTTTGGGGCAAAATTGCAGAAATTTCATTTATTTCAGGGTAATAAGTCAGATATTCTTTCTATTTGGGGCAAAAAAGACAAAAATTCCCTTTGTTTTGGGAGAAAAAAACAGAAATTCCACTTATTTAGAGGCAAAAAGGCAGAAATTCCCTTAATTTTGAAGCAAAAATGAAGAAATTTCCCTTTTTATGGCAAAAAGGTATGCATTCCCATTATTTTTGGGCAAAAAGGCAGAAATTCCCCGTATTTTGGAGCAAAATTGCAGAAATTCCCCTAATTTTGGGACAAAAGGCAGAAATTCCCTTTATTTTGGGGCAAAAATCAGAAATTCCTCTTATTTTGGGGCAAAATTCAAGAAATTTCCTTTATTTTGGGGCAAAATTGCAGGAATTTACCTTTTTTGGGGACAAAATTGCAGAAATTTCATTTATTTCAGGGTAATAAGTCAGAAATTCTTTCTATTTGGGGCAAAAAAGACAGAAATTCCCTTTGTTTTGGGAGAAAAAGACAGAAATTCCACTTATTTAGAGGCAAAAAGACAGAAATTCCATTTATTTTTGGGTAAAAAAGGAGAAATTTCACTTATTTTGAGGTAAAAATGCAGAAATTCCTCTTATTTTGGGGCAAAAATTAAGAAATTTCCCTTTTTTTGTAGAAAAAGGTATACATTCCCCTTACTTTAGGGATAAAAATCAGAAATTTCCCGTATTTTGAAGCATAATTGCAGAAATTCTCATAATTTTCGGGCAAAAAAGCAGAAATTCTCTTTATTTTGGAGCAAAAATACAGAAAATCTTCTTTTTTCGGAAGCAAAGAGTCAGAAATTCCCTTATTTTGCAGAAAAATTGCAGAAATTTCCTTTGCATTGGGGCAAAATTGCAGAAATTTCGCTTATTTTGGGGCAAAATTGCAGAAATTTCCCTAATTGTTGGGAAAAAGGCAGAAATTTTCTATATGTTGGGGCAAAAAGACAGAAATTCTCTTTATTTTGGCGCAAAACTCAGAAATTTTACGTATTTTGGGGCAAAATTCCAGAAATTTCCCTTATCTTGGGGCAAAATTGCAGAAATATCCCTTATTTTGTGGCAAAATTGCAGAAATTTCACTTATTTCAGAGAAAAAAGCAAAAATTTTTCTTATTTTAGGGCAAAAAAACAGAAATTCCCATTATTTTGGGGGAAAAAGGCAGAAATTTACCTTATTTTGGGGTAAAATTGCAGAAATTTCACATATTTCAGGGCAAAAAGGAAGAAATTTCCCTTATTTTGGGGCAAAATTGCAGATATTTCACTATTTTAGGGTAATAAGTCAGAAATTCCCCTTATTTTGGGGCAAAAAAGACAGAAATTCCCTTTGTTTGTGTAAAAAAGACAGAAATTCCACTTATTTAGAGGCAAAAAGGCTGAAATTCCCCTTATTTTGGAGCAAAAATGAAGATATTTCCATTTTTTATGGCAAAAAGTTATGCATTCCACTTATTTTCGGGCAACAAGACTGAAATTCCTTGCATTTTTTAGCAAAATTGCAGAAATTCCCCTAATTGTGGGGCAAAAAGCCAGAAATTCCCTATATGTTGGGGCAAAAAGACAGAAATTCTCGTTCCATTGGGGCAAAACTCAGAAATTCCACTTATTTTGGGGTAAATTCCAGAAATTTCCCTTTTTTGGGGCAAAATTGCAGAAATTTCCCTTATTTTGGGGCAAAATTGCAGAAATTTCCCTAATTGTTGGGAAAAAACGCAGAAATTCCCTATATGTTGGGGCAAAAAGACAGAAATTCTCCGTATTTTGGGGCAAAATTGCAGAAATTTCCCTTATTTTGGGGCAAAATTGCAGAAATTTCCCTTATTTTGGGGCAAAATTGCAGAAATTTCACTTATTTCAGAGAAAAAAAGCAAAAATTTTTCTTATTTTAGGGATAAAAAACAGAAATTCCCATTATTTTGGGGCAAAAAGGCAGAAATTCACCTTATTTTGGGGTAAATTTGCAGAAATTTCACAAATATCAGGGCAAAAAGGCAGAAATTTCTCTTATTTTAGGGCAAAATTGCAGAAATTTCACTTATTTCAGAGAAAAAAAGCAAAATTTTTTTTATTTTGGGGCAAAAAGGCAGAAATTCCCATTATTTTGGGGGAAAAATGCAGAAATTCACCTTATTTTGGGGTAAAATTGCAGAAATTTCACATATTTCAGGGCAAAAAGGCAGAAATTTCCCTTATTTTGGGGCAAAATTGCAGATATTTCACTTATTTTAGGGTAATAAGTCAGAAATTCCCCTTATTTTGGGGCAAAAAATACAGAAATTCCCTTTGTTTGTGTAAAAAAGATAGAAATTCCACTTATTTAGAGGCAAAAAGGCTGAAATTCCCCTTATTTTGGAGCAAAAATGAAGATATTTCCCTTTTTTATGGCAAAAACTTATGCATTCCACTTATTTTCGGGCAACAAGACAGAAATTCCTTGCATTTTGGAGCAAAATTGCAGAAATTCCCCTAATTGTGGGGCAAAAAGGCAGAAATTCCCTATATGTCGGGGAAAAAGACAGATATTGTCGTTCTTTTGGGGAAAACTCAGAAATTCCACTTATTTTGGGGCAAAATTCCAGAAATTTCCCTTATTTTGGGGCAAAATTGCAGAAATTTCCCTTATTTTAGGGCAAAATTGCAGAAATTTCACTTATTTCAGAGAAAAAAAGCAAAAATTTTTTTATTTTGGGGCTAAAAGCCAGAAATTCCAATTATTTTGGGGCAAAAATGCAGAAATTCACCTTATTTTAGGGTAAAATTGCAGAAATTTCACATATTTCAGGGCAAAAAGGCAGAAATTTCCCTTATCTTGGGGCATAATTGCAGACATTTCACTTATTTTGGGGCAAAATTGCAGAAATTTCACTTATTTCAGGGAAAAAAGGCAGAAATTTTTCTTATTTTGGGGAAAAATTAAGAAATTCTTAATATTTTGTGGCAAAAATGCAGAAATTCCCCTTATTTTGATGTTAAAAGGCTTAAATTCCCCTTATTTTGAGGTAAAAAGTCTGAAATTCCCCTTATTTTGAGGTAAAAATGCTGAAATTCCCCTTACTTGGGTGCAAAAAGGCAGAAATTTCTCCTATTTTGGGGCAAAAAGACAGAAATCCCCTTATTTTGTAGCAAAAATGCAGAAATTTTTATTATTTTGGAGCAAAATTGTAGAAATATCACTTATTTCAGGATATAATTCAAAAATTCCTTTTATTTTTTTGCAACAATACAGAAATTCCATTTATTTTTCGGTAAAAAAGGAGAAATTTCACTTATTTTGAGGTAAAAAGGCAGAAATTCCTCTTATTTTGGAGCAAAAATTAAGAAATTTCCCTTTTTTTGTGGAAAAAGGTATACATTCCCCTTACTTTCGGGATAAAAAGCAGAAATTTCCCGTATTTTGAAGCATAATTGCAGAAATTCTCATAATTTTCGGGCAAAAAAGCAGAAATTCTCCTTATTTTGGAGCAAAAATACAGAAAATCTCCTTTTTTCGGAAGCAAACAGTCAGAAATTCCCCTTATTTTGGAGAAAAATTGCAAAAATTTCCTTTACATTGGGGCAGAATTGCAGAAATTTCCCTTATTTTGGGGCAAAATTGCAGAAATTTCCCTAATTGTAGGGGAAAAAGGCAGAAATTCCCTACATGTTGGGGCAAAAAGACACAAATTCTCCTTATTTTGGGGCAAAACTCAGAAATTCCACGTATTTTGGGGCAAAATTCAAAAAATTTCCCTTATTTTGGGGCAAAATTGCAGAAATTTCACTTATTTCAGAGAAAAAAGCAAAAATTTTTTTATTTTGGGGCAAAAAGGCAGAAATTCCCATTATTTTGGGGGAAAAAGGCAGAAATTCACCTTATTTTGGGGTAAAATTGCAGAAATTTCACATATTTCAGGGCAAAAAGGCAGAAATTTCCCTTATTTTGGGGCAAAATTGCAGATATTTCACTTATTTTAGGGTATTAAGTCAGAAATTCCCCTTATTTTGGGGCAAAAAAGACAGAAATTCCCTTTGTTTGTGTAAAAAAGACAGAAATTCCACTTATTTAGAGGCAAAAAGGCTGAAATTCCCCTTTTTTGGAGCAAAAATGAAGATATTTCCATTTTTTATGACAAAAAGTTATGCATTCCACTTATTTTCGGGCAACAAGACAGAAATTCTTTGCATTTTTGAGCAAAATTGCAGAAATTCCCTATATGTTGGGGCAAAAAGACAGAAATTCTCGTTCTTTTGGGGAAAAACTCAGAAATTCCACTTATTTTGGGGCAAAATTCCAGAAATTTCCTTTATTTTGGGGCAAAATTGCAGAAATTTCCCTTATTTTAGGGCAAAATTGCAGAAATTTCACTTATTTTGGGGCAAAATTGCAGAAATTTCACTTATTTCAGGGAATAAAGGCAGAAATTTTTCTTATTTTGGGGAAAAAAATTAAGAAATTCTTAATATTTTGGGGCAAAAATGCAGAAATTCCCCTTATTTTGAGGTTAAAAGGCTGAAATTCCCCTTATTTTGAGGTAAAAAAACTGAAATTCCCCTTATTTGGGGGCAAAAAGCCAAAAATTTCTCTTATTTTGGGGCAAAAAGACAGAAATTCCCCTTATTTTGTGGCAAAAAGGCAGAAATTTCTTTTATTTTGGGGCAAAATTGGAGAAATATCACTTATTTCAGGGTATAATTCAAAAATTCCTTTTATTTTGTTGCAAAAAGACAGAAATTCCATTTATTTTTGGGTAAAAAAGGAGAAATTTCACTTATTTTGAGGTAAAAAGACAGAAATTCCTCTTATTTTGGGGCAAAAATTAAGAAATTTCCCTTTTTTGTGGAAAAAGGTATACATTCCCCATACTTTCGGGATAAAAAGCAGAAATTCCCCGTATTTTGAAGCATACTTGCAGAAATTCTCATAATTATCAGGCAAAAAAGCAGAAATTCTCCTTATTTTGGAGCAAAAATACAGAAAATCTCCTCTTTTCGGGAGCAAACTGTCAGAAATTCCCCTTATTTTGGGGCAAAATTGCAGAAATTTCTTTTACATTGGGGCAAAATTGCAGAAATTTCCCTTATTTTGGGGCAAAATTGCAGAAATTCCCCTAATTGTTGGGCAAAAGGCAGAAATTCCCTATATATTGGGGCAAAAAGACAGAAATCTCCTTATTTTGGGGTAAAACTCAGAAATTCCACGTATTTTGGGGCAAAATTCCAGAAATTTCCCTTATTTTGGGGCAAAATTGTAAAAATTTCCCTTATTTTGAGGCAAAATTGCAGAAATTTCACTTATTTCAGAGAAAAAAAGCAAAAATTTTTCTTATTTTGGGGCAAAAAAACAGAAATTCCATTTTTTGGGGCAAAAAGGCAGAAATTCACCTTATTTTGGGGTAAAATTGCAGAAATTTCACATATTTCAGGGAATAAAGGCAGAAATTTTTCTTATTTTGGGGAAAAAAATTAAGAAATTCTTAATATTTTGGGGCAAAAATGCAGAAATTCCCCTTATTTTGAGGTTAAAAGGCTGAAATTCCCCTTATTTTGAGGTAAAAAAACTGAAATTCCCCTTATTTGGGGGCAAAAAGCCAAAAATTTCTCTTATTTTGGGGCAAAAAGACAGAAATTCCCCTTATTTTGTGGCAAAAAGGCAGAAATTTCTTTTATTTTGGGGCAAAATTGGAGAAATATCACTTATTTCAGGGTATAATTCAAAAATTCCTTTTATTTTGTTGCAAAAAGACAGAAATTCCATTTATTTTTTGGTAAAAAGGGAGAAATTTCACTTATTTTGAGGTAAAAAGGCAGAAATTCCTCTTATTTTGAGGCAAAAATTAAGAAATTTCCCTTTTTTGTGGAAAAAGGTATACATTCCCCTTACTTTCGGGATAAAAAGCAGAAATTTCCCGTATTTTGAAGCATAATTGCAGAAATTCTCATAATTTTCGGGCAAAAAAGCAGAAATTCTCCTTATTTTGGAGCAAAAATACAGAAAATCTCCTTTTTTTGGAAGCAAACAGTCAGAAATTCCCTTTATTTTGGAGAAAAATTGCAAAAATTTCCTTTACATTGGGGAAGAATTGCAGAAATTTCCCTTATTTTGGGGCAAAATTGCAGAAATTTCCCTAATTGTTGGGGAAAAAGGCAGAAATTCCCTACATGTTGGGGCAAAAAGACAGAAATTCTCCTTATTTTGGGGCAAAACTCAGAAATTCCACGTATTTTGGGGCAAAATTCAAGAAATTTCCCTTATTTTGGGGCAAAATTGCAGAAATTTCACTTATTTCAGAGAAAAAAGCAAAAATTTTTTTATTTTGGGGCAAAAAGGCAGAAATTCCCATTATTTTGGGGGAAAAAGGCAGAAATTCACCTTATTTTGGGGTAAAATTGCAGAAATTTCACATATTTCAGGGCAAAAAGGCAGAAATTTCCCTTATTTTGGGGCAAAATTGCAGATATTTCACTTATTTTAGGGTATTAAGTCAGAAATTCCCCTTATTTTGGGGCAAAAAAGACAGAAATTCCCTTTGTTTGTGTAAAAAAGACAGAAATTCCACTTATTTAGAGGCAAAAAGGCTGAAATTCCCCTTTTTTGGAGCAAAAATGAAGATATTTCCATTTTTTATGACAAAAAGTTATGCATTCCACTTATTTTCGGGCAACAAGACAGAAATTCTTTGCACTTTTGAGCATAATTGCAGAAATTCCCTATATGTTGGGGCAAAAAGACAGAAATTCTCGTTCTTTTGGGGAAAAACTCAGAAATTCCACTTATTTTGGGGCAAAATTCCAGAAATTTCCTTTATTTTGGGGCAAAATTGCAGAAATTTCCCTTATTTTAGGGCAAAATTGCAGAAATTTCACTTATTTTGGGGCAAAATTGCAGAAATTTCACTTATTTCAGGGAATAAAGGCAGAAATTTTTCTTATTTTGGGGAAAAAAATTAAGAAATTCTTAATATTTTGGGGCAAAAATGCAGAAATTCCCCTTATTTTGAGGTTAAAAGGCTGAAATTCCCCTTATTTTGAGGTAAAAAAACTGAAATTCCCCTTATTTGGGGGCAAAAAGCCAAAAATTTCTCTTATTTTGGGGCAAAAAGACAGAAATTCCCCTTATTTTGTGGCAAAAAGGCAGAAATTTCTTTTATTTTGGGGCAAAATTGGAGAAATATCACTTATTTCAGGGTATAATTCAAAAATTCCTTTTATTTTGTTGCAAAAAGACAGAAATTCCATTTATTTTTGGGTAAAAAAGGAGAAATTTCACTTATTTTGAGGTAAAAAGACAGAAATTCCTCTTATTTTGGGGCAAAAATTAAGAAATTTCCCTTTTTTGTGGAAAAAGGTATACATTCCCCTTACTTTCGGGATAAAAAGCAGAAATTCCCCGTATTTTGAAGCATACTTGCAGAAATTCTCATAATTATCAGGCAAAAAAGCAGAAATTCTCCTTATTTTGGAGCAAAAATACAGAAAATCTCCTCTTTTCGGGAGCAAACTGTCAGAAATTCCCCTTATTTTGGGGCAAAATTGCAGAAATTTCTTTTACATTGGGGCAAAATTGCAGAAATTTCCCTTATTTTGGGGCAAAATTGCAGAAATTCCCCTAATTGTTGGGCAAAAAGGCAGAAATTCCCTATATATTGGGGCAAAAAGACAGAAATCTCCTTATTTTGGGGTAAAACTCAGAAATTCCACGTATTTTGGGGCAAAATTCCAGAAATTTCCCTTATTTTGGGGCAAAATTGTAAAAATTTCCCTTATTTTGGGGCAAAATTGCAGAAATTTCACTTATTTCAGAGAAAAAAAGCAAAAATTTTTCTTATTTTGGGGCAAAAAAACAGAAATTCCATTTTTTGGGGCAAAAAGGCAGAAATTCACCTTATTTTGGGGTAAAATTGCAGAAATTTCACATATTTCAGGGAATAAAGGCAGAAATTTTTCTTATTTTGGGGAAAAAAATTAAGAAATTCTTAATATTTTGGGGCAAAAATGCAGAAATTCCCCTTATTTTGAGGTTAAAAGGCTGAAATTCCCCTTATTTTGAGGTAAAAAAACTGAAATTCCCCTTATTTGGGGGCAAAAAGCCAAAAATTTCTCTTATTTTGGGGCAAAAAGACAGAAATTCCCCTTATTTTGTGGCAAAAAGGCAGAAATTTCTTTTATTTTGGGGCAAAATTGGAGAAATATCACTTATTTCAGGGTATAATTCAAAAATTCCTTTTATTTTGTTGCAAAAAGACAGAAATTCCATTTATTTTTTGGTAAAAAGGGAGAAATTTCACTTATTTTGAGGTAAAAAGGCAGAAATTCCTCTTATTTTGAGGCAAAAATTAAGAAATTTCTCTTTTTTGTGGAAAAAGGTATACATTCCCCTTACTTTCGGGATAAAAAGCAGAAATTCCCCGTATTTTGAAGCATACTTGCAGAAATTCTCATAATTTTCAGGCAAAAAAGCAGAAATTCTCCTTATTTTGGAGCAAAAATACAGAAAATCTCCTCTTTTCGGGAGCAAACTGTCAGAAATTTCCCTTATTTGGGGGCAAAATTGCAGAAATTTCTTTTACATTGGGGCAAAATTGCAGAAATTTCCCTTATTTTGGGGCAAAATTGCAGAAATTCCCCTAATTGTTGGGCAAAAAGGCAGAAATTCCCTATATGTTGGGGCAAAAAGACAGAAATCTCCTTATTTTGGGGTAAAACTCAGAAATTCCACGTATTTTGGGGCAAAATTCCAGAAATTTCCCTTATTTTGGGGCAAAATTGCAGATATTTCACTATTTTAGGGTAATAAGTCAGAAATTCCCCTTATTTTGGGGCAAAAAAGACAGAAATTCCCTTTGTTTGTGTAAAAAAGACAGAAATTCCACTTATTTAGAGGCAAAAAGGCTGAAATTCCCCTTATTTTGGAGCAAAAATGAAGATATTTCCATTTTTTATGGCAAAAAGTTATGCATTCCACTTATTTTCGGGCAACAAGACTGAAATTCCTTGCATTTTTGAGCAAAATTGCAGAAATTCCCCTAATTGTGGGGCAAAAAGGCAGAAATTCCCTATATGTTGGGGCAAAAAGACAGAAATTCTCGTTCTATTGGGGCAAAACTCAGAAATTCCACTTATTTTGGGGTAAATTCCAGAAATTTCCCTTTTTTGGGGCAAAATTGCAGAAATTTCCCTTATTTTGGGGCAAAATTGCAGAAATTTCCCTAATTGTTGGGAAAAAAGGCAGAAATTCCCTATATGTTGGGGCAAAAAGACAGAAATTCTCCTTATTTTGGGGCAAAACTCAGAAACTCCACGTATTTTGGGGCAAAATTGCAGAAATTTCCCTTATTTTGGGGCAAAATTGCAGAAATTTCCCTTATTTTGGGGCAAAATTGCAGAAATTTCACTTATTTCAGAGAAAAAAAGCAAAAATTTTTCTTATTTTAGGGATAAAAAACAGAAATTCCCATTATTTTGGGGCAAAAAGGCAGAAATTCACCTTATTTTGGGGTACAATTGCAGAAATTTTACATATTTCAGGGCAAAAAGGAAGAAATTTCCCTTATTTTGGGGCAAAATTGCAGATATTTCACTATTTTAGGGTAATAAGTCAGAAATTCCCCTTATTTTGGGGCAAAAAAGACAGAAATTCCCTTTGTTTGTGTAAAAAGGACAGAAATTCCACTTATTTAGAGGCAAAAAGGCTGAAATTCCCCTTATTTTGGAGCAAAAATGAAGATATTTCCATTTTTTATGGCAAAAAGTTATGCATTCCACTTATTTTCGGGCAACAAGACTGAAATTCCTTGCATTTTTGAGCAAAATTACAGAAATTCCCCTAATTGTGGGGCAAAAAGGCAGAAATTCCCTATATGTTGGGGCAAAAAGACAGAAATTCTCATTCTATTGGGGCAAAACTCAGAAATTCCACTTATTTTGGGGTAAATTCCAGAAATTTCCCTTTTTTGGGGCAAAATTGCAGAAATTTCCTTTATTTTGGGGCAAAATTGCAGAAATTTCCCTAATTGTTGGGAAAAAAGGCAGAAATTCCCTATATGTAGGGGCAAAAAGACAGAAATTCTCCTTATTTTGGGGCAAAACTCAGAAATTCCACGTATTTTGGGGCAAAATTGCAGAAATTTCCCTTATTTTGGGGCAAAATTTCAGAAATTTCCCTTATTTTGGGGCAAAATTGCAGAAATTTCACTTATTTCAGAGAAAAAAAGCAAAAATTTTTCTTATTTTAGGGATAAAAAACAGAAATTCCCATTATTTTGGGGAAAAAAGGCAAAAATTCACCTTATTTTGGGGTAAATTTGCAGAAATTTCACAAATATCAGGGCAAAAAGGCAGAAATTTCTCTTATTTTAGGGCAAAATTGCAGAAATTTCACTTATTTCAGAGAAAAAAAGCAAAAATTTTTTTATTTTGGGGCAAAAAGGCAGAAATTCCTATTATTTTGGGAGAAAAATGCAGAAATTCACCTTATTTTGGGGTAAAATTGCAGAAATTTCACATATTTCAGGGCAAAAAGGCAGAAATTTCCCTTATTTTGGGGCAAAATTGCAGATATTTCACTTATTTTAGGGTAATAAGTCAGAAATTCCCCTTATTTTGGGGCAAAAAATACAGAAATTCCCTTTGTTTGTGTAAAAAAGATAGAAATTCCACTTATTTAGAGGCAAAAAGGCTGAAATTCCCCTTATTTTGGAGCAAAAATGAAGATATTTCCCTTTTTTATGGCAAAAACTTATGCATTCCACTTATTTTCGGGCAACAAGACAGAAATTCCTTGCATTTTGGAGCAAAATTGCAGAAATTCCCCTAATTGTGGGGCAAAAAGGCAGAAATTCCCTATATGTCGGGGCAAAAAGACAGATATTGTCGTTCTTTTGGGGAAAACTCAGAAATTCCACTTATTTTGGGGCAAAATTCCAGAAATTTCCCTTATTTTGCGGCAAAATTGCAGAAATTTCCCTTATTTTAGGGCAAAATTGCAGAAATTTCACTTATTTCAGAGAAAAAAAGCAAAAATTTTTCTTATTTTGGGGCTAAAAGCCAGAAATTCCAATTATTTTGGGGCAAAAATGCAGAAATTCACCTTATTTTAAGGTAAAATTGCAGAAATTTCACATATTTCAGGGCAAAAAGGCAGAAATTTCCCTTATTTTGGGGCAAAATTGCAGACATTTCACTTATTTTGGGGCAAAATTGCAGAAATTTCACTTATTTCAGGGAAAAAAGGCAGAAATTTTTCTTATTTTAGGGAAAAATTAAGAAATTCTTAATATTTTGTGGCAAAAATGCAGAAATTCCTCTTATTTTGATGTTAAAAGGCTTAAATTCCCCTTATTTTGAGGTAAAAAGTCTGAAATTCCCCTTATTTTGAGGTAAAAATGCTGAAATTCCCCTTACTTGGGTGCAAAAAGGCAGAAATTTCTCCTATTTTGGGGCAAAAAGACAGAAATTCCCCTTATTTTGTAGCAAAAATGCAGAAATTTTTATTATTTTGGAGCAAAATTGTAGAAATATCACTTATTTCAGGGTATAATTCAAAAATTCCTTTTATTTTTTTGCAACAATACAGAAATTCCATTTATTTTTCGGTAAAAAAGGAGAAATTTCACTTATTTTGAGGTAAAAAGGCAGAAATTCCTCTTATTTTGGGGCAAAAATTAAGAAATTTCCCTTTTTTTGTGGAAAAAGGTATACATTCCCCTTACTTTCGGGATAAAAAGCAGAAATTTCCCGTATTTTGAAGCATAATTGCAGAAATTCTCATAATTTTCGGGCAAAAAAGCAGAAATTCTCCTTATTTTGGAGCAAAAATACAGAAAATCTCCTTTTTTCGGAAGCAAACAGTCAGAAATTCCCTTTATTTTGGAGAAAAATTGCAAAAATTTCCTTTACATTGGGGCAGAATTGCAGAAATTTCCCTTATTTTGGGGCAAAATTGCAGAAATTTCCCTAATTGTTGGGGAAAAAGGCAGAAATTCCCTACATGTTGGGGCAAAAAGACAGAAATTCTCCTTATTTTGGGGCAAAACTCAGAAATTCCACGTATTTTGGGGCAAAATTCAAGAAATTTCCCTTATTTTGGGGCAAAATTGCAGAAATTTCACTTATTTCAGAGAAAAAAGCAAAATTTTTTTTATTTTGGGGCAAAAAGGCAGAAATTCCCATTATTTTGGGGGAAAAAGGCAGAAATTCACCTTATTTTGGGGTAAAATTGCAGAAATTTCACATATTTCAGGGCAAAAAGGCAGAAATTTCCCTTATTTTGGGGCAAAATTGCAGATATTTCACTTATTTTAGGGTATTAAGTCAGAAATTCCCCTTATTTTGGGGCAAAAAAGACAGAAATTCCCTTTGTTTGTGTAAAAAAGACAGAAATTCCACTTATTTAGAGGCAAAAAGGCTGAAATTCCCCTTTTTTGGAGCAAAAATGAAGATATTTCCATTTTTTATGACAAAAAGTTATGCATTCCACTTATTTTCGGGCAACAAGACAGAAATTCTTTGCATTTTTGAGCAAAATTGCAGAAATTCCCTATATGTTGGGGCAAAAAGACAGAAATTCTCGTTCTTTTGGGGAAAAACTCAGAAATTCCACTTATTTTGGGGCAAAATTCCAGAAATTTCCTTTATTTTGGGGCAAAATTGCATAAATTTCCCTTATTTTAGGGCAAAATTGCAGAAATTTCACTTATTTTGGGGCAAAATTGCAGAAATTTCACTTATTTCAGGGAATAAAGGCAGAAATTTTTCTTATTTTGGGGAAAAAAATTAAGAAATTCTTAATATTTTGGGGCAAAAATGCAGAAATTCCCCTTATTTTGAGGTTAAAAGGCTGAAATTCCCCTTATTTTGAGGTAAAAAAACTGAAATTCCCCTTATTTGGGGGCAAAAAGCCAAAAATTTCTCTTATTTTGGGGCAAAAAGACAGAAATTCCCCTTATTTTGTGGCAAAAAGGCAGAAATTTCTTTTATTTTGGGGCAAAATTGGAGAAATATCACTTATTTCAGGGTATAATTCAAAAATTCCTTTTATTTTGTTGCAAAAAGACAGAAATTCCATTTATTTTTGGGTAAAAAAGGAGAAATTTCACTTATTTTGAGGTAAAAAGACAGAAATTCCTCTTATTTTGGGGCAAAAATTAAGAAATTTCCCTTTTTTGTGGAAAAAGGTATACATTCCCCTTACTTTCGGGATAAAAAGCAGAAATTCCCCGTATTTTGAAGCATACTTGCAGAAATTCTCATAATTATCAGGCAAAAAAGCAGAAATTCTCCTTATTTTGGAGCAAAAATACAGAAAATCTCCTCTTTTCGGGAGCAAACTGTCAGAAATTCCCCTTATTTTGGGGCAAAATTGCAGAAATTTCTTTTACATTGGGGCAAAATTGCAGAAATTTCCCTTATTTTGGGGCAAAATTGCAGAAATTCCCCTAATTGTTGGGCAAAAAGGCAGAAATTCCCTATATATTGGGGCAAAAAGACAGAAATCTCCTTATTTTGGGGTAAAACTCAGAAATTCCACGTATTTTGGGGCAAAATTCCAGAAATTTCCCTTATTTTGGGGCAAAATTGTAAAAATTTCCTTTATTTTGGGGCAAAATTGCAGAAATTTCACTTATTTCAGAGAAAAAAAGCAAAAATTTTTCTTATTTTGGGGCAAAAAAACAGAAATTCCATCTTTTGGGGCAAAAAGGCAGAAATTCACCTTATTTTGGGGTAAAATTGCAGAAATTTCACATATTTCAGGGAATAAAGGCAGAAATTTTTCGTATTTTGGGGAAAAAAATTAAGAAATTCTTAATATTTTGGGGCAAAAATGCAGAAATTCCCCTTATTTTGAGGTTAAAAGGCTGAAATTCCCCTTATTTTGAGGTAAAAAAACTGAAATTCCCCTTATTTGGGGGCAAAAAGCCAAAAATTTCTCTTATTTTGGGGCAAAAAGACAGAAATTCCCCTTATTTTGTGGCAAAAAGGCAGAAATTTCTTTTATTTTGGGGCAAAATTGGAGAAATATCACTTATTTCAGGGTATAATTCAAAAATTCCTTTTATTTTGTTGCAAAAAGACAGAAATTCCATTTATTTTTTGGTAAAAAGGGAGAAATTTCACTTATTTTGAGGTAAAAAGGCAGAAATTCCTCTTATTTTGAGGCAAAAATTAAGAAATTTCCCTTTTTTGTGGAAAAAGGTATACATTCCCCTTACTTTCGTGATAAAAAGCAGAAATTCCCCGTATTTTGAAGCATACTTGCAGAAATTCTCATAATTTTCAGGCAAAAAAGCAGAAATTCTCCTTATTTTGGAGCAAAAATACAGAAAATCTCCTCTTTTCGGGAGCAAACTGTCAGAAATTCTCCTTATTTTGGGGCAAAATTGCAGAAATTTCTTTTACATTGGGGCAAAATTGCAGAAATTTCCCTTATTTTGGGGCAAAATTGCTGAAATTCCCCTAATTGTTGGGCAAAAAGGCAGAAATTCCCTATATGTTGGGGCAAAAAGACAGAAATCTCCTTATTTTGGGGTAAAACTCAGAAATTCCACGTATTTTGGGGCAAAATTCCAGAAATTTCCCTTATTTTGGGGCAAAATTGCAGATATTTCACTATTTTAGGGTAATAAGTCAGAAATTCCCCTTATTTTGGGGCAAAAAAGACAGAAATTCCCTTTGTTTGTGTAAAAAAGACAGAAATTCCACTTATTTAGAGGCAAAAAGGCTGAAATTCCCCTTATTTTGGAGCAAAAATGAAGATATTTCCATTTTTTATGGCAAAAAGTTATGCATTCCACTTATTTTCGGGCAACAAGACTGAAATTCCTTGCATTTTTGAGCAAAATTGCAGAAATTCCCCTAATTGTGGGGCAAAAAGGCAGAAATTCCCTATATGTTGGGGCAAAAAGACAGAAATTCTCGTTCTATTGGGGCAAAACTCAGAAATTCCACTTATTTTGGGGTAAATTCCAGAAATTTCCCTTTTTTGGGGCAAAATTGCAGAAATTTCCTTTATTTTGGGGCAAAATTGCAGAAATTTCCCTAATTGTTGGGAAAAAAGGCAGAAATTCCCTATATGTTGGGGCAAAAAGACAGAAATTCTCCTTATTTTGGGGCAAAACTCAGAAATTCCACGTATTTTGGGGCAAAATTGCAGAAATTTCCCTTATTTTGGGGCAAAATTGCAGAAATTTCCCTTATTTTGGGGCAAAATTGCAGAAATTTCACTTATTTCAGAGAAAAAAAGCAAAAATTTTTCTTATTTTAGGGATAGAAAACAGAAATTCCCATTATTTTGGGGCAAAAAGGCAGAAATTCACCTTATTTTGGGGTACAATTGCAGAAATTTTACATATTTCAGGGCAAAAAGGAAGAAATTTCCCTTATTTTGGGGCAAAATTGCAGATATTTCACTATTTTAGGGTAATAAGTCAGAAATTCCCCTTATTTTGGGGCAAAAAAGACAGAAATTCCCTTTGTTTGTGTAAAAAGGACAGAAATTCCACTTATTTAGAGGCAAAAAGGCTGAAATTCCCCTTATTTTGGAGCAAAAATGAAGATATTTCCATTTTTTATGGCAAAAAGTTATGCATTCCACTTATTTTCGGGCAACAAGACTGAAATTCCTTGCATTTTTGAGCAAAATTACAGAAATTCCCCTAATTGTGGGGCAAAAAGGCAGAAATTCCCTATATGTTGGGGCAAAAAGACAGAAATTCTCATTCTATTGGGGCAAAACTCAGAAATTCCACTTATTTTGGGGTAAATTCCAGAAATTTCCCTTTTTTGGGGCAAAATTGCAGAAATTTCCTTTATTTTGGGGCAAAATTGCAGAAATTTCCCTAATTGTTGGGAAAAAAGGCAGAAATTCCCTATATGTAGGGGCAAAAAGACAGAAATTCTCCTTATTTTGGGGCAAAACTCAGAAATTCCACGTATTTTGGGGCAAAATTGCAGAAATTTCCCTTATTTTGGGGCAAAATTTCAGAAATTTCCCTTATTTTGGGGCAAAATTGCAGAAATTTCACTTATTTCAGAGAAAAAAAGCAAAAATTTTTCTTATTTTAGGGATAAAAAACAGAAATTCCCATTATTTTGGGGAAAAAAGGCAGAAATTCACCTTATTTTGGGGTAAATTTGCAGAAATTTCACAAATATCAGGGCAAAAAGGCAGAAATTTCTCTTATTTTAGGGCAAAATTGCAGAAATTTCACTTATTTCAGAGAAAAAAAGCAAAAATTTTTTTATTTTGGGGCAAAAAGGCAGAAATTCCCATTATTTTGGGGGAAAAATGCAGAAATTCACCTTATTTTGGGGTAAAATTGCAGAAATTTCACATATTTCAGGGCAAAAAGGCAGAAATTTCCCTTATTTTGGGGCAAAATTGCAGATATTTCACTTATTTTAGGGTAATAAGTCAGAAATTCCCCTTATTTTGGGGCAAAAAATACAGAAATTCCCTTTGTTTGTGTAAAAAAGATAGAAATTCCACTTATTTAGAGGCAAAAAGGCTGAAATTCCCCTTATTTTGGAGCAAAAATGAAGATATTTCCCTTTTTTATGGCAAAAACTTATGCATTCCACTTATTTTCGGGCAACAAGTCAGAAATTCCTTGCATTTTGGAGCAAAATTGCAGAAATTCCCCTAATTGTGGGGCAAAAAGGCAGAAATTCCCTATATGTCGGGGCAAAAAGACAGATATTGTCGTTCTTTTGGGGAAAACTCAGAAATTCCACTTATTTTGGGGCAAAATTCCAGAAATTTCCCTTATTTTGCGGCAAAATTGCAGAAATTTCCCTTATTTTAGGGCAAAATTGCAGAAATTTCACTTATTTCAGAGAAAAAAAGCAAAAATTTTTCTTATTTTGGGGCTAAAAGCCAGAAATTCCAATTATTTTGGGGCAAAAATGCAGAAATTCACCTTATTTTAAGGTAAAATTGCAGAAATTTCACATATTTCAGGGCAAAAAGGCAGAAATTTCCCTTATTTTGGGGCAAAATTGCAGACATTTCACTTATTTTGGGGCAAAATTGCAGAAATTTCACTTATTTCAGGGAAAAAAGGCAGAAATTTTTCTTATTTTAGGGAAAAATTAAGAAATTCTTAATATTTTGTGGCAAAAATGCAGAAATTCCTCTTATTTTGATGTTAAAAGGCTTAAATTCCCCTTATTTTGAGGTAAAAAGTCTGAAATTCCCCTTATTTTGAGGTAAAAATGCTGAAATTCCCCTTACTTGGGTGCAAAAAGGCAGAAATTTCTCCTATTTTGGGGCAAAAAGACAGAAATTCCCCTTATTTTGTAGCAAAAATGCAGAAATTTTTATTATTTTGGAGCAAAATTGTAGAAATATCACTTATTTCAGGGTATAATTCAAAAATTCCTTTTATTTTTTTGCAACAATACAGAAATTCCATTTATTTTTCGGTAAAAAAGGAGAAATTTCACTTATTTTGAGGTAAAAAGGCAGAAATTCCTCTTATTTTGGGGCAAAAATTAAGAAATTTCCCTTTTTTTGTGGAAAAAGGTATACATTCCCCTTACTTTCGGGATAAAAAGCAGAAATTTCCCGTATTTTGAAGCATAATTGCAGAAATTCTCATAATTTTCGGGCAAAAAAGCAGAAATTCTCCTTATTTTGGAGCAAAAATACAGAAAATCTCCTTTTTTCGGAAGCAAACAGTCAGAAATTCCCTTTATTTTGGAGAAAAATTGCAAAAATTTCCTTTACATTGGGGCAGAATTGCAGAAATTTCCCTTATTTTGGGGCAAAATTGCAGAAATTTCCCTAATTGTTGGGGAAAAAGGCAGAAATTCCCTACATGTTGGGGCAAAAAGACAGAAATTCTCCTTATTTTGGGGCAAAACTCAGAAATTCCACGTATTTTGGGGCAAAATTCAAGAAATTTCCCTTATTTTGGGGCAAAATTGCAGAAATTTCACTTATTTCAGAGAAAAAAGCAAAATTTTTTTTATTTTGGGGCAAAAAGGCAGAAATTCCCATTATTTTGGGGGAAAAAGGCAGAAATTCACCTTATTTTGGGGTAAAATTGCAGAAATTTCACATAATTCAGGGCAAAAAGGCAGAAATTTCCCTTATTTTGGGGCAAAATTGCAGATATTTCACTTATTTTAGGGTATTAAGTCAGAAATTCCCCTTATTTTGGGGCAAAAAAGACAGAAATTCCCTTTGTTTGTGTAAAAAAGACAGAAATTCCACTTATTTAGAGGCAAAAAGGCTGAAATTCCCCTTTTTTGGAGCAAAAATGAAGATATTTCCATTTTTTATGACAAAAAGTTATGCATTCCACTTATTTTCGGGCAACAAGACAGAAATTCTTTGCATTTTTGAGCAAAATTGCAGAAATTCCCTATATGTTGGGGCAAAAAGACAGAAATTCTCGTTCTTTTGGGGAAAAACTCAGAAATTCCACTTATTTTGGGGCAAAATTCCAGAAATTTCCTTTATTTTGGGGCAAAATTGCAGAAATTTCCCTTATTTTAGGGCAAAATTGCAGAAATTTCACTTATTTTGGGGCAAAATTGCAGAAATTTCACTTATTTCAGGGAATAAAGGCAGAAATTTTTCTTATTTTGGGGAAAAAAATTAAGAAATTCTTAATATTTTGGGGCAAAAATGCAGAAATTCCCCTTATTTTGAGGTTAAAAGGCTGAAATTCCCCTTATTTTGAGGTAAAAAAACTGAAATTCCCCTTATTTGGGGGCAAAAAGCCAAAAATTTCTCTTATTTTGGGGCAAAAAGACAGAAATTCCCCTTATTTTGTGGCAAAAAGGCAGAAATTTCTTTTATTTTGGGGCAAAATTGGAGAAATATCACTTATTTCAGGGTATAATTCAAAAATTCCTTTTATTTTGTTGCAAAAAGACAGAAATTCCATTTATTTTTGGGTAAAAAAGGAGAAATTTCACTTATTTTGAGGTAAAAAGACAGAAATTCCTCTTATTTTGGGGCAAAAATTAAGAAATTTCCCTTTTTTGTAGAAAAAGGTATACATTCCCCTTACTTTCGGGATAAAAAGCAGAAATTCCCCGTATTTTGAAGCATACTTGCAGAAATTCTCATAATTATCAGGCAAAAAAGCAGAAATTATCCTTATTTTGGAGCAAAAATACAGAAAATCTCCTCTTTTCGGGAGCAAACTGTCAGAAATTCACCTTATTTTGGGGCAAAATTGCAGAAATTTCTTTTACATTGGGGCAAAATTGCAGAAATTTCCCTTATTTTGGGGCAAAATTGCAGAAATTCCCCTAATTGTTGGGCAAAAAGGCAGAAATTCCCTATATATTGGGGCAAAAAGACAGAAATCTCCTTATTTTGGGGTAAAACTCAGAAATTCCACGTATTTTGGGGCAAAATTCCAGAAATTTCCCTTATTTTGGGGCAAAATTGTAAAAATTTCCTTTATTTTGGGGCAAAATTGCAGAAATTTCACTTATTTCAGAGAAAAAAAGCAAAAATTTTTCTTATTTTGGGGCAAAAAAACAGAAATTCCATTTTTTGGGGCAAAAAGGCAGAAATTCACCTTATTTTGGGGTAAAATTGCAGAAATTTCACATATTTCAGGGAATAAAGGCAGAAATTTTTCTTATTTTGGGGAAAAAAATTAAGAAATTCTTAATATTTTGGGGCAAAAATGCAGAAATTCCCCTTATTTTGAGGTTAAAAGGCTGAAATTCCCCTTATTTTGAGGTAAAAAAACTGAAATTCCCCTTATTTGGGGGCAAAAAGCCAAAAATTTCTCTTATTTTGGGGCAAAAAGACAGAAATTCCCCTTATTTTGTGGCAAAAAGGCAGAAATTTCTTTTATTTTGGGGCAAAATTGGAGAAATATCACTTATTTCAGGGTATAATTCAAAAATTCCTTTTATTTTGTTGCAAAAAGACAGAAATTCCATTTATTTTTTGGTAAAAAGGGAGAAATTTCACTTATTTTGAGGTAAAAAGGCAGAAATTCCTCTTATTTTGAGGCAAAAATTAAGAAATTTCCCTTTTTTGTGGAAAAAGGTATACATTCCCCTTACTTTCGTGATAAAAAGCAGAAATTCCCCGTATTTTGAAGCATACTTGCAGAAATTCTCATAATTTTCAGGCAAAAAAGCAGAAATTCTCCTTATTTTGGAGCAAAAATACAGAAAATCTCCTCTTTTCGGGAGCAAACTGTCAGAAATTCTCCTTATTTTGGGGCAAAATTGCAGAAATTTCTTTTACATTGGGGCAAAATTGCAGAAATTTCCCTTATTTTGGGGCAAAATTGCTGAAATTCCCCTAATTGTTGGGCAAAAAGGCAGAAATTCCCTATATGTTGGGGCAAAAAGACAGAAATCTCCTTATTTTGGGGTAAAACTCAGAAATTCCACGTATTTTGGGGCAAAATTCCAGAAATTTCCCTTATTTTGGGGCAAAATTGCAGATATTTCACTATTTTAGGGTAATAAGTCAGAAATTCCCCTTATTTTGGGGCAAAAAAGACAGAAATTCCCTTTGTTTGTGTAAAAAAGACAGAAATTCCACTTATTTAGAGGCAAAAAGGCTGAAATTCCCCTTATTTTGGAGCAAAAATGAAGATATTTCCATTTTTTATGGCAAAAAGTTATGCATTCCACTTATTTTCGGGCAACAAGACTGAAATTCCTTGCATTTTTGAGCAAAATTGCAGAAATTCCCCTAATTGTGGGGCAAAAAGGCAGAAATTCCCTATATGTTGGGGCAAAAAGACAGAAATTCTCGTTCTATTGGGGCAAAACTCAGAAATTCCACTTATTTTGGGGTAAATTCCAGAAATTTCCCTTTTTTGGGGCAAAATTGCAGAAATTTCCTTTATTTTGGGGCAAAATTGCAGAAATTTCCCTAATTGTTGGGAAAAAAGGCAGAAATTGCCTATATGTTGGGGCAAAAAGACAGAAATTCTCCTTATTTTGGGGCAAAACTCAGAAATTCCACGTATTTTGGGGCAAAATTGCAGAAATTTCCCTTATTTTGGGGCAAAATTGCAGAAATTTCCCTTATTTTGGGGCAAAATTGCAGAAATTTCACTTATTTCAGAGAAAAAAAGCAAAAATTTTTCTTATTTTAGGGATAGAAAACAGAAATTCCCATTATTTTGGGGCAAAAAGGCAGAAATTCACCTTATTTTGGGGTAAAATTGCAGAAATTTTACATATTTCAGGGCAAAAAGAAAGAAATTTCCCTTATTTTGGGGCAAAATTGCAGATATTTCACTATTTTAGGGTAATAAGTCAGAAATTCCCCTTATTTTGGGGCAAAAAAGACAGAAATTCCCTTTGTTTGTGTAAAAAAGACAGAAATTCCACTTATTTAGAGGCAAAAAGGCTGAAATTCCCCTTATTTTGGAGCAAAAATGAAGATATTTCCATTTTTTATGGCAAAAAGTTATGCATTCCACTTATTTTCGGGCAACAAGACTGAAATTCCTTGCATTTTTGAGCAAAATTGCAGAAATTCCCCTAATTGTGGGGCAAAAAGGCAGAAATTCCCTATATGTTGGGGCAAAAAGACAGAAATTCTCATTCTATTGGGGCAAAACTCAGAAATTCCACTTATTTTGGGGTAAATTCCAGAAATATCCCTTTTTTGGGGCAAAATTGCAGAAATTTCCTTTATTTTGGGGCAAAATTGCAGAAATTTCCCTAATTGTTGGGAAAAAAGGCAGAAATTCCCTATATGTAGGGGCAAAAAGACAGAAATTCTCCTTATTTTGGGGCAAAACTCAGAAATTCCAGGTATTTTGGGGCAAAATTGCAGAAATTTCCCTTATTTTGGGGCAAAATTTCAGAAATTTCCCTTATTTTGGGGCAAAATTGCAGAAATTTCACTTATTTCAGAGAAAAAAAGCAAAAATTTTTCTTATTTTAGGGATAAAAAACAGAAATTCCCATTATTTTGGGGCAAAAAGGCAGAAGTTCACCTTATTTTGGGGTAAATTTGCAGAAATTTCACAAATATCAGGGCAAAAAGGCAGAGATTTCTCTTATTTTAGGGCAAAATTGCAGAAATTTCACTTATTTCAGAGAAAAAAAGCAAAAATTTTTTTATTTTGGGGCAAAAAGGCAGAAATTCCCATTATTTTGGGGGAAAAATGCAGAAATTCACCTTATTTTGGGGTAAAATTGCAGAAATTTCACATATTTCAGGGCAAAAAGGCAGAAATTTCCCTTATTTTGGGGCAAAATTGCAGATATTTCACTTATTTTAGGGTAATAAGTCAGAAATTCCCCTTATTTTGGGGCAAAAAATACAGAAATTCCCTTTGTTTGTGTAAAAAAGATAGAAATTCCACTTATTTAGAGGTAAAAAGGCTGAAATTCCCCTTATTTTGGAGCAAAAATGAAGATATTTCCCTTTTTTATGGCAAAAACTTATGCATTCCACTTATTTTCGGGCAACAAGACAGAAATTCCTTGCATTTTGGAGCAAAATTGCAGAAATTCCCCTAATTGTGGGGCAAAAAGGCAGAAATTCCCTATATGTCGGGGCAAAAAGACAGATATTGTCGTTCTTTTGGGGAAAACTCAGAAATTCCACTTATTTTGGGGCAAAATTCCAGAAATTTCCCTTATTTTGGGGCAAAATTGCAGAAATTTCCCTTATTTTAGGGCAAAATTGCAGAAATTTCACTTATTTCAGAGAAAAAAAGCAAAAATTTTTCTTATTTTGGGGCTAAAAGCCAGAAATTCCAATTATTTTGGGGCAAAAATGCAGAAATTCACCTTATTTTAAGGTAAAATTGCAGAAATTTCACATATTTCAGGGCAAAAAGGCAGAAATTTCCCTTATTTTGGGGCAAAATTGCAGACATTTCACTTATTTTGGGGCAAAATTGCAGAAATTTCACTTATTTCAGGGAAAAAAGGCAGAAATTTTTCTTATTTTAGGGAAAAATTAAGAAATTCTTAATATTTTGTGGCAAAAATGCAGAAATTCCTCTTATTTTGATGTTAAAAGGCTTAAATTCCCCTTATTTTGAGGTAAAAAGTCTGAAATTCCCCTTATTTTGAGGTAAAAATGCTGAAATTCCCCTTACTTGGGTGCAAAAAGGCAGAAATTTCTCCTATTTTGGGGCAAAAAGACAGAAATTCCCCTTATTTTGTAGCAAAAATGCAGAAATTTTTATTATTTTGGAGCAAAATTGTAGAAATATCACTTATTTCAGGGTATAATTCAAAAATTCCTTTTATTTTTTTGCAACAATACAGAAATTCCATTTATTTTTCGGTAAAAAAGGAGAAATTTCACTTATTTTGAGGTAAAAAGGCAGAAATTCCCCTTATTTTGGAGCAAAAATGAAGATATTTCCATTTTTTATGGCAAAAAGTTATGCATTCCACTTATTTTCGGGCAACAAGACTGAAATTCCTTGCATTTTTGAGCAAAATTGCAGAAATTCCCCTAATTGTGGGGCAAAAAGGCAGAAATTCCCTATATGTTGGGGCAAAAAGACAGAAATTCTCATTCTATTGGGGCAAAACTCAGAAATTCCACTTATTTTGGGGTAAATTCCAGAAATTTCCCTTTTTTGGGGCAAAATTGCAGAAATTTCCTTTATTTTGGGGCAAAATTGCAGAAATTTCCCTAATTGTTGGGAAAAAAGGCAGAAATTCCCTATATGTAGGGGCAAAAAGACAGAAATTCTCCTTATTTTGGGGCAAAACTCAGAAATTCCACGTATTTTGGGGCAAAATTGCAGAAATTTCCCTTATTTTGGGGCAAAATTTCAGAAATTTCCCTTATTTTGGGGCAAAATTGCAGAAATTTCACTTATTTCAGAGAAAAAAAGCAAAAATTTTTCTTATTTTAGGGATAAAAAACAGAAATTCCCATTATTTTGGGGCAAAAAGGCAGAAGTTCACCTTATTTTGGGGTAAATTTGCAGAAATTTCACAAATATCAGGGCAAAAAGGCAGAGATTTCTCTTATTTTAGGGCAAAATTGCAGAAATTTCACTTATTTCAGAGAAAAAAAGCAAAAATTTTTTTATTTTGGGGCAAAAAGGCAGAAATTCCCATTATTTTGGGGGAAAAATGCAGAAATTCACCTTATTTTGGGGTAAAATTGCAGAAATTTCACATATTTCAGGGCAAAAAGGCAGAAATTTCCCTTATTTTGGGGCAAAATTGCAGATATTTCACTTATTTTAGGGTAATAAGTCAGAAATTCCCCTTATTTTGGGGCAAAAAATACAGAAATTCCCTTTGTTTGTGTAAAAAAGATAGAAATTCCACTTATTTAGAGGTAAAAAGGCTGAAATTCCCCTTATTTTGGAGCAAAAATGAAGATATTTCCCTTTTTTATGGCAAAAACTTATGCATTCCACTTATTTTCGGGCAACAAGACAGAAATTCCTTGCATTTTGGAGCAAAATTGCAGAAATTCCCCTAATTGTGGGGCAAAAAGGCAGAAATTCCCTATATGTCGGGGCAAAAAGACAGATATTGTCGTTCTTTTGGGGAAAACTCAGAAATTCCACTTATTTTGGGGCAAAATTCCAGAAATTTCCCTTATTTTGGGGCAAAATTGCAGAAATTTCCCTTATTTTAGGGCAAAATTGCAGAAATTTCACTTATTTCAGAGAAAAAAAGCAAAAATTTTTCTTATTTTGGGGCTAAAAGCCAGAAATTCCAATTATTTTGGGGCAAAAATGCAGAAATTCACCTTATTTTAAGGTAAAATTGCAGAAATTTCACATATTTCAGGGCAAAAAGGCAGAAATTTCCCTTATTTTGGGGCAAAATTGCAGACATTTCACTTATTTTGGGGCAAAATTGCAGAAATTTCACTTATTTCAGGGAAAAAAGGCAGAAATTTTTCTTATTTTAGGGAAAAATTAAGAAATTCTTAATATTTTGTGGCAAAAATGCAGAAATTCCTTTTATTTTGATGTTAAAAGGCTTAAATTCCCCTTATTTTGAGGTAAAAAGTCTGAAATTCCCCTTATTTTGAGGTAAAAATGCTGAAATTCCCCTTACTTGGGTGCAAAAAGGCAGAAATTTCTCCTATTTTGGGGCAAAAAGACAGAAATTCCCCTTATTTTGTAGCAAAAATGCAGAAATTTTTATTATTTTGGAGCAAAATTGTAGAAATATCACTTATTTCAGGGTATAATTCAAAAATTCCTTTTATTTTTTTGCAACAATACAGAAATTCCATTTATTTTTCGGTAAAAAAGGAGAAATTTCACTTATTTTGAGGTAAAAAGGCAGAAATTCCTCTTATTTTGGGGCAAAAATTAAGAAATTTCCCTTTTTTGTGGAAAAAGGTATACATCCCCCTTACTTTCAGGATAAAAAGCAGAAATTCCCCGTATTTTGAAGCATAATTGCAGAAATTCTCATAATTTTCGGGCAAAAAAGCAGAAATTCTCCTTATTTTGGAGCAAAAATACAGAAAATCTCCTCTTTTCGGGAGCAAACTGTCAGAAATTCCCCTTATTTTGGGGCAAAATTGCAGAAATTTCTTTTACATTGGGGCAAAATTGCAGAAATTTCCCTTATTTTGGGGCAAAATTGCAGAAATTCCCCTAATTGTTGGGCAAAAAGGCAGAAATTCCCTATATGTTGGGGCAAAAAGACAGAAATCTCCTTATTTTGGGGTAAAACTCAGAAATTCCACGTATTTTGGGGCAAAATTCCAGAAGTTTCCCTTATTTTGGGGCAAAATTGTAAAAATTTCCCTTATTTTGGGGCAAAATTGCAGAAATTTCACTTATTTCAGAGAAAAAAAGCAAAAATTTTTCTTATTTTAGGGATAAAAAACAGAAATTCCCATTATTTTGGGGCAAAAAGGCAGAAATTCACCTTATTTTGGGGTAAATTTGCAGAAATTTCACAAATATCAGGGCAAAAAGGCAGAAATTTCTCTTATTTTAGGGCAAAATTGCAGAAATTTCACTTATTTCAGAGAAAAAAAGCAAAAATTTTTTTATTTTGGGGCAAAAAGGCAGAAATTCCCATTATTTTGGGGGAAAAATGCAGAAATTCACCTTATTTTGGGGTAAAATTGCAGAAATTTCACATATTTCAGGGCAAAAAGGCAGAAATTTCCCTTATTTTGGGGCAAAATTGCAGATATTTCACTTATTTTAGGGTAATAAGTCAGAAATTCCCCTTATTTTGGGGCAAAAAATACAGAAATTCCCTTTGTTTGTGTAAAAAAGATAGAAATTCCACTTATTTAGAGGCAAAAAGGCTGAAATTCCCCTTATTTTGGAGCAAAAATGAAGATATTTCCCTTTTTTATGGCAAAAACTTATGCATTCCACTTATTTTCGGGCAACAAGACAGAAATTCCTTGCATTTTGGAGCAAAATTGCAGAAATTCCCCTAATTGTGGGGCAAAAAGGCAGAAATTCCCTATATGTCGGGGCAAAAAGACAGATATTGTCGTTCTTTTGGGGAAAACTCAGAAATTCCACTTATTTTGGGGCAAAATTCCAGAAATTTCCCTTATTTTGCGGCAAAATTGCAGAAATTTCCCTTATTTTAGGGCAAAATTGCAGAAATTTCACATATTTCAGAGAAAAAAAGCAAAAATTTTTCTTATTTTGGGGCTAAAAGCCAGAAATTCCAATTATTTTGGGGCAAAAATGCAGAAATTCACCTTATTTTAAGGTAAAATTGCAGAAATTTCACATATTTCAGGGCAAAAAGGCAGAAATTTTTCTTATTTTGGGGCAAAATTGCAGACATTTCACTTATTTTGGGGCAAAATTGCAGAAATTTCACTTATTTCAGGGAAAAAAGGCAGAAATTTTTCTTATTTTAGGGAAAAATTAAGAAATTCTTAATATTTTGTGGCAAAAATGCAGAAATTCCTCTTATTTTGATGTTAAAAGGCTTAAATTCCCCTTAATTTGAAGTAAAAAGTCTGAAATTCCCCTTATTTTGAGGTAAAAATGCTGAAATTCCCCTTACTTGGGTGCAAAAAGGCAGAAATTTCTCCTATTTTGGGGCAAAAAGACAGAAATTCCCCTTATTTTGTAGCAAAAATGCAGAAATTTTTATTATTTTGGAGCAAAATTGTAGAAATATCACTTATTTCAGGGTATAATTCAAAAATTCCTTTTATTTTTTTGCAACAATACAGAAATTCCATTTATTTTTCGGTAAAAAAGGAGAAATTTCACTTATTTTGAGGTAAAAAGGCAGAAATTCCTCTTATTTTGGGGCAAAAATTAAGAAATTTCCCTTTTTTTGTTGAAAAAGGTATACATTCCCCTTACTTTCGGGATAAAAAGCAGAAATTTCCCGTATTTTGAAGCATAATTGCAGAAATTCTCATAATTTTCGGGCAAAAAAGCAGAAATTCTCCTAATTTTGGAGCAAAAATACAGAAAATCTCCTTTTTTCGGAAGCAAACAGTCAGAAATTCCCCTTATTTTGGAGTAAAATTGCAAAAATTTCCTTTACATTGGGGCAGAATTGCAGAAATTTCCTTTATTTTGGGGCAAAATTGCAGAAATTTCCCTAATTGTTGGGGAAAAAGGCAGAAATTCCCTACATGTTGGGGCAAAAAGACAGAAATTCTCCTTATTTTGGGGCAAAACTCAGAAATTCCACGTATTTTGGGGCAAAATTCAAGAAATTTCCCTTATTTTGGGGCAAAATTGCAGAAATTTCACTTATTTCAGAGAAAAAAGCAAAAATTTTTTTATTTTGGGGCAAAAAGGCAGAAATTCCCATTATTGTGGGGGAAAAAGGCAGAAATTCACCTTATTTTGGGGTAAAATTGCAGAAATTTCACATATTTCAGGGCAAAAAGGCAGAAATTTCCCTTATTTTGGGGCAAAATTGCAGATATTTCACTTATTTTAGGGTATTAAGTCAGAAATTTCCCTTATTTTGGGGCAAAAAAGACAGAAATTCCCTTTATTTGTGTAAAAAGACAGAAATTCCACTTATTTAGAGGCAAAAAGGCTGAAATTCCCCTTTTTTTGGAGCAAAAATGAAGATATTTCCATTTTTTATGACAAAAACTTATGCATTCCACTTATTTTCGGGCAACAAGACAGAAATTCTTTTCATTTTTGAGCAAAATTGCAGAAATTCCCTATATGTTGGGGCAAAAAGACAGAAATTATCGTTCTTTTGGGGAAAAATTCAGAAATTCCACTTATTTTGGGGCAAAATTCCAGAAATTTCCTTTATTTTGGAGCAAAATTGCAGAAATTTCCCTTATTTTAGGGCAAAATTGCAGAAATTTCACTTATTTTGGGGCAAAATTGCAGAAATTTCACTTATTTCAGGGAATAAAGGCAGAAATTTTTCTTATTTTGGGGAAAAAATTAAGAAATTCTTAATATTTTGGGGCAAAAATGCAGAAATTCCCCTTATTTTGAGGTTAAAAGGCTGAAATTCCCCTTATTTTGAGGTAAAAAAACTGAAATTCCCCTTATTTGGGGGCAAAAAGCCAAAAATTTCTCTTATTTTGGGGCAAAAAGACAGAAATTCCCCTTATTTTGTGGCAAAAAGGCAGAAATTTCTTTTATTTTGGGGCAAAATTGGAGAAATATCACTTATTTAAGGGTATAATTCAAAAATTTCTTTTATTTTGTTGCAAAAAGACAGAAATTCCATTTATTTTTGGGTAAAAAAGGAGAAATTTCACTTATTTTGAGGTAAAAAGGCAGAAATTCCTCTTATTTTGGGGCAAAAATTAAGAAATTTCCCTTTTTTGTGGAAAAAGGTATACTTTCCCCTTACTTTCGGGATAAGAAGCAGAAATTCCCCGTATTTTGAAGCATACTTGCAGAAATTCTCATAATTTTCAGGCAAAAAAGCAGAAATTCTCCTTATTTTGGAGCAAAAATACAGAAAATCTCCTCTTTTCGGGAGCAAACTGTCAGAAATTCCCCTTATTTTGGGGCAAAATTGCAGAAATTTCTTTTACATTGGGGCAAAATTGCAGAAATTTCCCTTATTTTGGGGCAAAATTGCAGAAATTCCCCTAATTGTTGGGCAAAAAGGCAGAAATTCCCTATATGTTGGGGCAAAAAGACAGAAATCTCCTTATTTTGGGGTAAAACTCAGAAATTCCACGTATTTTGGGGCAAAATTCCAGAAGTTTCCCTTATTTTGGGGCAAAATTGTAAAAATTTCCCTTATTTTGGGGCAAAATTGCAGAAATTTCACTTATTTCAGAGAAAAAAAGCAAAAATTTTTCTTATTTTGGGGCAAAAAAACAGAAATTCCAGTTTTTGGGGCAAAAAGGCAGAAATTCACCTTATTTTGGGGTAAAATTGCAGAAATTTCACATATTTCAGGGAATAAAGGCAGAAATTTTTCTTATTTTGGGGAAAAAAATTAAGAAATTCTTAATATTTTGGGGCAAAAATGCAGAAATTCCCCTTATTTTGAGGTTAAAAGGCTGAAATTCCCCTTATTTTGAGGTAAAAAAACTGAAATTCCCCTTATTTGGGGGCAAAAAGCCAAAAATTTCTCTTATTTTGGGGCAAAAAGACAGAAATTCCCCTTATTTTGTGGCAAAAAGGCAGAAATTTCTTTTATTTTGGGTCAAAATTGGAGAAATATCACTTATTTCAGGGTATAATTCAAAAATTCCTTTTATTTTGTTGCAAAAAGACAGAAATTCCATTTATTTTTGGGTAAAAAAGGAGAAATTTCACTTATTTTGAGGTAAAAAGGCAGAAATTCCTCTTATTTTGGGGCAAAAATTAAGAAATTTCCCTTTTTTGTGGAAAAAGGTATACATTCCCCTTACTTTCGGGATAAAAAGCAGAAATTCCCCGTATTTTGAAGCATACTTGCAGAAATTCTCATAATTTTCAGGCAAAAAAGCAGAAATTCTCCTTATTTTGGAGTAAAAATACAGAAAATCTCCTCTTTTCGGGAGCAAACTGTCAGAAATTCCCCTTATTTTGGGGCAAAATTGCAGAAATTTCTTTTACATTGGGGCAAAATTGCAGAAATTTCCCTTATTTTGGGGCAAAATTGCAGAAATTCCCCTAATTGTTGGGCAAACAGGCAGAAATTCCCTATATGTTGGGGCAAAAAGACAGAAATCTCCTTATTTTCGGGTAAAACTCAGAAATTCCACATATTTTGGGGCAATATTCCAGAAATTTCCCTAATTTTGGGGCAAAATTGTAAAAATTTCCCTTATTTTGGGGCAAAATTGCAGAAATTTCACTTATTTCAGAGAAAAAAAGCAAAAATTTTTCTTATTTTGGGGCAAAAAAACAGAAATTCCATTTTTTGGGGCAAAAAGGCAGAAGTTCACCTTATTTTGGGGTAAAATTGCAGAAATTTCACATATTTCAGGGAATAAAGGCAGAAATTTTTCTTATTTTGGGGAAAAAAATTAAGAAATTCTTAATATTTTGGGGCAAAAATGCAGAAATTCCCCTTATTTTGAGGTTAAAAGGCTGAAATTCCCCTTATTTTGAGGTAAAAAAACTGAAATTCCCCTTATTTGGGGGCAAAAAGCCAAAAATTTCTCTTATTTTGGGGCAAAAAGACAGAAATTCCCCTTATTTTGTGGCAAAAAGGCAGAAATTTCTTTTATTTTGGGGCAAAATTGGAGAAATATCACTTATTTCAGGGTATAATTCAAAAATTCCTTTTATTTTGTTGCAAAAAGACAGAAATTCCATTTATTTTTGGGTAAAAAAGGAGAAATTTCACTTATTTTGAGGTAAAAAGGCAGAAATTCCTCTTATTTTGGGGCAAAAATTAAGAAATTTCCCTTTTTTGTGGAAAAAGGTATACATTCCCCTTACTTTCGGGATAAAAAGCAGAAATTCCCCGTATTTTGAAGCATACTTGCAGAAATTCTCATAATTTTCAGGCAAAAAAGCAGAAATTCTCCTTATTTTAAAGCAAAAATACAGAAAATCTCCTCTTTTCGGGAGCAAACTGTCAGAAATACCCCTTATTTTGGGGCAAAATTGCAGAAATTTCTTTTACATTGGGGCAAAATTGCAGAAATTTCCCTTATTTTGGGGCAAAATTGCAGAAATTCCCCTAATTGTTGGGCAAACAGGCAGAAATTCCCTATATGTTGGGGCAAAAAGACAGAAATCTCCTTATTTTCGGGTAAAACTCAGAAATTCCACATATTTTGGGGCAATATTCCAGAAATTTCCCTTATTTTGGGGCAAAATTGTAAAAATTTCCCTTATTTTGGGGCAAAATTGCAGAAATTTCACTTATTTCAGAGAAAAAAAGCAAAAATTTTTCTTATTTTGGGGCAAAAAAACAGAAATTCCATTTTTTGGGGCAAAAAGGCAGAAGTTCACCTTATTTTGGGGTAAAATTGCAGAAATTTCACATATTTCAGGGAATAAAGGCAGAAATTTTTCTTATTTTGGGGAAAAAAATTAAGAAATTCTTAATATTTTGGGGCAAAAATGCAGAAATTCCCCTTATTTTGAGGTTAAAAGGCTGAAATTCCCCTTATTTTGAGGTAAAAAAACTGAAATTCCCCTTATTTGGGGGCAAAAAGCCAAAAATTTCTCTTATTTTGGGGCAAAAAGACAGAAATTCCCCTTATTTTGTGGCAAAAAGGCAGAAATTTCTTTTATTTTAGGGCAAAATTGGAGAAATATCACTTATTTCAGGGTATAATTCAAAAATTCCTTTTATTTTGTTGCAAAAAGACAGAAATTCCATTTATTTTTGGGTAAAAAAGGAGAAATTTCACTTATTTTGAGGTAAAAAGGCAGAAATTCCTCTTATTTTGGGGCAAAAATTAAGAAATTTCCCTTTTTTGTGGAAAAAGGTATACATTCCCCTTACTTTCGGGATAAAAAGCAGAAATTCCCCGTATTTTGAAGCATACTTGCAGAAATTCTCATAATTTTCAGGCAAAAAAGCAGAAATTCTCCTTATTTTGGAGCAAAAATACAGAAAATCTCCTCTTTTCGGGAGCAAACTGTCAGAAATTCCCCTTATTTTGGGGCAAAATTGCAGAAATTTCTTTTACATTGGGGCAAAATTGCAGAAATTTCCCTTATTTTGGGGCAAAATTGCAGAAATTCCCCTAATTGTTGGGCAAACAGGCAGAAATTCCCTATATGTTGGGGCAAAAAGACAGAAATCTCCTTATTTTCGGGTAAAACTCAGAAATTCCACATATTTTGGGGCAATATTCCAGAAATTTCCCTTATTTTGGGGCAAAATTGTAAAAATTTCCCTTATTTTGGGGCAAAATTGCAGAAATTTCACTTATTTCAGAGAAAAAAAGCAAAAATTTTTCTTATTTTGGGGCAAAAAAACAGAAATTCCATTTTTTGGGGCAAAAAGGCAGAAGTTCACCTTATTTTGGGGTAAAATTGCAGAAATTTCACATATTTCAGGGAATAAAGGCAGAAATTTTTCTTATTTTGGGGAAAAAAATTAAGAAATTCTTAATATTTTGGGGCAAAAATGCAGAAATTCCCCTTATTTTGAGGTTAAAAGGCTGAAATTCCCCTTATTTTGAGGTAAAAAAACTGAAATTCCCCTTATTTGGGGGCAAAAAGCCAAAAATTTCTCTTATTTTGGGGCAAAAAGACAGAAATTCCCCTTATTTTGTGGCAAAAAGGCAGAAATTTCTTTTATTTTGGGGCAAAATTGGAGAAATATCACTTATTTCAGGGTATAATTCAAAAATTCCTTTTATTTTGTTGCAAAAAGACAGAAATTCCATTTATTTTTGGGTAAAAAAGGAGAAATTTCACTTATTTTGAGGTAAAAAGGCAGAAATTCCTCTTATTTTGGGGCAAAAATTAAGAAATTTCCCTTTATTGTGGAAAAAGGTATACATTCCCCTTACTTTCGGGATAAAAAGCAGAAATTCCCCGTATTTTGAATCATACTTGCAGAAATTCTCATAATTTTCAGGCAAAAAAGCAGAAATTCTCTTTATTTTGGAGCAAAAATACAGAAAATCTCCTTTTTTTGGGAGCAAACTGTCAGAAATTCCCTTTATTTTGGGGCAAAATTGCAGAAATTTCTTTTACATTGGGGCAAAATTGCAGAAATTTCACTTATTTTGGGGCAAAATTGCAGAAATTCCCCTAATTGTTGGGCAAAAAGGCAGAAATTCCCTATATGTTGGGGCAAAAAGACAGAAATCTCCTTATTTTCGGGTAAAACTCAGAAATTCCACGTATTTTGGGGCAAAATTCCAGAAATTTCCCTTATTTTGGGGCAAAATTGTAAAAATTTCCCTTATTTTGGGGCAAAATTGCAGAAATTTCACTTATTTCAGAGAAAAAAAGCAAAAATTTTTCTTATTTTGGGGCAAAAAAACAGAAATTCCATTTTTTGGGGCAAAAAGGCAGAAATTCACCTTATTTTGGGGTAAAATTGCAGAAATTTCACATATTTCAGGAAATAAAGGCAGAAATTTTTCTTATTTTGGGGAAAAAAATTAAGAAATTCTTAATATTTTGGGGCAAAAATGTAGAAATTCCCCTTATTTTGAGGTTAAAAGGCTGAAATTCCCCTTATTTTGAGGTAAAAAAACTGAAATTCCCCTTTTTTGGGGGCAAAAAGCCAAAAATTTCTCTTATTTTGGGGCAAAAAGACAGAAATTTTCCTTATTTTGTGGCAAAAAGGCAGAAATTTCTTTTATCTTGGGGCAAAATTGGAGAAATATCACTTATTTCAGGGTATAATTCAAAAATTCCTTTTATTTTGTTGCAAAAAGACAGAAATTCCATTTATTTTTGGGTAAAAAAGGAGAAATTTCACTTATTTTGAGGTAAAAAGGCAGAAATTCCTCTTATTTTGGGGCAAAAATTAAGAAATTTCCCTTTTTTGTGGAAAAAGGTATACATTCCCCTTACTTTCGGGATAAGAAGCAGAAATTCCCCGTATTTTGAAGCATACTTGCAGAAATTCTCATAATTTTCAAGCAAAAAAGCAGAAATTCTCCTTATTTTGGAGCAAAAATACAGAAAATCTCCTCTTTTCAGGAGCAAACTGTCAGAAATTCCCCTTATTCTGGGGCAAAATTGCAGAAATTTCTTTTACATTGGGGCAAAATTGCAGAAATTTCCCTTATTTTGGGGCAAAATTGCAGAAATTCCCCTAATTGTTGGGCAAAAAGGCTGAAATTCCCCTTATTTTGGAGCAAAAATGAAGATATTTGCCTTTTTTATGGCAAAAACTTATGCATTCCACTTATTTTCGGGCAACAAGACAGAAATTCCTTGCATTTTGGAGCAAAATTGCAGAAATTCCCCTAATTGTGGGGCAAAAAGGCAGAAATTCCCTATATGTCGGGGCAAAAAGACAGATATTGTCGTTCTTTTGGGGCAAAACTCAGAAATTCCACTTATTTTGGGGCAAATTTCCAGAAATTTCCCTTATTTTGGGGCAAAATTGCAGAAATTTCCCTTATTTTAGGGCAAAATTGCAGAAATTTCACTTATTTCAGAGAAAAAAAGCAAAAATTTTTCTTATTTTGGGGCTAAAAGCCAGAAATTCCAATTATTTTGGGGCAAAAATGCAGAAATTCAACTTATTTTAGGGTAAAATTGCAGAAATTTCACATATTTCAGGGCAAAAAGGCAGAAATTTCCCATATTTTGGGGCAAAATTGCAGACATTTCACTTATTTTGGGGCAAAATTGCAGAAATTTCACTTATTTCAGGGAAAAAAGGCAGAAATTTTTCTTATTTTGGGGAAAAATTAAGAAATTCTTAATATTTTGTGGCAAAAATGCAGAAATTCCCCTTATTTTGATGTTGAAAGGCTTAAATTCCCCTTATTTTGAGGTAAAAAGTCTGAAATTCCCCTTATTTTGAGGTAAAAATGCTGAAATTCCCCTTACTTGGGTGCAAAAAGGCAGAAATTTCTCCTATTTTGGGGCAAAAAGACAGAAATCCCCTTATTTTGTAGCAAAAATGCAGAAATTTTTATTATTTTGGAGCAAAATTGTAGAAATATCACTTATTTCAGGGTATAATTCAAAAATTCCTTTTATTTTTTTGCAACAATACAGAAATTCCATTTATTTTTCGGTAAAAAAAGGAGAAATTTCACTTATTTTGAGGTAAAAAGGCAGAAATTCCTCTTATTTTGGGGCAAAAATTAAGAAATTTCCCTTTTTTTGTGAAAAGGTATACATTCCCCTTACTTTCGGGATAAAAAGCAGAAATTTCCCGTATTTTGAAGCATAATTGCAGAAATTCTCATAATTTTCGGGCAAAAAAGCAGAAATTCTCCTTATTTGGAGCAAAAATACAGAAAATCTCCTTTTTTCGGAAGCAAACAGTCAGAAATTCCCCTTATTTTGGAGCAAAATTGCAAAAATTTCCTTTACATTGGGGCAGAATTGCAGAAATTTCCCTTATTTTGGGGCAAAATTGCAGAAATTTCCCTAATTGTTGGTGAAAAAGTCAGAAATTCCCTACATGTTAGGGCAAAAAGACAGAAATTCTCCTTATTTTGGGGCAAAACTCAGAAATTCCACGTATTTTGGGGCAAAATTCAAGAAATTTCCCTTATTTTGGGGCAAAATTGCAGAAATTTCACTTATTTCAGAGAAAAAAGCAAAAATTTTTTTATTTTGGAGAAAAAAGGCAGAAATTCCCATTATTTTGGGGGAAAAAGTCAGAAATTCACCTTATTTTGGGGTAAAATTGCAGAAATTTCACATATTTCAGGGCAAAAAGGCAGAAATTTCCCTTATTTTGGGGCAAAATTGCAGATATTTCACTTATTTTAGGGTAATAAGTCAGAAATTCCCCTTATTTTGGGGCAAAAAAGACAGAAATTCCCTTTGTTTGTGTAAAAAAGACAGATTCCACTTATTTAGAGGCAAAAAGGCTGAAATTCCCCTTTTTTTGGAGCAAAAATGAAGATATTTCCATTTTTTATGACAAAAAGTTATGCATTTCACTTATTTTCGGGCAACAAGACAGAAATTCTTTGCATTTTTGAGCAAAATTGCAGAAATTCCCTATATGTTGGGGCAAAAAGACAGAAATTCTCGTTCTTTTGGGGAAAAACTCAGAAATTCCACTTATTTTGGGGCAAAATTCCAGAAATTTCCTTTATTTTGGTGCAAAATTGCAGAAATTTCCCTTATTTTAGGGCAAAATTGCAGAAATTTCACTTATTTTGGGGCAAAATTGCAGAAATTTCACTTATTTCAGGGAATAAAGGCAGAAATTTTTCTTATTTTGGGGAAAAAAATTAAGAAATTCTTAATATTTTGGGGCAAAAATGCAGAAATTCCCCTTATTTTGAGGTTAAAAGGCTGAAATTCCCCTTATGTTGAGGTAAAAAAAACTGAAATTCCCCTTATTTGGGGCAAAAAGCCAAAAATTTCTCTTATTTTGGGCAAAAAGACAGAAATTCCCCTTATTTTGTGGCAAAAAGGCAGAAATTTCTTTTATTTTGGGGCAAAATTGGAGAAATATAACTTATTTCAGGGTATAATTCAAAAATTCCTTTTATTTTGTTGCAAAAAGACAGAAATTCCATTTATTTTTGGGTAGAAAAGGAGAAATTTCACTTATTTTGAGGTAAAAAGGCAGAAATTCCTCTTATTTTGGGGCAAAAATTAAGAAATTTCCCTTTTTTGTGGAAAAAGGTATACATTTTCCTTACTTTCGGGATAAAAAGCAGAAATTCCCCGTATTTTGAAGCATACTTGCAGAAATTCTCATAATTTTCAGGCAAAAAAGCAGAAATTCTCTTTATTTTGGAGCAAAAATACAGAAAATCTCCTCTTTTCGGGAGCAAACTGTCAGAAATTCCCCATATTTTGGGGCAAAATTGCAGAAATTTCTTTTACATTGGGGCAAAATTGCAGAAATTTCCCTTATTTTGGGGCAAAATTGCAGAAATTCCCCTAATTGTTGGGCAAAAAGGCAGAAATTCCCTATATGTTGGGGCAAAAAGACAGAAATCTCCTTATTTTGGGGTAAAACTCAGAAATTCCACGTATTTTGGGGCAAAATTCCAGAAATTTCCCTTATTTTGGGGCAAAATTGCAGATATTTCACTATTTTAGGATAATAAGTCAGAAATTCCCCTTATTTTGGGGCAAAAAAGACAGAAATTCCCTTTGTTTGTGTAAAAAAGACAGAAATTCCACTTATTTAGAGGCAAAAAGGCTGAAATTCCCCTTATTTTGGAGCAAAAATGAAGATATTTCCATTTTTTATGGCAAAACGTTATGCATTCCACTTATTTTCGGGCAACAAGACTGAAATTCCTTGCATTTTTGAGCAAAATTGCAGAAATTCCCCTAATTGTGGGGCAAAAAGGCAGAAATTCCCTATATGTTGGGGCAAAAAGACAGAAATTCTCGTTCTATTGGGGCAAAACTCAGAAATTCCACTTATTTTGGGGTAAATTCCAGAAATTTCCCTTTTTTGGGGCAAAATTGCAGAAATTTCCCTTATTTTGGGGCAAAATTGCAGAAATTTCCCTAATTGTTGGGAAAAAAGGCAGAAATTCCCTATATGTTGGGGCAAAAAGACAGAAATTCTCCTTATTTTGGGGCAAAACTCAGAAATTCCACGTATTTTGGGGCAAAATTGCAGAAATTTCCCTTATTTTGGGGCAAAATTGCAGAAATTTCCCTTATTTTGGGGCAAAATTGCAGAAATTTCACTTATTTCAGAGAAAAAAAGCAAAAATTTTTCTTATTTTAGGGATAAAAAACAGAAATTCCCATTATTTTGGGGCAAAAAGGCAGAAATTCACCTTATTTTGGGGTAAAATTGCAGAAATTTTACATATTTCAGGGCAAAAAGGAAGAAATTTCCCTTATTTTGGGGAAAAATTGCAGATATTTCACTATTTTAGGGTAATAAGTTAGAAATTCCCCTTATTTTGGGGCAAAAAAGACAGAAATTCCCTTTGTTTGTGTAAAAAAGACAGAAATTCCACTTATTTAGAGGCAAAAAGGCTGAAATTCCCCTTATTTTGGAGCAAAAATGAAGATATGTCCATTTTTTATGGCAAAAAGTTATGCATTCCACTTATTTTCGGGCAACAAGACTGAAATTCCTTGCATTTTTGAGCAAAATTGCAGAAATTCCCCTAATTGTGGGGCAAAAAGGCAGAAATTCCCTATATGTTGGGGCAAAAAGACAGAAATTCTCGTTCTATTGGGGCAAAACTCAGAAATTCCACTTATTTTGGGGTAAATTCCAGAAATTTCCCTTTTTTGGGGCAAAATTGCAGAAATTTCCCTTATTTTGGGGCAAAATTGCAGAAATTTCCCTAATTGTTGGGAAAAAAGGCAGAAATTCCCTATATGTTGGGGCAAAAAGACAGAAATTCTCCTTATTTTGGGGCAAAACTCAGAAATTCCACGTATTTTGGGGCAAAATTGCAGAAATTTCCCTTATTTTGGGGCAAAATTGCAGAAATTTCCCTTATTTTGGGGCAAAATTGCAGAAATTTCACTTATTTCAGAGAAAAAAAGCAAAAATTTTTCTTATTTTAGGGATAAAAAACAGAAATTCCCATTATTTTGGGGCAAAAAGGCAGAAATTCACCTTATTTTGGGGTAAATTTGCAGAAATTTCACAAATATCAGGGCAAAAAGGCAGAAATTTCTCTTATTTTAGGGCAAAATTGCAGAAATTTCACTTATTTCAGAGAAAAAAAGCAAAAATTTTTTTATTTTGGGGCAAAAAGGCAGAAATTCCCATTATTTTGGGGGAAAAAATGCAGAAATTCACCTTATTTTGGGGTAAAATTGCAGAAATTTCACATATTTCAGGGCAAAAAGGCAGAAATTTCCCTTATTTTGGGGCAAAATTGCAGATATTTCACTTATTTTAGGGTAATAAGTCAGAAATTCCCCTTATTTTGGGGCAAAAAATACAGAAATTCCCTTTGTTTGTGTAAAAAAGATAGAAATTCCACTTATTTAGAGGCAAAAAGGCTGAAATTCCCCTTATTTTGGAGCAAAAATGAAGATATTTCCCTTTTTTATGGCAAAAACTTATGCATTCCACTTATTTTCGGGCAACAAGACAGAAATTCCTTGCATTTTGGAGCAAAATTGCAGAAATTCCCCTAAATGTGGGGCAAAAAGGCAGAAATTCCCTATATGTCGGGGCAAAAAGACAGATATTGTCGTTCTTTTGGGGAAAACTCAGAAATTCCACTTATTTTGGGGCAAAATTCCAGAAATTTCCCTTATTTTGGGGCAAAATTGCAGAAATTTCCCTTATTTTAGGGCAAAATTGCAGAAATTTCACTTATTTCAGAGAAAAAAAGCAAAAATTTTTCTTATTTTGGGGCTAAAAGCCAGAAATTCCAATTATTTTGGGGCAAAAATGCAGAAATTCACCTTATTTTAGGGTAAAATTGCAGAAATTTCACATATTTCAGGGCAAAAGCAGAAATTTCCCTTATTTTGGGGCAAAATTGCAGACATTTCACTTATTTTGGGGCAAAATTGCAGAAATTTCACTTATTTCAGGGAAAAAAGGCAGAAATTTTTCTTATTTTGGGGAAAAATTAAGAAATTCTTAATATTTTGTGGCAAAAAGGCAGAAATTCCTCTTATTTTGATGTTAAAAGGCTTAAATTCCCCTTATTTTGAGGTAAAAAGTCTGAAATTCCCCTTATTTTGAGGTAAAAATGCTGAAATTCCCCTTACTTGGGTGCAAAAAGGCAGAAATTTCTCCTATTTTGGGGCAAAAAGACAGAAATTCCCCTTATTTTGTAGCAAAAATGCAGAAATTTTTATTATTTTGGAGCAAAATTGTAGAAATATCACTTATTTCAGGGTATAATTCAAAAATTCCTTTTATTTTTTTGCAACAATACAGAAATTCCATTTATTTTTCGGTAAAAAAGGAGAAATTTCACTTATTTTGAGGTAAAAAGGCAGAAATTCCTCTTATTTTGGGGCAAAAATTAAGAAATTTCCCTTTTTTTGTGGAAAAAGGTATACATTCCCCTTACTTTCGGGATAAAAAGCAGAAATTTCCCGTATTTTGAAGCATAATTGCAGAAATTCTCATAATTTTCGGGCAAAAAAGCAGACATTCTCCTTATTTTGGAGCAAAAATACAGAAAATCTCCTTTTTTCGGAAGCAAACAGTCAGAAATTCCCCTTATTTTGGAGAAAAATTGCAAAAATTTCCTTTACATTGGGGCAGAATTGCAGAAATTTCCCTTATTTTGGGGTAAAATTGCAGAAATTTCCCTAATTGTTGGGGAAAAAGGCAGAAATTCCCTACATGTTGGGGCAAAAAGACAGAAATTCTCCTTATTTTGGGGCAAATTTCAGAAATTCCACGTATTTTGGGGCAAAATTCAAAAAATTCCCTTTATTTTGGGGCAAAATTGCAGAAATTTCACTTATTTCAGAGAAAAAAGCAAAAATTTTTTTATTTTGGGGCAAAAAGGCAGAAATTCCCATTATTTTGGGAAAAAAAGGCAGAAATTCACCTTATTTTGGGGTAAAATTGCAGAAATTTCACATATTTCAGGGCAAAAAGGCAGAAATTTCCCTTATTTTGGGGCAAAATTGCAGATATTTCACTTATTTTAGGGTATTAAGTCAGAAATTCCCCTTATTTTGGGGCAAAAAAGACAGAAATTCCCTTTGTTTGTGTAAAAAAGACAGAAATTCCACTTATTTAGAGGCAAAAAGGCTGAAATTCCCCTTTTTTTGGAGCAAAAATGAAGATATTTCCATTTTTTATGACAAAAAGTTATGCATTCCACTTATTTTCGGGCAACAAGACAGAAATTCTTTGCATTTTTGAGCAAAATTGCAGAAATTCCCTATATGTTGGGGCAAAAAGACAGAAATTCTCGTTCTTTTGGGGAAAAACTCAGAAATTCCACTTATTTTGGGGCAAAATTCCAGAAATTTCCTTTATTTTGGGGCAAAATTGCAGAAATTTCCCTTATTTTAGGGCAAAATTGCAGAAATTTCACTTATTTTGGGGCAAAATTGCAGAAATTTCACTTATTTCAGGGAATAAAGGCAGAAATTTTTCTTATTTTGGGGAAAAAAATTAAGAAATTCTTAATATTTTGTGGCAAAAATGCAGAAATTCCCCTAATTTTGAGGTTAAAAGGCTGAATTTCCCCTTATTTTGAGGTAAAAAAACTGGAATTCCCCTTATTTGGGGGCAAAAAGCCAAAAATTTCTCTTATTTTGGTGCAAAAAGACAGAAATTCCCCTTATTTTGTGGCAAAAAGGCAGAAATTTCTTTTATTTTGGGGCAAAATTGGAGAAATATCACTTATTTCAGGGTATAATTCAAAAATTCCTTTTATTTTGTTGCAAAAAGACAGAAATTCCATTTATTTTGGGGTAAAAAAGGAGAAATTACACTTATTTTGAGGTAAAAAGGCAGAAATTCCTCTTATTTTGGGGCAAAAATTAAGAAATTTCCCTTTTTTGTGGAAAAAGGTATACATTCCCCTTACTTTCGGGATAAAAAGCAGAAATTCCCCGTATTTTGAAGCATACTTGCAGAAATTCTCATAATTTTCAGGCAAAAAAGCAGAAATTCTCCTTATTTTGGAGCAAAAATACAGAAAACCTCCTCTTTTCGGGAGCAAACTGTCAGAAATTCCCCTTATTTTGGGGCAAAATTGCAGAAATTTCTTTTACATTGGGGCAAAATTGCAGAAATTTCCCTTATTTTGGGGCAAAATTGCAGAAATTCCCCTAATTGTTGGGCAAAAAGGCAGAAATTCCCTATATGTTGGGGCAAAAAGACAGAAATCTCCTTATTTTCGGGTAAAACTCAGAAATTCCACGTATTTTGGGGCAAAATTCCAGAAATTTCCCTTATTTTGGGGCAAAATTGTAAAAATTTCCCTTATTTTGGGGCAAAATTGCAGAAATTTCACTTATTTCAGAGAAAAAAAGCAAAAATTTTTCTTATTTTGGGGCAAAAAAAAAAATTCCATTTTTTGGGGCAAAAAGGCAAAAATTCACCTTATTTTGGGGTAAAATTGCAGAAATTTCACATATTTCAGGGAATAAAGGCAGAAATTTTTCTTATTTTGGGGAAAAAAATTAAGAAATTCTTAATATTTGGGGGCAAAAATGCAGAAATTCCCCTTATTTTGAGGTTAAAAGGCTGAAATTCCCCTTATTTTGAGGTAAAAAAACTGAAATTCCCCTTATTTGGGGGCAAAAAGCCAAAAATTTCTCTTATTTTGGGGCAAAAAGACAGAAATTCCCCTTATTTTGTGGCAAAAAGGCAGAAATTTCTTTTATTTTGGGGCAAAATTGGAGAAATATCACTTATTTCAGGGTATAATTCAAAAATTCCTTTTATTTTGTTGCAAAAAGACAGAAATTCCATTTATTTTTGGGTAAAAAAGGAGAAATTTCACTTATTTTGAGGTAAAAAGGCAGAAATTCCTCTTATTTTGGGGCAAAAATTAAGAAATTTCCCTTTTTTGTGGAAAAAGGTATACATTCCCCTTACTTTCGGGATAAAAAGCAGAAATTCCCCGTATTTTGAAGCATACTTGCAGAAATTCTCATAATTTTCAGGCAAAAAAGCAGAAATTCTCCTTATTTTGGAGCAAAAATACAGAAAATCTCCTCTTTTCGGGAGCAAACTGTCAGAAATTCCCCTTATTTTGGGGCAAAATTGCAGAAATTTCTTTTACATTGGGGCAAAATTGCAGAAATTTCCCTTATTTTGGGGCAAAATTGCAGAAATTCCCCTAATTGTTGGGCAAAAAGGCAGAAATTCCCTATATGTTGGGGCAAAAAGACAGAAATCTCCTTATTTTCGGGTAAAACTCAGAAATTCCACGTATTTTGGGGCAAAATTCCAGAAATTTCCCTTATTTTGGGGCAAAATTGTAAAAATTTCCCTTATTTTGGGGCAAAATTGCAGAAATTTCACTTATTTCAGAGAAAAAAAGCAAAAATTTTTCTTATTTTGGGGCAAAAAAACAGAAATTCCGATTTTTTGGGGCAAAAAGGCAGAAATTCACCTTATTTTGGGGTAAAATTGCAGAAATTTCACATATTTCAGGGCAAAAAGACAGAAATTTCCATTATTTTGGGGCAAAATTGCAGAAATTTCACTAATTTTGGGGCAAAAAAGACAGAAATTCCCTTTGTTTTAGGGGAAAAAAACAGAAATTCCACTTAGTCAGAGGCAAAAAGGCAGAAATTCCCCTTATTTTGGAGAAAAAATGAAGAAATTTCCCTTTTTTTATGGCAACAAGTTTTGCATTCCCTTTATTTTCGGGCAAAAAGACAGAAATTCCCTGTATTTTGGAGCAAAATTGCAGAAATTCCCCTAATTGTGGGGCAAAAAGGCAGAAATTCCCTATATGTTGGGGCAAAAAGACAAAAATTCTCCTTATTTTGGGGAAAAAGTCAGAAATTCCACTTATTTTGGTGCAAAATTCCAGAAATTTCCCTTATTTTGGGGCAAAATTGCAGAAATTTCACTTATTTCAGAAAAAAAAAGCAAAAATTTTTCTTATTTTAGGGATAAAAAACAGAAATTCCCATTATTTTGGGGCAAAAAGGCAGAAATTCACCTTATTTTGGGGTAAATTTGCAGAAATTTCACAAATATCAGGGCAAAAAGGCAGAAATTTCTCTTATTTTAGGGCAAAATTGCAGAAATTTCACTTATTTCAGAGAAAAAAACAAAAATTTTTTTATTTTGGGGCAAAAAGGCAGAAATTCCCATTATTTTGGGGGAAAAAGGCAGAAATTCACCTTATTTTGGGGTAAAATTGCAGAAATTTCACATATTTCAGGGCAAAAAGGCAGAAATTTCCCTTATTTTGGGGCAAAATTGCAGATATTTCACTTATTTTAGGGTAATAAGTCAGAAATTCCCCTTATTTTGGGGCAAAAAATACAGAAATTCCCTTTGTTTGTGTAAAAAAAATAGAAATTCCACTTATTTAGAGGCAAAAAGGCTGAAATTCCCCTTATTTTGGAGCAAAAATGAAGATATTTCCCTTTTTTATGGCAAAAACTTATGCATTCCACTTATTTTCGGGCAACAAGACAGAAATTCCTTGCATTTTGGAGCAAAATTGCAGAAATTCCCCTAATTGTGGGGCAAAAAGGCAGAAATTCCCTATATGTCGGGGCAAAAAGACAGATATTGTCGTTCTTTTGGGGCAAATCTCAGAAATTCCACTTATTTTGGGGCAAAATTCCAGAAATTTCCCTTATTTTGGGGCAAAATTGCAGAAATTTCCCTTATTTTAGGGCAAAATTGCAGAAATTTCACTTATTTCAGAGAAAAAAAGCAAAAATTTTTCTTATTTTGGGGCTAAAAGCCAGAAATTCCAATTATTTTGGGGCAAAAATGCAGAAATTCAACTTATTTTAGGGTAAAATTGCAGAAATTTTACATATTTCAGGGCAAAAAGGCAGAAATTTCCCTTTTATTGGGGCAAAATTGCAGACATTTCACTTATTTTGGGGCAAAATTGCAGAAATTTCACTTATTTCAGGGAAAAAAGGCAGAAATTTTTCTTATTTTGGGGAAAAATTTAGAAATTCTTAATATTTTGTGGCAAAAATGCAGAAATTCCCCATATTTTGATGTTAAAAGGCTTAAATTACCCTTATTTTGAGGTAAAAAGTCTGAAATTCCCCTTATTTTGAGGTAAAAATGCTGAAATTCCCCTTACTTGGGTGCAAAAAGGCAGAAATTTCTCCTATTTTGGGGCAAAAAGACAGAAATCCCCTTATTTTGTAGCAAAAATGCAGAAATTTTTATTATTTTGGAGCAAAATTGTAGAAATATCACTTATTTCAGGGTATAATTCAAAAATTCCTTTTATTTTTTTGCAACAATACATAAATTCCATTTATTTTTCGGTAAAAAAGGAGAAATTTCACTTATTTTGAGGTAAAAAGGCAGAAATTCCTCTTATTTTGGGGCAAAAATTAAGAAATTTCCCTTTTTTTGTGGAAAAAGGTATACATTCCCCTTACTTTCGGGATAAAAAGCAGAAATTTCCCGTATTTTGAAGCATAATTGCAGAAATTCTCATAATTTTCGGGCAAAAAAGCAGAAATTCTCCTTATTTTGGACCAAAAATACAGAAAATCTCCTTTTTTCGGAAGCAAACAGTCAGAAATTCCCCTTATTTTGGAGCAAAATTGCAAAAATTTCCTTTACATTGGGGCAGAATTGCAGAAATTTCCCTTATTTTGGGGCAAAATTGCAGAAATTCCCCTAATTGTTGGGCAAAAAGGCAGAAATTCCCTATATGTTGGGGCAAAAAGACAGAAATCTCCTTATTTTCGGGTAAAACTCAGAAATTCCACGTATTTTGGGGCAAAATTCCAGAAATTTCCCTTATTTTGGGGCAAAATTGTAAAAATTTCCCTTATTTTGGGGCAAAATTGCAGAAATTTCACTTATTTCAGAGAAAAAAAGCAAAAATTTTTCTTATTTTGGGGCAAAAAAACAGAAATTCCATTTTTTGGGGCAAAAAGGCAGAAATTCACCTTATTTTGGGGTAAAATTGCAGAAATTTCACATATTTCAGGGAATAAAGGCAGAAATTTTTCTTATTTTGGGGAAAAAAATTAAGAAATTCTTAATATTTTGGGGCAAAAATGCAGAAATTCCCCTTATTTTGAGGTTAAAAGGCTGAAATTCCCCTTATTTTGAGGTAAAAAAACTGGAATTCCCCTTATTTGGGGGCAAAAAGCCAAAAATTTCTCTTATTTTGGGGCAAAAAGACAGAAATTCCCCTTATTTTGTGGCAAAAAGGCAGAAATTTCTTTTATTTTGGGGCAAAATTGGAGAAATATCACTTATTTCAGGGTATAATTCAAAAATTCCTTTTATTTTGTTGCAAAAAGACAGAAATTCCATTTATTTTTGGGTAAAAAAGGAGAAAATTCACTTATTTTGAGGTAAAAAGGCAGAAATTCCTCTTATTTTGGGGCAAAAATTAAGAAATTTCCCTTTTTTGTGGAAAAAGGTATACATTCCCCTTACTTTCGGGATAAAAAGCAGAAATTCCCCGTATTTTGAAGCATACTTGCAGAAATTCTCATAATTTTCAGGCAAAAAAGCAGAAATTCTCCTTATTTTGGAGCAAAAATACAGAAAATCTCCTCTTTTCGGGAGCAAACTGTCAGAAATTCCCCTTATTTTGGGGCAAAATTGCAGAAATTTCTTTTACATTGGGGCAAAATTGCAGAAATTTCCCTTATTTTGGGGCAAAATTGCAGAAATTCCCCTAATTGTTGGGCAAAAAGGCAGAAATTCCCTATATGTTGGGGCAAAAATCAGAAATCTCCTTATTTTCGGGTAAAACTCAGAAATTCCACGTATTTTGGGGCAAAATTCCAGAAATTTCCCTTATTTTGGGGCAAAATTGTAAAAATTTCCCTTATTTTGGGGCAAAATTGCAGAAATTTCACTTATTTCAGAGAAAAAAAGCAAAAATTTTTCTTATTTTGGGGCAAAAAAACAGAAATTCCATTTTTTGGGGCAAAAAGGCAGAAATTCACCTTATTTTGGGGTAAAATTGCAGATATTTCACTTATTTCAGGGCAAAAAGACAGAAATTTCCCTTATTTTGGGGCAAAATTGCAGAAATTTCCCTTATTTTGGGGCAAAATTGCAGAAATTTCCCTTTTTTTAGGGCAAAATTGCAGAAATTTCACTTATTTCAGAGAAAAAAAGCAAAAATTTTTCTTATTTTGGGGCTAAAAGGCAGAAATTCCAATTGTTTTGGGGCAAAAATGCAGAAATTCAACTTATTTTAGGGTAAAATTGCAGAAATTTCACATATTTCAGGGCAAAAAGGCAGAAATTTCCCTTATTTTGGGGCAAAATTGCAGACATTTCACTTATTTTGGGGCAAAATTGCAGAAATTTCACTTATTTCAGAGAAAAAAGGCAGAAATTTTCCTTATTTTGGGGAAAAATTAAGAAATTCTTAATATTTTGTGGCAAAAATGCAGAAATTCCCCTTATTTTGAGGTTAAAAGGGTGAAATTCCCTTTATTTTGAGGTAAAAAGGCTGAAATTCCCCTTATTTTGAGGTAAAAATGCTGAAATTCCCCTTACTTGGGTGCAAAAAGGCAGAAATTTCTCCTATTTTGGGGCAAAAAGACAGAAATTCCCCTTATTTTGTAGCAAAAAGGCAGAAATTTTTATTATTTTGGGGCAAAATTGTAGAAATATCACTTATTTCAGGGTATAATTCAAAAATTCCTTTTATTTTGTTGCAACAAGACAGAAATTTCATTTATTTGTGGGTAAAAAAGGAGAAATTTCACTTATTTTGAGGTAAAAAGGCAGAAATTCCTCTTATTTTGGGGCAAAAATTAAGAAATTTCCCTTATTTTGTGGAAAAAGGTATACATTCCCATTACTTTCAGGATAAAAAGCAGAAATTCCCTGTATTTTGAAGCATAATTGCAGAAATTCTCATAATTTTCGGGCAAAAAAGCAGAAATTCTCCTTATTTTGGAGCAAAAATACAGAAAATCTCCGTTTTTCGGAAGCAAACAATCAGAAATTCCCCTTATTTTGGAGCAAAATTGCAGAAATTTCCTTTACATTGGGGCAAAATTGCAGAAATTTCCCTTAATTTGGGGCAAAATTGCAGAAATTTCCCTAATTGTTTGGAAAAAAGGCAGAAATTCCCTATATGTTGGGGCAAAAAGACAGAAATTCTCCTTATTTTGGGGCAAAACTCAGAAATTCCACTTATTTTGGTGCAAAATTCCAGAAATTTCCCTTATTTTTGGGCATAATTGCCGAAATTTCCTTTATTTTGGGGCAAAATTGCAGAAATTTCACTTATTTTAGAGAAAAAAAGCAAAAATTTTTCTTATTTTGGGGCAAAAAGTCAGAAATTCCCATTATTTTGGAGGAAAAAGGCAGAAATTCACCTTATTTTGGGGTAAACTTGAGGAAATTTCACATATTTCAGGGCAAAAAAGCAGAAATTTCCATTATTTTGGGGCAAAATTGTTGATATTTCACTTATTTTAGGGTAATAAGTCAGAAATTCCCCTTATTTTGGGGCAAAAAAGACAGAAATTCCCTTTGTTTGTGTAAAAAAGACAGAAATTCCACTTATTTAGAGGCAAAAAGGCTGAAATTCCCCTTATTTTGGAGCAAAAATAAAGATATTTCCCTTTTTTATGGCAAAAAGTTATGCATTCCACTTATTTTCGGGCAACAAGACAGAAATTCCTTGCATTTTGGAGCAAAATATCAGAAATTCCCCTAATTGTGGGGCAAAAAGGCAGAAATTCACCTTATTTTGAGGTAAAAAGGCTGAAATTCCCCTTATTTGGGTGCAAAAAGGCAGAAATTTCTCTTATTTTGGGGCAAAAAGACAGAAATTCCCGTTATTTTGTAGCAAAAAGGCAGAAATTTTTATTATTTTGGGGCAAAATTGCAGAAATATCACTTATTTCAGGGTATAATTCAAAAATTCCTTTTATTTTGTTGCAAAAAGACAGAAATTCCATTTATTTTTGTGTAAAAAAGGAGAAATTTCACTTATTTTGAGGTAAAAAGGCAGAAATTCCTCTTATTTTGGGGCAAAAATTAAGAAATTTCCATTTTTTTGTGGAAAAAGGTATACATTCCTTTTACTTTCGGAATAAAAAGCAGAAATTACCCGTATTTTGAAGCATAATTGCAGAAATTCTCATAATTTTTTGGCAAAAAAGCAGAAATTCTCCTTATTTTGGAGCAAAAATACAGAAAATCTCCTTTTTTCGGAAGCAAACAATCAGAAATTCCCCTTATTTTGGAGCAAAATTGCAGAAATTTCCTTTACATTGGGGCAAAATTGCAGAAATTTCCCTTATTTTGGGGCAAAATTGCAGAAATTTCCCTAATTGTTGGGAAAAAGGCAGAAATTCCCTATATGTTGGGGCAAAAATACAGAAATTCTGCTTATTTTGGGGCAAAACACAGAAATTCCACGTATTTTGAGGCAAAATTGCAGAAATTTCCCTTATTTTGGGGCAAAATTGCAGAAATTTCCCTTATTTTGGGGCAAAATTGCAGAAATTTCCCTTATTTTAGGGCAAAATTGCAGAAATTTCACTTATTTCAGAGAAAAAAAGCAAAAATTTTTCTTATTTTGGGGCTAAAAGGCAGAAATTCCAATTATTTTGGGGCAAAAATGCAGAAATTCACCTTATTTTAGGGTAAAATTGCAGAAATTTCACATATTTCAGGGCAAAAAGGCAGAAATTTTTCTTATTTTGGGGCAAAATTGCAGACATTTCACTTATTTGGGGGCAAAATTGCAGAAATTTCACTTATTTCAGGGAAAAAAGGCAGAAATTTTCCTTATTTTGGGGAAAAATTAAGAAATTCTTAATATTTTGTGGCAAAAATGCAGAAATTCCCTTTATTTTGAGGTTAAAAGGCTTAAATTCCCCTTATTTTGAGGTAAAAAGTCTGAAATTCTCCTTATTTTGAGGTAAAAAGGCTGAAATTCCCCTTACTTGGGTGCAAAAAGGCAGAAATTTCTCCTATTTTGTGGCAAAAAGACAGAAATTCCCCTTATTTTGTAGCAAAAATGCAGAAATTTTTATTATTTTGTGGCAAAATTGCAGAAATATCACTTTTTCAGGGTATAATTCAAAAATTCCTTTTATTTTGTTGCAACAAGACAGAAATTCCATTTATTTTTGGGTAAAAAAGGAGAAATTTCACTTATTTTGAGGTAAAAAGGCAGAAATTACTCTTATTTTGGGGCAAAAATTAAGAAGATTCCCTTTTTTTGTTGAAAAGGGTATACATTCCCCTTACTTTCGGGATAAAAATCAGAAATTCCCTGTATTTTGAAGCATAATTGCAGAAATTCTCATAATTTTCGGGCAAAAAAGCAGAAATTCTCCTTATTTTCGAGCAAAAATACAGAAAATCTCCTTTTTTCGGAAGCAAACAGTCAGAAATTCCCCTTATTTTGGAGCAAAATTGCAGAAATTTCCTTTACATTGGGGCAAAATTGCAGAAATTTCCCTTATTTTGGGGCAAAATTGCAGAAATTTCCCTAATTGTTGGGGAAAAAGGCAGAAATTCCCTATATGTTGGGGCAAAAAGACAGAAATTCTCCTTATTTTAGGGCAAAACTCAGAAATTCCACGTATTTTGGTGCAAAATTCAAGAAATTTCCCTTATTTTGGGGCAAAATTGCAGAAATTTCCCTTATTTTGGGGCAAAATTGCAGAAATTTCACCTTTTTCAGAGAAAAAAGCAAAAATTTTTCTTATTTTAGGGCAAAAAACCAGAAATTCCCATTATTTTGGGGGAAAAAGGCAGAAATTCACCTTATTTTGGGGTAAAATTGCAGAAATTTCACATATTTCAGGGCAAAAAGGCAGAAATTTCCCTTATTTTGGGGTAAAATTGCAGATATTTCACTTAGTTTAGGGTAATAAGTCAGAAATTCCCCTTATTTTGGGGCAAAAAAGACAGAAATTCCCTTTGTTTGTGTAAAAAAGACAGAAATTCCACTTATTTAGAGGCAAAAAGGCTGAAATTCCCCTTATTTTGGAGCAAAAATGAAGATATTTCCCTTTTTTATAGCAAAAAGTTATGCATTCCACTTATTTTCGGGCAACAAGACAGAAATTCCTTGCATTTTTGAGCAAAATTGCAGAAATTCCCCTAATTGTGGGGCAAAAAGGCAGAAATTCCCTATATGTTGGGGCAAAAAGACAGAAATTCTCGTTTTTTTGGGGCAAAACTCAGAAATTCCACTTATTTTGGGGCAAAATTCCAGAAATTTCCCTTATTTTGGGGCAAAATTGCAGAAATTTCCCTTATTTTAGGGCAAAATTGCAGAAATTTCACTTATTTCAGAAAAAAAAACGCAAAAATTTTTCTTATTTTGGGGCTAAAAGGCAGAAATTCCAATTATTTTGGGGCAAAAATGCAGAAATTCACCTTATTTTAGGGTAAAATTGCAGAAATTTCACATATTTCAGGGCAAAAAGGCAGAAATTTCCCATATTTTGGGGAAAAATTGCAGAAATTTCACTTATTTTGGGGCAAAATTGCAGAAATTTCACTTATTTCAGGGAATAAAGGCAGAAATTTTTCTTATTTTGGGGAAAAAATTAAGAAATTGTTAATATTTTGTGGCAAAAATGCAGAAATTCCCCTTATTTTGAGGTTAAAAGGCTGAAATTCCCCTTATTTTGAGGTAAAAAAACTGAAATTCCCCTTATTTGGGGGCAAAAAGCCAGAAATTTCTCATATTTTGGGGCAAAAAGACAGAAATTCCCCTTATTATGTGGCAAAAAGGCAGAAATTTCTTTTATTTTGGGGCAAAATTGCAGAAATATCACTTATTTCAGGGTATAATTCAAAAATTCCTTTTATTTTGTTGCAAAAAGACAGAAATTCCATTTATTTTTGGGTATAAAAGGAGAAATTTCACTTATTTTGAGGGAAAAAGGCAGAAATTCCTCTTATTTTGGGGCAAAAATTTAAAAATTTCCCTTTTTTGTGGAAAAAGGTTTACATTCCCCTTACTTTCGGGATAAAAAGCAGAAATTCCCCGTATTTTGAAGCATACTTGCAGAAATTCTCATAATTTTCGGGCAAAAAAACAGAAATTCTCCTTATTTTGGAGCAAAAATACAGAAAATCTCCTCTTTTCGGGAGCAAACTGTCAGAAATTCCCCTTATTTTGGGGCAAAATTGCAGAAATTTCCTTGACATTGGGGCAAAATTGCAGAAATTTCCCTTATTTTGGAGAAAAATTGCAGAAATTCCCCTAATTGTTGGGCAAAAAGGCAGAAATTCCCTATATGTTGGGGCAAAAAGACAGAAATTCTCCTTATTTTGGGGCAAAACTCAGAAATTCCACGTATTTTGGGGCAAAATTCCAGAAATTTCCCTTATTTTAAGGCAAAATTGCAAAAATTTCCCTTATTTTGTAACAAAATTGAAGAAATTTCACTTATTTCAGAGAAAAAAAGCAAAAATTTTTCTTATTTTGGGGCAAAAAAACAGAAATTCCCATTTTTTTGGGCAAAAAGGCAGAAATTCACCTTATTTTGGGGTAAAATTGCAGAAATTTCACATATTTCAGGGCAAAAAGACAGAAATTTCCCTTATTTTGGGGCAAAATTGCAGAAATTTCACTAATTTTGGGGCAAAAAAGACAGAAATTCCCTTTGTTTTGGGGGAAAAAGACAGAAATTCCACTTAGTTAGAAGCAAAAAGGCAGAAATTCCCCTTACTTTGGAGAAAAAATGAAGAAATTTCCCTTTTTTTATGGCAACAAGTTTTGCATTCCCTTTATTTTCGGGCAAAAGGACAGAAATTCCCTGCAATTTTGGAGCAAAATTGCAGAAATTCCCCTAATTGTGGGGCAAAAAGGCAGAAATTCTCTATATGTTGGGGCAAAAAGACAAAAATTCTCCTTATTTTGGGGCAAAACTCAGAAATTCCACTTATTTTGGTGCAAAATTCCAGAAATTTCCCTTATTTTTGGGCAAAATTGCCGAAATTTCCTTTATTTTGGGGCAAAATTGCAGAAATTTCACTTATTTTAGAGAAAAAAAGCAAAATTTTTCTTATTTTGGGGCAAAAAGCATAAATTCCAATTATTTTGGGGTAAAAATGCAGAAATTCACTTTTTTTGGGGTAAAATTGCAAAAATTTTATATATTTCAGGGCAAAAAGGCAGAAATTTCCATTATTTTCGGGCAAAATTGCAGAAATTTCACTTATTTTGGGGCAAAATTGCAGAAATTTCACTTATTTCAGGAAAAAAGGCAGAAATTTTCCTTATTTTGGTGCAAAAATGCAGAAATTTTTAATATTTTGTGGCAAAAATGCAGAAATTCCCCTTACTTTGAGGTAAAAAGGCTGAAATTCCCCTTATTTGGGAACAAAAAGGCAGAAATTTACCTTATTTTGTGGCAAAAAGACAGAAATTCCCCTTATTTTGGGGCAAAAAAGACAGAAATTCCCTTCGTTTGGGGGAAAAAGACAGACATTCCACTTATTTAGAGGCAAAAAGGCTGAAATTCCCCTTATTTTGGAGCAAAAATGAAGATATTTCCCTTTTTTATGGCAAAAAGTTATGCATTCCACTTATTTTCGGGCAACAAGACAGAAATTCCTTGCATTTTTGAGCAAAATTGCAGAAATTCCCCTAATTGTGGGGCAAAAAGGCAGAAATTCCCTATATGTTGGGGCAAAAAGACAGAAATTCTCATTCTTTTGGGGCAAAACTCAGAAATTCCACTTATATTGGGGCAAAATTCCAAAAATTTCCCTTATTTTGGGGCAAAATTGCAGAAATTTCCCTTATTTTAGGGCAAAATTGCAGAAATTTCACTTATTTCAGAGAAAAAAAGCAAAAATTTTTCTTATTTTGGGGCTAAAAGGCAGAAATTCCAATTATTTTGGGGCAAAAATGCAGAAATTCACCTTAATTTAGGGTAAAATTGCAGAAATTTCACATATTTCAGGGCAAAAAGGCAGAAATTTCCCTTATTTTGGGGCAAAATTGCAGATATTTCACTTATTTTGGGGCAAAATAGCAGAAATTTCACTTATTTCAGGGAAAAAAGGAAGAAATTTTCCTTATTTTGGGGAAAAAATTAAGAAATTCTTAATATTTTGTGGCAAAAATGCAGAAATTCCCCTTATTTTGAGGTTAAAATGCTGAAAGTCCCCTTATTTTGAGGTAAAAAGACTGAAATTCCCCTTATTTGGGGGCAAAAAGGCAGAAATTTCTCTTATTTTGGGGCAAAAAGACAGAAATTCCCCTTATTTTGTGGCAAAAATGCAGAAATTTCTTTTATTTTGGGGCAAAATTGCAGAAATATCACTTATTTCAGGGTATAATTCAAAAATTCCTTTTATTTTTTTGCAACAATACAGAAATTCCATTTATTTTTGGGTAAAAAAGGAGAAATTTCACTTATTTTGAGGTAAAAAGGCAGAAATTCCTCTTATTTTGGGGCAAAAATTAAGAAATTTCCCTTTTTTGTGGAAAAAGGTATACATTCCCCTTACTTTCGGAATAAAAAGCAGAAATTCCCCGTATTTTGAAGCATAGTTGCAGAAATTCTCATAATTTTCGGGCAAAAAAACAGAAATTCTCCTTATTTTGGAGCAAAAATACAGAAAATCTCCTTTTTTCGGGAGCAAACAGTCAGAAATTCCCCTTATTTTGGGGCAAAATTGCAGAAATTTCCTTTACTTTGGGGCAAAATTGCAGAAATTTCCCTTATTTTGGAGCAAAATTGCAGAAATTTCCCTAATTGTTGGGGAAAAAGGCAGAAATTCCCTATATGTTGGGGCAAAAAGACAGAAATTCTCCTTATTTTAGGGCAAAACTCAGATATTCCACGTATTTTGGGGCAAAATTCAAGAAATTTCCCTTATTTTGGAGCAAAATTGCAGAAATTTCCCTAATTTTGGGGCAAAATTTCAGAAATTTCCATTATTTTGGGGCAAAATTGCAGAAATTTCCCTTTTTTTTAGGGCAAAATTGCAGAAATTTCACTTATTTCAGAGAAAAAAGCAAAAATGTTTCTTATTTTGGGGCAAAAATTCAGAAATTCTCATTATTTTGGGGGAAAAAAGGCAGAAATTCACCTTATTTTGGGGTAAAATTGCAGAAATTTCACATATTTCCAGGCAAAAATGCAGAAATTTCCCTTATTTTGGGGCAAAATTGCAGATATTTCACTTATTTTAGGGTAATAAGTCAGAAATTCCCCTTATTTTTGGGGCATAAAAGAAAGAAATTCCCTTTGTTTGTGTAAAAAAGACAGAAATTCCACTTATTTAGAGGCAAAAAGGCTGAAATTCCCCTTATTTTGGAGCAAAAATAAAGATATTTCCCTTTTTTATGGCAAAAAGTTATGCATTCCACTTATTTTCGGGCAACAAGACAGAAATTCCTTGCATTTTTGAGCAAAATTGCAGAAATTCCCCTAATTGTGGGGCAAAAAGGCAGAAATTCCCTATATGTTGGGGCAAAAAGACAGAAATTCTCATTCTTTTGGGGCAAAACTCAGAAATTCCACTTATTTTGGGGCAAAATTCCAGAAATTTCCCTTATTTTGGGGCAAAATTGCAGAAATTTCCTTTACATTGGGGCAAAATTGCAGAAATTTCCCTTATTTTGGGGCAAAATTGCAGAAATTTCCCTAATTGTTGGGAAAAAGGCAGAAATTCCCTATATGTTGGGGCAAAAATACAGAAATTCTGCTTATTTTGGGGCAAAACACAGAAATTCCACGTATTTTGAGGCAAAATTGCAGAAATTTCCCTTATTTTGGGGCAAAATTGCAGAAATTTCCCTTATTTTGGGGCAAAATTGCAGAAATTTCCCTTATTTTAGGGCAAAATTGCAGAAATTTCACTTATTTCAGAGAAAAAAAGCAAAAATTTTTCTTATTTTGGGGCTAAAAGGCAGAAATTCCAATTATTTTGGGGCAAAAATGCAGAAATTCACCTTATTTTAGGGTAAAATTGCAGAAATTTCACATATTTCAGGGCAAAAAGGCAGAAATTTTTCTTATTTTGGGGCAAAATTGCAGACATTTCACTTATTTGGGGGCAAAATTGCAGAAATTTCACTTATTTCAGGGAAAAAAGGCAGAAATTTTCCTTATTTTGGGGAAAAATTAAGAAATTCTTAATATTTTGTGGCAAAAATGCAGAAATTCCCTTTATTTTGAGGTTAAAAGGCTTAAATTCCCCTTATTTTGAGGTAAAAAGTCTGAAATTCTCCTTATTTTGAGGTAAAAAGGCTGAAATTCCCCTTACTTGGGTGCAAAAAGGCAGAAATTTCTCCTATTTTGGGGCAAAAAGACAGAAATTCCCCTTATTTTGTAGCAAAAATGCAGAAATTTTTATTATTTTGTGGCAAAATTGCAGAAATATCACTTATTTCAGGGTATAATTCAAAAATTCCTTTTATTTTGTTGCAACAAGACAGAAATTCCATTTATTTTTGGGTAAAAAAAAAGAAATTTCACTTATTTTGAGGTAAAAAGGCAGAAATTACTCTTATTTTGGGGCAAAAATTAAGAAGATTCCCTTTTTTTGTTGAAAAAGGTATACATTCCCCTTACTTTCGGGATAAAAATCAGAAATTCCCTGTATTTTGAAGCATAATTGCAGAAATTCTCATAATTTTCGGGCAAAAAAGCAGAAATTCTCCTTATTTTCGAGCAAAAATACAGAAAATCTCCTTTTTTCGGAAGCAAACAGTCAGAAATTCCCCTTATTTTGGAGCAAAATTGCAGAAATTTCCTTTACATTGGGGCAAAATTGCAGAAATTTCCCTTATTTTGGGGCAAAATTGCAGAAATTTCCCTAATTGTTGGGGAAAAAGGCAGAAATTCCCTATATGTTGGGGCAAAAAGACAGAAATTCTCCTTATTTTAGGGCAAAACTCAGAAATTCCACGTATTTTGGTGCAAAATTCAAGAAATTTCCCTTATTTTGGGGCAAAATTGCAGAAATTTCCCTTATTTTGGGGCAAAATTGCAGAAATTTCACCTTTTTCAGAGAAAAAAGCAAAAATTTTTCTTATTTTAGGGCAAAAAAACAGAAATTCCCATTATTTTGGGGGAAAAAGGCAGAAATTCACATTATTTTGGGGTAAAATTGCAGAAATTTCACATATTTCAGGGCAAAAAGGCAGAAATTTCCCTTATTTTGGAGTAAAATTGCAGATATTTCACTTATTTTAGGGTAATAAGTCAGAAATTCCCCTTATTTTGGGGCAAAAAACACAGAAATTCCCTTTGTTTGTGTAAAAAAGACAGAAATTCCACTTATTTAGAGGCAAAAAGGCTGAAATTCCCCTTATTTTGGAGCAAAAATGAAGATATTTCCCTTTTTTATAGCAAAAAGTTATGCATTCCACTTATTTTCGGGCAACAAGACAGAAATTCCTTGCATTTTTGAGCAAAATTGCAGAAATTCCCCTAATTGTGGGGCAAAAAGGCAGAAATTCCCTATATGTTGGGGCAAAAAGACAGAAATTCTCGTTTTTTTGGGGCAAAACTCAGAAATTCCACTTATTTTGGGGCAAAATTCCAGAAATTTCCCTTATTTTGGGGCAAAATTGCAGAAATTTCCCTTATTTTAGGGCAAAATTGCAGAAATTTCACTTATTTCAGAAAAAAAAAGGCAAAAATTTTTCTTATTTTGGGGCTAAAAGGCAGAAATTCCAATTATTTTGGGGCAAAAATGCAGAAATTCACCTTATTTTAGGGTAAAATTGCAGAAATTTCACATATTTCAGGGCAAAAAGGCAGAAATTTCCCTTATTTTGGGGAAAAATTGCAGAAATTTCACTTATTTTGGGGCAAAATTGCAGAAATTTCACTTATTTCAGGGAATAAAGGCAGAAATTTTCCTTATTTTGGGGAAAAAATTAAGAAATTCTTAATATTTTGGGGCAAAAATGCAGAAATTCCTTTTATTTTGAGGTTAAAAGGCTGAAATTCCCCTTATTTTGAGGTAAAAAAACTGAAATTCCCCTTATTTGGGGGCAAAAAGCCAGAAATTTCTCTTATTTTGGGGCAAAAAGACAGAAATTCCCCTTATTATGTGGCAAAAATGCAGAAATTTCTTTTATTTTGGGGCAAAATTGCAGAAATATCACTTATTTCAGGGTATAATTCAAAAATTCCTTTTATTTTGTTGCAAAAAGACAGAAATTCCATTTATTTTTGGGTATAAAAGGAGAAATTTCACTTATTTTGAGGTAAAAAGGCAGAAATTCCTCTTATTTTGGGGCAAAAATTTAAAAATTTCCCTTTTTTGTGGAAAAAGGTTTACATTCCCCTTACTTTCGGGATAAAAAGCAGAAATTCCCCGTATTTTGAAGCATACTTGCAGAAATTCTCATAATTTTCGGGCAAAAAAACAGAAATTCTCCTTATTTTGGAGCAAAAATACAGAAAATCTCCTCTTTTCGGGAGCAAACTGTCAGAAATTCCCCTTATTTTGGGGCAAAATTGCAGAAATTTCCTTGACATTGAGGCAAAATTGCAGAAATTTCCCTTATTTTGGAGAAAAATTGCAGAAATTCCCCTAATTGTTGGGCAAAAAGGCAGAAATTCCCTATATGTTGGGGCAAAAAGACAGAAATTCTCCTTATTTTGGGGCAAAACTCAGAAATTCCACGTATTTTGGGGCAAAATTCCAGAAATTTCCCTTATTTTAAGGCAAAATTGCAAAAATTTCCCTTATTTTGTAACAAAATTGAAGAAATTTCACTTATTTCAGAGAAAAAAAGCAAAAATTTTTCTTATTTTGGGGCAAAAAAACAGAAATTCCCATTTTTTTGGGCAAAAAGGCAGAAATTCACCTTATTTTGGGGTAAAATTGCAGAAATTTCACATATTTCAGGGCAAAAAGACAGAAATTTCCCTTATTTTGGGGCAAAATTGCAGAAATTTCACTAATTTTGGGGCAAAAAAGACAGAAATTCCCTTTGTTTTGGGGGAAAAAGACAGAAATTCCACTTAGTTAGAAGCAAAAAGGCAGAAATTCCCCTTACTTTGGAGAAAAAATGAAGAAATTTCCCTTTTTTTATGGCAACAAGTTTTGCATTCCCTTTATTTTCGGGCAAAAGGACAGAAATTCCCTGCAATTTTGGAGCAAAATTGCAGAAATTCCCCTAATTGTGGGGCAAAAAGGCAGAAATTCTCTATATGTTGGGGCAAAAAGACAAAAATTCTCCTTATTTTGGGGCAAAACTCAGAAATTCCACTTATTTTGGTGCAAAATTCCAGAAATTTCCCTTATTTTTGGGCAAAATTGCCGAAATTTCCTTTATTTTGGGGCAAAATTGCAGAAATTTCACTTATTTTAGAGAAAAAAAGCAAAATTTTTTCTTATTTGGGGGCAAAAAGCATAAATTCCCATTATTTTGGGGTAAAAATGCAGAAATTCACTTTTTTTGGGGTAAAATTGCAAAAATTTTATATATTTCAGGGCAAAAAGGCAGAAATTTCCATTATTTTCGGGCAAAATTGCAGAAATTTCACTTATTTTGGGGCAAAATTGCAGAAATTTCACTTATTTCAGGAAAAAAGGCAGAAATTTTCCTTATTTTGGTGCAAAAATGCAGAAATTTTTAATATTTTGTGGCAAAAATGCAGAAATTCCCCTTACTTTGAGGTAAAAAGGCTGAAATTCCCCTTATTTGGGAACAAAAAGGCAGAAATTTACCTTATTTTGTGGCAAAAAGACAGAAATTCCCCTTATTTTGTGGGCAAAAAAGACAGAAATTCCCTTCGTTTGGGGGAAAAAGACAGACATTCCACTTATTTAGAGGCAAAAAGGCTGAAATTCCCCTTATTTTGGAGCAAAAATGAAGATATTTCCCTTTTTTATGGCAAAAAGTTATGCATTCCACTTATTTTCGGGCAACAAGACAGAAATTCCTTGCATTTTTGAGCAAAATTGCAGAAATTCCCCTAATTGTGGGGCAAAAAGGCAGAAATTCCCTATATGTTGGGGCAAAAAGACAGAAATTCTCATTCTTTTGGGGCAAAACTCAGAAATTCCACTTATTTTGGGGCAAAATTCCAAAAATTTCCCTTATTTTGGGGCAAAATTGCAGAAATTTCCCTTATTTTAGGGCAAAATTGCAGAAATTTCACTTATTTCAGAGAAAAAAAGCAAAATTTTTTCTTATTTTGGGGCTAAAAGGCAGAAATTCCAATTATTTTGGGGCAAAAATGCAGAAATTCACCTTAATTTAGGGTAAAATTGCAGAAATTTCACATATTTCAGGGCAAAAAGGCAGAAATTTCCCTTATTTTGGGGCAAAATTGCAGATATTTCACTTATTTTGGGGCAAAATAGCAGAAATTTCACTTATTTCAGGGAAAAAAGGAAGAAATTTTCCTTATTTTGGGGAAAAAATTAAGAAATTCTTAATATTTTGTGGCAAAAATGCAGAAATTCCCCTTATTTTGAGGTTAAAATGCTGAAAGTCCCCTTATTTTGAGGTAAAAAGACTGAAATTCCCCTTATTTGGCGGCAAAAAGGCAGAAATTTCTCTTATTTTGGGGCAAAAAGACAGAAATTCCCCTTATTTTGTGGCAAAAATGCAGAAATTTCTTTTATTTTGGGGCAAAATTGCAGAAATATCACTTATTTCAGGGTATAATTCAAAAATTCCTTTTATATTTTTGCAACAATACAGAAATTCCATTTATTTTTGGGTAAAAAAGGAGAAATTTCACTTATTTTGAGGTAAAAAGGCAGAAATTCCTCTTATTTTGGGGCAAAAATTAAGAAATTTCCCTTTTTTGTGGAAAAAGGTATACATTCCCCTTACTTTCGGAATAAAAAGCAGAAATTCCCCGTATTTTGAAGCATAGTTGCAGAAATTCTCATAATTTTCGGGCAAAAAAGCAGAAATTCTCCTTATTTTGGAGCAAAAATACAGAAAATCTCCTTTTTTCGGGAGCAAACAGTCAGAAATTCCCCTTATTTTGGGGCAAAATTGCAGAAATTTCCTTTACTTTGGGGCAAAATTGCAGAAATTTCCCTTATTTTGGAGCAAAATTGCAGAAATTTCCCTAATTGTTGGGGAAAAAGGCAGAAATTCCCTATATGTTGGGGCAAAAAGACAGAAATTCTCCTTATTTTAGGGCAAAACTCAGATATTCCACGTATTTTGGGGCAAAATTCAAGAAATTTCCCTTATTTTGGGGCAAAATTGCAGAAATTTCCCTTATTTTGGGGCAAAATTTCAGAAATTTCCATTATTTTGGGGCAAAATTGCAGAAATTTCCCTTTTTTTTAGGGCAAAATTGCAGAAATTTCACTTATTTCAGAGAAAAAAGCAAAAATGTTTCTTATTTTGGGGCAAAAATTCAGAAATTCTCATTATTTTGGGGGAAAAAGGCAGAAATTCACCTTATTTTGGGGTAAAATTGCAGAAATTTCACATATTTCAGGGCAAAAAGGCAGAAATTTCCCTTATTTTGGGGCAAAATTGCAGATATTTCACTTATTTTAGGGTAATAAGTCAGAAATTCCCCTTATTTTTGGGGCATAAAAGACAGAAATTCCCTTTGTTTGTGTAAAAAAGACAGAAATTCCACTTATTTAGAGGCAAAAAGGCTGAAATTCCCCTTATTTTGGAGCAAAAATAAAGATATTTCCCTTTTTTATGGCAAAAAGTTATGCATTCCACTTATTTTCGGGCAACAAGACAGAAATTCCTTGCATTTTTGAGCAAAATTGCAGAAATTCCCCTAATTGTGGGGCAAAAAGGCAGAAATTCCCTATATGTTGGGGCAAAAAGACAGAAATTCTCGTTTTTTTGGGGCAAAACTCAGAAATTCCACTTATTTTGGGGCAAAATTCCAGAAATTTCCCTTATTTTGGGGCAAAATTGCAGAAATTTCCCTTATTTTAGGGCCAAATTGCAGAAATTTCACTTATTTCAGAAAAAAAAGCAAAAATTTTTCTTATTTTGGGGCTAAAAGGCAGAAATTCCAATTATTTTGGGGCAAAAATGCAGAAATTCACCTTATTTTAGGGTAAAATTGCAGAAATTTCACATATTTCAGGGCAAAAAGGCAGAAATTTCCCTTATTTTGGGGAAAAATTGCAGAAATTTCACTTATTTTGGGGCAAAATTGCAGAAATTTCACTTATTTCAGGGAATAAAGGCAGAAATTTTCTTTATTTTGGAGAAAAAATTAAGAAATTCTTAATATTTTGGGGCAAAAATGCAGAAATTCCCCTTATTTTGAGGTTAAAAGGCTGAAATTCCCCTTATTTTGAGTTAAAAAAACTGAAATTCCCCTTATTTGGGGGCAAAAAGCCAGAAATTTCTCTTATTTTGGGGCAAAAAGACAGAAATTCCCCTTATTATGTGGCAAAAAGGCAGAAATTTCTTTTATTTTGGGGCAAAATTGCAGAAATATCACTTATTTCAGGGTATAATTCAAAAATTCCTTTTATTTTGTTGCAAAAAGACAGAAATTCCATTTATTTTTGGGTAAAAAAGGAGAAATTTCACTTATTTTGAGGTAAAAAGGCAGAAATTCCTCTTATTTTGGGGCAAAAATTTAAAAATTTCCCTTTTTTGTGGAAAAAGGTATACATTCCCCTTACTTTCGGGATAAAAAGCAGAAATTCCCCGTATTTTGAAGCATACTTGCAGAAATTCTCATAATTTTCGGGCAAAAAAACAGAAATTCTCCTTATTTTGGAGCAAAAATACAGAAAATCTCCTCTTTTCGGGAGCAAACTGTCAGAAATTCCCCTTATTTTGGGGCAAAATTGCAGAAATTTCCTTTACATTGGGGCAAAATTGCAGAAATTTCCCTTATTTTAGGGAAAAATTGCAGAAATTCCCCTAATTGTTGGGCAAAAAGGCAGAAATTCCCTATATGTTGGGGCAAAAAGACAGAAATTCTCCTTATTTTGGGGCAAAACTCAGAAATTCCACGTATTTTGGGGCAAAATTCCAGAAATTTCCCTTATTTTGGGGCAAAATTGCAAAAATTTCCCTTATTTTGTAACAAAATTGAAGAAATTTCACTTATTTCAGAGAAAAAAAGCAAAAATTTTTCTTATTTTGGGGCAAAAAAACAGAAATTCCCATTTTTTTGGGCAAAAAGTCAGAAATTCACCTTATTTTGGGGTAAAATTGCAGAAATTTCACATATTTCAGGGCAAAAAGACAGAAATTTCCCTTATTTTGGGGCAAAATTGTAGAAATTTCACTAATTTTGGGGCAAAAAAGACAAAAATTCCCATTGTTTTGGGGGAAAAAGACAGAAATTCCACTTAGTTAGAAGCAAAAAGGTAGAAATTCCCCTTATTTTGGAGAAAAAATGAAGAAATTTCCCTTTTTTTATGGCAACAAGTTTTTCATTCCCTTTATTTTCGGGCAAAAGGACAGAAATTCCCTGTATTTTGGAGCAAAATTGCAGAAATTCCCCTAATTGTGGGGCAAAAAGGCAGAAATTCCCTATATGTTGGGGCAAAAAGACAAATATTCCTCTTATTTTGGGGCAAAACTCAGAAATTCCACTTATTTTGGTGCAAAATTCCAGAAATTTCCCTTATTTTTGGGCAAAATTGCCGAAATTTCCTTTATTTTGGGGCAAAATTGCAGAAATTTCACTTATTTTAGAGAAAAAAAGCAAAAATTTTTCTTATTTTGGGGCAAAAAGCATAAATTCCCATTATTTTGGGGTAAAAATGCAGAAATTCACATTTTGGGGTAAAATTGCAAAAATTTCACATATTTCAGGGCAAAAAGGCAGAAATTTCCATTATTTTTTTTTGGGCAAAATTGCAGAAATTTCACTTATTTTGGGGCAAAATTGCAGAAATTTCACTTATTTCAGGAAAAAAGGCAGAAATTTTCCTTATTTTGGGGCAAAAATGCAGAAATTTTTAATATTTTGTGGCAAAAATGCAGAAATTCCCCTTACTTAAAGGTCAAAAGGCTGAAATTCCCCTTATTTGGGAACAAAAAGGCAGAAATTTCCCTTATTTTGGGGCAAAAAGACAGAAATTCCCCTTATTTTGGGGCAAAAAAGACAGAAATTCCCTTCGTTTGGGGGAAAAAGACAGACATTCCACTTATTTAGAGGCAAAAAGGCTGAAATTCCCCTTATTTTGGAGCAAAAATGAAGATATTTCCCTTTTTTACGGCAAAAAGTTATGCATTCCACTTATTTTCGGGCAACAAGACAGAAATTCCTTGCATTTTTGAGCAAAATTACAGAAATTTCCCTAATTGTGGGGCAAAAAGGCAGAAATTCCCTATATGTTGGGGCAAAAAGAAAGAAATTCTCGTTCTTTTGGGGCAAAACTCAGAAATTCCACTTATTTTGGGGCAAAATTCCAAAAATTTCTCTTATTTTGGGGCAAAATTGCAGAAATTTCTCTTATTTTAGGGCAAAATTGCAGAAATTTCACTTATTTCAGAGAAAAAAAGCAAAAATTTTTCTTATTTTGGGGCTAAAAGGTAGAAATTCCAATTATTTTGGGGCAAAAATGCAGAAATTCACCTTATTTTAGGGTAAAATTGCAGAAATTTCACATATTTCAGGGGAAAAAAAGCAAAAATTTCCCTTATTTTGGGGCAAAATTGCAGATATTTCACTTATTTTGGGGCAAAATTGCAGAAATTTCACTTATTTCAGAGAAAAAAGGCAGAAATTTTCCTTATTTTGGGGAAAAAATTAAGAAATTCTTAATATTTTGTGGCAAAAATGCAGAAATTCCCCTTATTTTGAGGTTAAATGGCTGAAAGTCCCCTTATTTTGAGGTAAAAAGACTGAAATTCCCCTTATTTGGGGGCAAAAAGGCAGAAATTTCTCCTATTTTGGGGCAAAAAGACAGAAATTCCCCTTATTTTGTGGCAAAAATGCAGAAATTTCTTTTATTTTGGGGCAAAATTGCAGAAATATCACTTATTTCAGGGTATAATTCAAAAATTCCTTTTATTTTGTTGCAAAAAGACAGAAATTCCATTTATTTTTGTGTAAAAAAGAGAAATTTCACTTATTTTGAGGTAAAAAGGCAGAAATTCCTCTTATTTTGGGGCAAAAATTTAAAAATTTCCCTTTTTTGTGGAAAAAGGTATACATTCCCCTTACTTTCGGGATAAAAAGCAGAAATTCCCCATATTTTGAAGCATAATAGCAGAAATTCTCATAATTTTCGGGCAAAAAATCAGAAATTCTTTTTATTTTGGAGCAAAAATACAGTAAATCTCCTTTTTTCGGGAGCATACAGTCAGAAATTCGACCTATTTTGGTGCAAAATTGCAGAAATTTCATTTACATTGGGGCGAAATTGCAGAAATTTCCCTTATTTTGGGGAAAAATTGCAGAAATTCCCCTAATTGTTGGGCAAAAAGGCAGAAATTCCCTATATGTTGGGGCAAAAAGACAGAAATTCTCCTTATTTTGGGGCAAAACTCAGAAATTCCACGTATTTTGGGCAAAATTCCAGAAATTTCCCTTATTTTGGGGCAAAATTGCAAAAATTTCCCTTATTTTGGAGCAAAATTGCAGAAATTTCACTTATTTCAGAGAAAAAAAGCAAAAATTTTTCTTATTTTGGGGCAAAAAAACAGAAATTCCCATTATTTTGGGGGAAAAAGGCAGAAATTCACCTTATTTTGGGGTAAAATTGCAGAAATTTCACATATTTCAGGGCAAAAAGGCAGAAATTTCCCTTATTTTGGGGTAAAATTGCAGATATTTCACTTATTTTAGGGTAATAAGTCAGAAATTCCCCTTATTTTGGGGCAAAAAAGACAGAAATTCCCTTTGTTTGTGTAAAAAAGACAGAAATTCCACTTATTTAGAGGCAAAAAGGCTGAAATTCCCCTTATTTTGGAGCAAAAATGAAGATATTTCCCTTTTTTATGGCAAAAACTTATGCATTCCACTTATTTTCGGGCAACAAGACAGAAATTCCTTGCATTTTTGAGCAAAATTGCAGAAATTCCCCTAATTGTGGGGCAAAAAGGCAGAAATTCCCTATATGTTGGGGCAAAAAGACAGAAATTCTCGTTTTTTTGGGGCAAAACTCAGAAATTCCACTTATTTTGGGGCAAAATTCCAGAAATTTCCCTTATTTTGGGGCAAAATTGCAGAAATTTCCCTTATTTTAGGGCAAAATTGCAGAAATTTCACTTATTTCAGAAAAAAAAAGGCAAAAATTTTTCTTATTTTGGGGCTAAAAGGCAGAAATTCCAATTATTTTGGGGCAAAAATGCAGAAATTCACCTTATTTTAGGGTAAAATTGCAGAAATTTCACATATTTCAGGGCAAAAAGGCAGAAATTTCCCTTATTTTGGGGAAAAATTGCAGAAATTTCACTTATTTTGGGGCAAAATTGCAGAAATTTCACTTATTTCAGGGAATAAAGGCAGAAATTTTCCTTATTTTGGGGAAAAAATTAAGAAATTCTTAATATTTTGGGGCAAAAATGCAGAAATTCCTTTTATTTTGAGGATAAAAGGCTGAAATTCCCCTTATTTTGAGGTAAAAAAACTGAAATTCCCCTTATTTGGGGGCAAAAAGCCAGAAATTTCTCTTATTTTGGGGCAAAAAGACAGAAATTCCCCTTATTATGTGGCAAAAAGGCAGAAATTTCTTTTATTTTGGGGCAAAATTGCAGAAATATCACTTATTTCAGGGTATAATTCAAAAATTCCTTTTATTTTGTTGCAAAAAGACAAAAATTCCATTTATTTTTGGGTATAAAAGGAGAAATTTCACTTATTTTGAGGGAAAAAGGCAGAAATTCCTCTTATTTTGGGGCAAAAATTTAAAAATTTCCCTTTTTTGTGGAAAAAGGTTTACATTCCCCTTACTTTCGGGATAAAAAGCAGAAATTCCCCGTATTTTGAAGCATACTTGCAGAAATTCTCATAATTTTCGGGCAAAAAAACAGAAATTCTCCTTATTTTGGAGCAAAAATACAGAAAATCTCCTCTTTTCGGGAGCAAACTGTCAGAAATTCCCCTTATTTTGGGGCAAAATTGCAGAAATTTCCTTGACATTGGGGCAAAATTGCAGAAATTTCCCTTATTTTGGAGAAAAATTGCAGAAATTCCCCTAATTGTTGGGCAAAAAGGCAGAAATTCCCTATATGTTGGGGCAAAAAGACAGAAATTCTCCTTATTTTGGGGCAAAACTCAGAAATTCCACGTATTTTGGGGCAAAATTCCAGAAATTTCCCTTATTTTGGGGCAAAATTGCAAAAATTTCCCTTATTTTGTAACAAAATTGAAGAAATTTCACTTATTTCAGAGAAAAAAAGCAAAAATTTTTCTTATTTTAGGGCAAAAAAACAGAAATTCCCATTTTTTTGGGCAAAAAGGCAGAAATTCACCTTATTTTGGGGTAAAATTGCAGAAATTTCACATATTTCAGGGCAAAAAGACAGAAATTTCCCTTATTTTGGGGCAAAATTGCAGAAATTTCACTAATTTTGGGGCAAAAAAGACAGAAATTCCCTTTGTTTTGGGGGAAAAAGACAGAAATTCCACTTAGTTAGAAGCAAAAAGGCAGAAATTCCCCTTACTTTGGAGAAAAAATGAAGAAATTTCCCTTTTTTTATGGCAACAAGTTTTGCATTCCCTTTATTTTCGGGCAAAAGGACAGAAATTCCCTGCAATTTTGGAGCAAAATTGCAGAAATTCCCCTAATTGTGGGGCAAAAAGGCAGAAATTCTCTATATGTTGGGGCAAAAAGACAAAAATTCTCCTTATTTTGGGGCAAAACTCAGAAATTCCACTTATTTTGGTGCAAAATTCCAGAAATTTCCCTTATTTTTGGGCAAAATTGCCGAAATTTCCTTTATTTTGGGGCAAAATTGCAGAAATTTCACTTATTTTAGAGAAAAAAAGCAAAATTTTTTCTTATTTTGGGGCAAAAAGCATAAATTCCCATTATTTTGGGGTAAAAATGCAGAAATTCACTTTTTTTGGGGTAAAATTGCAAAAATTTTATATATTTCAGGGCAAAAAGGCAGAAATTTCCATTATTTTCGGGCAAAATTGCAGAAATTTCACTTATTTTGGGGCAAAATTGCAGAAATTTCACTTATTTCAGGAAAAAAGGCAGAAATTTTCCTTATTTTGGTGCAAAAATGCAGAAATTTTTAATATTTTGTGGCAAAAATGCAGAAATTCCCCTTACTTTGAGGTAAAAAGGCTGAAATTCCCCTTATTTGGGAACAAAAAGGCAGAAATTTACCTTATTTTGTGGCAAAAAGACAGAAATTCCCCTTATTTTGGGGCAAAAAAGACAGAAATTCCCTTCGTTTGGGGGAAAAAGACAGACATTCCACTTATTTAGAGGCAAAAAGGCTGAAATTCCCCTTATTTTGGAGCAAAAATGAAGATATTTCCCTTTTTTATGGCAAAAAGTTATGCATTCCACTTATTTTCGGGCAACAAGACAGAAATTCCTTGCATTTTTGAGCAAAATTGCAGAAATTCCCCTAATTGTGGGGCAAAAAGGCAGAAATTCCCTATATGTTGGGGCAAAAAGACAGAAATTCTCATTCTTTTGGGGCAAAACTCAGAAATTCCACTTATTTTGGGGCAAAATTCCAAAAATTTCCCTTATTTTGGGGCAAAATTGCAGAAATTTCCCTTATTTTAGGGCAAAATTGCAGAAATTTCACTTATTTCAGAGAAAAAAAGCAAAAATTTTTCTTATTTTGGGGCTAAAAGGCAGAAATTCCAATTATTTTGGGGCAAAAATGCAGAAATTCACCTTAATTTAGGGTAAAATTGCAGAAATTTCACATATTTCAGGGCAAAAAGGCAGAAATTTCCCTTATTTTGGGGCAAAATTGCAGATATTTCACTTATTTTGGGGCAAAATAGCAGAAATTTCACTTATTTCAGAGAAAAAAGAAAGAAATTTTCCTTATTTTGGGGAAAAAATTAAGAAATTCTTAATATTTTGTGGCAAAAATGCAGAAATTCCCCTTATTTTGAGGTTAAAATGCTGAAAGTCCCCTTATTTTGAGGTAAAAAGACTGAAATTCCCCTTATTTGGGGGCAAACGGCAGAAATTTCTCTTATTTTGCGGCAAAAAGTCAGAAATTCCCCTTATTTCGTGGCAAAAATGCAGAAATTTCTTTTATTTTGGGGCAAAATTGCAGAAATATCACTTATTTCAGGGTATAATTCAAAAATTCCTTTTATTTTTTTGCAACAATACAGAAATTCCATTTATTTTTGGGTAAAAAAGGAGAAATTTCACTTATTTTGAGGTAAAAAGGCAGAAATTCCTCTTATTTTGGGGCAAAAATTAAGAAATTTCCCTTTTTTGTAGAAAAAGGTATACATTCCCCTTACTTTCGGAATAAAAAGCAGAAATTCCCCGTATTTTGAAGCATAGTTGCAGAAATTCTCATAATTTTCGGGCAAAAAATCAGAAATTCTCCTTATTTTGGAGCAAAAATACAGAAAATCTCCTTTTTTCGGGAGCAAACAGTCAGAAATTCCCCTTATTTTGGGGCAAAATTGCAGAAATTTCTTTTACTTTGGGGCAAAATTGCAGAAATTTCCCTTATTTTGGAGCAAAATTGCAGAAATTTCCCTAATTGTTGGGGAAAAAGGCAGAAATTCCCTATATGTTGGGGCAAAAAGACAGAAATTCTCCTTATTTTAGGGCAAAACTCAGATATTCCACGTATTTTGGGGCAAAATTCAAGAAATTTCCCTTATTTTGGGGCAAAATTGCAGAAATTTCCCTTATTTTGGGGCAAAATTTCAGAAATTTCCATTATTTTGGGGCAAAATTGCAGAAATTTCCCTTTTTTTTAGGGCAAAATTGCAGAAATTTCACTTATTTCAGAGAAAAAAGCAAAAATTTTTCTTATTTTGGGGCAAAAATTCAGAAATTCTCATTATTTTGGGGGAAAAAGGCAGAAATTCACCTTATTTTGGGGTAAAATTGCAGAAATTTCACATATTTCAGGGCAAAAAGGCAAAAATTTCCATTATTTTGGGGCAAAATTACAGATATTTCACTTATTTTAGGGTAATAAGTCAGAAATTCCCCTTATTTTTGGGGCATAAAAGACAGAAATTCCCTTTGTTTTTGTAAAAAAGACAGAAATTCCACTTATTTAGAGGCAAAAAGGCTGAAATTCCCCTTATTTTGGAGCAAAAATAAAGATATTTCCCTTTTTTATGGCAATAAGTTATGCATTCCACTTATTTTCGGGCAACAAGACAGAAATTCCTTGCATTTTTGAGCAAAATTGCAGAAATTCCCCTAATTGTGGGGCAAAAAGGCAGAAATTCCCTATATGTTGGGGCAAAAAGACAGAAATTCTCGTTTTTTGGGGGCAAAACTCAGAAATTCCACTTATTTTGGGGCAAAATTCCAGAAATTTCCCTTATTTTGGGGCAAAATTGCAGAAATTTCCCTTATTTTAGGGCCAAATTGCAGAAATTTCACTTATTTCAGAAAAAAAAGCAAAAATTTTTCTTATTTTGGGGCTAAAAGGCAGAAATTCCAATTATTTTGGGGCAAAAATGCAGAAATTCACCTTATTTTAGGGTAAAATTGCAGAAATTTCACATATTTCAGGGCAAAAAGGCAGAAATTTCCCTTATTTTGGGGAAAAATTGCAGAAATTTCACTTATTTTGGGGCAAAATTGCAGAAATTTCACTTATTTCAGGGAATAAAGGCAGAAATTTTCTTTATTTTGGAGAAAAAATTAAGAAATTCTTAATATTTTGGGGCAAAAATGCAGAAATTCCCCTTATTTTGAGGTTAAAAGGCTGAAATTCCCCTTATTTTGAGTTAAAAAAACTGAAATTCCCCTTATTTGGGGGCAAAAAGCCAGAAATTTCTCTTATTTTGGGGCAAAAAGACAGAAATTCCCCTTATTATGTGGCAAAAAGGCAGAAATTTCTTTTATTTTGGGGCAAAATTGCAGAAATATCACTTATTTCAGGGTATAATTCAAAAATTCCTTTTATTTTGTTGCAAAAAGACAGAAATTCCATTTATTTTTGGGTAAAAAAGGAGAAATTTCACTTATTTTGAGGTAAAAAGGCAGAAATTCCTCTTATTTTGGGGCAAAAATTTAAAAATTTCCCTTTTTTGTGGAAAAAGGTATACATTCCCCTTACTTTCGGGATAAAAAGCAGAAATTCCCCGTATTTTGAAGCATACTTGCAGAAATTCTCATAATTTTCGGGCAAAAAAACAGAAATTCTCCTTATTTTGGAGCAAAAATACAGAAAATCTCCTCTTTTCGGGAGCAAACTGTCAGAAATTCCCCTTATTTTGGGGCAAAATTGCAGAAATTTCCTTTACATTGGGGCAAAATTGCAGAAATTTCCCTTATTTTAGGGAAAAATTGCAGAAATTCCCCTAATTGTTGGGCAAAAAGGCAGAAATTCCCTATATGTTGGGGCAAAAAGACAGAAATTCTCCTTATTTTGGGGCAAAACTCAGAAATTCCACGTATTTTGGGGCAAAATTCCAGAAATTTCCCTTATTTTGGGGCAAAATTGCAAAAATTTCCCTTATTTTGTAACAAAATTGAAGAAATTTCACTTATTTCAGAGAAAAAAAGCAAAAATTTTTCTTATTTTGGGGCAAAAAAACAGAAATTCCCATTTTTTTGGGCAAAAAGTCAGAAATTCACCTTATTTTGGGGTAAAATTGCAGAAATTTCACATATTTCAGGGCAAAAAGACAGAAATTTCCCTTATTTTGGGGCAAAATTGTAGAAATTTCACTAATTTTGGGGCAAAAAAGACAAAAATTCCCATTGTTTTGGGGGAAAAAGACAGAAATTCCACTTAGTTAGAAGCAAAAAGGTAGAAATTCCCCTTATTTTGGAGAAAAAATGAAGAAATTTCCCTTTTTTTATGGCAACAAGTTTTTCATTCCCTTTATTTTCGGGCAAAAGGACAGAAATTCCCTGTATTTTGGAGCAAAATTGCAGAAATTCCCCTAATTGTGGGGCAAAAAGGCAGAAATTCCCTATATGTTGGGGCAAAAAGACAAATATTCCTCTTATTTTGGGGCAAAACTCAGAAATTCCACTTATTTTGGTGCAAAATTCCAGAAATTTCCCTTATTTTTGGGCAAAATTGCCGAAATTTCCTTTATTTTGGGGCAAAATTGCAGAAATTTCACTTATTTTAGAGAAAAAAAGCAAAAATTTTTCTTATTTTGGGGCAAAAAGCATAAATTCCCATTATTTTGGGGTAAAAATGCAGAAATTCACATTTTGGGGTAAAATTGCAAAAATTTCACATATTTCAGGGCAAAAAGGCAGAAATTTCCATTATTTTTTTTTGGGCAAAATTGCAGAAATTTCACTTATTTTGGGGCAAAATTGCAGAAATTTCACTTATTTCAGGAAAAAAGGCAGAAATTTTCCTTATTTTGGGGCAAAAATGCAGAAATTTTTAATATTTTGTGGCAAAAATGCAGAAATTCCCCTTACTTAAAGGTCAAAAGGCTGAAATTCCCCTTATTTGGGAACAAAAAGGCAGAAATTTCCCTTATTTTGGGGCAAAAAGACAGAAATTCCCCTTATTTTGGGGCAAAAAAGACAGAAATTCCCTTCGTTTGGGGGAAAAAGACAGACATTCCACTTATTTAGAGGCAAAAAGGCTGAAATTCCCCTTATTTTGGAGCAAAAATGAAGATATTTCCCTTTTTTACGGCAAAAAGTTATGCATTCCACTTATTTTCGGGCAACAAGACAGAAATTCCTTGCATTTTTGAGCAAAATTACAGAAATTTCCCTAATTGTGGGGCAAAAAGGCAGAAATTCCCTATATGTTGGGGCAAAAAGAAAGAAATTCTCGTTCTTTTGGGGCAAAACTCAGAAATTCCACTTATTTTGGGGCAAAATTCCAAAAATTTCTCTTATTTTGGGGCAAAATTGCAGAAATTTCTCTTATTTTAGGGCAAAATTGCAGAAATTTCACTTATTTCAGAGAAAAAAAGCAAAAATTTTTCTTATTTTGGGGCTAAAAGGTAGAAATTCCAATTATTTTGGGGCAACAATGCAGAAATTCACCTTATTTTAGGGTAAAATTGCAGAAATTTCACATATTTCAGGGGAAAAAAAGCAAAAATTTCCCTTATTTTGGGGCAAAATTGCAGATATTTCACTTATTTTGGGGCAAAATTGCAGAAATTTCACTTATTTCAGAGAAAAAAGGCAGAAATTTTCCTTATTTTGGGGAAAAAATTAAGAAATTCTTAATATTTTGTGGCAAAAATGCAGAAATTCCCCTTATTTTGAGGTTAAATGGCTGAAAGTCCCCTTATTTTGAGGTAAAAAGACTGAAATTCCCCTTATTTGGGGGCAAAAAGGCAGAAATTTCTCCTATTTTGGGGCAAAAAGACAGAAATTCCCCTTATTTTGTGGCAAAAATGCAGAAATTTCTTTTATTTTGGGGCAAAATTGCAGAAATATCACTTATTTCAGGGTATAATTCAAAAATTCCTTTTATTTTGTTGCAAAAAGACAGAAATTCCATTTATTTTTGTGTAAAAAAGAGAAATTTCACTTATTTTGAGGTAAAAAGGCAGAAATTCCTCTTATTTTGGGGCAAAAATTTAAAAATTTCCCTTTTTTGTGGAAAAAGGTATACATTCCCCTTACTTTCGGGATAAAAAGCAGAAATTCCCCATATTTTGAAGCATAATAGCAGAAATTCTCATAATTTTCGGGCAAAAAATCAGAAATTCTTTTTATTTTGGAGCAAAAATACAGTAAATCTCCTTTTTTCGGGAGCATACAGTCAGAAATTCGACCTATTTTGGTGCAAAATTGCAGAAATTTCATTTACATTGGGGCGAAATTGCAGAAATTTCCCTTATTTTGGGGAAAAATTGCAGAAATTCCCCTAATTGTTGGGCAAAAAGGCAGAAATTCCCTATATGTTGGGGCAAAAAGACAGAAATTCTCCTTATTTTGGGGCAAAACTCAGAAATTCCACGTATTTTGGGCAAAATTCCAGAAATTTCCCTTATTTTGGGGCAAAATTGCAAAAATTTCCCTTATTTTGGAGCAAAATTGCAGAAATTTCACTTATTTCAGGGAAAAAAAGCAAAAATTTTTCTTATTTTGGGGCAAAAAAACAGAAATTCCCATTATTTTGGGGCAAAAAGGCAGAAATTCACTTTATTTTGGGGTAAAATTGCAGAAATTTCACATATTTCAGGGCAAAAAGACAGAAATTTCCCTTATTTTGGGGCAAAATTGCAGAAATTTCACTTATTTTGGGGCAAAAAAGACAGAAATTCCCTTTGTTTTAGGGGAAAAAGACAGAAATTCCACTTAGTTAGAAGCAAAAAGGCAGAAATTCCCCTTATTTTGGAGAAAAAATGAAGATATTTCCCTTTTTTACGGCAAAAAGTTATGCATTCCACTTATTTTCGGGCAACAAGACAGAAATTCCTTGCGTTTTTGAGCAAAATTACAGAAATTTCCCTAATTGTGGGGCAAAAAGGCAGAAATTCCCTATATGTTGGGGCAAAAAGAAAGAAATTCTCGTTCTTTTGGGGCAAAACTCAGAAATTCCACTTATTTTGGGGCAAAATTCCAAAAATTTCTCTTATTTTGGGGCAAAATTGCAGAAATTTCTCTTATTTTAGGGCAAAATTGCAGAAATTTCACTTATTTCAGAGAAAAAAAGCAAAAATTTTTCTTATTTTGGGGCTAAAAGCCAGAAATTCCAATTATTTCGGGGCAAAAATGCAGAAATTCAACTTATTTTAGGGTAAAATTGCAGAAATTTCACATATTTCAGGGCAAAAAGGCAGAAATTTCCCTTATTTTGGGGCAAAATTGCAGACATTTCACTTATTTGGGGGCAAAATTGCAGAAATTTCACTTATTTCAGGGAAAAAAGGCAGAAATTTTCCTTATTTTAGGGAAAAATTAAGAAATTCTTAATATTTTGTGGCAAAAATGCAGAAATTCCCTTTATTTTGAGGTTAAAAGGCTTAAATTCCCCTTATTTTGAGGTAAAAAGTCTGAAATTCTCCTTATTTTGAGGTAAAAAGGCTGAAATTCCTCTTACTTGGGTGCAAAAAGGCAGAAATTTCTCCTATTTTGGGGCAAAAAGACAGAAATTCCCCTTATTTTGTAGCAAAAATGCAGAAATTTTTATTATTTTGTGGCAAAATTGCAGAAATATCACTTATTTCAGGGTATAATTCAAAAATTCCTTTTATTTTTTTGCAACAATACAGAAATTCCATTTATTTTTGGGTAAAAAAGGAGAAATTTCACTTATTTTGAGGTAAAAAGGCAGAAATTACTCTTATTTTGGGGCAAAAATTAAGAAGATTCCCTTTTTTTGTTGAAAAAGGTATACATTCCCCTTACTTTCGGGATAAAAATCAGAAATTCCCTGTATTTTGAAGCATAATTGCAGAAATTCTCATAATTTTCGGGCAAAAAAGCAGAAATTCTCCTTATTTTCGAGCAAAAATACAGAAAATCTCCTTTTTTCGGAAGCAAACAGTCAGAAATTCCCCTTATTTTGGAGCAAAATTGCAGAAATTTCCTTTACATTGGGGCAAAATTGCAGAAATTTCCCTTATTTTGGGGCAAAATTGCAAAAATTTCCCTAATTGTTGGGGAAAAAGGCAGAAATTCCCTATATGTTGGGGCAAAAAAACAGAAATTCTCCTTATTTTAGGGCAAAACTCAGAAATTCCACGTATTTTGGTGCAAAATTCAAGAAATTTCCCTTATTTTGGGGCAAAATTGCAGAAATTTCCCTTATTTTGGGGCAAAATTGCAGAAATTTCACCTTTTTCAGAGAAAAAAGCAAAAATTTTTCTTATTTTAGGGCAAAAAAACAGAAATTCCCATTATTTTGGGGAAAAAGGCAGAAATTCACCTTATTTTGGGGTAAAATTGCAGAAATTTCACATATTTCAGGGCAAAAAGGCAGAAATTTCCCTTATTTTGGGGTAAAATTGCAGATATTTCACTTATTTTAGGGTAATAAGTCAGAAATTCCCCTTATTTTGGGGCAAAAAAGACAGAAATTCCTTTTGTTTGTGTAAAAAAGACAGAAATTCCACTTATTTAGAGGCAAAAAGGCTGAAATTCCCCTTATTTTGGAGCAAAAATGAAGATATTTCCCTTTTTTATGGCAAAAAGTTATGCATTCCACTTATTTTCGGGCAACAAGACAGAAATTCCTTGCATTTTCGAGCAAAATTGCAGAAATTCCCCTAATTGTGGGGCAAAAAGGCAGAAATTCCCTATATGTTGGGGCAAAAATACAGAAATTCTCGTTTTTTTTGGGGCAAAACTCAGATATTCCACTTATTTTGGGGCAAAATTCCAGAAATTTCCCTTATTTTGGGGCAAAATTGCAGAAATTTCCCTTATTTTAGGGCAAAATTGCAGAAATTTCACTTATTTCAGAAAAAAAAAGGCAAAAATTTTTCTTATTTTGGGGCTAAAAGGCAGAAATTCCAATTATTTTGGGGCAAAAATGCAGAAATTCACCTTATTTTAGGGTAAAATTGCAGAAATTTCACATATTTCAGGGCAAAAAGGCAGAAATTTCCCTTATTTTGGGGAAAAATTGCAGAAATTTCACTTATTTTAGGGCAAAATTTCAGAAATTTCACTTATTTCAGGGAATAAAGGCAGAAATTTTCCTTATTTTGGGGAAAAAATTAAGAAATTCTTAATATTTTGGGGCAAAAATGCAGAAATTCCCCTTATTTTGAGGTTAAAAGGCTGAAATTCCCCTTATTTTGAGGTAAAAAAACTGAAATTCCCCTTATTTGGGGGCAAAAGGCCAGAAATTTCTCTTATTTTGGGGCAAAAAGACAGAAATTCCCCTTATTATGTGGCAAAAAGGCAGAAATTTCTTTTATTTTGGGGCAAAATTGCAGAAATATCACTTATTTCAGGGTATAATTCAAAAATTCCTTTTATTTTGTTGCAAAAAGACAGAAATTCCATTTATTTTTGGGTATAAAAGGAGAAATTTCACTTATTTTGAGGGAAAAAGGCAGAAATTCCTCTTATTTTGGGGCAAAAATTTAAAAATTTCCCTTTTTTGTGGAAAAAGGTTTACATTCCCCTTACTTTCGGGATAAAAAGCAGAAATTCCCCGTATTTTGAAGCATACTTGCAGAAATTCTCATAATTTTCGGGCAAAAAAACAGAAATTCTCCTTATTTTGGAGCAAAAATACAGAAAATCTCCTCTTTTCGGGAGCAAACTGTCAGAAATTCCCCTTATTTTGGGGCAAAATTGCAGAAATTTCCTTGACATTGGGGCAAAATTGCAGAAATTTCCCTTATTTTGGAGAAAAATTGCAGAAATTCCCCTAATTGTTGGGCAAAAAGGCAGAAATTCCCTATATGTTGGGGCAAAAAGACAGAAATTCTCCTTATTTTGGGGCAAAACTCAGAAATTCCACGTATATTGGGGCAAAATTCCAGAAATTTCCCTTATTTTGGGGCAAAATTGCAAAAATTTCCCTTATTTTGTAACAAAATTGAAGAAATTTCACTTATTTCAGAGAAAAAAAGCAAAAATTTTTCTTATTTTGGGGCAAAAAAACAGAAATTCCCATTTTTTTGGGCAAAAAGGCAGAAATTCACCTTATTTTGGGGTAAAATTGCAGAAATTTCACATATTTCAGGGCAAAAGGACAGAAATTTCCCTTATTTTGGGGCAAAATTGCAGAAATTTCACTAATTTTGGGGCAAAAAAGACAGAAATTCCCTTTGTTTTGGGGGAAAAAGACAGAAATTCCACTTAGTTAGAAGCAAAAAGGCAGAAATTTTCCTTATTTTGGAGAAAAAATGAAGAAATTTCCCTTTTTTTATGGCAACAAGTTTTGCATTCCCTTTATTTTCGGGCAAAAGGACAGAAATTCCCTGTATTTTGGAGCAAAATTGCAGAAATTCCCCTAATTGTGGGGCAAAAAGGCAGAAATTCTCTATATGTTGGGGCAAAAAGACAAAAATTCTCCTTATTTTGGGGCAAAACTCAGAAATTCCACTTATTTTGGTGCAAAATTCCAGAAATTTCCCTTATTTTTGGGCAAAATTGCTGAAATTTCCTTTATTTTGGGGCAAAATTGCAGAAATTTCACTTATTTTAGAGAAAAAAAGCAAAATTTTTTCTTATTTTGGGGCAAAAAGCATAAATTCCCATTATTTTGGGGTAAAAATGCAGAAATTCACTTTTTTTGGGGTAAAATTGCAAAAATTTTATATATTTCAGGGCAAAAAGGCAGAAATTTCCATTATTTTCGGGCAAAATTGCAGAAATTTCACTTATTTTGGGGCAAAATTGCAGAAATTTCACTTATTTCAGGAAAAAAGGCAGAAATTTTCCTTATTTTGGTGCAAAAATGCAGAAATTTTTAATATTTTGTGGCAAAAATGCAGAAATTCCCCTTACTTTGAGGTAAAAAGGCTGAAATTCCCCTTATTTGGGAACAAAAAGGCAGAAATTTACCTTATTTTGTGGCAAAAAGACAGAAATTCCCCTTATTTTGGGGCAAAAAAGACAGAAATTCCCTTCGTTTGGGGGAAAAAGACAGACATACCACTTATTTAGAGGCAAAAAGGCTGAAATTCCCCTTATTTTGGAGCAAAAATGAAGATATTTCCCTTTTTTATGGCAAAAAGTTATGCATTCCACTTATTTTCGGGCAACAAGACAGAAATTCCTTGCATTTTTGAGCAAAATTGCAGAAATTCCCCTAATTGTGGGGCAAAAAGGCAGAAATTCCCTATATGTTGGGGCAAAAAGACAGAAATTCTCGTTTTTTTGGGGCAAAACTCAGAAATTCCACTTATTTTGGGGCAAAATTCCAGAAATTTCTTTTATTTTGGGGCAAAATTGCAGAAATTTCCCTTATTTTAGGGCCAAATTGCAGAAATTTCACTTATTTCAGAAAAAAAAGCAAAAATTTTTCTTATTTTGGGGCTAAAAGGCAGAAATTCCAATTATTTTGGGGCAAAAATGCAGAAATTCACCTTATTTTAGGGTAAAATTGCAGAAATTTCACATATTTCAGGGCAAAAAGGCAGAAATTTCCCTTATTTTGGGGAAAAATTGCAGAAATTTCACTTATTTTGGGGCAAAATTGCAGAAATTTCACTTATTTCAGGGAATAAAGGCAGAAATTTTCTTTATTTTGGAGAAAAAATTAAGAAATTCTTAATATTTTGGGGCAAAAATGCAGAAATTCCCCTTATTTTGAGGTTAAAAGGCTGAAATTCCCCTTATTTTGAGTTAAAAAAACTGAAATTCCCCTTATTTGGGGGCAAAAAGCCAGAAATTTCTCTTATTTTGGGGCAAAAAGACAGAAATTCCCCTTATTATGTGGCAAAAAGGCAGAAATTTCTTTTATTTTGGGGCAAAATTGCAGAAATATCACTTATTTCAGGGTATAATTCAAAAATTCCTTTTATTTTGTTGCAAAAAGACAGAAATTCCATTTATTTTTGGGTAAAAAAGGAGAAATTTCACTTATTTTGAGGTAAAAAGGCAGAAATTCCTCTTATTTTGGGGCAAAAATTTAAAAATTTCCCTTTTTTGTGGAAAAAGGTATACATTCCCCTTACTTTCGGGATAAAAAGCAGAAATTCCCCGTATTTTGAAGCATACTTGCAGAAATTCTCATAATTTTCGGGCAAAAAAACAGAAATTCTCCTTATTTTGGAGCAAAAATACAGAAAATCTCCTCTTTTCGGGAGCAAACTGTCAGAAATTCCCCTTATTTTGGGGCAAAATTGCAGAAATTTCCTTTACATTGGGGCAAAATTGCAGAAATTTCCCTTATTTTAGGGAAAAATTGCAGAAATTCCCCTAATTGTTGGGCAAAAAGGCAGAAATTCCCTATATGTTGGGGCAAAAAAACAAAATTCTCCTTATTTTGGGGCAAAACTCAGAAATTCCACGTATTTTGGGGCAAAATTCCAGAAATTTCCCTTATTTTGGGGCAAAATTGCAAAAATTTCCCTTATTTTGTAACAAAATTGCAGAAATTTCACATATTTCAGAGAAAAAAAGCAAAAATTTTTCTTATATTGGGGCAAAAAAACAGAAATTCCCATTTTTTTGGGCAAAAAGTCAGAAATTCACCTTATTTTGGGGTAAAATTGCAAAAAATTCACATATTTCAGGGCAAAAAGACAGAAATTTCCCTTATTTTGGGGCAAAATTGTAGAAATTTCACTAATTTTGGGGCAAAAAAGACAAAAATTCCCATTGTTTTGGGGGAAAAAGACAGAAATTCCACTTAGTTAGAAGCAAAAAGGTAGAAATTCCCCTTATTTTGGAGAAAAAATGAAGAAATTTCCCTTTTTTTATGGCAACAAGTTTTGCATTCCCTTTATTTTCGGGCAAAAGGACAGAAATTCCCTGTATTTTGGAGCAAAATTGCAGAAATTCCCCTAATTGTGGGGCAAAAAGGCAGAAATTCCCTATATGTTGGGGCAAAAAGACAAAAATTCTCCTTATTTTGGGGCAAAACTCAGAAATTCCACTTATTTTGGTGCAAAATTCCAGAAATTTCCCTTATTTTTGGGCAAAATTGCCGAAATTTCCTTTATTTTGGGGCAAAATTGCAGAAATTTCACTTATTTTAGAGAAAAAAAGCAAAAATTTTTCTTATTTTGGGGCAAAAAGCATAAATTCCCATTATTTTGGAGTAAAAATGCAGAAATTCACTTTTTTTGGGGTAAAATTGCAAAAATTTTACATATTTCAGGGCAAAAAGGCAGAAATTTCCATTATTTTTTTGGGCAAAATTGCAGAAATTTCACTTATTTTGGGGCAAAATTGCAGAAATTTCACTTATTTCAGGAAAAAAGGCAGAAATTTTCCTTATTTTGGGGCAAAAATGCAGAAATTTTTAATATTTTGTGGCAAAAATGCAGAAATTCCCCTTACTTAAAGGTCAAAAGGCTGAAATTCCCCTTATTTGGGAACAAAAAGGCAGAAATTTCCTTTATTTTGGGGCAAAAAGACAGAAATTCCCCTTATTTTGGGGCAAAAAAGACAGAAATTCCCTTCGTTTGGGGGAAAAAGACAGACATTCCACTTATTTAGAGGCAAAAAGGCTGAAATTCCCCTTATTTTGGAGCAAAAATGAAGATATTTCCCTTTTTTACGGCAAAAAGTTATGCATTCCACTTATTTTCGGGCAACAAGACAGAAATTCCTTGCATTTTTGAGCAAAATTACAGAAATTTCCCTAATTGTGGGGCAAAAAGGCAGAAATTCCCTATATGTTGGGGCAAAAAGAAAGAAATTCTCGTTCTTTTGGGGCAAAACTCAGAAATTCCACTTATTTTGGGGCAAAATTCCAAAAATTTCTCTTATTTTGGGGCAAAATTGCAGAAATTTCTCTTATTTTAGGGCAAAATTGCAGAAATTTCACTTATTTCAGAGAAAAAAAGCAAAAATTTTTCTTATTTTGGGGCTAAAAGGCAGAAATTCCAATTATTTTGGGGCAAAAATGCAGAAATTCACCTTATTTTAGGGTAAAATTGCAGAAATTTCACATATTTCAGGGCAAAAAAGCAAAAATTTCCCTTATTTTGGGGCATAATTGCAGATATTTCACTTATTTTGGGGCAAAATTGCAGAAATTTCACTTATTTCAGGGAAAAAAGGCAGAAATTTTCCTTATTTTGGGGAAAAAATTAAGAAATTCTTAATATTTTGTGGCAAAAATGCAGAAATTCCCCTTATTTTGAGGTTAAATGGCTGAAAGTCCCCTTATTTTGAGGTAAAAAGACTGAAATTCCCCTTATTTGGGGGCAAAAAGGCAGAAATTTCTCCTATTTTGGGGCAAAAAGACAGAAATTCCCCTTATTTTGTGGCAAAAATGCAGAAATTTCTTTTATTTTGGGGCAAAATTGCAGAAATATCACTTATTTCAGGGTATAATTCAAAAATTCCTTTTATTTTGTTGCAAAAAGACAGAAATTCCATTTATTTTTGTGTAAAAAAGAGAAATTTCACTTATTTTGAGGTAAAAAGGCAGAAATTCCTCTTATTTTGGGGCAAAAATTTAAAAATTTCCCTTTTTTGTGGAAAAAGGTATACATTCCCCTTACTTTCGGGATAAAAAGCAGAAATTCCCCATATTTTGAAGCATAATAGCAGAAATTCTCATAATTTTCGGGCAAAAAATCAGAAATTCTTTTTATTTTGGAGCAAAAATACAGTAAATCTCCTTTTTTCGGGAGCATACAGTCAGAAATTCGACCTATTTTGGTGCAAAATTGCAGAAATTTCATTTACATTGGGGCGAAATTGCAGAAATTTCCCTTATTTTGGGGAAAAATTGCAGAAATTCCCCTAATTGTTGGGCAAAAAGGCAGAAATTCCCTATATGTTGGGGCAAAAAGACAGAAATTCTCCTTATTTTGGGGCAAAACTCAGAAATTCCACGTATTTTGGGCAAAATTCCAGAAATTTCCCTTATTTTGGGGCAAAATTGCAAAAATTTCCCTTATTTTGGAGCAAAATTGCAGAAATTTCACTTATTTCAGAGAAAAAAAGCAAAAATTTTTCTTATTTTGGGGCAAAAAAACAGAAATTCCCATTATTTTGGGGCAAAAAGGCAGAAATTCACTTTATTTTGGGGTAAAATTGCAGAAATTTCACATATTTCAGGGCAAAAAGACAGAAATTTCCCTTATTTTGGGGCAAAATTGCAGAAATTTCACTTATTTTGGGGCAAAAAAGACAGAAATTCCCTTTGTTTTGGGGGAAAAAGACAGAAATTCCACTTAGTTAGAGGCAAAAATGCAGAAATTCCCCTAATTTTGGAGCAAAAATGAAGAAATTTCCCTTTTTTTATGGCAAAAAGGTATGCATTCCCATTATTTTCAGGCAAAAAGACAGAAATTCCCCGTATTTTGGAGCAAAATTGCAGAAATTCCCCTAATTTTGGGGCAAAAGGCAGAAATTCCCTTTATTTTGGGGCAAAAATCAGAAATTCCACTTATTTTGTGGCAAAAAGGCAGAAATTTCTTTTATTTTGGGGCAAAATTGCAGAAATTTCACATATTTCAGGGCATAATTCAAAAATTCCTTCTATTTTGGGGCAAAAAGACAGAAATTCCGTTTATTTTTGGGTAAAAAGGCAGAAATTTCACTCATGTTGAGGTAAAAAGGCAGAAATTCCTCTTATTTTGGGGCAAAAATGAAGAAATTTCCTTTTTTTGTGGCAAAAAAATATACATTCCCCTTACTTTCGGGATAAAAAGCAGAAATTCCTTGTATTTTGAAGCAAAATTGCAGAAATTCTCATAATTTTCGGGCAAAAAAGAAGAAATTCTCCTTATTTTGGGGCAAAAATACAGAAAATCTCCTTGTTTCGGGAGCAAACAGTCAAAAATTCCCCTTATTTTGGGGCAAAATTGCAGAAATTTCCTTTACATTGAGGCAAAATTGCAGAAATTTCCCTTATTTTGGGGCAAAATTGCAGAAATTTCAATTATTTCAGGGTAATAAGTCAGAAATTTTCATTATTTTGGGGCAAAATTGCAGAAATTTCACTTATTTCAGAGAAATAAAAGCAGAAATTTTTCTTACTTTGGGGCAAAAAGGCAGAAATTCCCATTATTTTGGGGCAAAAAGGCAGATATTCACATTATTTTGGGGTAAAATTGCAGAAATTTCACATATTTTAGGGCAAAAAGGCAGAAATTTCCCTTATTTTGGGGCAAAATTGCAGAAATTTCACTTATTTCAGAGAAAAAATGCAAAAATTTTCCTTATTATGGGGCAAAAAGGCAGAAATTTTCATTCTTTTGGGGCAAAAATGCAGAAATTCACCTGATTTTGGGGTAAAATTGCGGAAATTTCACATATTTCAGGGCAAAAAAGCAGAAATTTCCCTTATTTTGGGGCAAAATTGCAGAAATTTCACTTATTTTGGGGCAAAATTGCAGAAATTTTACTTATTTCATGGAAAAAAGGCAGAAATTTTCTTTATTTTGGGGCAAAAATGCAGAAATTCTTAATATTTTGTGGCAAAAATGCAGAAATTTCCCTTATTTTGAGGTAAAAAAGATGAAATTATTCTTATTTGGGGGCAAAAAGGCAGAAATTTCCCTTATTTTGTGGCAAAAAGACAGAAATTCCCCTTATTTTGTGGCAAAAATGCAGAAATTTCTTTTATTTTAGGGCAAAATTGCAGAAATATCACATATTTCACGGCATAAATCAAAAATTCCTTTTATTTTGGGGCAAAAAGACAGAAATTCCATTTATTTTTGCGTAAAAATGGAGAAATTTCACTTATTTTGATGTAAAAAGGCGGAAGGTTCTCTTATTTTGGGACAAAATGAAGAAATTTCCCTTTTTTGTGTCAAAAATTCCCCTTACTTTCGGGATTAAAAGCAGAAATTCCCCGTATTTTGAAGCAAAATTGCAGAAATTCTCATTATTTTCGGGCAAAAAAGCAGAAATTCTCCTTATTTTGGGGCAAAAGGCAGAAAATCTCCTCTTTTCGGGAGCAAACAATCAGAAATTCCCAATATTTTGGGGCAAAATTGCAGAAATTATCTTTACATTGGGGCAAAATTGCAGAAATTTCCCTTATTTTCGGGCAAAATTGCAGAAATTTCACTTATTTCAGGGTAATAAGTCAGAAATTCCCCTTATTTTGGGTCAAAAAAGACAGAAATTCCCTTTGTTTTGGGGGAAAAAGACAGAAATTCCACTTATTTAGAGGCAAAAAGGCAGAAATTCCCCTTATTTTGGAGCAAAAATGAAGAAATTTCCCTTTTTATGGCAAAAAAGTATGCATTCCCATTATTTTCGGGCAAAAAGGCAGAAATTCCCCGTATTTTGGAGCAAAATTACAGAAATTGCCCTAATTTTGGGGCAAAAGGCTGAAATTCCCTTTATTTTCAGGCAAAAATCAGAAATTCCCCTTATTTTGGGGAAAAATTCAAGAAATTTCTTTTATTTTGGTGCAAAATTGCAGAAATTTTTCTTACTTGGGGCAAAATTGCAGAAATTTCACTTATTTTCAGGTAAAAAGGCTGAAATTTCCTTTATTTTGGGCCCAAAAGGGAGAAATTCCCCTTATTTTGGGGCAAAATTGCAGAAATTTCCCTTATTATTTGAAAAAATTGCAGAAATTTTCCTTATTTTAGGGCAAAATTGCAGAGATTTCTCTTATTTCAGAAAAAAAAAGCAAAATTTTTTTCTTATTTTGGGGCAAAAAGGCAGAAATTCCCATTAATTTGTGGCAAAAAGGCAGAAATTCACCTTATTTTGGGGTAAAATTGCAGAAATTTCACATATTTCAGGGCAAAAAGCAGAAATTTCCCTTATTTTGGGGCAAAATTACAGATATTTCACTTATTTATGTGTAATAAGTCAGAAATTCCCCTTATTTTGAGGCAAAAAAGACAGAAATTTCCTTTGTTTTGAGGGAAAAAGACAGAAATTCCACTTATTTAGAGGCATTAAGGCAGAATTTCCCTTATTTTGGAGCAAAAATGAAGAAATTTCCCTTTTTATGGCAACAAGTTATGCATTCCCCTTATTTTCGGTCAAAAAGGAAGAAATTCCCCATATTTTGGAGCATAATTGCAGAAATTCCGCTAGTTGTGGTGCAGAAAGACAGAAATTCCCTATATGTTGGGGCAAAAAGACAGAAATTCTCCTTATTTTGTGGCAAAACTCAGAAATTCCACTTATTTTGGGGCAAAATTCCAGAAATTTCCCTATCTTGGGGAAAAAATTGCAGAAATTTCCTTTATTTTGGGGCAAAATTGCCGAAATTTCACTTATTTTAGAGAAAAAAAGCAAAAATCTTTCTTATTTGGGGCAAAAAATAACTTTTATTGGGGTTAAATTGCAGAAATTTCACATATTTCAGGGCAAAAAGTCAGAAAGTTCCCATATTTTGGGCAAAATTGCAGAAATTTCACTTATTTTGGGGCAAAATTGCAGAAATTTCACTTATATCAGGAAAAAAGGCAGAAATTTTCCTTATTTTGGGGAAAAGTGCAGAAATTCTTAATATTTTGTGGCAAAAATGCAAAAATTCCCCTTACTTTGAGGTAAAAAGGCTGAAATTCCCCTTATTTGGGGGCAAAAAGGCAGAAATTTCCCTTATTTTGGGGCAAAAAGACAGAAATTCCCCTTATTTTGTGGCAAAAAGGCAGAAATTTCTTTTATTTTGGGGCAAAATTGCAGAAATATCACTTATTTCAGGGCATAATTCAAAAATTACTTTTGATTTGGGGCAAAAAGACAAAAATTCCATTTATTTATGGGTAAAAAGGGAGAAATTTCACTTATTTTGAGGTAAAAAGGCAGAAATTCCTCTTATTTTGGGGCAAAAATAAAGAAATTTCCCTATTCTGTTGCAAAAGGTATACATTCCCCTTACTTTCGTGATTAAAAGCAGAAATTCCCCGTATTTTGAAGCAAAATTGCAGAAATTCTCATTATTTTTGGGCAAAAAAGCAGAAATTCTCCTTATTTTGGGGCAAAAAGACAGAAAATCTCCTTTTTTTGAGAGCAAACAGTCAGAAATTCCCATTATTTTGGGTCAAAATTGCAGAAATTTCCTTTACATTGGGGCAATATTGCAGAAATTTCCCTTATTTTGGGGCAAAATTGCAGAAATTTCATTTATTTCAGGGTAATAAGTCAGAAATTCCTTCTATTTGGGGCAAAAAGTCAGAAATTCCCTTTGTTTTGGGAGAAAAAGACAGAAATTCCACTTATTTAGAGGCAAAAAGGCAGAAATTCCCTTTATTTTGGAGCAAAAGTGAAGAAATTTCCCTTTTTATGGCAAAAAGGTATGCATTCCCATTATTTTTGGGCAAAAAGGCAGAAATTCCTCGTATTTTAGAGCAAAATTGCAGAAATTCCCCTAATTTTGGGGCAAAAGGCAGAAATTCCCTTTATTTTGGGGCAAAAATCAGAAATTCCCCTTATTTTGGGGCAAAATTCAAGAAATTTCCTTTATTTTGGGGCAAAATTGCAGGAATTTACCTTTTTTTGGGGCAAAATTGCAGAAATTTCCCTTATTTGGGGCAAAATTGCAGAAATTTCACTTATTTTCAGGTTAAAAGGCTGAAATTTACTTTATTTTGAGGCAAAAAGGGAGAAATTCCCTTTATTTTGGGGCAAAATTGAAGACATTTCCCTCATTATAGAAAAAAAATTGCAGAAATTTCCCTTATTTTAGGGCAAAATTGCAGAAATTTCACTTATTTCAGTGAAATAAAGCAAAAATGTTTCTTATTTTGGGGCAAAAAGGCAGAAATTCCCATTATTTTGGGGCAAAAAGGCAGAAATTCACCTTATTTTGGGGTAAAATTGCAGAAATTTCACATATTTCAGGGCAAAAAGGCAGAACTTTCCCTTATTTGGGGGCAAAATTGCAGAAATTTCACTTATTTCAGGGTAATAAGTCAGACATTCCCCTTATTTTGGGGCAAAAATCAGAAATTCCCCTTATTTTGGGGCAAAATTCAAGAAATTTCCTTTATTTTGTGGCAAAATTGCAGGAATTTACCTTTTTTTGGGGCAAAATTGCAGAAATTTCCCTTATTTGGGGCAAAATTGCAGAAATTTCACTTATTTTCAGGTTAAAAGCCTGAAATTTCCTTTATTTTGAGGCAAAAAGGGAGAAATTCCCTTTATTTTGGGGCAAAATTGAAGACATTTCCCTTATTATAGAAAAAAATTGCAGAAATTTCTCTTATTTTAGGGCAAAATTGCAGAAATTTCACTTATTTCAGAGAAATAAAGCAAAAATGTTTCTTATTTTGGGGCAAAAAGGCAGAAATTCACCTTATTTTGGGGTAAAATTGCAGAAATTTCACATATTTCAGGGCAAAAAGGCAGAACTTTCCCTTATTTTGGGGCAAAATTGCAGAAATTTCACTTATTTCAGGGTAATAAGTCAGAAATTCCCCTTATTTTGGGGCAAAAATGACAGAAATTCCCTTTGTTTTGGGGGAAAATTGCAGAAATTCCACTTATTTAGAGGCAAAAAGGCAGAAATTCCCCTTATTTTGGAGCAAAAATGAAGAAATTTCCCTTTTTAATGGCAAAAAGTTATGCATTCCACTTATTTTCGGGCAAAAAGACAGAAATTTCCCGTTTTTGGAGCAAAATTGCAGAAAATCCCCTAATTGTGGGGCAAAAAGGCAGAAATTCCCTATATGTTGGGGCAAAAAGAGAGAAATTCTACTTATTTTGGGGAAAAACTCAGAAATTCCACTTATTTTGGGGCAAAATTCCAGAAATTTCCATTATTTTGGGGCAAAATTTCAGAAATTTCCCTTATTTTAGGGCAAAATTGCAGAAATTTCACTTATTTCAGAGCAAAAAAGCAAAAATTTTTCTTATTTTGGGGCAAAAAGGCAGAAATTCCCATTATTTTGGGGCAAAAGGCAGAAATTCACCTTATTTTGGGGTAAAATTGCAGAAATTTCACATATTTCAGGGCAAAAAGGCAGAAATTTTCCTTATTTTTGGGCAAAATTGCAGAAATTTCCCTTATTTTGGGGCAAAATTGCAGAAATTTCACTTATTTCAGGGAAAAAAGGCAGAAATTTTCCTTATTTTTGGGGCAAAAATGCAGAAATTCTTAATATTTTGTGGCAAAAATACAGAAATTCCCTTTATTTTGAGGTAAAAAGGCTGAAATTCCCCTTATTTGAAAACAAAAGGGCATAAATTTCCCTTATTTTGGGGCAAAAAGACAGAAATTCCCATTATTTTGTGGCAAAAAGGCAGAAATTTCTTTTATTTTGGGGCAAAATTGCAGAAATATCACTTATTTCAGGGCATAATTCAAAAAATTCTTTTATTTTGAGGCAAAAAGACAGATATTCCATTTATTTTTGGGTAAAAAGGAAGAAATTTCACTTATTTTTAGGTAAAAAGGCAGAAATTCCTCTTATTCTGGGGCAAAAATGAAGAAATTTCCCTTTTTTGTGGCAAAAGGTATACATTCCCTTTACTTTCGGGATAAAAAGCAGAAATTCCCCGTATTTTGAAACAAAATTGCAGAAATTCTCATAATTTTCGGGCAAAAAGGCAGAAATTCTCCTTATTTTGGGGCAAAAAGACAGAAAATCTCCTTTTTACGAGAGCAAACAGTCAGAAATTCCCCTTATTTTGGGGCAAAATTGCAGAAATTTCCTTTACATTGGGGCAAAATTGCAGAAATTTCACTTATTTCAGGGTAATAAGTCAGAAATTCCCCTTAATCGGGGCAAAAAACACAGAAATTCCCTTTGTTTTGGGGGAAAAAGACAGAAATTCCACTTATTTAGAGGCAAAAAGGAAGAAATTCCCCTTATTTTGGAGCAAAAATGAAGAAATTTCCTTTTTTTATGGCAAAAAGTTATGCATTCCCCTTATTTTCGGTAAAAAAGGCAGAAATTCCCCGTATTTTGGAGCAAAATTGCAGAAATTCCTTTAATTGTGGGGCAAAAAGGCAGAAATTCCTTATATGTTGGGGCAAAAAGACAGAAATTTTCCTTATTTTGGGGCAAAACTAAGAAATTCCACTTATTTTGGTGCAAAATTCCAGAAATTTTCTTTATTTTGGAGCAAAATTGCAGAAATTTCACTTATTTTGGAACAAAATTGCAGAAATTTCTTTTATTATGGGAAAAAATTGCAGAAATTTCCCTTATTTTAGGGCAAAATTGCAGAAATTTCACTTATTTCAGAGAAATAAAGCAAAAATGTTTCTTATTTTGGGGCAAAAAGGCAGAAATTCCCATTATTTTGGGGCAAAAAGGCAGAAATTCTCCTTATTTTGGGGTATAATTGCATAAAATTCACATATTTCAGGGCAAAAAGGCAGAACTTTCCCTTATTTTGGGGCAAAATTGCAGAAATTTCACTTATTTCAGGGAGAAAAGCAGAAATTTTTCTTATTTTGGGGCAAAAATGCAGAAATTCTTAATATTTTGTGGCAAAAATGCAGGAATTCCCTTAATTTTGAGGTAAAAAGGCTGAAATTTCTTTTATTTGGGTGCAAAAAGGCAGAAATTTCCCTTATTTTGGGGCAAAAAGACAGAAATTCCCCTTATTTTGTAGCAAAAAGGCAGAAATTTCTTTTATTTTGGGGCAAAATTGCAGAAATTTCACTTATTTTAGGGCATAATTCAAAAATTCCTTTTATTTTGGGGCAAAAAGAGAAATTCCGTTAATTTTTGGGTAAAAAGGCAGAAATTTCACGTATTTGAGGTAAAAAGGCAGAAATCCCTCTTATTATGCGGCAAAAATGAAGAAATTACCCTTTTTTTGTGGCAAAAGGTATACATGCCCCTTACTTGCGGGATAAAAAGCAGAAATTCCCCGTATTTTGAAGCAAAATTGCAGAAATTCTCCTTATTTTGGGGCAAAAAACAGAAAATCTTCTTTTTTCGGGAGCAAACAGAAATTCCCCTTATTTTGGGGCGAAATTGTAGAAATTTCCTTTACATTGAGGCAAAATTGCAGAAATTTTCCTTATTTCCGGGCAAAATTGCAGAAATTTCACTTATTTTAGGGTAATAAGTCAGACAATCCCCTTATTTTGGGGCAAAAAAGACAGAAATTCCCTTTGTTTTGGGGGAAAAAGACAGAAATTCCACTTATTTAGAGGCAAAAAGGCAGAAATTCCCCTTATTTTGGAGCAAAAATTAAAAAATTTCGTTTTTTTATGGCAAAAAGTTATGCATTCCCCTTATTTTCGGGCAAAAAGACAAAAATTCCCCGTATTTTGGAGCAAAATTGCAGAAAATCCCCTAATTGTGGGGCAAAAAGGCAGAAATTCCCTATATGTTTGGGCAAAAAGAGAGAAATTCTCCTTATTCGGGGGCAAAACTCAAAAATTCCACTTATTTTGTGGCAAAATTCCAGAAATTTCCCTTATTTTGGGGCAAAATTTCAGAAATTTCCCTTATTTTAGGGCAAAATTGCAGAAATTTCACTTATTTCAGAGCAAAAAAGCAAAAATTTTTTTTTATTTTGGGGCAAAAAGGCAGAAATTCCCATTATTTTGGGGCAAAAGGCAGAAATTCACCTTATTTTAGGGTAAAATTGCAGAAATTTCACATATTTCAGGGCAAAAAGGCAGAAATTTCCCTTATTTTTGGCAAAATTGCAGAAATTTTCCTTATTTTGAGGCAAAATTGCAGAAATTTCACTTATTTCAGGGAAAAAAGGCAGAAATTTTCCTTATTTTGGGGCAAAAATGCAGAAATTCTTAATATTTTGTGGTAAAAATGCAGAAATTCCCCTTATTTTGAGGTAAAAAGGCTGAAATTCCCCTAATTTGAAGGCAAAAAGGCATAAATTTCCCTTATTTTGGGGCAAAAAGACAGAAATTCCCCTTATTTTGTGGCAAAAAGGCAGAAATTTCTTTTATTTTGGGGCAAAATTGCAGAAATATCACTTATTTCAGGGTATAATTCAAAAAATTCTTTTATTTTGGGGCAATAAGACAGAAATTCCATTTATTTTTGGGTAAAAAGGAAGAAATTTTACTTATTTTTAGGTAAAAAGGCAGAAATTCCTGGTATTCTGAGGCAAAAATGAAGAAATTTCCCTTTTTTGTGGCAAAAGGTATACATTCCCTTTACTTTCGGGATAAAAATCAGAAATTCCCCGTATTTTGAAACAAAATTGCAGAAATTCTCATAATTTTCGGGCAAAAAGGCAGAAATTCTCCTTATTTTGTGGCAAAAAGACAGAAAATCTCCTTTTTACGAGAGCAAACAGTCAGAAATTCTTCTTATTTTGGGGGAAAATTGCAGAAATTTTCTTTATTTTGGGGCAAAATTGCAGAAATTTCACTTATTTCAGGGTAATAAGTCAGAAATTCCCCTTAATTGGGGCAAAAAGACAGAAATTCCCTTTGTTTTGGGGGAAAAAGACAGAAATTCCACTTATTTAGAGGCAAAAAAACAGAAATTCCCCTTATTTTGTAGCAAAAATAAAGAAATTTCCCTTTTAATGGCAAAAAGGTATGAATTCCCATTATTTTCGGGCAAAAAGCCAGAAATTCCCCGTATTTTGGAGCAAAATTGCAGAAATTCCCCTAATTTTGGGGCAAAAGGCAGAAATTCCCTTTATTTTGGGGCAAAAATCAAAAATTCCCCTTATTTTGTAACTAAATTCAAGAAATTTCCTTTATTTTGAGGCAAAATTGCAGGAATTTACCTTATTTTGCGGCAAAATTGCAGAAATTTCCCTTATTTGGGGCAAAATTGCAAAAATTTCACTTATTTTCAGGTAAAAAGGCTGAAATTTCCTTTATTTTGGAGCAAAAAGGGAGAAATTCCCATTATTTTGGGGCAAAATTGCAGAAATTTCCTTTATTATGGGAAAAATTGCAGAAATTTCCCTTATTTTAGGGCAAAATTGCAGAAATTTCACTTATTTCAGAGAAATAAAGCAAAAATGTTTCTTATTTTGGGGCAAAAAGGCAGAAATTCCCATTATTTTGGGGCAAAAAGGCAGAAATTCACCTTATTTTGGGGTAAAATTGCAGAAATTTCACATATTTCAGGGAAAAAAGGCAGAACTTTCCCTTATTTTGGGGCAAAATTGCAGAAATTTCACTTATTTCAGGGTAATAAGTCAGAAATTCCCTTTATTTTGGGGCAAAAATTACAGAAATTCCCTTTGTTTTAGGGGAAAATTGCAGAAATTCCACTTATTTAGAGGCAAAAAGGAAGAAATTCTTCTTATTTTGGAGCAAAAATGAAGAAATTTCCCTTTTTTATGGCAAAAAGTTATGCATTCCCCTTATTTTCGGTCAAAAAAACAGAAATTCCCCGTATTTTGGAGCAAAATTGCAGAAATTCCTTTAATTGTGGGGCAAAAAGGCAGAAATTCCCTATATGTTTGGGCAAAAAGACAGAAATTTTCCTTATTTTGGGGCAAAACTCAGAAATTCCACTTATTTTGGTGCAAAATTCCAGAAATTTCCTTTATTTTGGAACAAAATTGCAGAAATTTCACTTATTTTGGGTCAAAATTGCAGAAATTTCCTTTATTATGGGAAAAAATTGCAGAAATTTCCCTTATTTTAGGGCAAAATTGCAGAAATTTCACTTATTTCAGAGAAATAAAGCAAAAATGTTTCTTATTTTGGGGCAAAAAGGCAGAAATTCCCATTATTTTGGGGCAAAAAGGCAGAAATTCACCTTATTTTGGGGTAAAATTGCAGAAATTTCACATATTTCAGGGCAAAAAGGCAGAAATTTCCCTTATTTTGGGGCAAAATTGCAGAAATTTCACTTATTTCAGGGTAATAAGTCAGAAATTCCCCTTATTTTGGGGCAAAAATAACAGAAATTCCCTTTGTTTTAGGGGAAAATTGCAGAAATTCCACTTATTTAGAGGCAAAAAGGAAAAAATTCCCCTTATTTTGGAGCAAAAATGAAGAAATTTCCCTTTTTTATGGCAAAAAGTTATGCATTCCCCTTATTTTCGGGCAAAAAGACAGAAATTCCCCGTATTTTGGAGCAAAATTGCAGAAAATCCCCTAATTGTGGGGCAAAAAGGCAGAAATTCCCTATATGTTTGGGCAAAAAGAGAGAAATTCTCCATATTCTGGGGCAAAACTCAGAAATTCCACTTATTTTGGGGCAAAATTCCAGAAATTTCCCTTATTTTGGGGCAAAATTTCAGAAATTTCCTTTATTTTAGGGCAAAATTGCATAAATTTCACTTATTTCAGAGCAAAAAAGCAAAAATTTTTCTTATTTTGGGGCAAAAAGGCAGAAATTCCCATTTTTTGGGGCAAAAGACAGAAATTCACCTTATTTTAGGGTAAAATTGCAGAAATTTCACATATTTCAGGGCAAAAAGGCAGAAATTTCCCTTATTTTTGGGCAAAATTGCAGAAATTTTCCTTATTTTGGGGCAAAATTGCAGAAATTTCACTTATTTCAGGGAAAAAAGGCAGAAATTTTCCTTATTTTGGGGCAAAAATGCAGAAATTCTTAATATTTTGTGGCAAAAATGCAGAAATTCCCCTTATTTGAGGTAAAAAGGCTGAAATTCCCCTTATTTGAAGGCAAAAAGCTATAAATTTCCCTTATTTTGGGGCAAAAAGACAGAAATTCCCCTTATTTTGTGGCAAAAAGGCAAAAATTTCTTTTATTTTGGGGCAAAATTGCAGAAATATTACTTATTTCAGGGCATAAGTCAAAAAATTCTTTTATTTTGGGGCAAAAAGACAGAAATTCCATTTATTTTTGGGTAAAAAGGAAAAATTTCACTTATTTATAGGTAAAAAGGCAGAAATTCCTCTTATTCTGGGGCAAAAATGAAGAAATTTCCATTTTGTGGCAAAAGGTATACATTCCCTTTACTTTCGGGATAAAAAGCAGTAATTCCCCGTATTTTGAAACAAAATTGCAGAAATTCTCATAATTTTCGGGCAAAAAGGCAGAGATTCTTCTTATTTTGGGGCAAAAAGACAGAAACACTCCTTTTTACGATAGCAAACAGTCAGAAATTCCCCTTATTTTGGGGCAAAATTGCAGAAATTTCTTTTACATTCGGGCAAAATTGCAGAAATTTCCTTTATTTTGGGTCAAAATTGCAGAAATTTCATTTATTTCAGGGTAATAAGTCAGAAATTCCCCTTAATTGGGGCAAAAAAGACAGAAATTCCCTTTGTTTTGGGGGAAAAAGACAGAAATTCCACTTATTTATAGGCAAAAAGGCAGAAATTCCCCTTATTTTGTAGCAAAAATGAAGAAATTTCCCTTTTAATGGCAAAAAGGTATGCATTCCCATTATTTTCTGGCAAAAAGCCAGTAATTCCCTGTATTTTGGAACAAAATTGCAGAAATTCCCCTAATTTTGGGGCAAAAGGCAGAAATTCCCTTTATTTTGAGGCAAAAATCAAAAATTCCCCTTATTTTGTGGCAAAATTCAAGAAATTTCCTTTATTTTGGGGCAAAATTGCAAGAATTTACCTTATTTTGGGGCAAAATTGCAGAAATTTCCCTTATTTGGGGCAAAATTGCAAAAATTTCACTTATTTTCAGGTAAAAAGGCTGAAATTTCCTTTATTTTGGGGCAAAAAGGGAGAAATTCCCCTTATTTTGGGGCAAAATTGCAGACATTTTCTTTATTATGGGGAAAAAATTGCAGAAATTTCCCTTATTTTAGGGCAAAATTGCAGAAATTTCACTTATTTCAGAGAAATAAAGCAAAAATGTTTCTTATTATGGGGCAAAAATGCAGAAATTCCCATTTTTTTGGGGCAAAAATGCAGAAATTCACCTTATTTTGGGGTAAAATTGCAGAAATTTCACATATTTCAGGGCAAAAAGGCAGAACTTTCCCTTATTTTGAGGCAAAATTGCAGAAATTTCACTTATTTCAGGATAATAAGTCAGAAATTCCCCTTATTTTGGGGCAAAAATGACAGAAATTCCCTTTGTTTTGGGGGAAAATTGCAGAAATTCCACTTATTTAGAGGCAAAAAGGCAGAAATTCCCCTTATTTTGGAGCAAAAATGAAGAAATTTCCCTTTTTAATGGCAAAAAGTTATGCATTCCCCTTATTTTCGGGCAAAAAGACAGAAATTTCCCGTATTTTGGAGCAAAATTGCAGAAAATCCCCTAATTGTGGGGCAAAAAGGCAGAAATTCTCTATATGTTGGGGCAAAAAGAGAGAAATTCTCCTTATTCTGGGGCAAAACTCAGAAATTCCACTTATTTTGGGGCAAAATTCCAGAAATTTCTCTTATTTTGGGGCAAAATTTCAGAAATTTCCCTTATTTTAGGTCAAAATTGCATAAATTTCACTTATTTCAGAGCAAAAAAGCAAAAATTTTTTTTATTTTGGGGCAAAAAGGCCGAAATTCCCATTATTTTGGGGCAAAAGGCAGAAATTCACCTTATTTTTGGGCAAAATTGCAGAAATTTCCCTTATTTTGGGGCAAAATTGCAGAAATTTCACTTATTTCAGGGAAAAAAGGCAGAAATTATCCTTATTTTGGAGCAAAAATGCAGAAATTCTTAATATTTTGTGGCAAAAATGCAGAAATTCCCCTTATTTTGAGGTAAAAAGGCTGAAATTCCCCTTATTTGAAGGCAAAAAGGCATAAATTTCCCTTATTTTGGGGCAAAAAGACAGAAATTCCCCTTATTTTGTGGAAAAAATGCAGAAATTTCTTTTATTTTGGGGCAAAATTGCAGAAATATCACTTATTTCAGGGCATAACTCAAAAAATTCTTTTATTTTGGGGCAAAAAGACCGAAATTCCATATATTTTTGGGTAAAAAGGAAGAAATTTCACTTATTTTTAGGTAAAAAGGCAGAAATTCCTCTTATTCTGGGGTAAAAATGAAGAAATTTCCCTTTTTTGTGGCAAAAGGTATACATTCCCTTTACTTTCGGAATAAGAAGCAGAAATTCCCCGTATTTTGAAACAAAATTGCAGAAATTCTAATACTTTTCGGACAAAAAGCAAGAAATTTTCCGTATTTTGGAGCAAAATTGCAGAAATTCCCCTAATTTTGGGGCAAAAGTCAGAAATTCCCTTTATTTTGGGGCCAAAATCAAAAATTCCCTTTATTTTGTGGCAAAATTCAAGAAATTTCCTTTATTTTGGGGCAAAATTGCAGGAATTTACCTTTTTTTGCGGCAAAATTGCAGAAATTTCCTTTATTTGGGGCAAAATTGCAAAAATTTCACTTATTTTCAGGTAAAAAGGCTGAAATTTCCTTTATTTTGGGGCAAAAAGGGAGAAATTCCCTTTATTTTTGGGGCAAAATTGCAGAAATTTTCTTTTATTATGGGAAAAAATTGCAGAAATTTCCCTTATTTTAGGGCAAAATTGCAGAAATTTCACTTATTTCAGAGAAATAAAGAAAAAATGTTTCTTATTTTGGGGCAAAAAGGCAGAAATTCCCATTATTTTGGGGCAAAAAGGTAGAAATTCACCTTATTTTGGGGTAAAATTGCAGATATTTCACATATTTCAGGGCAAAAAGGCAGAAATTTCCCTTCTTTTGGGGCAAAAAGGCAGAAAATCTCCTTTTTTCGGCAGAAAACAGTCAGAAATTCCCCTTATTTTGGGGCAAAATTGAAGTAATTTTCATTACATTGGTGCAAAATTGAAGAAATTTCCTTTATTTTGGGGCAAAATTGCAGAAATTTCACTTATTTCAGGGTAATAAGTCAGAAATTTCCTTTATTTTGGGGCAAAAATAACAATAATTCCCTTTTTTTGGGGGAAAATTGCAGAAATTCCACTTATTTAAAGGCAAAAAGGCAGAAATTCCCCTTATTTTGGAGCAAAAATGAATAAATTTACCTTTTTTATGGCCAAAAGTTATGCATTCCCCTTATTTTCGGGCAAAAAGGCAGAAATTCCCCGTATTTTGGAGCAAAATTGCAGAAATTCCCCTAATTTTGGGGCAAAAAGGCAGAAATTCCCTATATGTTGGGGCAAAAAGAGAGAAATTCTCCTTATTTTGGGGCACAACTCAGAAATTCCACTTATTTTGGGGCAAAATTCCAGAAATTTCCCTTATTTTTGGGGCAAAATTGCAGAAATTTCCCTTATTTTGGGGCAAAATTGCAGAAATTTCACTTATTTCAGAAAAAAAAGCAAAAATTTTTCTAATTTTGGGGCAAAAAGGCAGAAATTCTTAATATTTTGTGGCAAAAATGCAGAAGTTCCCCTTATTTTGAGGTAAAAAGGCTGAAATTCACCTTATTTGAGGGCAAAAAGGCATAAATTTCCCTTATTTTAGGGCAAAAAGACAGAATTTCCCCTTATTTTGTGGCAAAAAGGCAGAAATTTCCTTTATTTTGGGGCAAAATTGCAGAAATATCACTTATTTCAGGGCATAACTCAAAAATTCCTTTTATTTTGGGGCAAAAAGACAGAAATTCCATTTATTTTTGGGTAAAAAGGAAGAAATTTCACTTATTTTTATGTTAAAAGGCAGAAATTCCTCTTATTCTGGGGCAAAAATGAAGAAATTTCCCTTTTTTGTGGCAAAAAATATACATTCCCCTCACTTTCGAGATAAAAAGCAGAAATTCCCCGTATTTTGAAGCAAAATTGCAGAAATTCTCATGATTTTCGGGCAAAAAGGCAGAAATTCTCCTTATTTTGGGGCAAAAAGACAGAAAATCTCCTTTTTTCGGCAGAAAACAGTCAGAAATTCCCCTTATTTTAGGGCAAAATTGAAGTAATTTCCTTTACATTGGTGCAAAATTGAAGAAATTTCCTTTATTTTGGGGCAAAATTGAAGAAATTTCACTTATTTCAGGGTAATGAGTCAGAAATTCCCCTTATTTTGGGGCAAAAATAACAGAAATTCTTTTTTTGGGGGGGAAAATTGCAGAAATTCCACTTATTTAGAGGCAAAAAGGCAGAAATTCCCCTTATTTTGGAGCAAAAATGAATAAATTTACCTTTTTTATGGCCAAAAGTTATGCATTCCCCTTATTTTCGGGCAAAAAGGCAGAAATTCCCCGTATTTTGGAGCAAAATTGCAGAAATTCCTTTAATTGTGGGGCGAAAGGGCAGAAATTCCCTATATAGTGGGGCAAAAAGACAGAAATTCTTCTTATTTTGGGGCAAAACTCAGAAATTCCACTTATTTTGGGGCAAAATTCCAGAAAATTCCCTTATTTTGGAGCAAAATTGCAGAAATTTCACTTATTTTGTGGCAAAATGCAGAAATTTCACTTATTTCAGGGTAAAAGGCAGAAATTTTCCTTATTTTGTGGCAAAAATGCAGGAATTCCCTTTATTTTGAGGTAAAAAGCCTGAAATTTCTTTTATTTGGGGGCAAAAAGGCAGAAATTTCCCTTATTGTGGGGCAAAAAGACAGAAATTCCTCTTATTTTGTGGCAAAAAGGCAGAAATTTTCTTTTATTTTGGGGCAAAATTTTAGAAATTTCACTTATTTCAGGGCATAATTCAAAAATACCTTTTATTTTGAGGCAAAAAGACAGAAATTCCGTTTATTTTTGGGTCAAAAGGCCGAAATTTCACTTATTTTGAGGGAAAAAGGCAGAAATTCCTCTTATTTTGGGGCAAAAATGAAGAAATTTCCCTTTTTTGTGGCAAAAGGTATACATTCCACTTACTTTTGGGATAAAAAGCAGAAATTCCCCGTATTTTGAAGCAAAATTGCAGAGATTCTCATAATTTTCGGGCAATAAGGCAGAAATTCTCCTTATTTTGGGGCAAAAAGACAGAAAATCTTCTTTTTTCGGGAGGAAACAGTCAGAAATTCTCCTTATTTTGGGGCAAAATTGCAGAAATTTCCTTTACATTGGGGCAAAATTGCAGAAATTTCCCTTATTTTGGGGCAAAATCGCAGAAATTTCACTTATTTCAGGGTAATAAGTCAGAAATTCCCCTTATTTTGGGGCAAAAAAGACAGAAATTCCCTTTGTTTTGGGGGAAAAATACAGAAATTCCACTTATTTAGAGGCAAAAATGCAGAAATTCCCCTTATTTTGTAGCAAAAATGGAGAAATTTCCCTTTTTATGGCAAAAAGGTATGCATTCCCATTATTTTCAGGCAAAAAGGCAGAAATTCCCCGTATTTTAGAGCAAAAGGCAGAAATTCCCTTTATTTTGGGGCAAAAATCAGAAATTCCCCTTATTTTGGGGCAAAATTCTAGAAATTTCTTTTTTTTGGAAGGCAAAATTGCAGGAATTTACATTATATTGGGGCAAAATTGCAGAAATTTCCCTTATTTGGGGCAAAATTGCAGAAATTTCACTTATTTTCAGGTAAAAAGGCTGAAATTTCCTTTATTTTGGGGCAAAAAGGATGAAATTCTCTTTATTTTAGGGCAAAATTGCAGACATTTCCCTTATTATGGGGAAAAATTGAAGAAATTTATCTTATTTTAGGGCAAAATTGCAGAAATTTCACTTATTTTAGTGAAAAAAGCAAAAATTTTTCTTAATTTGGGGCAAAAAGGCAGAAATTCGCATTATTTTGGGGCAAAAATGCAGGAATTCACCTTATTTTGGGGTAAAATTGAAGAAATTTCACATATTTCAGGGCATAAATGCAGAGAATTCCCTTATTTGGGGGCAAAATTGCAGAAATTTCACTTATTTCAGGGAAATAAGTCAGAAATTACCCTTATTTTGGGCAAAAAGACAGAAATTCCCTTTGTTTTGGGGGGAAAAGACAGAAATTCCACTTATTTAGAGGCAAAAAGGCAGAAATTTCCTCTTATTTTGGAGCTCAAATGATGAAATTTTTTTTTTATGGCAAAAAGTTATGCATTCCCCTTATTTTCGAGGAAAAAGACAGAAATTCCCCGTATTTTGGAGCAAAATTGCAGAAATTCCTCTAATTGTGGGGCAAAAAGGCAGAAATTTCACTTATTTTAGAGAAAAATCAAAAAGTTTACTTAATTTGGGGCAAAAAGGCAGAAATTCCCTTATTTTGGGGCAAAATTACAGTAATTTCCTTTACATTGGTGCAAAATTGCACAAATTTCCTTTATTTTGGGGCAAAATTGCAGAAATTTCACTTATTTCAGGGTAATAAGTCAGAAATTCCCCTAATTTTGGGGCAAAAATAACAGAAATTCCCTGTATTTTGGGGGAAAATTGCAGAAATTCCACTTATTTAGAGGCAAAAAGGCAGAAATTCCCCTTATTTTGGAGCAAAAATGAAGAAATTTCTCTTTTTTATGGCAAAAAGTTATGCATTCCCATTATTTTCGGGCAAAAAGGCAGAAATTCCCCGTATTTTGGAGCAAAATTGCAGAAATTCCTTTAATTTTGGGGCAAAAGGGCAGAAATTCCCTATATAGTGGGGCAAAAAGACAGAAATTCTCCTTATTTTGGGGCAAAACTCAGAAATTCCACTTATTTTGGGGCAAAATTCCAGAAATTTCCCTTATTTTGGAGCAAAATTGCAGAAATTTCACTTATTTCGGGGCAAAATTGCAGAAATATCACTTCTTTCTGGGAAAAAAGGCAGAAATTTTCCTTATTTTGGGGCAAAAATGCAGAAATTCTTAATATTTGGTGGCAAAAATGCAGGAATTCCCTTTATTTTGAGGTAAAAAGCCTGAAATTTCTTTTATTTGGGGGCAAAAAGTCAGAAATTTCCCTTATTTTGGGGCAAAAAGACAGAAATTCCTCTTATTTTGTGGCAAAAAGGCAGAAATTTCTATTATTTTGGGGCAAAATTGCAGAAATTTCACTTATTTTAGGGCATAATTCAAAAATTCCTTTTATTTTGAGGCAAAAAGACAGAAATTCCGTTTATTTTTGGGTCAAAAGGCCGAAATTTCACTTATTTTGAGGGGAAAAGGCAGAAATTCCTCTTATTTTGGGGCAAAAATGAAGAAATTTCCCTTTTTTGTGGCAAAAGGTATACATTCCCCTTACTTTTGGGATAAAAAGCAGAAATTCCCCGTATTTTGAAGCAAAATTGCAGATATTCTCATAATTTTCTAGCAAAAAGGCAGAAATTCTCTTTATTTTGGGGCAAAAAGACAGAAAATCTTCTTTTTTCGGGAGCAAACAGTCAGAAATTCCCCTTATTTTGGGGCAAAATTGCATAAATTTTCTTTACATTGGGGCAAAATTGTAGAAATTTCCCTTACTTTGGGGCAAAATCGCAGAAATTTCACTTATTTCAGGGTAATAAGTCAGAAATTCCCCTTATTTTGGGGCAAAAAAGACAGAAATTCCCTTTGTTTTGGGGGAAAAAGACAGAAATTCCACATATTTAGAGGCAAAAAGGCAGAAATTCCCCTTATTTTGGAGCAAAAATGAAGAAATTTCTCTTTTTTATGGCAAAAAGTTATGCATTCCCCTTATTTTCGGGCAAAAAGGCAGAAATTCCCCTTATTTTGGAGCAAAAATGAAGAAATTTCCCTTTTTTATGGCAAAAAGTTATGCATTCCCCTTATTTTCGGGCAAAAAGGCAGAAATTCCCCGTATTTTGGAGCAAAATTGCAGAAATTTCCCTAATTGTGGGGCAAAAAGGCAGAAATTCCCTATATGGTGGGGCAAAAAGACAGAAATTCTCCTTATTTTGGGGCAAAACTCAGAAATTCCACTTATTTTGGGGCAAAATTCCAGAAATTTCCCTTATTTTGGAGCAAAATTGCAGAAATTTCACTTATTTTGGGGCAAAATTGCAGAAATTTCACTTCTTTCTGGGAAAAAAGGCAGAAATTTTCCTTATTTTGGGGCAAAAATGCAGAAATTCTTAATATTTGGTGGCAAAAATGCAGCAATTCCCTTTATTTTGAGGTAAAAAGGCTGAAATTTCTTTTATTTGGGGGCAAAAAGGCAGAAATTTCCCTTCTTTGGGGCAAAAAGACAGAAATTCCCCTTATTTTGTTTCAAAAAGGCAGAAATTTCTTTTATTTTGGGGCAAAATTGCAGAAATTTCACTTATTTCAGGGCATAATTCAAAAATTCCTTTTATTTTGAGGCAAAAAGACAGAAATTCCGTTTATTTTTGGGTCAAAAGGCAGAAATTTCACTTATTTTGAGGGGAAAAGGCAGAAATTCCTCTTATTTTGGGGCAAAAATGAAGAAATTTCCCTTTTTTGTGGCAAAAGGTATACATTCCCCTTACTTTTGGGATAAAAAGCAGAAATTCCCCGTATTTTTAAGCAAAATTGCAGAAATTCTCATAATTTTCGGGCAAAAAGGCAGAAATTCTCCTTATTTTGGGGCAAAAAGACAGAAAATCTTTTTTCGGGAGCAAACAGTCAGAAATTCCCCTTATTTTGGGGCAAAATTGAAAAATTTCCTTTACATTGGGGCATAATTGCAGAAATTTCCCTTATTTTGAGGAAAAATTGCAGAAATTTCACCTATTTCATGGTAATAAGTCAGAAATTCCCCTTATTTTGGGGAAAAAAGACAGAAATTCCCATTGTTTTGGGGGAAAAAGACAGAAATTCACTTATTTAGAGGCAAAAAGGAAGAAATTCCCCTTATTTTGGAGTAAAAATGAAGAAATTTCCCTTTTTATGGCAAAAAGGTATGCATTCCCATTATTTTCAGGCAAAAAGGCAGAAATTCCCTGTATTTTGGAGCAAAATTGCAGAAATTCCCCTAATTTTGGGGCAAAAAGGCAGAAATTCCCAATATGTTGGGGCAAAAAGAGAGAAATTCTCCTTATTTTGGGGCAAAACTCAGAAATTCCACTTATTTTGGTGCAAAATTCCAGAAATTTCCTTTATTTTGGGGCAAAATTGCAGAAATTTCCCTTATAATGCGGCAAAATTGCAGAAATTTCACTTATTTCAGAGAAAAAAAGGAAAAATTTTTCTTATTTTTGGGCAAAAAGGCAGAAATTCCCATTATTTTGGGGCAAAAACGCAGAAATTCACCTTATTTTGGGGTAAAATTGCAGAAATTTCATATATTTCAGAGCAAAAAGGCAAAAAATTTCTTTATTTTGGGGCAATATTGCAGAAATTTCACTTATTTCAAAGTAATAAGTCAGAAATTCCCCTTATTTTGGGGCAAAAAAGACAGAAATTCTCTTTTTTGGGGGGAAAAATACAGAAATTCTACTTATTTAGAGGCAAAAAGGCAGAAATTCCTCTTATTTTGTAGCAAAAATGAAGAAATTTTCCTTTTTAGGGCAAAAAGGTATGCATTCCCATTATTTTCAGGCAAAAAGGCAGAAATTCCCCGTATTTTGGAGCAAAATTGCAGAAATTCCCCTAATTGTTGGGCAAAAAGGCAGAAATTCTTCTTATTTTGGAGCAAAATTGAAGAAATTCCCCTAATTGTGGGGCAATAAGGTAGAAATTCTCTATATTTTGGGGCAAAAAAACAGAAATTCTCCTTATTTTGGGGCAAAACTCAGAAATTCCACTTATTTTGGGGCAAAATTGCAGAAATTTCACTTATTTCAGGGAAAAAAGGCAGAAATTTTCCTTATTTTGGGGCAAAAAATGCAGAAATTCTTAATATTTTGTGGCAAAAATGCAAAAATTCCCCTTATTTTGTGGTAAAAAGTCTGAAATTCCCCTCATTTGGGGGCAAAAAGGCAAAAATTCACCTTATTTTGGGGCAAAATTGCAGAAATTTCACTTATTTCTGAGTAATAAGTCAGAAATTCCTATTATTTGGAGTGCAAAAAAGTCAGAAATTCCCTTTGTTTTGGGGAAAAAAGACAGAAATTCAACTTATTTAGAGGCAAAAAGGCAGAAATTCCCCTTACTTTTGAGCAAAAATGAAGAAATTTCACTTTTTTATGGCAAAAAGGTATGCATTCCCCTTATTTTCGGGCAAACAGGCAGAAATTCCCTGTATTTTGGAGCAAAATTGCAGAAATTCCCCTAATTTTGGGGCAAAAGGCAGAAATTCCCTTTATTTTGGGGTAAAAATCAGAAATTCCCCTTATTTTGGGGCAAAATTCCAGAAATTTCCTTTATTTTGGGGCAATATTGCAGAAATTTACCTTATTTTGGGGCAAAATTGCAGAAATTTCCCTTATTTGGGGCAAAATTGCAGTAATTTCACTTATCTTCAGGTAAAAAGGCTGAAATTTCCTTTATTTTGGGGCAAAAAAGGAGATATTCCTCTTATTTTGGGGCAAAATTGTATAAATTTTCTTTATTATGGGGCAAAAAGGCAGAAATTCTGTAAATTTTGTGGCAAAAATGCAGAAATTCCCCTTATTTTGAGGTAAAAAGGCTGAAATTCCCCTTATTTGGGGGCAAAAAAGCAGAAATTTCCCTTATTTTGGGACAAAATTGCAGAAATTTTACTTATTTCAGGGTAATAAGTCAGAAATTCCCCTTATTTTGGGGCAAAAAAGACAGAAATTCCCTTTGTTTTGGGGGAAAAAGACAGAAATTCCACTTATTTAGAGGCAAAAAGGCAGAAATTCCCCTTATTTTGAAGTAAAAATGAAGAAATTTCCCTTTTTTATGGCAACAAGTTATGCATTCCCCTTGTTTTCGGGCAAAAAGACAGAAATTCCCCGTATTTTGGAGCAAAATTGCAGAAATTCCCCTAATTTGGGGGCAAAAGGCAGAAATTCCCTTTATTTTGGGGTAAAAATCAAAAATTCCCCTTATTTTACGGCAAAATTCAAGAAATTTTCTTTTTTTGGGGTGCAAAATTGCAGGAATCTACATTATTTTGGGGCATAATTGCAGAAATTTCCCTTATTTGGGGCAAAATTGCAGAAATTTCACATATTTTCAGGTAAAAAGGCTGAAATTTCCTTTAATTTGGGGCAAAAAGAAAGAAATTCCCCTTATTTTGGGGCAAAACTGCAGAAATTTCCCTTATTATGGGGAAAAATTGCAGAAATTTCCTTTATTTTAAGGCAAAATTGCACAAATTTCACTTATTTCAGAGAAAAAAAATTTTCTTATTTTTGGGCAAAAAGGCAGAAATTCCCATTATTTTGGGGCAAAAACGCAGAAATTCACCTTATTTTGGGGTAAAATTGCAGAAATTTCATATATTTCAGAGCAAAAAGGCAAAAATTTTCCTTATTTTGGGGCAAAATTGCAGAAATTTCACTTATTTCAGAGTAATAAGTCAGAAATTCCCCTTATTTTGGGGCAAAAAAGACAGAAATTCTATTTTTGGGGGGGAAAAATACAGAAATTCCACTTATTTAGAGGCAAAAAGGCAGAAATTCCTCTTATTTTGTAGCAAAAATGAAGAAATTTCCCTTTTTAGGGCAAAAAGGTATGCATTCCCATTATTTTCAGGCAAAAAGGCAGAAATTCCCCGTATTTTGGAGCAAAATTGCAGAAATTCCCCTAATTGTTGGGCAAAAAGGCAGAAATTCTTTTTATTTTGGAGCATAATTGAAGAAATTCCTCTAATTGTGGGGCAATAAGGTAGAAATTCTCTATATTTTGGGGCAAAAAGACAGAAATTCTCCTTATTTTGGGGCAAAACTCAGAAATTCCACTTATTTTGGGGCAAAATTGCAGAAATTTCACTTATTTCAGGGAAAAAAGGCAGAAATTTTCCTTATTTTGGGGCAAAAATGCAGAAATTCTTAATATTTTGTGGCAAAAATGCAAAAATTCCCCTTATTTTGTGGTAAAAAGTCTGAAATTCCCCTCATTTGGGGGCAAAAAGGCAGAAATTCACCTTATTTTGGGGCAAAATTGCAGAAATTTTACTTATTTCTGAGTAATAAGTCAGAAATTCCTATTATTTGGGGGCAAAAAAGTCCGAAATTCCCTTTGTTTTGGGAAAAAAAGACAGAAATTCAACTTATTTAGAGGCAAAAATGCAGAAATTCCTTTTATTTTTGAGCAAAAATGAAGAAATTTCACTTTTTTATGGCAAAAAGGTATGCATTCCCCTTATTTTCGGGCAAACAGGCCGAAATTCCCTGTATTTTGGAGCAAAATTGCAGAAAATCCCCTAATTTTGGGGCAAAAGGCAGAAATTCCCTTTATTTTGGGGTAAAAATCAGAAATTCCCCTTATTTTGGGGCAAAATTCTAGAAATTTCCTTTATTTTGGGGCAATATTGCAGAAATTTACCTTATTTTGGGGCAAAATTGCAGAAATTTCCCTTATTTGGGGCAAAATTGCTGTAATTTCACTTATCTTCAGGTAAAAAGGCTGAAATTTCCTTTATTTTGGGACAAAAAAGGAGAAATTCCTCATATTTTGGGGCAAAATTGTATAAATTTTCTTTATTATGGGGCAAAAAGGCAGAAATTCTGTAAATTTTGTGGCAAAAATGCAGAAATTCCCCTTATTTTGAGGTAAAAAGGCTGAAATTCCCCTTATTTGGGAGCAAAAAAGCAGAAATTTCCCTTATTTTGGGACAAAATTGCAGAAATTTTACTTATTTCAGGGTAATAAGTCAGAAATTCCCCTCATTTTGGGGCAAAAAAGACAGAAATTCCCTTTGTTTTGGGGGAAAAAGACAGAAATTCCACTTATTTAGAGGCAAAAAGGCAGAAATTCCCCTTATTTTGAAGTAAAAATGAAGAAATTTCCCTTTTTTATGGCAACAAGTTATGCATTCCCCTTGTTTTCGGGCAAAAAGACAGAAATTCCCCGTATTTTGGAGCAAAATTGCAGAAATTCCCCTAATTTGGGGGCAAAAGGCAGAAATTCCCTTTATTTTGGGGTAAAAATCAAAAATTCCCCTTATTTTACGGCAAAATTCAAGAAATTTTCTTTTTTTGGGGTGCAAAATTGCAGGAATCTACATTATTTTGGGGCATAATTGCAGAAATTTCCCTTATTTGGGGCAAAATTGCAGAAATTTCACATATTTTCAGGTAAAAAGGCTGAAATTTCCTTTAATTTGGGGCAAAAAGAAAGAAATTCCCCTTATTTTGGGGCAAAACTGCAGAAATTTCCCTTATTATGGGGAAAAATTGCAGAAATTTCCTTTATTTTAAGGCAAAATTGCACAAATTTCACTTATTTCAGAGAAAAAAAAATTTTTCTTATTTTTGGGCAAAAAGGCAGAAATTCCCATTATTTTGGGGCAAAAACGCAGAAATTCACCTTATTTTGGGGTAAAATTGCAGAAATTTCATATATTTCAGAGCAAAAAGGCAAAAATTTTCCTTATTTTGGGGCAAAATTGCAGAAATTTCACTTATTTCAGAGTAATAAGTCAGAAATTCCCCTTATTTTGGGGCAAAAAAGACAGAAATTCTATTTTTTGGGGGGAAAAATACAGAAATTCCACTTATTTAGAGGCAAAAAGGCAGAAATTCCTCTTATTTTGTAGCAAAAATGAAGAAATTTCCCTTTTTAGGGCAAAAAGGTATGCATTCCCATTATTTTCAGGCAAAAAGGCAGAAATTCCCCGTATTTTGGAGCAAAATTGCAGAAATTCCCCTAATTGTTGGGCAAAAAGGCAGAAATTCTTTTTATTTTGGAGCATAATTGAAGAAATTCCTCTAATTGTGGGGCAATAAGGTAGAAATTCTCTATATTTTGGGGCAAAAAGACAGAAATTCTCCTTATTTTGGGGCAAAACTCAGAAATTCCACTTATTTTGGGGCAAAATTGCAGAAATTTCACTTATTTCAGGGAAAAAAGGCAGAAATTTTCCTTATTTTGGGGCAAAAATGCAGAAATTCTTAATATTTTGTGGCAAAAATGCAAAAATTCCCCTTATTTTGTGGTAAAAAGTCTGAAATTCCCCTATTTGGGGGCAAAAAGGCAGAAATTCACCTTATTTTGGGGCAAAATTGCAGAAATTTTACTTATTTCTGAGTAATAAGTCAGAAATTCCTATTATTTGGGGGCAAAAAAGTCCGAAATTCCCTTTGTTTTGGGAAAAAAAGACAGAAATTCAACTTATTTAGAGGCAAAAATGCAGAAATTCCTTTTATTTTTGAGCAAAAATGAAGAAATTTCACTTTTTTATGGCAAAAAGGTATGCATTCCCCTTATTTTCGGGCAAACAGGCCGAAATTCCCTGTATTTTGGAGCAAAATTGCAGAAAATCCCCTAATTTTGGGGCAAAAGGCAGAAATTCCCTTTATTTTGGGGTAAAAATCAGAAATTCCCCTTATTTTGGGGCAAAATTCTAGAAATTTCCTTTATTTTGGGGCAATATTGCAGAAATTTACCTTATTTTGGGGCAAAATTGCAGAAATTTCCCTTATTTGGGGCAAAATTGCTGTAATTTCACTTATCTTCAGGTAAAAAGGCTGAAATTTCCTTTATTTTGGGACAAAAAAGGAGAAATTCCTCATATTTTGGGGCAAAATTGTATAAATTTTCTTTATTATGGGGCAAAAAGGCAGAAATTCTGTAAATTTTGTGGCAAAAATGCAGAAATTCCCCTTATTTTGAGGTAAAAAGGCTGAAATTCCCCTTATTTGGGAGCAAAAAAGCAGAAATTTCCCTTATTTTGGGACAAAATTGCAAAAATTTTACTTATTTCAGGGTAATAAGTCAGAAATTCCCCTCATTTTGGGGCAAAAAAGACAGAAATTCCCTTTTTTTGGGGGGAAAAAGACAGAAATTCCACTTATTTAGAGGCAAAAAGGAAGAAATTCCCCTTATTTTGGAGTAAAAATAAAGAAATTTCCCTTTATATGGCAACAAGTTATGCATTCCCCTTGTTTTCGGGCAAAAAGACAGAAATTCCCCATATTTTGGAGCAAAATTGCAGAAATTCCCCTAATTGTCGGGCAAAAAGGCAGAAATTCCCTATATGTTGGGGCAAAAAAAGAGAAATTCTCCTTATTTTGGGACAAAACTCAGAAATTCCACTTATTTTGGTGCAAAATTCCAGAAATTTCCCTTATTTTGGGGCAAAATTGCAGAAATTTTCCTTATTTTGGGGCAAAATTGCAGAAATTTCACTTATTTCAGAGAAAAAACGCAAAAATTTTTCTTATTTTGGGCAAAAAGGCAGAAATTCTCATTATTTTAGGGCAAAAAGGCAGAAATTCACCTTATTTTAGGGTAAAATTGCAGAAATTTCACATATTTCAGGGCAAAAAGGCAGAAATTTCCTTTATTTTGGGGCAAAATGCAGAAATTTCCCTTATTTTGGGGCAAAATTGCAGAAATTTCACTTATTTCAAAAAAAAGGCAGAAATTTTCCTTATTTTGGGGCAAAAATGCAGAAATTCTTAATATTTTGTGGCAAAAATGCAGAAATTCCCCTTATTTTGAGGTAAAAAGGCTGAAATTCCCCTTATTTGAGGGCAAAAAGGCATAAATTTCCCTTATTTTAGGGCAAAAAGACAGAATTTCCCCTTATTTTGTGGCAAAAAGGCAGAAATTTCCTTTATTTTGGGGCAAAATTGCAGAAATATCACTTATTTCAGGGCATAACTCAAAAATTCCTTTTATTTTGGGGCAAAAAGACAGAAATTCCATTTATTTTTGGGTAAAAAGGAAGAAATTTCACTTATTTTTATGTTAAAAGGCAGAAATTCCTCTTATTCTGGGGCAAAAATGAAGAAATTTCCCTTTTTTGTGGCAAAAGGTATACATTCCCCTCACTTTCGAGATAAAAAGCAGAAATTCCCCGTATTTTGAAGCAAAATTGCAGAAATTCTCATGATTTTCGGGCAAAAAGGCAGAAATTCTCCTTATTTTGGGGCAAAAAGACAGAAAATCTCCTTTTTTCGGCAGAAAACAGTCAGAAATTCCCCTTATTTTAGGGCAAAATTGAAGTAATTTCCTTTACATTGGTGCAAAATTGAAGAAATTTCCTTTATTTTGGGGCAAAATTGAAGAAATTTCACTTATTTCAGGGTAATGAGTCAGAAATTCCCCTTATTTTGGGGCAAAAATAACAGAAATTCTTTTTTTGGGGGGGAAAATTGCAGAAATTCCACTTATTTAGAGGCAAAAAGGCAGAAATTCCCCTTATTTTGGAGCAAAAATGAATAAATTTACCTTTTTTATGGCCAAAAGTTATGCATTCCCCTTATTTTCGGGCAAAAAGGCAGAAATTCCCAGTATTTTGGAGCAAAATTGCAGAAATTCCTTTAATTGTGGGGCGAAAGGGCAGAAATTCCCTATATAGTGGGGCAAAAAGACAGAAATTCTCCTTATTTTGGGGCAAAACTCAGAAATTCCACTTATTTTGGGGCAAAATTCCAGAAAATTCCCTTATTTTGGAGCAAAATTGCAGAAATTTCACTTATTTTGTGGCAAAATGCAGAAATTTCACTTATTTCAGGGTAAAAGGCAGAAATTTTCCTTATTTTGTGGCAAAAATGCAGGAATTCCCTTTATTTTGAGGTAAAAAGCCTGAAATTTCTTTTATTTGGGGGCAAAAAGGCAGAAATTTCCCTTATTGTGGGGCAAAAAGACAGAAATTCCTCTTATTTTGTGGCAAAAAGGCAGAAATTTTCTTTTATTTTGGGGCAAAATTTTAGAAATTTCACTTATTTCAGGGCATAATTCAAAAATACCTTTTATTTTGAGGCAAAAAGACAGAAATTCCGTTTATTTTTGGGTCAAAAGGCCGAAATTTCACTTATTTTGAGAGAAAAAGGCAGAAATTCCTCTTATTTTGGGGCAAAAATGAAGAAATTTCCCTTTTTTGTGGCAAAAGGTATACATTCCACTTACTTTTGGGATAAAAAGCAGAAATTCCCCGTATTTTGAAGCAAAATTGCAGAGATTCTCATAATTTTCGGGCAATAAGGCAGAAATTCTCCTTATTTTGGGGCAAAAAGACAGAAAATCTTCTTTTTTCGGGAGGAAACAGTCAGAAATTCTCCTTATTTTGGGGCAAAATTGCAGAAATTTCCTTTACATTGGGGCAAAATTGCAGAAATTTCCCTTATTTTGGGGCAAAATCGCAGAAATTTCACTTATTTCAGGGTAATAAGTCAAAAATTCCCCTTATTTTGGGGCAAAAAAGACAGAAATTCCCTTTGTTTTGGGGGAAAAATACAGAAATTCCACTTATTTAGAGGCAAAAATGCAGAAATTCCCCTTATTTTGTAGCAAAAATGGAGAAATTTCCCTTTTTATGGCAAAAAGGTATGCATTCCCATTATTTTCAGGCAAAAAGGCAGAAATTCCCCGTATTTTAGAGCAAAAGGCAGAAATTCCCTTTATTTTGGGGCAAAAATCAGAAATTCCCCTTATTTTGGGGCAAAATTCTAGAAATTTCTTTTTTTTGGAAGGCAAAATTGCAGGAATTTACATTATATTGGGGCAAAATTGCAGAAATTTCCCTTATTTGGGGCAAAATTGCAGAAATTTCACTTATTTTCAGGTAAAAAGGCTGAAATTTCCTTTATTTTGGGGCAAAAAGGATGAAATTCTCTTTATTTTAGGGCAAAATTGCAGACATTTCCCTTATTATGGGGAAAAATTGAAGAAATTTATCTTATTTTAGGGCAAAATTGCAGAAATTTCACTTATTTTAGTGAAAAAAGCAAAAATTTTTCTTAATTTGGGGCAAAAAGGCAGAAATTCGCATTATTTTGGGGCAAAAATGCAGGAATTCACCTTATTTTGGGGTAAAATTGAAGAAATTTCACATATTTCAGGGCATAAATGCAGAGAATTCCCTTATTTGGGGGCAAAATTGCAGAAATTTCACTTATTTCAGGGAAATAAGTCAGAAATTACCCTTATTTTGGGCAAAAAGACAGAAATTCCCTTTGTTTTGGGGGGAAAAGACAGAAATTCCACTTATTTAGAGGCAAAAAGGCAGAAATTTCCTCTTATTTTGGAGCTCAAATGATGAAATTTTTTTTTATGGCAAAAAGTTATGCATTCCCCTTATTTTCGAGCAAAAAGACAGAAATTCCCCGTATTTTGGAGCAAAATTGCAGAAATTCCTCTAATTGTGGGGCAAAAAGGCAGAAATTTCACTTATTTTAGAGAAAAATCAAAAATTTTACTTAATTTGGGGCAAAAAGGCAGAAATTCCCTTATTTTGGGGCAAAATTACAGTAATTTCCTTTACATTGGTGCAAAATTGCACAAATTTCCTTTATTTTGGGGCAAAATTGCAGAAATTTCACTTATTTCAGGGTAATAAGTCAGAAATTCCCCTAATTTTGGGGCAAAAATAACAGAAATTCCCTGTATTTTGGGGGAAAATTGCAGAAATTCCACTTATTTAGAGGCAAAAAGGCAGAAATTCCCCTTATTTTGGAGCAAAAATGAAGAAATTTCCCTTTTTTATGGCAAAAAGTTATGCATTCCCCTTATTTTCGGGCAAAAAGGCAGAAATTCCCCGTATTTTGGAGCAAAATTGCAGAAATTCCTTTAATTTTGGGGCAAAAGGGCAGAAATTCCCTATATAGTGGGGCAAAAAGACAGAAATTCTCCTTATTTTGGGGCAAAACTCAGAAATTCCACTTATTTTGGGGCAAAATTCCAGAAATTTCCCTTATTTTGGAGCAAAATTGCAGAAATTTCACTTATTTCGGGGCAAAATTGCAGAAATTTCACTTCTTTCTGGGAAAAAAGGCAGAAATTTTCCTTATTTTGGGGCAAAAATGCAGAAATTCTTAATATTTGGTGGCAAAAATGCAGGAATTCCCTTTATTTTGAGGTAAAAAGCCTGAAATTTCTTTTATTTGGGGACAAAAAGTCAGAAATTTCCCTTATTTTGGGGCAAAAAGACAGAAATTCCTCTTATTTTGTGGCAAAAAGGCAGAAATTTCTATTATTTTGGGGCAAAATTGCAGAAATTTCACTTATTTCAGGGCATAATTCAAAAATTCCTTTTATTTTGAGGCAAAAAGACAGAAATTCCGTTTATTTTTGGGTCAAAAGGCCGAAATTTCACTTATTTTGAGGGAAAAAGGCAGAAATTCCTCTTATTTTGGGGCAAAAATGAAGAAATTTCCCTTTTTTGTGGCAAAAGGTATACATTCCCCTTACTTTTGGGATAAAAAGCAGAAATTCCCCGTATTTTGAAGCAAAATTGCAGATATTCTCATAATTTTCTAGCAAAAAGGCAGAAATTCTCTTTATTTTGGGGCAAAAAGACAGAAAATCTTCTTTTTTCGGGAGCAAACAATCAGAAATTCCCCTTATTTTGGGGCAAAATTGCATAAATTTTCTTTACATTGGGGCAAAATTGTAGAAATTTCCCTTACTTTGGGGCAAAATCGCAGAAATTTCACTTATTTCAGGGTAATAAGTCAGAAATTCCCCTTATTTTGGGGCAAAAAAGACAGAAATTCCCTTTGTTTTGGGGGAAAAAGACAGAAATTCCACATATTTAGAGGCAAAAAGGCAGAAATTCCCCTTATTTTGGAGCAAAAATGAAGAAATTTCTCTTTTTTATGGCAAAAAGTTATGCATTCCCCTTATTTTCGGGCAAAAAGGCAGAAATTCCCCTTATTTTGGAGCAAAAATGAAGAAATTTCCCTTTTTTATGGCAAAAAGTTATGCATTCCCCTTATTTTCGGGCAAAAAGGCAGAAATTCCCCGTATTTTGGAGCAAAATTGCAGAAATTTCCCTAATTGTGGGGCAAAAAGGCAGAAATTCCCTATATGGTGGGGCAAAAAGACAGAAATTCTCCTTATTTTGGGGCAAAACTCAGAAATTCCACTTATTTTGGGGCAAAATTCCAGAAATTTCCCTTATTTTGGAGCAAAATTGCAGAAATTTCACTTATTTTGGGGCAAAATTGCAGAAATTTCACTTCTTTCTGGGAAAAAAGGCAGAAATTTTCCTTATTTTGGGGCAAAAATGCAGAAATTCTTAATATTTGGTGGCAAAAATGCAGCAATTCCCTTTATTTTGAGGTAAAAAGGCTGAAATTTCTTTTATTTGGGGGCAAAAAGGCAGAAATTTCCCTTCTTTGGGTCAAAAAGACAGAAATTCCCCTTATTTTGTTTCAAAAAGGCAGAAATTTCTTTTATTTTGGGGCAAAATTGCAGAAATTTCACTTATTTCAGGGCATAATTCAAAAATTACTTTTATTTTGAGGCAAAAAGACAGAAATTCCGTTTATTTTTGGGTCAAAAGGCAGAAATTTCACTTATTTTGAGGGGAAAAGGCAGAAATTCCTCTTATTTTGGGGCAAAAATGAAGAAATTTCCCTTTTTTGCGGCAAAAGGTATACATTCCCCTTACTTTTGGGATAAAAAGCAGAAATTCCCCGTATTTTTAAGCAAAATTGCAGAAATTCTCATAATTTTCGGGCAAAAGGGCAGAAATTCTCCTTATTTTGGGGCAAAAAGACAGAAAATCTTTTTTCGGGAGCAAACAGTCAGAAATTCCCCTTATTTTGGGGCAAAATTGAAAAATTTCCTTTACATTGGGGCATAATTGCAGAAATTTCCCTTATTTTGAGGAAAAATTGCAGAAATTTCACCTATTTCATGGTAATAAGTCAGAAATTCCCCTTATTTTGGGGAAAAAAGACAGAAATTCCCATTGTTTTGGGGGAAAAAGACAGAAATTCACTTATTTAGAGGCAAAAAGGAAGAAATTCCCCTTATTTTGGAGTAAAAATGAAGAAATTTCCCTTTTTATGGCAAAAAGGTATGCATTCCCATTATTTTCAGGCAAAAAGGCAGAAATTCCCTGTATTTTGGAGCAAAATTGCAGAAATTCCCCTAATTTTGGGGCAAAAAGGCAGAAATTCCCAATATGTTGGGGCAAAAAGAGAGAAATTCTCCTTATTTTGGGGCAAAACTCAGAAATTCCACTTATTTTGGTGCAAAATTCCAGAAATTTCCTTTATTTTGGGGCAAAATTGCAGAAATTTCCCTTATAATGCGGCAAAATTGCAGAAATTTCACTTATTTCAGAGAAAAAAAGGAAAAATTTTTCTTATTTTTGGGCAAAAAGGCAGAAATTCCCATTATTTTGGTGCAAAAACGCAGAAATTCACCTTATTTTGGGGTAAAATTGCAGAAATTTCATATATTTCAGAGCAAAAAGGCAAAAAATTTCCTTATTTTGGGGCAATATTGCAGAAATTTCACTTATTTCAAAGTAATAAGTCAGAAATTCCCCTTATTTTGGGGCAAAAAAGACAGAAATTCTCTTTTTTGGGGGGAAAAATACAGAAATTCTACTTATTTAGAGGCAAAAAGGCAGAAATTCCTCTTATTTTGTAGCAAAAATGAAGAAATTTCCCTTTTTAGGGCAAAAAGGTATGCATTCCCATTATTTTCAGGCAAAAAGGCAGAAATTCCCCGTATTTTGGAGCAAAATTGCAGAAATTCCCCTAATTGTTGGGCAAAAAGGCAGAAATTCTTCTTATTTTGGAGCAAAATTGAAGAAATTCCCCTAATTGTGGGGCAATAAGGTAGAAATTCTCTATATTTTGGGGCAAAAAGACAGAAATTCTCCTTATTTTGGGGCAAAACTCAGAAATTCCACTTATTTTGGTGCAAAATTGCAGAAATTTCACTTATTTCAGGGAAAAAAGGCAGAAATTTTCCTTATTTTGGGGAAAAAAATGCAGAAATTCTTAATATTTTGTGGCAAAAATGCAAAAATTCCCCTTATTTTGTGGTAAAAAGTCTGAAATTCCCCTCATTTGGGGGCAAAAAGGCAAAAATTCACCTTATTTTGGGGCAAAATTGCAGAAATTTCACTTATTTCTGAGTAATAAGTCAGAAATTCCTATTATTTGGAGTGCAAAAAAGTCAGAAATTCCCTTTGTTTTGGGGAAAAAAGACAGAAATTCAACTTATTTAGAGGCAAAAAGGCAGAAATTCCCCTTACTTTTGAGCAAAAATGAAGAAATTTCACTTTTTTATGGCAAAAAGGTATGCATTCCCCTTATTTTCGGGCAAACAGGCAGAAATTCCCTGTATTTTGGAGCAAAATTGCAGAAATTCCCCTAATTTTGGGGCAAAAGGCAGAAATTCCCTTTATTTTGGGGTAAAAATCAGAAATTCCCCTTATTTTGGGGCAAAATTCTAGAAATTTCCTTTATTTTGGGGCAATATTGCAGAAATTTACTTTATTTTGGGGCAAAATTGCAGAAATTTCCCTTATTTGGGGCAAAATTGCAGTAATTTCACTTATCTTCAGGTAAAAAGGCTGAAATTTCCTTTATTTTGGGGCAAAAAAGGAGATATTCCTCTTATTTTGGGGCAAAATTGTATAAATTTTCTTTATTATGGGGCAAAAAGGCAGAAATTCTGTAAATTTTGTGGCAAAAATGCAGAAATTCCCCTTATTTTGAGGTAAAAAGGCTGAAATTCCCCTTATTTGGGGGCAAAAAAGCAGAAATTTCCCTTATTTTGGGACAAAATTGCAGAAATTTTACTTATTTCAGGGTAATAAGTCAGAAATTCCCCTTATTTTGGGGCAAAAAAGACAGAAATTCCCTTTGTTTTGGGGGAAAAAGACAGAAATTCCACTTATTTAGAGGCAAAAAGGCAGAAATTCCCCTTATTTTGAAGTAAAAATGAAGAAATTTCCCTTTTTTATGGCAACAAGTTATGCATTCCCCTTGTTTTCGGGCAAAAAGACAGAAATTCCCCGTATTTTGGAGCAAAATTGCAGAAATTCCCCTAATTTGGGGGCAAAAGGCAGAAATTCCCTTTATTTTGGGGTAAAAATCAAAAATTCCCCTTATTTTACGGCAAAATTCAAGAAATTTTCTTTTTTTGGGGTGCAAAATTGCAGGAATCTACATTATTTTGGGGCATAATTGCAGAAATTTCCCTTATTTGGGGCAAAATTGCAGAAATTTCACATATTTTCAGGTAAAAAAGCTGAAATTTCCTTTAATTTGGGGCAAAAAGAAAGAAATTCCCCTTATTTTGGGGCAAAACTGCAGAAATTTCCCTTATTATGGGGAAAAATTGCAGAAATTTCCTTTATTTTAAGGCAAAATTGCACAAATTTCAATTATTTCAGAGAAAAAAAAATTTTTTCTTATTTTTGGGCAAAAAGGCAGAAATTCCCATTATTTTGGGGCAAAAACGCAGAAATTCACCTTATTTTGTGGTAAAATTGCAGAAATTTCATATATTTCAGAGCAAAAAGGCAAAAATTTTCCTTATTTTGGGGCAAAATTGCAGAAATTTCACTTATTTCAGAGTAATAAGTCAGAAATTCCCCTTATTTTGGGGCAAAAAAGACAGAAATTCTATTTTTGGGGGGGAAAAATACAGAAATTCCACTTATTTAGAGGCAAAAAGGCAGAAATTCCTCTTATTTTGTAGCAAAAATGAAGAAATTTCCCTTTTTAGGGCAAAAAGGTATGCATTCCCATTATTTTCAGGCAAAAAGGCAGAAATTCCCCGTATTTTGGAGCAAAATTGCAGAAATTCCCCTAATTGTTGGGCAAAAAGGCAGAAATTCTTTTTATTTTGGAGCATAATTGAAGAAATTCCTCTAATTGTGGGGCAATAAGGTAGAAATTCTCTATATTTTGGGGCAAAAAGACAGAAATTCTCCTTATTTTGGGGCAAAACTCAGAAATTCCACTTATTTTGGGGCAAAATTGCAGAAATTTCACTTATTTCAGGGAAAAAAGGCAGAAATTTTCCTTATTTCGGGGCAAAAATGCAGAAATTCTTAATATTTTGTGGCAAAAATGCAAAAATTCCCCTTATTTTGTGGTAAAAAGTCTGAAATTCCCCTCATTTGGGGGCAAAAAGGCAGAAATTCACCTTATTTTGTTGCAAAATTGCAGAAATTTTACTTATTTCTGAGTAATAAGTCAGAAATTCCTATTATTTGGGGGCAAAAAAGTCCGAAATTCCCTTTGTTTTGGGAAAAAAAGACAGAAATTCAACTTATTTAGAGGCAAAAATGCAGAAATTCCTTTTATTTTTGAGCAAAAATGAAGAAATTTCACTTTTTTATGGCAAAAAGGTATGCATTCCCCTTATTTTCGGGCAAACAGGCCGAAATTCCCTGTATTTTGGAGCAAAATTGCAGAAAATCCCCTAATTTTGGGGCAAAAGGCAGAAATTCCCTTTATTTTGGGGTAAAAATCAGAAATTCCCCTTATTTTGGGGCAAAATTCTAGAAATTTCCTTTATTTTGGGGCAATATTGCAGAAATTTACCTTATTTTGGGGCAAAATTGCAGAAATTTCCCTTATTTGGGGCAAAATTGCAGTAATTTCACTTATCTTCAGGTAAAAAGGCTGAAATTTCCTTTATTTTGGGACAAAAAAGGAGAAATTCCTCTTATTTTGGGGCAAAATTGTATAAATTTTCTTTATTATGGGGCAAAAAGGCAGAAATTCTGTAAATTTTGTGGCAAAAATGCAGAAATTCCCCTTATTTTGAGGTAAAAAGGCTGAAATTCCCCTTATTTGGGAGCAAAAAAGCAGAAATTTCCCTTATTTTGGGACAAAATTGCAAAAATTTTACTTATTTCAGGGTAATAAGTCAGAAATTCCCCTCATTTTGGGGCAAAAAAGACAGAAATTCCCTTTTTTTGGGGGGAAAAAGACAGAAATTCCACTTATTTAGAGGCAAAAAGGAAGAAATTCCCCTTATTTTGGAGTAAAAATGAAGAAATTTCCCTTTATATGGCAACAAGTTATGCATTCCCCTTGTTTTCGGGCAAAAAGACAGAAATTCCCCATATTTTGGAGCAAAATTGCAGAAATTCCCCTAATTGTCGGGCAAAAAGGCAGAAATTCCCTATATGTTGGGGCAAAAAAAGAGAAATTCTCCTTTTTTTGGGACAAAACTCAGAAATTCCACTTATTTTGGTGCAAAATTCCAGAAATTTCCCTTATTTTGGGGCAAAATTGCAGAAATTTTCCTTATTTTGGGGCAAAATTGCAGAAATTTCACTTATTTCAGAGAAAAAACGCAAAAATTTTTCTTATTTTGGGCAAAAAGGCAGAAATTCTCATTATTTTAGGGCAAAAAGGCAGAAATTCACCTTATTTTAGGGTAAAATTGCAGAAATTTCACATATTTCAGGGCAAAAAGGCAGAAATTTCCTTTATTTTGGGGCAAAATTGCAGAAATTTCCCTTATTTTGGGGCAAAATTGCAGAAATTTCACTTATTTCAAAAAAAAGGCAGAAATTTTCCTTATTTTGGGGCAAAAATGCAGAAATTCTTAATATTTTGTGGCAAAAATGCAGAAATTCCCCTTATTTTGAGGTAAAAAGGCTGAAATTCCCCTTATTTGAGGGCAAAAAGGCATAAATTTCCCTTATTTTGGGGCAAAAAGACTGAAATTCCCCTTATTTTGTGGCAAAAATGCAGAAATTTCTTTTATTTTGGGGCATAATTGCAGAAATATCACTTATTTCAGGGCATAACTCAAAAATTCCTTTTATTTTGGGGCAAAAAGACAGAAATTCCATTTATTTTTGGGTAAAAAGGAAGAAATTTCACTTATTTTTATGTTAAAAGGCAGAAATTCCTCTTATTCTGGGGCAAAAATGAAGAAATTTCCCTTTTTTGTGGCAAAAGGTATACATTCCCCTTACTTTCGGAATAAAAAGCAGAAATTCCCCATATTTTGAAGCAAAATTGCAGAAATTCTCATAATTTTCGGGCAAAAAGGCAGAAATTTTCCTTATTTTGGGGCAAAATTACAGTAATTTCCTTTACATTGGTGCAAAATTGCAGAAATTTTATTTATTTTGGGGCAAAATTGCAGAAATTTCACTTATTTCAGGGTAATAAGTCAGAAATTCCCCTTATTTTGGGGCAAAAATAACAGAAATTCCCTGTATTTTGGAGGAAAATTGCAGAAATTCCACTTATTTAGAGGCAAAAAGGCAGAAATTCCCTTTATTTTGGAGCAAAAATGAAGAAATTTCCCTTTTTATGGCAAAAAGGTATGCATTCCCATTATTTTCAGGCAAAAAGGCAGAAATTCCCCGTATTTTGGAGCAAAATTGCAGAAATTTCCCTAATTTTGGGGCAAAAGGCAGAAATTCCCTTTATTTTTAGGTAAAAATCAGAAATTCCCCTTATTTTGGGGCAAAATTCTAGAAATTTTCTTTTTTAGGTGGCATAATTGCAGGAATCTAAATTATTTTGGGGCATAATTGAAGAAATTTCGCTTATTTGGGGCAAAATTGCAGAAATTTCACATATTTTCAGGTAAAAAGGCTGAAATTTCTTTTAATTTGGGGCAAAAAAATAGAAATTCCCCTTATTTTGGGGCAAAATTGCAGAAATTTCCCTTATTATAAGGAAAATTGCAGAAATTTCCTTTATTTTAAGGCAAAATTGCACAAATTTTACTTATTTCAGAGAAAAAAAGAAAAAATTTTTCTTATTTTTGGGCAAAAAGGCAGAAATTCCCATTATTTTGGGGCAAAAACGCAGAAATTCACCTTATTTGGGGGTAAAATTGCAGAAATTTCACATATTTTGGGGCAAAAAGGCAGAAATTTCCCTTATTTTGGGGCAAAATTGCAGAAATTTCACTTATTTTAGGGTAATAAGTCAGAAATTTCCCTTATTTTGGGGCAAAAAAGACAGAAATTTCCTTTGTTTTGGGGAAAAAAGACAGAAATTCCACTTATTTAGAAGCAAAAATGCAGAAATTCCCCTTATTTTGGAGCAAAAATGAAGAAATTTCCCTTTTTTATGGCAAGAAGTTATGCATTCCCCTTATTTTCGGGCAAAAAGGCAGAAATTCCCCGTATTTTGGAGCAAAATTGCAGAAATTTTCTAATTGTGGGGCAAAAAGGCAGAAATTCCCTATATGGTGGGGCAAAAAGACAGAAATTCTCCTTATTTTGGGGCAAAACTCAGAAATTCCACTTATTTTGGGGCAAAATTCCAGAAATTTCCCTTATTTTGGAGCAAAATTGCAGAAATTTCACTTATTTTGGGGCAAAATTCCAGAAATTTCACTTATTTCAGGGAAAAAAGGCACAAATTTTCCTTATTTTGGGGTAAAAATGCAGAAATTCTTAATATTTTGTGGCAAAAATGCAGAAATTCCCCTAATTTTGAGGTAAAAAAGCTGAAAGTCCTATTATTTGGGGGCAAAAATGCAGAAATTTCCCTTATTTTGTGGCAAAAAGACAGAAATTCCCCGTATTTTGTGGCAAAAATGCAGAAATTTCTTTTATTTTGTGGCAAAATTGCAGAAATTTCACTTATTTCAGGGCATAATTTAAAAATTCCTTTTATTTTGTGGCAAAAAAACATAAATTCCGTTCATTTTGGGGTAAAAAGGCAGAAATTTCTTTTATTTTGAGGTAAAAAGGCAGAAATATCTCTTATTTTAGGGCAAAAATGAAGAAATTTTCCTTTTTTGTTGCAAAAGGTATACATTCCCCTTACTTTCGGGATAAAAAGCAGAAATTCCCCGTATTTTGAAGCAAAATTGCAGAAATTCTCATGATTTTCGGGCAAAAAGGCAGAAATTCTCCTTATTTTGGGGCAAAAAGACAGAAAATCTCCTTTTTTCGGCAGAAAACAGTCAGAAATTCCCCTTATTTTAGGGCAAAATTGAAGTAATTTCCTTTACATTGGTGCAAAATTGAAGAAATTTCCTTTATTTTGGGGCAAAATTGAAGAAATTTCACTTATTTCAGGGTAATGAGTCAGAAATTCCCCTTATTTTGGGGCAAAAATAACAGAAATTCTTTTTTTGGGGGGGAAAATTGCAGAAATTCCACTTATTTAGAGGCAAAAAGGCAGAAATTCCCCTTATTTTGGAGCAAAAATGAATAAATTTACCTTTTTTATGGCCAAAAGTTATGCATTCCCCTTATTTTCGGGCAAAAAGGCAGAAATTCCCCGTATTTTGGAGCAAAATTGCAGAAATTCCTTTAATTGTGGGGCGAAAGGGCAGAAATTCCCTATATAGTGGGGCAAAAAGACAGAAATTCTCCTTATTTTGGGGCAAAACTCAGAAATTCCACTTATTTTGGGGCAAAATTCCAGAAAATTCCCTTATTTTGGAGCAAAATTGCAGAAATTTCACTTATTTTGTGGCAAAATGCAGAAATTTCACTTATTTCAGGGTAAAAGGCAGAAATTTTCCTTATTTTGTGGCAAAAATGCAGGAATTCCCTTTATTTTGAGGTAAAAAGCCTGAAATTTCTTTTATTTGGGGGCAAAAAGGCAGAAATTTCCCTTATTGTGGGGCAAAAAGACAGAAATTCCTCTTATTTTGTGGCAAAAAGGCAGAAATTTTCTTTTATTTTGGGGCAAAATTTTAGAAATTTCACTTATTTCAGGGCATAATTCAAAAATACCTTTTATTTTGAGGCAAAAAGACAGAAATTCCGTTTATTTTTGGGTCAAAAGGCCGAAATTTCACTTATTTTGAGGGAAAAAGGCAGAAATTCCTCTTATTTTGGGGCAAAAATGAAGAAATTTCCCTTTTTTTGTGGCAAAAGGTATACATTCCACTTACTTTTGGGATAAAAAGCAGAAATTCCCCGTATTTTGAAGCAAAATTGCAGAGATTCTCATAATTTTCGGGCAATAAGGCAGAAATTCTCCTTATTTTGGGGCAAAAAGACAGAAAATCTTCTTTTTTCGGGAGGAAACAGTCAGAAATTCTCCTTATTTTGGGGCAAAATTGCAGAAATTTCCTTTACATTGGGGCAAAATTGCAGAAATTTCCCTTATTTTGGGGCAAAATCGCAGAAATTTCACTTATTTCAGGGTAATAAGTCAGAAATTCCCCTTATTTTGGGGCAAAAAAGACAGAAATTCCCTTTGTTTTGGGGGAAAAATACAGAAATTCCACTTATTTAGAGGCAAAAATGCAGAAATTCCCCTTATTTTGTAGCAAAAATGGAGAAATTTCCCTTTTTATGGCAAAAAGGTATGCATTCCCATTATTTTCAGGCAAAAAGGCAGAAATTCCCCGTATTTTAGAGCAAAAGGCAGAAATTCCCTTTATTTTGGGGCAAAAATCAGAAATTCCCCTTATTTTGGGGCAAAATTCTAGAAATTTCTTTTTTTTGGAAGGCAAAATTGCAGGAATTTACATTATATTGGGGCAAAATTGCAGAAATTTCCCTTATTTGGGGCAAAATTGCAGAAATTTCACTTATTTTCAGGTAAAAAGGCTGAAATTTCCTTTATTTTGGGGCAAAAAGGATGAAATTCTCTTTATTTTAGGGCAAAATTGCAGACATTTCCCTTATTATGGGGAAAAATTGAAGAAATTTATCTTATTTTAGGGCAAAATTGCAGAAATTTCACTTATTTTAGTGAAAAAAGCAAAAATTTTTCTTAATTTGGGGCAAAAAGGCAGAAATTCGCATTATTTTGGGGCAAAAATGCAGGAATTCACCTTATTTTGGGGTAAAATTGAAGAAATTTCACATATTTCAGGGCATAAATGCAGAGAATTCCCTTATTTGGGGGCAAAATTGCAGAAATTTCACTTATTTCAGGGAAATAAGTCAGAAATTACCCTTATTTTGGGCAAAAAGACAGAAATTCCCTTTGTTTTGGGGGGAAAAGACAGAAATTCCACTTATTTAGAGGCAAAAAGGCAGAAATTTCCTCTTATTTTGGAGCTCAAATGATGAAATTTTTTTTATGGCAAAAAGTTATGCATTCCCCTTATTTTCGAGCAAAAAGACAGAAATTCCCCGTATTTTGGAGCAAAATTGCAGAAATTCCTCTAATTGTGGGGCAAAAAGGCAGAAATTTCACTTATTTTAGAGAAAAATCAAAAATTTTACTTAATTTGGGGCAAAAAGGCAGAAATTCCCTTATTTTGGGGCAAAATTACAGTAATTTCCTTTACATTGGTGCAAAATTGCACAAATTTCCTTTATTTTGGGGCAAAATTGCAGAAATTTCACTTATTTCAGGGTAATAAGTCAGAAATTCCCCTAATTTTGGGGCAAAAATAACAGAAATTCCCTGTATTTTGGGGGAAAATTGCAGAAATTCCACTTATTTAGAGGCAAAAAGGCAGAAATTCCCCTTATTTTGGAGCAAAAATGAAGAAATTTCCCTTTTTTATGGCAAAAAGTTATGCATTCCCCTTATTTTCGGGCAAAAAGGCAGAAATTCCCCGTATTTTGGAGCAAAATTGCAGAAATTCCTTTAATTTTGGGGCAAAAGGGCAGAAATTCCCTATATAGTGGGGCAAAAAGACAGAAATTCTCCTTATTTTGGGGCAAAACTCAGAAATTCCACTTATTTTGGGGCAAAATTCCAGAAATTTCCCTTATTTTGGAGCAAAATTGCAGAAATTTCACTTATTTCGGGGCAAAATTGCAGAAATTTCACTTCTTTCTGGGAAAAAAGGCAGAAATTTTCCTTATTTTGGGGCAAAAATGCAGAAATTCTTAATATTTGGTGGCAAAAATGCAGGAATTCCCTTTATTTTGAGGTAAAAAGCCTGAACTTTCTTTTATTTGGGGGCAAAAAGTCAGAAATTTCCCTTATTTTAGGGCAAAAAGACAGAAATTCCTCTTATTTTGTGGCAAAAAGGCAGAAATTTCTATTATTTTGGGGCAAAATTGCAGAAATTTCACTTATTTCAGGGCATAATTCAAAAATTCCTTTTATTTTGAGGCAAAAAGACAGAAATTCCGTTTATTTTTGGGTCAAAAGGCCGAAATTTCACTTATTTTGAGGGAAAAAGGCAGAAATTCCTCTTATTTTGGGGCAAAAATGAAGAAATTTCCCTTTTTTGTGGCAAAAGGTATACATTCCCCTTACTTTTGGGATAAAAAGCAGAAATTCCCCGTATTTTGAAGCAAAATTGCAGATATTCTCATAATTTTCTAGCAAAAAGGCAGAAATTCTCTTTATTTTGGGGCAAAAAGACAGAAAATCTTCTTTTTTCGGGAGCAAACAGTCAGAAATTCCCCTTATTTTGGGGCAAAATTGCATAAATTTTCTTTACATTGGGGCAAAATTGTAGAAATTTCCCTTACTTTGGGGCAAAATCGCAGAAATTTCACTTATTTCAGGGTAATAAGTCAGAAATTCCCCTTATTTTGGGGCAAAAAAGACAGAAATTCCCTTTGTTTTGGGGGAAAAAGACAGAAATTCCACATATTTAGAGGCAAAAAGGCAGAAATTCCCCTTATTTTGGAGCAAAAATGAAGAAATTTCTCTTTTTTATGGCAAAAAGTTATGCATTCCCCTTATTTTCGGGCAAAAAGGCAGAAATTCCCCTTATTTTGGAGCAAAAATGAAGAAATTTCCCTTTTTTATGGCAAAAAGTTATGCATTCCCCTTATTTTCGGGCAAAAAGGCAGAAATTCCCCGTATTTTGGAGCAAAATTGCAGAAATTTCCCTAATTGTGGGGCAAAAAGGCAGAAATTCCCTATATGGTGGGGCAAAAAGACAGAAATTCTCCTTATTTTGGGGCAAAACTCAGAAATTCCACTTATTTTGGGGCAAAATTCCAGAAATTTCCCTTATTTTGGAGCAAAATTGCAGAAATTTCACTTATTTTGGGGCAAAATTGCAGAAATTTCACTTCTTTCTGGGAAAAAAGGCAGAAATTTTCCTTATTTTGGGGCAAAAATGCAGAAATTCTTAATATTTGGTGGCAAAAATGCAGCAATTCCCTTTATTTTGAGGTAAAAAGGCTGAAATGTCTTTTATTTGGGGGCAAAAAGGCAGAAATTTCCCTTCTTTGGGGCAAAAAGACAGAAATTCCCCTTATTTTGTTTCAAAAAGGCAGAAATTTCTTTTATTTTGGGGCAAAATTGCAGAAATTTCACTTATTTCAGGGCATAATTCAAAAATTCCTTTTATTTTGAGGCAAAAAGACAGAAATTCCGTTTATTTTTGGGTCAAAAGGCAGAAATTTCACTTATTTTGAGGGGAAAAGGCAGAAATTCCTCTTATTTTGGGGCAAAAATGAAGAAATTTCCCTTTTTTGTGGCAAAAGGTATACATTCCCCTTACTTTTGGGATAAAAAGCAGAAATTCCCCGTATTTTTAAGCAAAATTGCAGAAATTCTCATAATTTTCAGGCAAAAAGGCAGAAATTCTCCTTATTTTGGGGCAAAAAGACAGAAAATCTTTTTTCGGGAGCAAACAGTCAGAAATTCCCCTTATTTTGGGGCAAAATTGAAAAATTTCCTTTACATTGGGGCATAATTGCAGAAATTTCCCTTATTTTGAGGAAAAATTGCAGAAATTTCACCTATTTCATGGTAATAAGTCAGAAATTCCCCTTATTTTGGGGAAAAAAGACAGAAATTCCCATTGTTTTGGGGGAAAAAGACAGAAATTCACTTATTTAGAGGCAAAAAGGAAGAAATTCCCCTTATTTTGGAGTAAAAATGAAGAAATTTCCCTTTTTATGGCAAAAAGGTATGCATTCCCATTATTTTCAGGCAAAAAGGCAGAAATTCTCCTTATTTTGGGGCAAAAAGCCAGAAAATCTCCTTTTTTGGGCAGCAAAGAGTCAGAAATTCCTTTACATTGAGGCAAAATTGCAGAAATTTCCTTTACATTGGTGCAAAATTGCAGAAATTTCTTTTATTTCTGGGCAAAATTGCAGAAATTTCACTTATTTCAGGGTAATAAGTCAGAAATTCCCCTTATTTTGGGGCAAAAAAGACAGAAATTCCCTTTGTTTTGGGGGAAAAAGACAGAAATTCCACTTATTTAGAGGCAAAAATGCAGAAATTCCCCTTATTTTGGAGCAAAAATGAAGAAATTTACCTTTTTATGGCAAAAAGGTATGCATTCCCATTATTTTCAGGCAAAAAGGCAGAAATTCCCCGTATTTTGGAGCAAAATTGCAGAAATTCCCCTTATTTTGGGGCAAAATTCCAGAAATTTCTTTTTTTTGGGGCAAAATTGCAGGAATTTACTTTATTTTGGAGCTAAATTGCAGAAATTTTTCTTATTTGGGGCAAAATTGCAGAAATTTAACTTATTTTCAGGTAAAAAGACTGAAATTTCCTTTATTTTGGGGCAAAAAGGAAGAAATTCCTCTTATTTTGGGGCAAAAAAGACAGAAATTCCCTTTGTTTTGGGGGAAAAAGACAGAAATTCCCCTTATTTCTGGGCAAAATTGCAGAAATTTCCCTTATTATGGGGAAAAATTGCAGAAATTTCCCTTATTTTAGGGCAAAATTGCAGAAATTTCACTTATTTCAGAGAAAAAAAGCAAAATTTTTTCTTATATTGGGGCAAAAAAGCAGAAATTCCCATTATTTTGGGGCAAAAAGGCCGAAATTCACCTTATTTTGGGGTAAAATTGCAGAAATTTCACATATTTCAGGGCAAAAAGGCAAAAATTTCCCTTATTTTGGGGCATAATTGCAGAAATTTCACTTATTTTAGGGTGATAAGTTAGAAATTTTTCTTATTTTGGGGCAAAAAGACAGAAATTCTCTTTGTTTTGGGAAAAAGACAGAAATTCCACTTATTTAGAGGCAAAAAGGCAGAAATTCCCCTTATTTTGGAGCAAAAATGAAGAAATTTCCTTTTTCTATGGCAAAAAGGTATGCATTCCCCTTATTTTCAGGCAAAAAGGCAGAAATTCCCTGTATTTTGGAGCAAAATTGCAGAAATTCCCCTAATTGTTGGGCAAAAAGGCCGAAATTCACCGTATTTTGGAGCAAAATTGCAGAAATTCCCCTGTTTGTGGGGCAAAAAGGCAGAAATTCTCTATATGTTGGGGCAAAATGACAGAAATTCTCCTTATTTTGGGGCAAAACTCAGAAATTCCACTTATTTTAGGTAAAATTGCAGAAATTTCATTTATTTCAGGGAAAAATGCAGAAATTTTCCTTATTTTTGGGCAAAAAGGCAGAAATTCCTAATATTTTGTGGCAAAAACGCAGAAATTCCCCTTATTTTGAGATAAAAAGGCTGAAATTCCTTTTATTTGGGGGAAAAAATGCAGAAATTTCCCTAATTTTGGGTCAAAATTGAAGAAATTTCAATTATTTCAGGGTAAGAATTTAGAAATTCTCCTTATTTTGGGGTAAAAAAGACAGAAATTCCCTTTGTTTTGGGGTAAAAAGACAGAAATTCCACTTATTTAGAGGCAAAAAGGAAGAAATTCCCATTATTTTGGAGCAAAAATGAAGAAATTTCACTTTTTTTATGGCAAAAACGTATGCATTCCCCTTATTTTCAGGCAAAAAGGAAGAAATTCCCCGTATTTTGGAGCAAAATTGCAGAAATTCCCCTAATTTTGGGGCAAAAGGCAGAAATTCCCTTTATTTTGGGGTAAAAATCAGAAATTCCCCTTATTTTGGGGCAAAATTCCAGGAATTTCCTTTATTTTGGGGCAAAATTGCAGAAATTTACCTTATTTTGGGCAAAATTGCAGTAATTTCACTTATATTCAGGAAAAAAGGCTGAAATTGCCTTTTTGGGGGCAAAAAAGGAGAAATTCCCCTTATTTTGGGCAAAATTGCAGAAATTTTCCTTATGACGGGGCAAAAAGGCAGAAATTCCGTAAATTTTGTGGCAAAAATGCAGAAATTCCTTTTATTTTGAGGTAAAAAGGCTGAAATTCCCCTTATTTGGGGGCAAAAAGGCAGAAATTTCCCTTAGTTTGGGACAAAATTGCAGAAATTTTACTTATTTCAGGGTAATAAGTCAGAAATTCCCCTTATTTTGGGGCAAAAAAGACAGAAATTCCTTTTGTTTTTAAGGAAAAAGAAAGAAATTCCACATATTTAGAGGCAAAAAGGCAGAAATTCTCCTTATTTTGGAGCAAAAATGAAGAAATTTCCCTTTTATATGGCAAAAAAATATGCATTCCCCTTATTTTCAGGCAAAAAGGCAGAAATTCCCCGTATTTTGGAGCAAAATTGCAGAAATTCCTCTAATTGTGGTGCAAAAAGGAAGAAATTCCCTATATGTTAGGGCAAAAAGACAGAAATTCTCCTTATTTTGGGGCAAAACTCAGAAATTCCACTTATTTTGGGCAAAATTGCATAAATTTCACTTATTTCTGGGAAAAAATGCAGAAATTTTTCTTATTTTGGGGCAAAAAGGCAGAAATTCCTTATATTTTGTGGCAAAAATGCAGAAATTCCCCTTATTTTGAGGTAAAAAGGCTGAAATTCTCTTTATTTGGGGACAAAAAGGCAGAAATTTCCTTTATTTTTGGGCAAAATTGCAGAAATTTACTTTATTTTGGGGCAAAATTTCAGAAATTTCCCTTATTTGGGGCAAAATTGCAGAAATTTCACTTATTTTTAGGTAAAAAGGATGATATTTAATATATTTTGGGGCAAAAGGGATAAATTCCCCTTATTTGGGGCAAAATTGCAGTAATTTTCCTTATTTTGGGGCAAAAAGTCAGAAATTCCGTATATTTTGTGGCAAAAGGCAGAAATTTCCCTTATTTAGAGGTAATAAGGTTGAAATTCCCCTTATTTGTGGGCAAAAAGGTTGAAATTCCCCTTTATTTGGGGGCAAAAAGGCAGAAATTTCACTTATTTTGGGGAAAAATTGCAGAAATTTCAATTATTTCAGGGAAAAAAGGCAGAAATTTTCCTTATTTTGGGGCAAAAAGGCAGAAATTCCTAATATTTTGTTGCAAAAATGCAGAAATTCCCCATATTTTGAGGTAAAAAGGATGGAATTCCCCTTATTTGGGGGCAAAAAGGCAGAAATTTCCCTTATGTTGGGGCAAAATTGCAGAAATTTCACTTATTTCAGAAAAAAAAGGCCGAAATGTTTTTTATTTTGGGGCAAAAAGACAGAAATTCTCTTTGTTTTGGGAAAAAATCAGAAATTCCACTTATTTAGAGGCAAAAAAGAAGAAATTTCGTTATTTTGTAGCAAAAATGAAGAAATTTCCCCTTTTTATGGCAAAAAGGTATGCATTCCCCTTATTTTCGGGCAAAAAGGCAGAAATTCCCCTTATTTTGGGGCAAAAAGATGAAATCCCTAATTTTTGGCTAAAATTGAAGAAATTTCACTTATTTCGGGAGAAAAAGGCAGAAATTCCAATTAATTTCGAGCAAAAAGGAAGAAATGACCCGTATTTAGGAGCAAAATTGCAGAAATTCCCCTAATATTGGTGCAAAAATGCAGAAATTCTCTTTATTTTGGGGGAAAAAGGCAGAAATTGTCCATATTTTGGTGCAAAAATCAGAAATTTCCCTTATTTTGAGGTAAAATGCTGAAATTCCCCATATTTTGGGCCAAAAGGCAAAAATTTCCCTTATTTTGGAGTAAATTTGCAGAAATTTCACTTATTTGATGGTAATAAGTAAGAAATTTTCCTTATTTTGGTGCAAAAAAGACAGAAATTCCCTTTGTTTTAGGGGAAAAAGACAGAAATTCCACTTATTTAGATGCAAAAAGGCAAAAGTTCCCCTTATTTTGGAGCAAAAATGAAGAAATTTTCCTTTTTTATGGCAAAAATGTATGCATTCTTATTATTTTCGAACAAAAAGGCAGAAATTCCCCATATTTCGGGGCAAAAAGCAGAAATTCCCCTTATTTTGGGGCAAAATTGCAGAAATTTCCCTAATTGTGTGGCAAAAAAACAGAAATTCTTTTTATTTGGGGGCAAAATAGCAGAAATTTCCCTTATTATGGGGAAAAATTGCAGAAATTTCCCTTATTTTAGGGCAAAATTGCAGAAATTTCACTAATTGTGTGGCAAAAAGGCAGAAATTCTCCATATTTGGGGCAAAACTCAAAAATTCCACTTATTTTGGGGCAAAATTCTAGAAATTTCCCTTATTTTGGGGCAAAATTGCAGAAATTTCACTTATTTTGGGGCAAAATTGCAGAAATTTCACTTATTTCAGGGAAAAAAAGGCAGATTTTCCTTATTTTGGGGCAAAAATGAAGAAATTCCTAATATTTTGTGCCAAAAATCAGAAATTCCTTATATTTTGAGGTAAAAAGGCTAAAATTCCCCTTATTTGGGGGCAAAAAGGTAGAAATTTCTTTTATATTGGGAAAAAATTGCAGAAATTTCACTTATTTCAAGGTAATAAGTCAGAAATTTTTCTTATTTTGGGGCAAAAAAGACAGAAATCCCCTTGTTTTGAGAGAAAAAGACAGAAATTCCACTTATTTAGAGGCAAAGAAGCAGAAATTTCACTTATTTTGGAGCAAAAATAAAGAAATTTCCCTTTTTTATGGCAAAAAGTTATGCATTCTTCTTATTTTCTGGCAAAAAGGCAGAAATTCCCCATATTTTGGGGCAAAAGGAAGAAATTCCCTTTATTTTGGGGCAAAAAGGCAAAAATTTCCCTTATTTTGGGGCAAAATTGCAGAAATTTCATTTATTTCAGGGCAAAAATTCAGAAATTCCCCTATTTTGGGGCAAAAAGCAGAAATTTCTTTTATTATGGTACAAAATTGAAGAAATTTTCCTTATTTTGGAACAAAAAGGCAGAAATTCCCATATTTTGGTGCAAAAGGCAGAAATTCTTCTTATTTTGAGGTAAAATGCAGAAATTCCCCTTATTTGGAGGTAAAATGCAGAAATTCCCCAAATATTGGGGGAAAATGCAGAAATTCCCTTTATTTTGTGGCTAAAAGGCAGAAATTAACCGTATTTTAAAGCAAAATTGCAGAAATTCTCATAATTTTCGGGCAAAAAAGCAGAAATTCTCCTTATTTTGGGGCAAAAAGACAGAAAATCTCCTTTTTTTGAGAGCAAACAGTCAGAAATTCCCCTTATTTTGGGGCAAAATTGCAGAAATTTCCTTTACATTGGGGCAAAATTGCAGAAATTTCCCTTATTTTGAGGCAAAATTGCAGAAATTTCACTTATTTCAGAAAAATGGCAGAAATTTTCTTATTTTGGGGCAAAAAAGCAGAAACTTCTTTTATTTTGGTACAAAATTGCAGAAATTTTTTTATTTTGGGGCAAAAAGGCAGAAATTCCCTATATTTTGGGGCAAAAAGGAAGAAATTCCCCTTATTTTGAGGTAAAAAGGCTGAAATTCCCCTTATTTTCAGGCAAAAAGTCAGAAATTCCCCTTATTTTGATGCAAAAAGACAGTAATTTTTTTTTTATTTTTATGGAAAAGGCAGAAATTGCACTTATTTTGAGTCAAAAAGGCGGAAAATCCCCATATTTTGGGGCAAAAATGAAGAAATTTCCCTTTATTATGGCAAAAAGGAAAACATTCCCTTTATTTTCGGGCAAAAAGGCAGAAATTCCCCATATTTTGAAGCAAAATTGCAGAAATTCCCCTAATTTTGGGGCAAAAGGCAGAAATTCTTTATATTTTGGGGCAAAAATTAGAAATTCCCCTTATTTTGGGGCAAAATTCCAGAAATTTTCTTTATTTTGGGGCAAAATTGCAGGAATTTACCTTTTTTTGGAACAAAATTGCAGAAATTTCTCTTATTTGGGGCAAAATTGCAGAAATTTCTCTTATTTTGGGGCAAAATTGCAGAAATTTTTTTTGGGGGCAAAAAGGCAGAAATTCCGTATATTTTGTTGCAAAAGGCAGATATTTCCTTTATTTTGAGGTAATAAGGTTGAAATTCCCCTTATTTTGGGGCAAAAAGGCAGAAATTCACCTTATTTTGGGGTTAAATTGCAGAAATTTCAAATATTTCAGGGCAAAATGGCAGAAGTTCCCCTTATTTTGGGGCAAAAAGATGAAATCCCTAATTTTTGGCGAAAATTGAAGAAATTTCACATATTTCGGGACAAAAAGCCAGAAATTCTAATTAATTTCGGGCAAAAAGGCGGAAATGACCCGTATTTTGGAGCAAAATTGCAGAAATTCCCCTAATATTGGTGCAAAAATGCAGAAATTTCCTTTATTATGGGGCAAAAAGGCAGAAATTTTCCATATTTTGGTGCAAAAATCAGAAATTTTCCTTATTTTGAGGTAAAATTCTCAAATTCCCCAAATTTTAGGGCAAAAGGCAAAAATTTCCATTATTTTGGGGCAAATTTGCAGAAATTTCACTTATTTCAGCGTAATAAGTCAGAAATTTTCCTTATTTTAAGGCAAAAAAGACAGAAATTCCCTTTGTTTTGAGGGAAATACAGAAATTCCACTTATTTAGAGGCAAAAAGGCAAAAGTTCCCCTTATTTTGGAGCAAAAATGAAGAATTTCACTTTTATATGGCAAAAAAATATGCATTCCCCTTATTTTCAGGCAAAAAGGCAGAAATTCCCCTTATTTTGGAGCAAAAATGAAGAAATTTCACTTTTTTATGGCAAAATGTAAGCATTCCCCTTATTTTCGATCAAAAAGGCAGAAATTCCCTGTATTTGGGAGCAAAATTGCAGAAATTCCCCTAATTTTGGGGCAAAAGGCAGAAATTCCCTTTATTTTGGGGCAAAAATCAGAAATTCCCCATATTTTAGGGCAAAATTCCAGAAATTTTCTTTATTTTAGGGCAAAATTTCAGAAATTTCCCTTACTTGGGGCAAAATTGCAGAAATTTCACTTATTTTATAGTAAAAAATTGATATTTAATTTATTTTGGGGCAAAAAGGGAGAAATTCCCCTTATTTGGGGCAAAATTGCAGTAATTTTCCTAATTTTGGGGAAAAAGGCAGAAATTCTGTATATTTTGTGGCAAAATGGCAGAAATTTCCTTTATTTAGAGGTAATAAGGTTGAAATTCCCTTTATTTGGGGGCAAAAAGGCTGAAATTCCCCTTATTTGTGGGCAAAAAGGCAGAAATTTCACTTATTTTGGGGCAAAATTGCAGAAATTTCATTTATTTCAGGGAAAAACATCAGAAATTTTCCTTATTTTGGGGCAAAAAGCAGAAATTCCTAATATTTTGTGGAAAAAATGCAGAAATTCCCCATATTTTGAGGTAAAAAGGCTGGAATTCCCTTTATTTGGGGGCAAAACGGCAGAAATTTCCCTTATGTTGGGGCAAAAGTGCAGAAATTTCACTTATTTCAGGGAAAAAAGGCAGAAATTTCTTTTATTTTGGGGCAAAAAGACAGAAGTTATCTTTGTTTTGTGAAAAAAAAGACAGAAATTCCACTTATTTAGAGGCAAAAAAGAAGAAATTCCCATTATTTTGGAGCAAAAATGAAGAAATTTCACTTTTTTATGGCAAAAACGTATGCATTGCCCTTATTTTCAGGCAAAAAGAAGAAATTCCCCGTATTTTGGAGCAAAATTGCAGAAATTCCCCTAATTTTGGGGCAAAAGGCAGAAATTCCCTTTATTTTGGGGTAAAAATCAGAAATTCCCCTTATTTTGGGGCAAAATTCCAGGAATTTCCTTTATTTTGTGGCCAAATTTCAGAAATTTACCTTATTTTGGGTAAAATTGCAGTAATTTCACTTATATTCAGGAAAAAAGGCTGAAATTGCCTTTTTGGGTGCAAAAAAGGAGAAATTCCCCTTATTTTGGGCAAAATTGCAGAAATTTTCCTTATGATGGAGCAAAAAGGCAGAAATTCCGTAAATTTTGTGACAAAAATGCAGAAATTCCCCTTATTTTGAGGTAAAAAGGCTGAAATTCCCCTTATTTGGGGGCAAAAAGGCAGAAATTTCTCTTATTTTGGGACAAAATTGCAGAAATTTTACTTATTTCAGGGTAATAAGTCAGAAATTCCCCTTATTTTGGGGCAAAAAAGACAGAAATTCCTTTTGTTTTTAAGGAAAAAGACAGAAATTTCACTTATTTAGAGGCAAAAAGGCAGAAATTCTCCTTATTTTGAAGCAAAAATGAAGAAATTTCCCTCTTATATGGCAAAAAAATATGCATTCCCCTTATTTTCAGGCAAAAAGTCAGAAATTCCCCTTATTTTGGTGCAAAAAGACAGAAATTTTGTTTATTTTTAGGGAAAAGGCAGAAATTGAACTTATTTTGAGTCAAAAAGGCGGAAAATCCCCATATTTTGGGGCAAAATGAAGAAATTTCCCTTTTTTATGGCAAAAAGGAAAACATTCCCTTTATTTTCGGGCAAAAAGGCAGAAATTCCTCATATTTTGGAGCAAAATTGCAGAAATTCCCCTAATTTTGGGGCAAAAGGCAGAAATTCCCTATATTTTGAAACAAAAATCAGAAATTTCCCTTATTTTGGGGCAAAATTCCAGAAATTTTCTTTATTTTGGGGCAAAATTGCAGGAATTTACCTTATTTTGGAACAAAATTGCAGAAATTTCTCTTATTTGGGGCAAAATTGCAGAAATTTCTCTTATTTTCAGGTAAAAAGTCTGAAATTTCCTTTATTTTGCGCAAAAAGGGAAAAATTCCTCTTATTTTGGGGCAAAATTGCAGAAATTTTCCTTATTTTAAGGCAAAAAGGCAGAAATTCCGTATATTTTGTGGCAAAAAGGCAGAAATTTCCTTTATTTTGAGGTAATAAGGTTGAAATTCCCCTTATTTTGGAGCAAAAAGGCAGAAATTCCCCTTATTTTGGGGTTAAATTGCAGAAATTTCAAATATTTCAGGGCAAAATGGCAGAAATTCCCCTTATTTTGGGGCAAAAAGATGAAATCCCTAATTTTTGGCGAAAATTGAAGAAATTTCACTTATTTCGGGACAAAAAGCCAGAAATTCCAATTAATTTCGGGCAAAAAGGCAGAAATGACCCGTATTTTGGAGCAAAATTGCAGAAATTCCCCTAATATTGGTGCAAAAATTCAGAAATTCCCTTTATTATGGGGCAAAAAGGCAGAAATTCTCCATATTTTGGTGCAAAAATCAGAAATTTCCCTTATTTTGAGGTAAAATTCTCAAATTCCCCAAATTTAGGGCAAAAGGCAAAAATTTCCATTATTTTGGGGCAAATTTGCAGAAATTTCACTTATTTCAGCGTAATAAGTCAGAAATTTTCCTTTTTTTTGAGGCAAAAAAGACAGAAATTCCCTTTGTTTTGAGGGAAAAACAGAAATTCCACTTAGTTAGAGGCAAAAAGGCAAAAGTTCCCCTTATTTTGGAGCAAAAATGAAGAAATTTCCCTTTTATATGGCAAAAAATATGCATTCCCCTTATTTTCAGGCAAAAAGGCAGAAATTCCCCTTATTTTGGAGCAAAAATGTAGAAATTTCACTTTTTTATGGCAAAATGTAAGCATTCCCCTTATTTTCGTTCAAAAAGGCAGAAATTCCCCGTATTTGGGAGCAAAATTGCAGAAATTCCCCTAATTTTGGGGCAAAAGGCAGATATTCCCTTTATTCTGGGGCAAAAATCAGAAATTCCCCATATTTTGGGGCAAAATTCCAGAAATTTTCTTTATTTTGGGGCAAAATTTCAGAAATTTCTCTTATTTGGGGCAAAATTGCAGAAATTTCACTTATTTTATAGTAAAAAAGTTGATATTTAATTTATTTTGGGGCAAGAAGGGAGAAATTCCCCTTATTTGGGGCAAAATTGCAGTGATTTTTCTTATTTTGGAGCAAAAAGGCAGAAATTCTGTATATTTTGTGGCAAAAAGACAGAAATTTCCTTTATTTAGAGGTAATAAGGTTGAAATTCCCTTTATTTGGTGGCAAAAAGGCTGAAATTCCCCTTATTTGGGGGCAAAAAGGCAGAAATTTCACTTATTTTGGGGCAAAATTGCAGAAATTTCATTTATTTCAGGGAAAAAAGTCAGAAATTTTCCTTATTTTGGGGCAAAAAGCAGAAATTCCTAATATATTGTGGAAAAATGCAGAAATTCCCCATATTTTGAGGTAAAAAGGCTGGAATTCCCCTTTTTTGGGGGCAAAAAGGCAGAAATTTCCCTTATGTTGGGGCAAAATTGCAGAAATTTCACTTATTTCAGAGAAAAAAGGCAGAAATTTTCTTTATTTTGGGGCAAAAAGACAGAAGTTTTTTTTGTTTAGGGAAAAAAAGACAGAAATTCCACTTATTTAGAGGCAAAAAGGCAGAAATTCTCCTTATTTTGGAGCAAAAATGAAGAAATTTCCATTTTATATGGCAAAAAAATATAAATTCCCCTTATTTTCAGGCAAAAAGGCAGAAATTCCCTGTATTTTGGAGCAAAATTGCAGAAATTCCTCTAATTGTGGGGCAAAAAGGCAGAAATTCCCTATATGTTGGGGCAAAAAGACAGAAATTCTCCTTATTTTGGGGCAAAACTCAGAAATTCCACTTATTTTGGGGCAAAATTGCATAAATTTCACTTATTTCTGGGAAAAATGCAGAAATTTTCCTTATTTTGGGGCAAAAAGGCAGAAATTCCTTATATTTTGTGGCAAAAATGCAGAAATTCCCCTTATTTTGAGGTAAAAAGGCTGAAATTCTCCTTATTTGGGGACAAAAAGGCAGAAATTTCCCTTATTTGGGGCAAAATTGCAGAAATTTCACTTATTTTTAGGTAAAAAGGATGATATTTAATATATTTTGGGGCAAAAAGGGAGAAATTCCCCTTATTTGGGGCAAAATTGCAGTAATTTTCCTTATTTTGGGGCAAAAAGGCAGAAATTCCGTATATTTTGTGGCAAAAAGGCAGAAATTTCCCTTATTTAGAGGTAATAAGGTTGAAATTCCCCTTATTTGTGGGCAAAAAGGTTGAAATTCCCCTTTATTTGGGGGCAAAAAGGCAGAAATTTCACTTATTTTGGGGAAAAATTGCAGAAATTTTAATTATTTCAGGGAAAAAAGGCAGAAATTTTCCTGATTTTGAGGCAAAAAGGCAGAAATTCCTAATATTTTGTTGCAAAAATGCAGAAATTTCCCATATTTTGAGGTAAAAAAGATGGAATTCCCCTTATTTGGGGGCAAAAAGGCAGAAATTTCCCTTATGTTGGTGCAAAATTGCAGAAATTTCACTTATTTCAGAAAAAAAGGCCGAAATGTTCTTTATTTTGGGGCAAAAAGACAGAAATTCTCTTTGTTTTGGGAAAAAATCAGAAATTCCACTTATTTAGAGGCAAAAAAGAAGAAATTTCGTTATTTTGGAGCAAAAATGAAGAAATTTCCCCTTTTTATGGCAAAAAGGTATGCATTCCCCTTATTTTCGGGCAAAAAGGCAGAAATTCCCCTTATTTTGGGGCAAAAAGATGAAATCCCTAATTTTTGGCTAAAATTGAAGAAATTTCACTTATTTCGGGAAAAAAGGCAGAAATTCCCCTTATTTTGGGGCAAAAAGATGAAATCCCTAATTTTTGGCTAAAATTGAAGAAATTTCACTTATTTCGGGAGAAAAAGGCAGAAATTCCAATTAATTTCAGGCAAAAAGGAAGAAATGACCCGTATTTAGAAGCAAAATTGCAGAAATTCCTCTAATATTGGTGCAAAAATGCAGAAATTCCCTTTATTTTGGGGGAAAAAGGCAGAAATTGTCCATATTTTGGTACAAAAATCAGAAATTTCCCTTATTTTGAGGTAAAATGCTGAAATTCCCCATATTTTGGGCCAAAAGGCAAAAATTTCCCTTATTTTGGAGTAAATTTGCAGAAATTTCACTTATTTGATGGTAATAAGTAAGAAATTTTCCTTATTTTGGTGCAAAAAAGACAGAAATTCCCTTTGTTTTAGGGGAAAAAGACAGAAATTCCACTTATTTAGATGCAAAAAGGCAAAAGTTCCCCTTATTTTGGAGCAAAAATGAAGAAATTTTCCTTTTTTATGGCAAAAAGGTATGCATTCTTATTATTTTCGAACAAAAAGGCAGAAATTCCCCATATTTCGGGGCAAAAAGCAGAAATTCCCCTTATTTTGGGGCAAAATTGCAGAAATTTCCCTAATTGTGTGGCAAAAAAACAGAAATTCTCTTTATTTGGGGGCAAAATAGCAGAAATTTCCCTTATTATGGGGAAAATTTGCAGAAATTTCCCTTATTTTAGGGCAAAATTGCAGAAATTTCACTAATTGAGGGGGAAAAAGGCAGAAATTCTCCATATTTTGGGGCAAAACTCAAAAATTCCACTTATTTTGGGGCAAAATTCTAGAAATTTCCCTTATTTTGGGGCAAAATTGCAGAAATTTCACTTATTTTGGGGCAAAATTGCAGAAATTTCACTTATTTCAGGGAAAAAAGGCAGATTTTCCTTATTTTGGGGCAAAAATGCAGAAATTCCTAATATTTTGTGCCAAAATTCAGAAATTCCTTATATTTTGAGGTAAAAAGGCTAAAATTCCCCTTATTTGGGGGCAAAAAGGTAGAAATTTCTTTTATATTGGGGCAAAATTGCAGAAATTTCACTTATTTCAAGGTAATAAGTCAGAAATTATTCTTATTTTGGGGCAAAAAAGACAGAAATCCCCTTGTTTTGGGGGAAAAAGACAGAAATTCCACTTATTTAGAGGCAAAGAAGCAGAAATTTCACTTATTTTGGAGCAAAAATAAAGAAATTTCCCTTTTTTATGGCAAAAAGTTATGCATTCTTCTTATTTTCTGGCAAAAAGGCTGAAATTCCCCATATTTTGGGGCAAAAGGAAGAAATTCCCTTTATTTTGGGGCAAAAAGGCAAAAATTTCCCTTATTTTGGGGCAAAATTGCAGAAATTTCATTTATTTCAGGGCAAAAATTCAGAAATTCCCCTATTTTGGGGCAAAAAGCAGAAATTTCTTTTATTATGGTACAAAATTGAAGAAATTTTCCTTATTTTGGAAAAAAAAGGCAGAAATTCCCATATTTTGGTGCAAAAGGCAGAAATTCTTCTTATTTTGAGGTAAAATGCAAAAATTCCCCTTATTTGGAGGTAAAATGCAGAAATTCCCCAAATATTGGGGGAAAATGCAGAAATTTCCTTTATTTTGGGGCTAAAAGGCAGAAATTAACCGTATTTTAAAGCAAAATTGCAGAAATTCTCATAATTTTCGGGCAAAAAAGCAGAAATTCTCCTTATTTTGGGGCAAAAAGACAGAAAATCTCCTTTTTTTGAGAGCAAACAGTCAGAAATTCCCCTTATTTTGGGGCAAAATTGCAGAAATTTCCTTTACATTGGGGCAAAATTGCAGAAATTTCCCTTATTTTGAGGCAAAATTGCAGAAATTTCACTTATTTCAGAAAAATGGCAGAAATTTTCTTATTTTGGGGCAAAAAAGCAGAAACTTCTTTTATTTTGGTACAAATTTGCAGAAATTTTCTTTATTTTGGGGCAAAAAGGCAGAAATTCCCTATATTTTGGGGCAAATAGAAGAAATTCCCCTTATTTTGAGGTAAAAAGGCTGAAATTCCCCTTATTTTCGGGGCTAAAAGTCAGAAATTCCCCTTATTTTGATGCAAAAAGACAGAAATTTTTTTTATTTTTAGGGAAAAGGCAGAAATTGCACTTATTTTGAGTCAAAAAGGTGGAAAATCCCCATATTTTGGGGCAAAAATGAAGAAATTTCCCTTTTTTATGGCAAAAAGGAAAACATTCCCTTTATTTTCGGGCAAAAAGGCAGAAATTCCCCATATTTTGGAGCAAAATTGCAGAAATTCCCCTAATTTTGGGGCAAAAGGCAGAAATTCTCTATATTTTGGGACAAAAATCAGAAATTCCCCTTATTTTGGGGCAAAATTCCAGAAATTTTCTTTATTTTGGGGCAAAATTGCAGGAATTTACCTTTTTTTGGAACAAAATTGCAGAAATTTCTCTTATTTGGGGCAAAATTGCAGAAATTTCTCTTATTTTCAGGTAAAAAGTCTGAAATTTCCTTTATTTTGCGCAAAAAGGGAGAAATTCCTCTTATTCTGGGCAAAATTGCAGAAATTTTTTTTTGGGGGCAAAAAGGCAGAAATTCCGTATATTTTGTTGCAAAAGGCAGATATTTCCTTTATTTTGAGGTAATAAGGTTGAAATTCCCCTTATTTTGGGGCAAAAAGGCAGAAATTCACCTTATTTTGGGGTTAAATTGCAGAAATTTCAAATATTTCAGGGCAAAATGGCAGAAGTTCCCCTTATTTTGGAGCAAAAAGATGAAATCCCTAATTTTTGGGGAAAATTGAAGAAATTTCACTTATTTCGGGACAAAAAGCCAGAAATTTTAATTAATTTCGGGCAAAAAGGCGGAAATGACCCGTATTTTGGAGCAAAATTGCAGAAATTCCCCTAATATTGGTGCAAAAATGCAGAAATTTCCTTTATTATGGGGCAAAAAGGCAGAAATTTTCCATATTTTGGTGCAAAAATCAGAAATTTCCCTTATTTTGAGGTAAAATTCTCAAATTCCCCAAATTTTAGGGCAAAAGGCAAAAATTTCCATTATTTTGGGGCAAATTTGCAGAAATTTCACTTATTTCAGCGTAATAAGTCAGAAATTTTCCTTATTTTGAGGTAAAAAAGACAGAAATTCCCTTTGTTTTGAGGGAAAAACAGAAATTCCACTTATTTAGAGGCAAAAAGGCAAAAGTTCCCCTTATTTTGGAGCAAAAATGAAGAATTTCCCTTTTATATGGCAAAAAAATATGCATTCCCCTTATTTTCAGGCAAAAAGGCAGAAATTCCCCTTATTTTGGAGCAAAAATGAAGAAATTTCACTTTTTTATGGCAAAATGTAAGCATTCCCCTTATTTTCGATCAAAAAGGCAGAAATTCCCTGTATTTGGAACAAAATTGCAGAAATTCCCCTAATTTTGGGGCAAAAGGCAGAAATTCCCTTTATTTTGGGGCAAAAATCAGAAATTCCCCATATTTTGGGGCAAAATTCCAGAAATTTTCTTTATTTTAGGGCAAAATTTCAGAAATTTCCCTTATTTGGGGCAAAATTGCAGAAATTTCACTTATTTTATAGTAAAAAATTGATATTTAATTTATTTTGGGGCAAAAAGGGAGAAATTCCCCTTATTTGGGGCAAAATTGCAGTAATTTTCCTTATTTTGGGGCAAAAAGGCAGAACTTCTGTATATTTTGTGGCAAAATGGCAGAAATTTCCTTTATTTAGAGGTAATAAGGTTGAAATTCCCTTTATTTGGGGGCAAAAAGGCTGAAATTCCGCTTATTTGGGGGCAAAAAGGCAGAAATTTCACTTATTTTGGGGCAAAATTGCAGAAATTTCATTTATTTCAGGGAAAAACATCAGAAATTTTCCTTATTTTGGAGCAAAAAGCAGAAATTCCTAATATTTTGTGGAAAAAATGCAGAAATTCCCCATATTTTGAGGTAAAAAGGCTGGAATTCCCTTTATTTGGGGGCAAAACGGCAGAAATTTCCCTTATGTTGGGGCAAAAGTGCAGAAATTTCACTTATTTCAGGGAAAAAAGGCAGAAATTTCTTTTATTTTGGGGCAAAAAGACAGAAGTTATCTTTGTTTTGTGAAAAAAAAGACAGAAATTCCACTTATTTAGAGGCAAAAAAGAAGAAATTCCCATTATTTTGGAGCAAAAATGAAGAAATTTCACTTTTTTATGGCAAAAACGTATGCATTCCCCTTATTTTCAGGCAAAAAGTAGAAATTCCCCGTATTTTGGAGCAAAATTGCAGAAATTCCCCTAATTTTGGGGCAAAAGGCAGATATTCCCTTTATTCTGGGGCAAAAATCAGAAATTCCCCATATTTTGGGGCAAAATTCCAGAAATTTTCTTTATTTTGGGGCAATATTTCAGAAATTTCTCTTATTTGGGGCAAAATTGCAGAAATTTCACTTATTTTATAGTAAAAAAGTTGATATTTAATTTATTTTGGGGCAAAAAGGGAGAAATTCCCCTTATTTGGGGCAAAATTGCAGTAATTTTTCTTATTTTGGGGCAAAAAGACAGAAATTCTGTATATTTTGTGGCAAAAAGACAGAAATTTCCTTTATTTAGAGGTAATAAGGTTGAAATTCCCTTTATTTGGGGGCAAAAATGCTGAAATTCCCCTTATTTGGGGGCAAAAAGGCAGAAATTTCACTTATTTTGGGGCAAAATTGCAGAAATTTCATTTATTTCAGGGAAAAAAGTCAGAAATTTTCCTTATTTTGGGGCAAAAAGCAGAAATTCCTAATATTTTGTGGAAAAAATGAAGAAATTCCCCATACTTTGAGGTAAAAAGGCTGGAATTCCCTTTATTTGGGGGCAAAAAGGCAGAAATTTCCCTTATGTTGGGGCAAAATTGCAGAAATTTCACTTATTTCAGAGAAAAAAGGCAGAAATTTTCTTTATTTTGGGGCAAAAAGACAGAAGTTTTCTTTGTTTAGGGAAAAAAAGACAGAAATTCCACTTATTTAGAAGCAAAAAGGAAGAAATTCCCATTATTTTGAGCAAAAATGAAGAAATTTCACTTTTTTATGGCAAAAACGTATGCATTTTCCTTATTTTCAGGCAAAAAGAAGAAATTCCTCGTATTTTGGAGCAAAATTGTAGAAATTCCCCTAATTTTGGGAGAAAAAGCAGAAATTCCCTTTATTTTGGGGTAAAAATCAGAAATTCCCCTTATTTTGGGGCAAAATTCCAGGAATTTCCTTTATTTTGGGGCAAAATTGCAGAAATTTACCTTATTTTGGGCAAAATTGCAGTAATTTCACTTATATTCAGGAAAAAAGCCTGAAATTGCCTTTTTGGGGGAAAAAATAGAGAAATTGCCCTTATTTTGGGCAAAATTGCAGAAATTTTCCTTATGACGGGGCAAAAATGCAGAAATTCCGTATATTTTGTGGCAAAAAGGGAGAAATTTCTTTTATTTAGAGGTAATAAGGTTGAAATTCCCCTTATTTGGGGGCAAAAAGGCTGAAATTCCCCTTTATTTGGGGGTAAAAAGGCAGAAATTTCACTTATTTTGGGGAAAAATTGCAGAAATTTCAATTATTTCAATGAAAAAAGGCAGAAATTTTCCTTATTTTGGGGCAAAAAGGCAGAAATTCCTAATATTTTGTTGCAAAAATGCAGAAATTCCCCATATTTTGAGGTAAAAAGGCTGGAATTCCCCTTATTTGGGGGCAAAAAGGCAGAAATTTCCCTTATGTTGGGGCAAAATTGCAGAAATTTCACTTATTTCAGAAAAAAAAGGCCGAAATGTTCTTTATTTTGGGGCAAAAAGACAGAAATTCTCTTTGTCTTGGGAAAAAAGAGAGAAATTCCACTTATTTAGAGGCAAAAAAGAAGAAATTTCGTTATTTTGGAGCAAAAATTAAGAAATTTCCCTTTTTTATGGCAAAAAGGTATGCATTCCTCTTATTTTCGGGCAAAAAGACAGAAATTCCCCTTATTTTGGGGCAAAAAGATGAAATCCCTAATTTTTGGCTAAAATTGAAGAAATTTCACTTATTTCGGGAGAAAAAGGCAGAAATTCCAATTAATTTTGGGTAAAAAGGAAGAAATGACACGTATTTAGGAGCAAAATTGCAGAAATTTTCCTTATATTGGTGCAAAAATGCAAAAATTCCCTTTATTTTGGGGAAAAAGGCAGAAATTGTCCATATTTTGGTACAAAAATCAGAAATTTCCCTTATTTTGAGGTAAAATGCTGAAATTCCCCATATTTTGGGCCAAAAGGCAAAAATTTCCCTTATTTTGGGGCAAATTTGCAGAAATTTCACTTATTTGATGGTAATAAGTCAGAAATTTTCCTTATTTTGAGGTAAAAAAGACAGAAATTCCCTTTGTTTTGAGGGAAAAACAGAAATTCCACTTATTTAGAGGCAAAAAGGCAAAAGTTCCCCTTATTTTGGAGCAAAAATGAAGAATTTCCCTTTTATATGGCAAAAAAATATGCATTCCCCTTATTTTCAGGCAAAAAGGCAGAAATTCCCCTTATTTTGGAGCAAAAATGAAGAAATTTCACTTTTTTATGGCAAAATGTAAGCATTCCCCTTATTTTCGATCAAAAAGGCAGAAATTCCCTGTATTTGGAACAAAATTGCAGAAATTCCCCTAATTTTGGGGCAAAAGGCAGAAATTCCCTTTATTTTGGGGCAAAAATCAGAAATTCCCCATATTTTGGGGCAAAATTCCAGAAATTTTCTTTATTTTAGGGCAAAATTTCAGAAATTTCCCTTATTTGGGGCAAAATTGCAGAAATTTCACTTATTTTATAGTAAAAAATTGATATTTAATTTATTTTGGGGCAAAAAGGGAGAAATTCCCCTTATTTGGGGCAAAATTGCAGTAATTTTCCTTATTTTGGGGCAAAAAGGCAGAACTTCTGTATATTTTGTGGCAAAATGGCAGAAATTTCCTTTATTTAGAGGTAATAAGTTTGAAATTCCCTTTATTTGGGGGCAAAAAGGCTGAAATTCCGCTTATTTGGGGGCAAAAAGGCAGAAATTTCACTTATTTTGGGGCAAAATTGCAGAAATTTCATTTATTTCAGGGAAAAACATCAGAAATTTTCCTTATTTTGGAGCAAAAAGCAGAAATTCCTAATATTTTGTGGAAAAAATGCAGAAATTCCCCATATTTTGAGGTAAAAAGGCTGGAATTCCCTTTATTTGGGGGCAAAACGGCAGAAATTTCCCTTATGTTGGGGCAAAAGTGCAGAAATTTCACTTATTTCGGGGAAAAAAGGCAGAAATTTCTTTTATTTTGGGGCAAAAAGACAGAAGTTATCTTTGTTTTGTGAAAAAAAAGACAGAAATTCCACTTATTTAGAGGCAAAAAAGAAGAAATTCCCATTATTTTGGAGCAAAAATGAAGAAATTTCACTTTTTTATGGCAAAAACGTATGCATTCCCCTTATTTTCAGGCAAAAAGTAGAAATTCCCCGTATTTTGGAGCAAAATTGCAGAAATTCCCCTAATTTTGGGGCAAAAGGCAGATATTCCCTTTATTCTGGGGCAAAAATCAGAAATTCCCCATATTTTGGGGCAAAATTCCAGAAATTTTCTTTATTTTGGGGCAATATTTCAGAAATTTCTCTTATTTGGGGCAAAATTGCAGAAATTTCACTTATTTTATAGTAAAAAAGTTGATATTTAATTTATTTTGGGGCAAAAAGGGAGAAATTCCCCTTATTTGGGGCAAAATTGCAGTAATTTTTCTTATTTTGGGGCAAAAAGACAGAAATTCTGTATATTTTGTGGCAAAAAGACAGAAATTTCCTTTATTTAGAGGTAATAAGGTTGAAATTCCCTTTATTTGGGGGCAAAAATGCTGAAATTCCCCTTATTTGGGGGCAAAAAGGCAGAAATTTCACTTATTTTGGGGCAAAATTGCAGAAATTTCATTTATTTCAGGGAAAAAAGTCAGAAATTTTCCTTATTTTGGGGCAAAAAGCAGAAATTCCTAATATTTTGTGGAAAAAATGAAGAAATTCCCCATACTTTGAGGTAAAAAGGCTGGAATTCCCTTTATTTGGGGGCAAAAAGGCAGAAATTTCCCTTATGTTGGGGCAAAATTGCAGAAATTTCACTTATTTCAGAGAAAAAAGGCAGAAATTTTCTTTATTTTGGGGCAAAAAGACAGAAGTTTTCTTTGTTTAGGGAAAAAAAGACAGAAATTCCACTTATTTAGAAGCAAAAAGGAAGAAATTCCCATTATTTTGAGCAAAAATGAAGAAATTTCACTTTTTTATGGCAAAAACGTATGCATTTTCCTTATTTTCAGGCAAAAAGAAGAAATTCCTCGTATTTTGGAGCAAAATTGTAGAAATTCCCCTAATTTTGGGAGAAAAAGCAGAAATTCCCTTTATTTTGGGGTAAAAATCAGAAATTCCCCTTATTTTGGGGCAAAATTCCAGGAATTTCCTTTATTTTGGGGCAAAATTGCAGAAATTTACCTTATTTTGGGCAAAATTGCAGTAATTTCACTTATATTCAGGAAAAAAGCCTGAAATTGCCTTTTTGGGGGAAAAAATAGAGAAATTGCCCTTATTTTGGGCAAAATTGCAGAAATTTTCCTTATGACGGGGCAAAAATGCAGAAATTCCGTATATTTTGTGGCAAAAAGGGAGAAATTTCTTTTATTTAGAGGTAATAAGGTTGAAATTCCCCTTATTTGGGGGCAAAAAGGCTGAAATTCCCCTTTATTTGGGGGTAAAAAGGCAGAAATTTCACTTATTTTGGGGAAAAATTGCAGAAATTTCAATTATTTCAATGAAAAAAGGCAGAAATTTTCCTTATTTTGGGGCAAAAAGGCAGAAATTCCTAATATTTTGTTGCAAAAATGCAGAAATTCCCCATATTTTGAGGTAAAAAGGCTGGAATTCCCCTTATTTGGGGGCAAAAAGGCAGAAATTTCCCTTATGTTGGGGCAAAATTGCAGAAATTTCACTTATTTCAGAAAAAAAAGGCCGAAATGTTCTTTATTTTGGGGCAAAAAGACAGAAATTCTCTTTGTCTTGGGAAAAAAGAGAGAAATTCCACTTATTTAGAGGCAAAAAAGAAGAAATTTCGTTATTTTGGAGCAAAAATTAAGAAATTTCCCTTTTTTATGGCAAAAAGGTATGCATTCCTCTTATTTTCGGGCAAAAAGACAGAAATTCCCCTTATTTTGGGGCAAAAAGATGAAATCCCTAATTTTTGGCTAAAATTGAAGAAATTTCACTTATTTCGGGAGAAAAAGGCAGAAATTCCAATTAATTTTGGGTAAAAAGGAAGAAATGACACGTATTTAGGAGCAAAATTGCAGAAATTTTCCTTATATTGGTGCAAAAATGCAGAAATTCCCTTTATTTTGGGGGAAAAAGGCAGAAATTGTCCATATTTTGGTACAAAAATCAGAAATTTCCCTTATTTTGAGGTAAAATGCTGAAATTCCCCATATTTTGGGCCAAAAGGCAAAAATTTCCCTTATTTTGGGGCAAATTTGCAGAAATTTCACTTATTTGATGGTAATAAGTAAGAAATTTTCCTTATTTTGGGGCAAAAAAGACAGAAATTCCCTTTGTTTTAGGGGAAAAAGACAGAAATTCCAATTATTTAGAGGCAAAAAGGCAAAAGTTCCCCTTATTTTGGAGCAAAAATGAAGAAATTTTCCTTTTTTATGGCAAAAAGGTATGCATTCTTCTTATTTTCGAACAAAAAGGCAGAAATTCCCATTATTTTGGGGCAAAAAGCAGAAATTTCCCTTATTTTGGGGCAAAATTGCAGAAATTTCCCTAATTGTGTGGAAAAAAAATCAGAAATTCCCTTTATTTGAAGGCAAAATAGCAGAAATTTCCCTTATTATGGAGAAAAATTGCAGAAATTTCCCTTTTTTAGGGCAAAATTGCAGAAATTTTACTAATTGTGGGGCAAAAAGGCAGAAATTCTCAATATTTTGGGGCAAAACTCAGAAATTCCACTTATTTTGGGGCAAAATTCTAGAAATTTCCCTTATTTTGGGGCAAAATTGCAGAAATTTCACTTATTTTGGGGCAAAATTGCAGAAATTTCACTTATTTCATGGAAAAAAGGCAAATTTTCCTTATTTTGGGGCAAAAACGCAGAAATTTCTAATATTTTGTGCCAAAATTCAGAAATTCCTTATATTTTGAGGTAAAAAGGCTGAAATTCCCCTTATTTGGGGGCAAAAAGGTAGATATTTCCCTTATATTGGGGCAAAATTGCAGAAACTTCACTTATTTCAAGGTAATAAGTCAGAAATTTTTCTTATTTTGGGGCAAAAAAGACAGAAATTCCCTTTGTTTTGGGGGAAAAAGACAGAAATTCCACTTATTTAGAGGCAAAGAAGCAGAAATTTCGCTTATTTTGGAGCAAAAATGAAGAAATTTCCCTTTTTTATGGCAAAAAGGTATGCATTCTTCTTATTTTCGGGGAAAAAGGCAGAAATTCCCCATATTTTGGGGCAAAAGGAAGAAATTCACTTTATTTTTGGGCAAAAAGGCAAAAATTTCCCTTATATTGGGGCAAAATTGCAGAAATTTCATTTATTTCAGGGCAAAAGTTCAGAAATTCCCCTATTTTGGGGCAAAAAGCAGAAATTTCTTTTATTATGGTACAAAATTGAAGAAATTTTCCTTATTTTGGAACAAAAAGGCAGAAATTCCCATATTTTGGTGCAAAAGGCAGAAATTCTTCTTATTTTGAGGTAAAATGCAGAAATTTCCCTTATTTGGAGGTAAAATGCAGAAATTCCGCAAATATTGGGGGAAAATGCAGAAATTCCCTTTATTTTGGGGCTAAAAGGCAGAAATTGACCGTATTTTAAAGCAAAATTGCAGAAATTCTCATAATTTTCGGGCAAAAAAGCAGAAATTCTCCTTAATTTGGGCAAAAAGACAGAAAATCTCCTTTTTTCGAGAGCAAACAGTCTGAAATTCCCCTTATTTTGGGGCAAAATTGCAGAAATTTCCCTTATTTTGAGGCAAAATTGCAGAAATTTCACTTATTTCAGAAAAAAGGCAGAAATTTTCTTATTTTGGGGCAAAAAGGCAGAAATTTCTTTTATTTTGGTACAAAATTGCCGAAATTTTTCTTATTTTGGGGCAAAAAGGCAGAAATTCCCCCATATTTTGGGGCAAAATGAAGAAATTCCCCTTATTTTGAGGTAAAAAGTCTGAAATTCCCCTTATTTTTGGGCAAAAAGTCAGAAATTCCCCTTATTTTGGTGCAAAAAGACAGAAATTTTGTTTATTTTTAGGGAAAAGGCAGAAATTGCACTTATTTTGAGTCAAAAAGGCGGAAAATCCCCATATTTTGGGGCAAAAATGAAGAAATTTCCCTTTTTTATGGCAAAAAGGAAAACATTCCCTTTATTTTCAGGCAAAAAGGCAGAAATTCCCCATATTTTGGAGCAAAATTGCAGAAATTCCCCTAATTTTGGGGCAAAAGGCAGAAATTCCCTATATTTTGGGGCAAAAATCAGAAATTCCCCTTATTTTGTGGCAAAATTCCAGAAATTTTCCTTATTTTGGGGCAAAATTGCAGGAATTTACCTTTTTTTGGAACAAAATTGCAGAAATTTCTCTTATTTGGGGAAAAATTGCAGAAATTTCTCTTATTTTCAGGTAAAAAGTCTGAAATTTCCTTTATTTTGCGCAAAAAGGGAGAAATTCCTCTTATTTTGGGGCAAAATTGCAGAAATTTTCCTTATTTTGGGGCAAAAGGGCAGAAATTCCATATATTTTGTAGCAAAAAGGCAGAAATTTCCTTTATTTTGAGGTAATAAGGTTGAAATTCCCCAAATTTTGGGGCAAAAAAGGCAGAAATTCTTTTTATTTTGGGGTTCAATTGCAGAAATTTCAAATATTTCAGGGCAAAATGGCAGAAATTCCCCTTATTTTGGGGCAAAAAGATGAAATCCCTAATTTTTGGCGAAAATTGAAGAAATTTCACATATTTCGGGACAAAAAGCCAGAAATTCCAATTAATTTCGGGCAAAAAGGCAGAAATGACCCGTATTTTGGAGAAAAATTGCAGAAATTCCCCTAATATTGGTGCAAAAATGCAGAAATTTCCTTTATTATGGGGCAAAAAGGCAGAAATTCTCCATATTTTGGTGCAAATATCAGAAATTTCCCTTATTTTGAGGTAAAATTCTCAAATTCCCCAAATTTTAGGGCAAAAGGCAAAAATTTACATTATTTTGGGGCAAATTTGCAGAAATTTCACTTATTTCAGCGTAATAAGTCAGAAATTTCCCTTATTTTGAGGCAAAAAAGACAGAAATTCCCTTTGTTTTGAGGGAAAAACAGAAATTCCACTTATTTAGAGGCAAAAAGGCAAAAGTTCCCCTTATTTTGGAGCAAAAATGAAGAAATTTCCCTTTTATATGGCAAAAAAATATGCATTCCCCTTTTTTTCAGGCAAAAAGGAAGAAATTCCCCTTATTTTGGAGCAAAAATGAAGAAATTTCACTTTTTTATGGCAAAATGTAAGCATTCCCCTTATTTTCGATTAAAAAGGCAGAAATTCCCTGTATTTGGGAGCAAAATTGCAGAAATTCCCCTAATTTTGGGACAAAAAGCAGAAATTCCCTTTATTTTGGTGTAAAAATCAGAAATTACCCATATTTTGGGGCAAAATTCCAGAAATTTTCTTTATTTTAGGGCAAAATTTCAGAAATTTCCCTTATTTGGGGCAAAATTGCAGAAATTTCACTTATTTTATAGTAAAAAAGTTGATATTTAATTTATTTTGGGTCAAAAAGGGAGAAATTCCCCTTATTTGGGGCAAAATTGCAGTAATTTTCCTTATTTTGGGGCAAAAAGGCAGAAATTCTGTATATTTTGTGGCAAAAAGGCAGAAATTTCCCTTATTTAGAGGTAATAAGGTTGAAATTCCCTTTATTTGGGGGCAAAAAGGCTGAAATTCCCTTATTTGGGGGCAAAAAGGCAGAAATTTCAATTATTTTGGGGCAAAATTGCAGAAATTTCATTTATTTCAGGGAAAAAAGTCAGAAATTTTCCTTATTTTGGGGCAAAAAGCAGAAATTCCTAATATTTTGTGGAAAAAATGCAGAAATTCCCCATATTTTGAGGTAAAAAGGCTGGAATTCCCTTTATTTGGGGGCAAAAAGGCAGAAATTTCCCTTATGTTGGGGCAAAATTGCAGAAATTTCACTTATTTCAGAAAAAAAGGCCGAAATGTTCTTTATTTTGGGGCAAAAAGACAGAAATTCTCTTTGTTTTGTGAAAAAAAGACAGAAATTCCACTTATTTAGAGGCAAAAAGGAAGAAATTCCCATTATTTTGGAGCAAAAATGAAGAAATTTCACTTTTTTATGGCAAAAACGTATGCATTCCCCTTATTTTCAGGCAAAAAGAAGAAATTACCCGTATTTTGGAGCAAAATTGCAGAAATTCCCCTAATTTTGGGGCAAAAGGCAGAAATTCCCTTTATTTTGGGGTAAAAATCAGAAATTCCCCTTATTTTGGGGCAAAATTCCAGGAATTTCCTTTATTTTGGGGCAAAATTGCAGAAATTTACCTTATTTTGGGCAAAATTGCAGAAATTTTACTTATGATGGAGCAAAAAGGCAGAAATTCCGTAAATTTTATTGCAAAAATGCAGAAATTCCTTTTATTTTGAGGTAAAAAGGCTGAAATTCCCCTTATTTGGGGGCAAAAAGGCAGAAATTTCCCTTATTTTGGGACAAAATTGCAGAAATTTTACTTATTTCAGGGTAATAAGTCAGAAATTCCCCTTATTTTGGGGCAAAAAAGACAGAAATTCCTTTTGTTTTTAAGGAAAAAGACAGAAATTCCACTTATTTAGAGGCAAAAAGGCAGAAATTCTCCTTATTTTGGAGCAAAAATGAAGAAATTTCCCTTTTATATGGCAAAAAAATATGCATTCCCCTTATTTTCAGGCAAAAAGTCAGAAATTCCCCTTATTTTGGTGCAAAAAGACAGAAATTTTGTTTATTTTTAGGGAAAAGGCAGAAATTGAACTTATTTTGAGTCAAAAAGGCAGAAAATCCCCATATTTTGGGGCAAAAATGAAGAAATTTCCCTTTTTTATGGCAAAAAGGAAAACATTCCCTTTATTTCCGGGCAAAAAGGCAGAAATTCCCCATATTTTGGAGCAAAATTGCAGAAATTCCCCTAATTTTGGGGCAAAAGGCAGAAATTCCCTATATTTTGGGGCAAAAATCAGAAATTCCCCTTATTTTGGGGCAAAATTCCAGAAATTTTCTTTATTTTGGGGCAAATTTGCAGAAATTTCACTTATTTCAGCGTAATAAGTCAGAAATTTTCCTTATTTTGAGGCAAAAAAGACAGAAATTCCCTTTGTTTTGAGGGAAAAACAGAAATTCCCCTTATTTTCAGGCAAAAAGGCAGAAATTCCCCTTATTTTGGAGCAAAAATGAAGAAATTTCAATTTTTTATGGCAAAATGTAAGCATTCCCCTTATTTTCGGTCAAAAAGGCAGAAATTCCCCGTATTTGGGAGCAAAATTCCAGAAATTCCCCTAATTTTGGGGCAAAAGGCACAAATTCCCTTTATTTTGGGGCAAAAATCAGAAATTCCCCATATTTTTGGGCAAAATTCCAGAAATTTTCTTTATTTTGGGGCAAAATTTCAGAAATTTCCCTTTTTTGGGGCAAAATTGCAGAAATTTCACTTATTTTATAGTAAAAAAGTGGATATTTAATTTATTTGGGGGCAAAAAGGGAGAAATTCCCCTTATTTTAGGCAAAATTGCAGTAATTTTCCTTATTTTGGAGCAAAAAGGCAGAAATTCTGTATATTTTGTGGCAAAAAGACCGAAATTTCTTTTATTTAGAGGTAATAAGGTTGAAATTCCCTTTATTTGGGGGCAAAAAGGCTGAAATTCCCCTTATTTGGGGGCAAAAAGGCAGAAATTTCACTTATTTTGGGGCAAAATTGCAGAAATTTCATTTATTTCAGGGAAAAAAGTCAGAAATTTTCCTTATTTTGGGGCAAAAAGCAGAAATTCCTAATATATTGTGGAAAAAATGCAGAAATTCCCCATATTTTGAGGTAAAAAGGCTGGAATTCCCCTTTTTTGGGGGCAAAAAGGCAGAAATTTCCCTTATGTTGGGGCAAAATTGCAGAAATTTCACTTATTTCAGAGAAAAAAGGCAGAAATTTTCTTTATTTTGGGGCAAAAAGACAGAAGTTTTTTTTGTTTAGGGAAAAAAAGACAGAAATTCCACTTATTTAGAGGCAAAAAGGTAGAAATTCCCATTATTTTGGAGCAAAAATGAAGAAATTTCACTTTTTATGGCAAAAACGTATGCATTTTCCTTATTTTCAGGCAAAAAGAAGAAATTCCCCGTATTTTGGAGCAAAATTGCAGAAATTCCCCTTATTTTGGGACAAAAGGCAGAAATTCCCTTTATTTTGTGGTAAAAATCAGAAATTCCCCTTATTTTGGGGCAAAATTCCAGGAAATTCCTTTATTTTGGGGCAAAATTGCAGAAATTTACCTTATTTTGGGCAAAATTGCAGTAATTTCACTTATATTCAGGAAAAAAGGCTGAAATTGCCTTTTTGGGGGCAAAAATAGAGAAATTCCCCTTATTTTGGGCAAAATTTGAGAAATTTTCCTTATGATGGGGCAAAAGGCAGAAATTCCGTAAATTTTGTGGCAAAAATGCAGTAATTCTTCTTATTTTGAGGTAAAAAGGCTGAAATTCCCCTTATTTGGGGGCAAAAAGGCAGAAATTTCCCTTATTTTGGGACAAAATTGCAGAAATTTTACTTATTTCAGGGTAATAAGTCAGAAATTCCCCTTATTTTGGGGCAAAAAAGACAGAAATTCCTTTTGTTTTTAAAGAAAAAGACAGAAATTCCACTTATTTAGAGGCAAAAAGGCAGAAATTCTCCTTATTTTGGAGCAAAAATGAAGAAATTTCCATTTTATATGGCAAAAAAATATGCATTCCCCTTATTTTCAGGCAAAAAGGCAGAAATTCCCTGTATTTTGGAGCAAAATTGCAGAAATTCCTCTAATTGTGGGGCAAAAAGGCAGAAATTCCCTATATGTTGGGGCAAAAAGACAGAAATTCTCCTTATTTTGGGGCAAAACTCAGAAATTCCACTTATTTTGGGGCAAAATTGCATAAATTTCACTTATTTCTGGGAAAAATGCAGAAATTTTCCTTATTTTGGGGCAAAAAGGCAGAAATTCCTTATATTTTGTGGCAAAAATGCAGAAATTCCCCTTATTTTGAGGTAAAAAGGCTGAAATTCTCCTTATTTGGGGACAAAAAGGCAGAAATTTCCCTTATTTGGGGCAAAATTGCAGAAATTTCACTTATTTTTAGGTAAAAAGGATGATATTTAATATATTTTGGGGCAAAAAGGGAGAAATTCCCCTTATTTGGGGCAAAATTGCAGTAATTTTCCTTATTTTGGGGCAAAAAGGCAGAAATTCCGTATATTTTGTGGCAAAAAGGCAGAAATTTCCCTTATTTAGAGGTAATAAGGTTGAAATTCCCCTTATTTGTGGGCAAAAAGGTTGAAATTCCCCTTTATTTGGGGGCAAAAAGGCAGAAATTTCACTTATTTTGGGGAAAAATTGCAGAAATTTTAATTATTTCAGGGAAAAAAGGCAGAAATTTTCCTGATTTTGAGGCAAAAAGGCAGAAATTCCTAATATTTTGTTGCAAAAATGCAGAAATTTCCCATATTTTGAGGTAAAAAAGATGGAATTCCCCTTATTTGGGGGCAAAAAGGCAGAAATTTCCCTTATGTTGGTGCAAAATTGCAGAAATTTCACTTATTTCAGAAAAAAAGGCCGAAATGTTCTTTATTTTGGGGCAAAAAGACAGAAATTCTCTTTGTTTTGGGAAAAAATCAGAAATTCCACTTATTTAGAGGCAAAAAAGAAGAAATTTCGTTATTTTGGAGCAAAAATGAAGAAATTTCCCCTTTTTATGGCAAAAAGGTATGCATTCCCCTTATTTTCGGGCAAAAAGGCAGAAATTCCCCTTATTTTGGGGCAAAAAGATGAAATCCCTAATTTTTGGCTAAAATTGAAGAAATTTCACTTATTTCGGGAGAAAAAGGCAGAAATTCCAATTAATTTCGGGCAAAAAGGAAGAAATTACCCGTATTTAGGAGCAAAATTGCAGAAATTCCCCTAATATTGGTGCAAAAATGCAGAAATTCCCTTTATTTTGGGGGAAAAAGGCAGAAATTGTCCATATTTTGGTGCAAAAATCAGAAATTTCCCTTATTTTGAGGTAAAATGCTGAAATTCCCCATATTTTGGGCCAAAAGGCAAAAATTTCCCTTATTTTGGAGTAAATTTGCAGAAATTTCACTTATTTGATGGTAATAAGTAAGAAATTTTCCTTATTTTGGTGCAAAAAAGACAGAAATTCCCTTTGTTTTAGGGGAAAAAGACAGAAATTCCACTTATTTAGATGCAAAAAGGCAAAAGTTCCCCTTATTTTGGATCAAAAATGAAGAAATTTTCCTTTTTTATGGCAAAAAGGTATGCATTCTTATTATTTTCGAACAAAAAGGCAGAAATTCCCCATATTTCGGGGCAAAAAGCAGAAATTCCCCTTATTTTGGGGCAAAATTGCAGAAATTTCCCTAATTGTGTGGCAAAAAAACAGAAATTCTCTTTATTTGGGGGCAAAATAGCAGAAATTTCCCTTATTATGGGGAAAAATTGCAGAAATTTCCCTTATTTTAGGGCAAAATTGCAGAAATTTCACTAATTGTGGGGCAAAAAGGCAGAAATTCTCCATATTTTGGGGCAAAACTCAAAAATTCCACTTATTTTGGGGCAAAATTGCAGAAATTTCACTTATTTCAGGGAAAAAAGGCAGATTTTCCTTATTTTGGGGCAAAAATGCAGGAATTCCTAATATTTTGTGCCAAAATTCAGAAATTCCTTATATTTTGAGGTAAAAAGGCTAAAATTCCCCTTATTTGGGGGCAAAAAGGTAGAAATTTCTTTTATATTGGGGCAAAATTGCAGAAATTTCACTTATTTCAAGGTAATAAGTCAGAAATTATTCTTATTTTGGGGCAAAAAAGACAGATATCCCCTTGTTTTAGGGGAAAAAGACAGAAATTCTACTTATTTAGAGGCAAAGAAGCAGAAATTTCACTTATTTTGGAGCAAAAATAAAGAAATTTCCCTTTTTTATGGCAAAAAGTTATGCATTCTTCTTATTTTCTGGAAAAAAGGCTGAAATTCCCCATATTTTGGGGCAAAAGGAAGAAATTCCCTTTATTTTGGGGCAAAAAGGCAAAAATTTCCCTTATTTTGGGGCAAAATTGCAGAAATTTCATTTATTTCAGGGCAAAAGTTCAGAAATTTACCTATTTTGGGGCAAAAAGCAGAAATTTCTTTTATTATGGTACAAAATTGAAGAAATTTTCCTTATTTTGGAACAAAAAGGCAGAAATTCCCATATTTTGGTGCAAAAGGCAGAAATTCTTCTTATTTTGAGGTAAAATGCAGAAATTCCCCTTATTTGGAGGTAAAATGCAGAAATTCCCCAAATATTGGGGGAAAATGCAGAAATTCCCTTTATTTTGGGGCTAAAAGGCAGAAATTGACCGTATTTTAAAGCAAAATTGCAGAAATTCTCATAATTTTCGGGCAAAAAAGCAGAAATTCTCCTTAATTTGGGCAAAAAGACAGAAAATCTCCTTTTTTCGAGAGCAAACAGTCTGAAATTCCCCTTATTTTGGGGCAAAATTGCAGAAATTTCCTTTACATTGGGGCAAAATTGCAGAAATTTCCCTTATTTTGAGGCAAAATTGCAGAAATTTCACTTATTTCAGAAAAAAGGCAGAAATTTTCTTATTTTGGGGCAAAAAGGCAGAAATTTCTTTTATTTTGGTACAAAATTGCCGAAATTTTTCTTATTTTGGGGCAAAAAGGCAGAAATTCCCCCATATTTTGGGGCAAAATGAAGAAATTCCCCTTATTTTGAGGTAAAAAGTCTGAAATTCCCCTTATTTTTGGGCAAAAAGTCAGAAATTCCCCTTATTTTGGTGCAAAAAGACAGAAATTTTGTTTATTTTTAGGGAAAAGGCAGAAATTTCACTTATTTTGAGTCAAAAAGGCGGAAAATCCCCATATTTTGGGGCAAAAATGAAGAAATTTCCCTTTTTTATGGCAAAAAGGAAAACATTCCCTTTATTTTCGGGCAAAAAGGCAGAAATTCCCCATATTTGGAGCAAAATTGCAGAAATTCCCCTAATTTTGGGGCAAAAGGCAGAAATTCCCTATTTTTTGGGGCAAAAATCAGAAATTCCCCTTATTTTGTGGCAAAATTCCAGAAATTTTCTTTATTTTGGGGCAAAATTGCAGGAATTTACCTTTTTTTGGAACAAAATTGCAGAAATTTCTCTTATTTGGGGAAAAATTGCAGAAATTTCTCTTATTTTCAGGTAAAAAGTCTGAAATTTCCTTTATTTTGCGCAAAAAGGGAGAAATTCCTCTTATTTTGGGGCAAAATTCCAGAAATTTTCCTTATTTTGGGGCAAAAGGGCAGAAATTCCATATATTTTGTAGCAAAAAGGCAGAAATTTCCTTTATTTTGAGGTAATAAGGTTGAAATTCCCCAAATTTTGGGGCAAAAAAGGCAGAAATTCTTTTTATTTTGGGGTTCAATTGCAGAAATTTCAAATATTTCAGGGCAAAATGGCAGAAATTCCCCTTATTTTGGGGCAAAAAGATGAAATCCCTAATTTTTGGCGAAAATTGAAGAAATTTCACATATTTCGGGACAAAAAGCCAGAAATTCCAATTAATTTCGGGCAAAAAGGCAGAAATGACCCGTATTTTGGAGAAAAATTGCAGAAATTCCCCTAATATTGGTGCAAAAATGCAGAAATTTCCTTTATTATGGGGCAAAAAGGCAGAAATTCTCCATATTTTGGTGCAAATATCAGAAATTTCCCTTATTTTGAGGTAAAATTCTCAAATTCCCCAAATTTTAGGGCAAAAGGCAAAAATTTCCATTATTTTGGGGCAAATTTGCAGAAATTTCACTTATTTCAGCGTAATAAGTCAGAAATTTCCCTTATTTTGAGGCAAAAAAGACAGAAATTCCCTTTGTTTTGAGGGAAAAACAGAAATTCCACTTATTTAGAGGCAAAAAGGCAAAAGTTCCCCTTATTTTGGAGCAAAAATGAAGAAATTTCCCTTTTATATGGCAAAAAAATATGCATTCCCCTTTTTTTCAGGCAAAAAGGAAGAAATTCCCCTTATTTTGGAGCAAAAATGAAGAAATTTCACTTTTTTATGACAAAATGTAAGCATTCCCCTTATTTTCGATTAAAAAGGCAGAAATTCCCTGTATTTGGGAGCAAAATTGCAGAAATTCCCCTAATTTTGGGACAAAAAGCAGAAATTCCCTTTATTTTGGTGTAAAAATCAGAAATTCCCCATATTTTGGGGCAAAATTCCAGAAATTTTCTTTATTTTAGGGCAAAATTTCAGAAATTTCCCTTATTTGGGGCAAAATTGCAGAAATTTCACTTATTTTATAGTAAAAAAGTTGATATTTAATTTATTTTGGGTCAAAAAGGGAGAAATTCCCCTTATTTGGGGCAAAATTGCAGTAATTTTCCTTATTTTGGGGCAAAAAGGCAGAAATTCTGTATATTTTGTGGCAAAAAGGCAGAAATTTCCCTTATTTAGAGGTAATAAGGTTGAAATTCCCTTTATTTGGGGGCAAAAAGGCTGAAATTCCCTTATTTGGGGGCAAAAAGGCAGAAATTTCAATTATTTTGGGGCAAAATTGCAGAAATTTCATTTATTTCAGGGAAAAAAGTCAGAAAATTTCCTTATTTTGGGGCAAAAAGCAGAAATTCCTAATATTTTGTGGAAAAAATGCAGAAATTCCCCATATTTTGAGGTAAAAAGGCTGGAATTCCCTTTATTTGGGGGCAAAAAGGCAGAAATTTCCCTTATGTTGGGGCAAAATTGCAGAAATTTCACTTATCTCAGGGAAAAAAGGCAGAAATTTCCTTTTTTTAGGGGCAAAAAGACAGAAGTTTTCTTTGTTTTGTGAAAAAAAGACAGAAATTCCACTTATTTAGAGGCAAAAAGGAAGAAATTCCCATTATTTTGGAGCAAAAATGAAGAAATTTCACTTTTTTATGGCAAAAACGTATGCATTCCCCTTATTTTCAGGCAAAAAGAAGAAATTACCCGTATTTTGGAGCAAAATTGCAGAAATTCCCCTAATTTTGGGGCAAAAGGCAGAAATTCCCTTTATTTTGGGGTAAAAATCAGAAATTCCCCTTATTTTGGGGCAAAATTCCAGGAATTTCCTTTATTTTGGGGCAAAATTGCAGAAATTTACCTTATTTTGGGCAAAATTGCAGAAATTTTACTTATGATGGAGCAAAAAGGCAGAAATTCCGTAAATTTTATTGCAAAAATGCAGAAATTCCTTTTATTTTGAGGTAAAAAGGCTGAAATTCCCCTTATTTGGGGGCAAAAAGGCAGAAATTTCCCTTATTTTGGGACAAAATTGCAGAAATTTTACTTATTTCAGGGTAATAAGTCAGAAATTCCCCTTATTTTGGGGCAAAAAAGACAGAAATTCCTTTTGTTTTTAAGGAAAAAGACAGAAATTCCACTTATTTAGAGGCAAAAAGGCAGAAATTCTCCTTATTTTGGAGCAAAAATGAAGAAATTTCCCTTTTATATGGCAAAAAAATATGCATTCCCCTTATTTTCAGGCAAAAAGTCAGAAATTCCCCTTATTTTGGTGCAAAAAGACAGAAATTTTGTTTATTTTTAGGGAAAAGGCAGAAATTGAACTTATTTTGAGTCAAAAAGGCAGAAAATCCCCATATTTTGGGGCAAAAATGAAGAAATTTCCCTTTTTTATGGCAAAAAGGAAAACATTCCCTTTATTTTCGGGCAAAAAGGCAGAAATTCCCCATATTTTGGAGCAAAATTGCAGAAATTCCCCTAATTTTGGGGCAAAAGGCAGAAATTCCCTATATTTTGGGGCAAAAATCAGAAATTCCCCTTATTTTGGGGCAAAATTCCAGAAATTTTCTTTATTTTGGGGCAAATTTGCAGAAATTTCACTTATTTCAGCGTAATAAGTCAGAAATTTTCCTTATTTTGAGGCAAAAAAGACAGAAATTCCCTTTGTTTTGAGGGAAAAACAGAAATTCCCCTTATTTTCAGGCAAAAAGGCAGAAATTCCCCTTATTTTGGAGCAAAAATGAAGAAATTTCAATTTTTTATGGCAAAATGTAAGCATTCCCCTTATTTTCGGTCAAAAAGGCAGAAATTCCCCGTATTTGGGAGCAAAATTCCAGAAATTCCCCTAATTTTGGGGCAAAAGGCACAAATTCCCTTTATTTTGGGGCAAAAATCAGAAATTCCCCATATTTTTGGGCAAAATTCCAGAAATTTTCTTTATTTTGGGGCAAAATTTCAGAAATTTCCCTTTTTTGGGGCAAAATTGCAGAAATTTCACTTATTTTATAGTAAAAAAGTGGATATTTAATTTATTTGGGGGCAAAAAGGGAGAAATTCCCCTTATTTTAGGCAAAATTGCAGTAATTTTCCTTATTTTGGAGCAAAAAGGCAGAAATTCTGTATATTTTGTGGCAAAAAGACCGAAATTTCTTTTATTTAGAGGTAATAAGGTTGAAATTCCCTTTATTTGGGGGCAAAAAGGCTGAAATTCCCCTTATTTGGGGGCAAAAAGGCAGAAATTTCACTTATTTTGGGGCAAAATTGCAGAAATTTCATTTATTTCAGGGAAAAAAGTCAGAAATTTTCCTTATTTTGGGGCAAAAAGCAGAAATTCCTAATATATTGTGGAAAAAATGCAGAAATTCCCCATATTTTGAGGTAAAAAGGCTGGAATTCCCCTTTTTTGGGGGCAAAAAGGCAGAAATTTCCCTTATGTTGGGGCAAAATTGCAGAAATTTCACTTATTTCAGAGAAAAAAGGCAGAAATTTTCTTTATTTTGGGGCAAAAAGACAGAAGTTTTTTTTGTTTAGGGAAAAAAAGACAGAAATTCCACTTATTTAGAGGCAAAAAGGTAGAAATTCCCATTATTTTGGAGCAAAAATGAAGAAATTTCACTTTTTATGGCAAAAACGTATGCATTTTCCTTATTTTCAGGCAAAAAAAAGAAATTCCCCGTATTTTGGAGCAAAATTGCAGAAATTCCCCTTATTTTGGGACAAAAGGCAGAAATTCCCTTTATTTTGTGGTAAAAATCAGAAATTCCCCTTATTTTGGGGCAAAATTCCAGGAATTTCCTTTATTTTGGGGCAAAATTGCAGAAATTTACCTTATTTTGGGCAAAATTGCAGTAATTTCACTTATATTCAGGAAAAAAGGCTGAAATTGCCTTTTTGGGGGCAAAAATAGAGAAATTCCCCTTATTTTGGGCAAAATTTGAGAAATTTTCCTTATGATGGGGCAAAAGGCAGAAATTCCGTAAATTTTGTGGCAAAAATGCAGTAATTCTTCTTATTTTGAGGTAAAAAGGCTGAAATTCCCCTTATTTGGGGGCAAAAAGGCAGAAATTTCCCTTATTTTGGGACAAAATTGCAGAAATTTTACTTATTTCAGGGTAATAAGTCAGAAATTCCCCTTATTTTGGGGCAAAAAAGACAGAAATTCCTTTTGTTTTTAAAGAAAAAGACAGAAATTCCACTTATTTAGAGGCAAAAAGGCAGAAATTCTCCTTATTTTGGAGCAAAAATGAAGAAATTTCCATTTTATATGGCAAAAAAATATGCATTCCCCTTATTTTCAGGCAAAAAGGCAGAAATTCCCTGTATTTTGGAGCAAAATTGCAGAAATTCCTCTAATTGTGGGGCAAAAAGGCAGAAATTCCCTATATGTTGGGGCAAAAAGACAGAAATTCTCCTTATTTTGGGGCAAAACTCAGAAATTCCACTTATTTTGGGGCAAAATTGCATAAATTTCACTTATTTCTTGGAAAAATGCAGAAATTTTCCTTATTTTGGGGCAAAAAGGCAGAAATTCCTTATATTTTGTGGCAAAAATGCAGAAATTCCCCTTATTTTGAGGTAAAAAGGCTGAAATTCTCCTTATTTGGGGACAAAAAGGCAGAAATTTCCCTTATTTGGGGCAAAATTGCAGAAATTTCACTTATTTTTAGGTAAAAAGGATGATATTTAATATATTTTGGGGCAAAAAGGGAGAAATTCCCCTTATTTGGGGCAAAATTGCAGTAATTTTCCTTATTTTGGGGCAAAAAGGCAGAAATTCCGTATATTTTGTGGCAAAAAGGCAGAAATTTCCCTTATTTAGAGGTAATAAGGTTGAAATTCCCCTTATTTGTGGGCAAAAAGGTTGAAATTCCCCTTTATTTGGGGGCAAAAAGGCAGAAATTTCACTTATTTTGGGGAAAAATTGCAGAAATTTTAATTATTTCAGGGAAAAAAGGCAGAAATTTTCCTGATTTTGAGGCAAAAAGGCAGAAATTCCTAATATTTTGTTGCAAAAATGCAGAAATTTCCCATATTTTGAGGTAAAAAAGATGGAATTCCCCTTATTTGGGGGCAAAAAGGCAGAAATTTCCCTTATGTTGGTGCAAAATTGCAGAAATTTCACTTATTTCAGAAAAAAAGGCCGAAATGTTCTTTATTTTGGGGCAAAAAGACAGAAATTCTCTTTGTTTTGGGAAAAAATCAGAAATTCCACTTATTTAGAGGCAAAAAAGAAGAAATTTCGTTATTTTGGAGCAAAAATGAAGAAATTTCCCCTTTTTATGGCAAAAAGGTATGCATTCCCCTTATTTTCGGGCAAAAAGGCAGAAATTCCCCTTATTTTGGGGCAAAAAGATGAAATCCCTAATTTTTGGCTAAAATTGAAGAAATTTCACTTATTTCGGGAGAAAAAGGCAGAAATTCCAATTAATTTCGGGCAAAAAGGAAGAAATTACCCGTATTTAGGAGCAAAATTGCAGAAATTCCCCTAATATTGGTGCAAAAATGCAGAAATTCCCTTTATTTTGGGGGAAAAAGGCAGAAATTGTCCATATTTTGGTGCAAAAATCAGAAATTTCCCTTATTTTGAGGTAAAATGCTGAAATTCCCCATATTTTGGGCCAAAAGGCAAAAATTTCCCTTATTTTGGAGTAAATTTGCAGAAATTTCACTTATTTGATGGTAATAAGTAAGAAATTTTCCTTATTTTGGTGCAAAAAAGACAGAAATTCCCTTTGTTTTAGGGGAAAAAGACAGAAATTCCACTTATTTAGATGCAAAAAGGCAAAAGTTCCCCTTATTTTGGAGCAAAAATGAAGAAATTTTCCTTTTTTATGGCAAAAAGGTATGCATTCTTATTATTTTCGAACAAAAAGGCAGAAATTCCCCATATTTCGGGGCAAAAAGAAGAAATTCCCCTTATTTTGGGGCAAAATTGCAGAAATTTCCCTAATTGTGTGGCAAAAAAACAGAAATTCTCTTTATTTGGGGGAAAAATAGCAGAAATTTCCCTTATTATGGGGAAAAATTGCAGAAATTTCCCTTATTTTAGGGCAAAATTGCAGAAATTTCACTAATTGTGGGTCAAAAAGGCAGAAATTCTCCATATTTTGGGGCAAAACTCAAAAATTCCACTTATTTTGGGGCAAAATTCTAGAAATTTCCCTTATTTGGGGCAAAATTGCAGAAATTTCACTTATTTTATAGTAAAAAAGTTGATATTTAATTTATTTTGGGTCAAAAAGGGAGAAATTCCCCTTATTTGGGGCAAAATTGCAGTAATTTTCCTTATTTTGGGGCAAAAAGGCAGAAATTCTGTATATTTTGTGGCAAAAAGGCAGAAATTTCCCTTATTTAGAGGTAATAAGGTTGAAATTCCCTTTATTTGGGGGCAAAAAGGCTGAAATTCCCTTATTTGGGGGCAAAAAGGCAGAAATTTCAATTATTTTGGGGCAAAATTGCAGAAATTTCATTTATTTCAGGGAAAAAAGTCAGAAAATTTCCTTATTTTGGGGCAAAAAGCAGAAATTCCTAATATTTTGTGGAAAAAATGCAGAAATTCCCCATATTTTGAGGTAAAAAGGCTGGAATTCCCTTTATTTGGGGGCAAAAAGGCAGAAATTTCCCTCATGTTGGGGCAAAATTGCAGAAATTTCACTTATCTCAGGGAAAAAAGGCAGAAATTTCCTTTTTTTAGGGGCAAAAAGACAGAAGTTTTCTTTGTTTTGTGAAAAAAAGACAGAAATTCCACTTATTTAGAGGCAAAAAGGAAGAAATTCCCATTATTTTGGAGCAAAAATGAAGAAATTTCACTTTTTTATGGCAAAAACGTATGCATTCCCCTTATTTTCAGGCAAAAAGAAGAAATTACCCGTATTTTGGAGCAAAATTGCAGAAATTCCCCTAATTTTGGGGCAAAAGGCAGAAATTCCCTTTATTTTGGGGTAAAAATCAGAAATTCCCCTTATTTTGGGGCAAAATTCCAGGAATTTCCTTTATTTTGGGGCAAAATTGCAGAAATTTACCTTATTTTGGGCAAAATTGCAGAAATTTTACTTATGATGGAGCAAAAAGGCAGAAATTCCGTAAATTTTATTGCAAAAATGCAGAAATTCCTTTTATTTTGTGGTAAAAAGGCTGAAATTCCCCTTATTTGGGGGCAAAAAGGCAGAAATTTCCCTTATTTTGGGACAAAATTGCAGAAATTTTACTTATTTGATGGTAATAAGTAAGAAATTTTCCTTATTTTGGGGCAAAAAAGACAGAAATTCCCTTTGTTTTAGGGGAAAAAGACAGAAATTCCAATTATTTAGAGGCAAAAAGGCAAAAGTTCCCCTTATTTTGGAGCAAAAATGAAGAAATTTTCCTTTTTTATGGCAAAAAGGTATGCATTCTTCTTATTTTCGAACAAAAAGGCAGAAATTCCCATTATTTTGGGGCAAAAAGCAGAAATTTCCCTTATTTTGGGGCAAAATTGCAGAAATTTCCCTAATTGTGTGGAAAAAAAAACAGAAATTCCCTTTATTTGAAGGCAAAATAGCAGAAATTTCCCTTATTATGGAGAAAAATTGCAGAAATTTCCCTTTTTTAGGGCAAAATTGCAGAAATTTTACTAATTGTGGGGCAAAAAGGCAGAAATTCTCAATATTTTGGGGCAAAACTCAGAAATTCCACTTATTTTGGGGCAAAATTCTAGAAATTTCCCTTATTTTGGGGCAAAATTGCAGAAATTTCACTTATTTTGGGGCAAAATTGCAGAAATTTCACTTATTTCATGGAAAAAAGGCAAATTTTCCTTATTTTGGGGCAAAAACGCAGAAATTTCTAATATTTTGTGCCAAAATTCAGAAATTCCTTATATTTTGAGGTAAAAAGGCTGAAATTCCCCTTATTTGGGGGCAAAAAGGTAGATATTTCCCTTATATTGGGGCAAAATTGCAGAAACTTCACTTATTTCAAGGTAATAAGTCAGAAATTTTTCTTATTTTGGGGCAAAAAAGACAGAAATTCCCTTTGTTTTGGGGGAAAAAGACAGAAATTCCACTTATTTAGAGGCAAAGAAGCAGAAATTTTGCTTATTTTGGAGCAAAAATGAAGAAATTTCCCTTTTTTATGGCAAAAAGTTATGCATTCTTCTTATTTTCGGGGAAAAAGGCAGAAATTCCCCATATTTTGGGGCAAAAGGAAGAAATTCCCTTTATTTTTGGGCAAAAAGGCAAAAATTTCCCTTATATTGGGGCAAAATTGCAGAAATGTCATTTATTTCAGGGCAGAAGTTCAGAAATTCCCCTATTTTGGGGCAAAAAGCAGAAATTTCTTTTATTATGGTACAAAATTGAAGAAATTTTTCTTATTTTGGAACAAAAAGGCAGAAATTCCCATATTTTGGTGCAAAAGGCAGAAATTCTTCTTATTTTGAGGTAAAATGCAGAAATTTCCCTTATTTGGAGGTAAAATGCAGAAATTCCGCAAATATTGGGGGAAAATGCAGAAATTCCCTTTATTTTGGGGCTAAAAGGCAGAAATTGACCGTATTTTAAAGCAAAATTGCAGAAATTCTCATAATTTTCGGGCAAAAAAGCAGAAATTCTCCTTAATTTGGTCAAAAAGACAGAAAATCTCCTTTTTTGAGAGCAAACAGTCTGAAATTCCCCTTATTTTGGGGCAAAATTGCAGAAATTTCCCTTATTTTGAGGCAAAATTGCAGAAATTTCACTTATTTCAGAAAAAAGGCAGAAATTTTCTTATTTTGGGGCAAAAAGGCAGAAATTTCTTTTATTTTGGTACAAAATTGCCGAAATTTTTCTTATTTAGGGGCAAAAAGGCAGAAATTCCCCCATATTTTGGGGCAAAATGAAGAAATTCCCCTTATTTTGAGGTAAAAAGTCTGAAATTCCCCTTATTTTTGGGCAAAAAGTCAGAAATTCCCCTTATTTTGGTGCAAAAAGACAGAAATTTTGTTTATTTTTAGGGAAAAGGCAGAAATTTCACTTATTTTGAGTCAAAAAGGCGGAAAATCCCCATATTTTGGGGCAAAAATGAAGAAATTTCCCTTTTTTATGGCAAAAGGAAAACATTCCCTTTATTTTCGGGCAAAAAGGCAGAAATTCCCCATATTTTGGAGCAAAATTGCAGAAATTCCCCTAATTTTGGGGCAAAAGGCAGAAATTCCCTATTTTTTGGGGCAAAAATCAGAAATTCCCCTTATTTTGTGGCAAAATTCCAGAAATTTTCTTTATTTTGGGGCAAAATTGCAGAAATTTACCTTTTTTTGGAACAAAATTGCAGAAATTTCTCTTATTTGGGGAAAAATTGCAGAAATTTCTCTTATTTTCAGGTAAAAAGTCTGAAATTTCCTTTATTTTGCGCAAAAAGGGAGAAATTCCTCTTATTTTGGGGCAAAATTGCAGAAATTTTCCTTATTTTGGGGCAAAAGGGCAGAAATTCCATATATTTTGTAGCAAAAAGGCAGAAATTTCCTTTATTTTGAGGTAATAAGGTTGAAATTCCCCTTATTTGGGGGCAAAAAGGCTGAAATTCCCCTTTATTTGGGGGTAAAAAGGCAGAAATTTCACTTATTTTGGGGAAAAATTGCAGAAATTTCAATTATTTCAATGAAAAAAGGCAGAAATTTTCTTTATTTTGGGGCAAAAAGGCAGAAATTCCTAATATTTTGTTGCAAAAATGCAGAAATTCCCCATATTTTGAGGTAAAAAGGATGGAATTCCCCTTATTTGGGGGCAAAAAGGCAGAAATTTCCCTTATGTTGGGGCAAAATTGCAGAAATTTCACTTATTTCAGAAAAAAACGGCCGAAATGTTCTTTATTTTGGGGCAAAAAGACAGAAATTCTCTTTGTCTTGGGAAAAAAGAGAGAAATTCCACTTATTTAGAGGCAAAAAGAAGAAATTTCGTTATTTTGGAGCAAAAATTAAGAAATTTCCCTTTTTTATGGCAAAAAGGTATGCATTCCTCTTATTTTCGGGCAAAAAGACAGAAATTCCCCTTATTTTGGGGCAAAAAGATGAAATCCCTAATTTTTGGCTAAAATTGAAGAAATTTCACTTATTTCGGGAGAAAAAGGCAGAAATTCCAATTAATTTTGGTAAAAAGGAAGAAATGACACGTATTTAGGAGCAAAATTGCAGAAATTTTCCTAATATTGGTGCAAAAATGCAGAAATTCCCTTTATTTTGGGGGAAAAAGGCAGAAATTGTCCATATTTTGGTACAAAAATCAGAAATTTCCCTTATTTTGAGGTAAAATGCTGAAATTCCCCATATTTTGGGCCAAAAGGCAAAAATTTCCCTTATTTTGGGGCAAATTTGCAGAAATTTCACTTATTTGATGGTAATAAGTAAGAAATTTTCCTTATTTTGGGGCAAAAAAGACAGAAATTCCCTTTGTTTTAGGGGAAAAAGACAGAAATTCCAATTATTTAGAGGCAAAAAGGCAAAAGTTCCCCTTATTTTGGAGCAAAAATGAAGAAATTTTCCTTTTTTATGGCAAAAAGGTATGCATTCTTCTTATTTTCGAACAAAAAGGCAGAAATTCCCATTATTTTGGGGCAAAAAGCAGAAATTTCCCTTATTTTGGGGCAAAATTGCAGAAATTTCCCTAATTGTGTGGAAAAAAAATCAGAAATTCCCTTTATTTGAAGGCAAAATAGCAGAAATTTCCCTTATTATGGAGAAAAATTGCAGAAATTTCCCTATTTTAGGGCAAAATTGCAGAAATTTTACTAATTGTGGGGCAAAAAGTCAGAAATTCTCAATATTTTGGGGCAAAACTCAGAAATTCCACTTATTTTGGGGCAAAATTCTAGAAATTTCCCTTATTTTGGGGCAAAATTGCAGAAATTTCACTTATTTTGGGGCAAAATTGCAGAAATTTCACTTATTTCATGGAAAAAAGGCAAATTTTCCTTATTTTGGGGCAAAAACGCAGAAATTTCTAATATTTTGTGCCAAAATTCAGAAATTCCTTATATTTTGAGGTAAAAAGGCTGAAATTCCCCTTATTTGGGGGCAAAAAGGTAGATATTTCCCTTATATTGGGGCAAAATTGCAGAAACTTCACTTATTTCCAGGTAATAAGTCAGAAATTTTTCTTATTTTGGGGCAAAAAAGACAGAAATTCCCTTTGTTTTGGGGGAAAAAGACAGAAATTCCACTTATTTAGAGGCAAAGAAGCAGAAATTTCGCTTATTTTGGAGCAAAAATGAAGAAATTTCCCTTTTTTATGGCAAAAAGGTATGCATTCTTCTTATTTTTGGGGAAAAAGGCAGAAATTCCCCATATTTTGGGGCAAAAGGAAGAAATTCCCTTTATTTTTGGGCAAAAAGGCAAAAATTTCCCTTATATTGGGGCAAAATTGCAGAAATTTCATTTATTTCAGGGCAAAAGTTCAGAAATTCCCCTATTTTGGGGCAAAAAGCAGAAATTTCTTTTATTATGGTACAAAATTGAAGAAATTTTCCTTATTTTGGAACAAAAAGGCAGACATTCCCATATTTTGGTGCAAAAGGCAGAAATTCTTCTTATTTTGAGGTAAAATGCAGAAATTCCCCTTATTTGGAGGTAAAATGCAGAAATTCCGCAAATATTGGGGGAAAATGCAGAAATTCCCTTTATTTTGGGGCTAAAAGGCAGAAATTGACCGTATTTTAAAGCAAAATTGCAGAAATTCTCATAATTTTCGGGCAAAAAAGCAGAAATTCTCCTTAATTTGGGCAAAAAGACAGAAAATCTCCTTTTTTCGAGAGCAAACAGTCTGAAATTCCCCTTATTTTGGGGCAAAATTGCAGAAATTTCCCTTATTTTGAGGCAAAATTGCAGAAATTTCACTTATTTCAGAAAAAAGGCAGAAATTTTCTTATTTTGGGGCAAAAAGGCAGAAATTTCTTTTATTTTGGTACAAAATTGCCGAAATTTTTCTTATTTTGGGGCAAAAAGGCAGAAATTCCCCCATATTTTGGGGCAAAATGAAGAAATTCCCCTTATTTTGAGGTAAAAAGTCTGAAATTCCCCTTATTTTTGGGCAAAAAGTCAGAAATTCCCCTTATTTTGGTGCAAAAAGACAGAAATTTTGTTTATTTTTAGGGAAAAGGCAGAAATTGCACTTATTTTGAGTCAAAAAGGCGGAAAATCCCCATATTTTGGGGCAAAAATGAAGAAATTTCCCTTTTTTATGGCCAAAAGGAAAACATTCCCTTTATTTTTGGGCAAAAAGGCAGAAATTCCCCATATTTTGGAGCAAAATTGCAGAAATTCCCCTAATTTTGGGGCAAAAGGCAGAAATTCCCTATTTTTTGGGGCAAAAATCAGAAATTCCCCTTATTTTGTGGCAAAATTCCAGAAATTTTCCTTATTTTGGGGCAAAATTGCAGGAATTTACCTTTTTTTGGAACAAAATTGCAGAAATTTCTCTTATTTGGGGAAAAATTGCAGAAATTTCTCTTATTTTCAGGTAAAAAGTCTGAAATTTCCTTTATTTTGCGCAAAAAGGGAGAAATTCCTCTTATTTTGGGGCAAAATTGCAGAAATTTTCCTTATTTTGGGGCAAAAGGGCAGAAATTCCATATATTTTGTGGCAAAAAGGCAGAAATTTCCTTTATTTTGAGGTAATAAGGTTGAAATTTCCCAAATTTTGGGGCAAAAAAGGCAGAAATTCACCTTATTTTGGGATTCAATTGCAGAAATTTCAAATATTTCAGGGCAAAATGGCAGAAATTCCCCTTATTTTGGGGCAAAAAGATGAAATCCCTAATTTTTGGCGAAAATTGAAGAAATTTCACATATTTCGGGACAAAAAGCCAGAAATTCCAATTAATTTCGGGCAAAAAGGCAGAAATGACCCGTATTTTGGAGAAAAATTGCAGAAATTCCCCTAATATTGGTGCAAAAATGCAGAAATTTCCTTTATTATGGGGCAAAAAGGCAGAAATTCTCCATATTTTGGTGCAAATATCAGAAATTTCCCTTATTTTGAGGTAAAATTCTCAAATTCCCCAAATTTTAGGGCAAAAGGCAAAAATTTCCATTATTTTGGGGCAAATTTGCAGAAATTTCACTTATTTCAGCGTAATAAGTCAGAAATTTTCCTTATTTTGAGGCAAAAAAGACAGAAATTCCCTTTGTTTTGAGGGAAAAACAGAAATTCCACTTATTTAGAGGCAAAAAGGCAAAAGTTCCCCTTATTTTGGAGCAAAAATGAAGAAATTTCCCTTTTATATGGCAAAAAAATATGCATTCCCCTTATTTTCAGGCAAAAAGGAAGAAATTCCCCTTATTTTGGAGCAAAAATGAAGAAATTTCACTTTTTTATGACAAAATGTAAGCATTCCCCTTATTTTCGATTAAAAAGGCAGAAATTCCCTGTATTTGGGAGCAAAATTGCAGAAATTCCCCTAATTTTGGGACAAAAAGCAGAAATTCCCTTTATTTTGGTGTAAAAATCAGAAATTCCCCATATTTTGGGGCAAAATTCCAGAAATTTTCTTTATTTTAGGGCAAAATTTCAGAAATTTCCCTTATTTGGGGCAAAATTGCAGAAATTTCACTTATTTTATAGTAAAAAAGTTGATATTTAATTTATTTTGGGTCAAAAAGGGAGAAATTCCCCTTATTTGGGGCAAAATTGCAGTAATTTTCCTTATTTTGGGGCAAAAAGGCAGAAATTCTGTATATTTTGTGGCAAAAAGGCAGAAATTTCCCTTATTTAGAGGTAATAAGGTTGAAATTCCCTTTATTTGGGGGCAAAAAGGCTGAAATTCCCTTATTTGGGGGCAAAAAGGCAGAAATTTCAATTATTTTGGGGCAAAATTGCAGAAATTTCATTTATTTCAGGGAAAAAAGTCAGAAATTTTCCTTATTTTGGGGCAAAAAGCAGAAATTCCTAATATTTTGTGGAAAAAATGCAGAAATTCCCCAAATTGTGAGGTAAAAAGGCTGGAATTCCCTTTATTTGGGGGCAAAAAGGCAGAAATTTCCCTTATGTTGGGGCAAAATTGCAGAAATTTCACTTATCTCAGGGAAAAAAGGCAGAAATTTCCTTTTTTTAGGGGCAAAAAGACAGAAGTTTTCTTTGTTTTGTGAAAAAAAGACAGAAATTCCACTTATTTAGAGGCAAAAAGGAAGAAATTCCCATTATTTTGGAGCAAAAATGAAGAAATTTCACTTTTTTATGGCAAAAACGTATGCATTCCCCTTATTTTCAGGCAAAAAGAAGAAATTACCCGTATTTTGGAGCAAAATTGCAGAAATTCCCCTAATTTTGGGGCAAAAGGCAGAAATTCCCTTTATTTTGGGGTAAAAATCAGAAATTCCCCTTATTTTGGGGCAAAATTCCAGGAATTTCCTTTATTTTGGGGCAAAATTGCAGAAATTTACCTTATTTTGGGCAAAATTGCAGAAATTTTCCTTATGATGGAGCAAAAAGGCAGAAATTCCGTAAATTTTATTGCAAAAATGCAGAAATTCCTTTTATTTTGAGGTAAAAAGGCTGAAATTCCCCTTATTTGGGGGCAAAAAGGCAGAAATTTCCCTTATTTTGGGACAAAATTGCAGAAATTTTACTTATTTCAGGGTAATAAGTCAGAAATTCCCCTTATTTTGGGGCAAAAAAGACAGAAATTCCTTTTGTTTTTAAGGAAAAAGACAGAAATTCCACTTATTTAGAGGCAAAAAGGCAGAAATTCTCCTTATTTTGGAGCAAAAATGAAGAAATTTCCCTTTTATATGGCAAAAAAATATGCATTCCCCTTATTTTCAGGCAAAAAGTCAGAAATTCCCCTTATTTTGGTGCAAAAAGACAGAAATTTTGTTTATTTTTAGGGAAAAGGCAGAAATTGAACTTATTTTGAGTCAAAAAGGCAGAAAATCCCCATATTTTGGGGCAAAAATGAAGAAATTTCCCTTTTTTATGGCAAAAAGGAAAACATTCCCTTTATTTTCGGGCAAAAAGGCAGAAATTCCCCATATTTTGGAGCAAAATTGCAGAAATTCCCCTAATTTTGGGGCAAAAGGCAGAAATTCCCTATATTTTGGGGCAAAAATCAGAAATTCCCCTTATTTTGGGGCAAAATTCCAGAAATTTTCTTTATTTTGGGGCAAATTTGCAGAAATTTCACTTATTTCAGCGTAATAAGTCAGAAATTTTCCTTATTTTGAGGCAAAAAAGACAGAAATACCCTTTGTTTTGAGGGAAAAACAGAAATTCCCCTTATTTTCAGGCAAAAAGGCAGAAATTCCCCTTATTTTGGAGCAAAAATGAAGAAATTTCAATTTTTTATGGCAAAATGTAAGCATTCCCCTTATTTTCGGTCAAAAAGGCAGAAATTCCCCGTATTTGGGAGCAAAATTCCAGAAATTCCCCTAATTTTGGGGCAAAAGGCACAAATTCCCTTTATTTTGGGGCAAAAATCAGAAATTCCCCATATTTTTGGGCAAAATTCCAGAAATTTTCTTTATTTTGGGGCAAAATTTCAGAAATTTCCCTTTTTTGGGGCAAAATTGCAGAAATTTCACTTATTTTATAGTAAAAAATTGGATATTTAATTTATTTGGGGGCAAAAAGGGAGAAATTCCCCTTATTTGGGGCAAAATTGCAGTAATTTTCCTTATTTTGGAGCAAAAAGGCAGAAATTCTGTATATTTTGTGGCAAAAAGACCGAAATTTCTTTTATTTAGAGGTAATAAGTTTGAAATTCCCTTTATTTGGGGGCAAAAAGGCTGAAATTCCCCTTATTTGGGGGCAAAAAGGCAGAAATTTCACTTATTTTGGGGCAAAATTGCAGAAATTTCATTTATTTCAGGGAAAAAAGTCAGAAATTTTCCTTATTTTGGGGCAAAAAGCAGAAATTCCTAATATATTGTGGAAAAAATGCAGAAATTCCCCATATTTTGAGGTAAAAAGGCTGGAATTCCCCTTTTTTGGGGGCAAAAAGGCAGAAATTTCCCTTATGTTGGGGCAAAATTGCAGAAATTTCACTTATTTCAGAGAAAAAAGGCAGAAATTTTCTTTATTTTGGGGCAAAAAGACAGAAGTTTTTTTTGTTTAGGGAAAAAAAGACAGAAATTCCACTTATTTAGAGGCAAAAAGGTAGAAATTCCCATTATTTTGGAGCAAAAATGAAGAAATTTCACTTTTTATGGCAAAAACGTATGCATTTTCCTTATTTTCAGGCAAAAAGAAGAAATTCCCCGTATTTTGGAGCAAAATTGCAGAAATTCCCCTTATTTTGGGACAAAAGGCAGAAATTCCCTTTATTTTGTGGTAAAAATCAGAAATTCCCCTTATTTTGGGGCAAAATTCCAGGAATTTCCTTTATTTTGGGGCAAAATTGCAGAAATTTACCTTATTTTGGGCAAAATTGCAGTAATTCCACTTATATTCAGGAAAAAAGGCTGAAATTGCCTTTTTGGGGGCAAAAATAGAGAAATTCCCCTTATTTTGGGAAAAATTGCAGAAATTTTCCTTATGATGGGGCAAAAGGCAGAAATTCCGTAAATTTTGTGGCAAAAATGCAGAAATTCTTCTTATTTTGAGGTAAAAAGGCTGAAATTCCCCTTATTTGGGGGCAAAAAGGCAGAAATTTCCCTTATTTTGGGACAAAATTGCAGAAATTTTACTTATTTCAGGGTAATAAGTCAGAAATTCCCCTTATTTTGGGGCAAAAAAGACAGAAATTCCTTTTGTTTTTAAGGAAAAAGACAGAAATTCCACTTATTTAGAGGCAAAAAGGCAGAAATTCTCCTTATTTTGGAGCAAAAATGAAGAAATTTCCCTTTTATATGGCAAAAAAATATGCATTCCCCTTATTTTCAGGCAAAAAGGCAGAAATTCCCTGTATTTTGGAGCAAAATTGCAGAAATTCTCCTAATTGTGGGGCAAAAAGGCAGAAATTCCCTATATGTTGGGGCAAAAAGACAGAAATTCTCCTTATTTTGGGGCAAAACTCAGAAATTTCACTTATTTTGGGGCAAAATTGCATAAATTTCACTTATTTCAGGGAAAAATGCAGAAATTTTCCTTATTTTGGGCCAAAAGGCAGAAATTCCTTATATTTTCTGGCAAAAATGCAGAAATTCCCCTTATTTTGAGGTAAAAAGCTGAAATTCTCCTTATTTGGGGGCAAAAAGGCAGAAATTTCACTTATTTTGGGAAAAATTGCAGAAATTTACCTTATTTTGGGGCAAAATTTCAGAAATTTCCCTTATTTGGGGCAAAATTGCAGAAATTTCACTTATTTTAAGGTAAAAAGGATGATATTTAATATATTTTGGGGCAAAAAGGGAGAAATTTCTCTTATTTGGGGCAAAATTGCAGTAATTTTCCTTATTTTGGGGCAAAAATGCAGAAATTCCGTATATTTTGTGGCAAAAAGGGAGAAATTTCTTTTATTTAGAGGTAATAAGGTTGAAATTCCCCTTATTTGGGGGCAAAAAGGCTGAAATTCCCCTTTATTTGGGGGCAAAAAGGCAGAAATTTCACTTATTTTGGGGAAAAATTGCAGAAATTTCAATTATTTCAGGGAAAAAAGGCAGAAATTTTCTTTATTTTGGGGCAAAAAGGCAGAAATTCCTAATATTTTGTTGCAAAAATGCAGAAATTCCCCATATTTTGAGGTAAAAAGGCTGGAATTCCCCTTATTTGGGGGCAAAAAGGCAAAAATTTCCTTTATGTTGGGGCAAAATTGCAGAAATTTCACTTATTTCAGAAAAAAAATGCCGAAATGTTCTTTATTTTGGGGCAAAAAGACAGAAATTCTCTTTGTTTTGGGAAAAAAAATAGAAATTCCACTTATTTAGAGGCAAAAAAGAAGAAATTTCGTTATTTTGGAGCAAAAATGAAGAAATTTCCCTTTTTTATGGCAAAAAGGTATGCATTCCCCTTATTTTCGGGCAAAAAGGCAGAAATTCCCCTTATTTTGGGGCAAAAAGATGAAATCTCTAATTTTTGGATAAATTGAAGAAATTTCACTTATTTCGGGAGAATAAGGCAGAAATTCCAATTAATTTCGGGCAAAAAAGAAGAAATGACCCGTATTTAGGAGCAAAATTGTAGAAATTCCCCTAATATTGGTGCAAAAATGCAGAAATTCCCTTTATTTTGGGGGAAAAAGGCAGAAATTGTCCATATTTTGGTGCAAAAATCAGAAATTTCCCTTTTTTTGGGGTAAAATGCTGAAATTCCCCATATTTTGGGCCAAAAGGCAAAAATTTCCCTTATTTTGGGGCAAATTTGCAGAAATTTCACTTATTTGATGGTAATAAGTAAGAAATTTTCCTTATTTTGGGGCAAAAAAGACAGAAATTCCCTTTGTTTTAGGGGAAAAAGACAGAAATTCCAATTATTTAGAGGCAAAAAGGCAAAAGTTCCCCTTATTTTGGAGCAAAAATGAAGAAATTTTTCTTTTTTATGGCAAAAAGGTATGCATTCTTCTTATTTTCGAACAAAAAGGCAGAAATTCCCATTATTTTGGGGCAAAAAGCAGAAATTTCCCTTATTTTGGGGCATAATTGCAGAAATTTCCCTAATTGTGTGGAAAAAAAACAGAAATTCCCTTTATTTGAAGGCAAAATAGCAGAAATTTCCCTTTTTATGGGGAAAATTGCAGAAATTTCCCTTTTTTTAGGGCAAAATTGCAGAAATTTCACTAATTGTGGGGCAAAAAGGCAGAAATTCTCAATATTTTGGGGCAAAACTCAGAAATTCCACTTATTTTGGGGCAATATTCTAGAAATTTCGCTTATTTTGGGGCAAAATTGCAGAAATTTCACTTATTTTGGGGCAAAATTGCAGAAATTTCACTTATTTCATGGAAAAAAGGCAGATTTTCCTTATTTTGGGGGCAAAAACGCAGAAATTCCTAATATTTTGTGCCAAAATTCAGAAATTCCTTATATTTTGAGGTAAAAAGGCTGAAATTCCCCTTATTTGGGGGCAAAAAGGTAGAAATTTCCCTTATATTAGGGCAAAATTGCAGAAATTTCACTTATTTCAAGGTAATAAGTCAGAAATTTTTCTTATTTTGGGGCAAAAAAGACAGAAATTCCCTTTGTTTTGTGGGAAAAAGACAGAAATTCCACTTATTTAGAGGCAAAGAAGCAGAAATCTCGCTTATTTTGGAGCAAAAATGAAGAAATTTCCCTTTTTTATGGCAAAAAGGTATGCATTCTTCTTATTTTCGGGCAAAAAGGCAGAAATTCCCCATATTTTGGGGCAAAAAAAAGAAATTTCTTTTATTTTTGGGCAAAAAGGCAAAAATTTCCCTTATTTTGGGGCAAAATTGCAGAAATTTCATTTATTTCAGGGCAAAAATTCAGAAATTCCCCTTATTTTGGGGCAAAAAGCAGAAATTTCTTTTATTATGGTACAAAATTGAAGAAATTTTCCTTAATTTGGAACAAAAAGGCAGAAATTCCCATATTTTGGTGCAAAAGGCAGAAATTCTTCTTATTTTGAGGTAAAATGCAGAAATTCCCCTTATTTGGAGGTAAAATGCAGAAATTCCCCAAATAATGGGGGAAAATGCAGAAATTCCCTTTATTTTGGGGCTAAAAGGCAGAAATTAACCGTATTTTAAAGCAAAATTGCAGAAATTCTTATAATTTTCGGGCAAAAAATCAGAAATTCTCCTTAATTTGGGCAAAAAGACAGAAAATCTCCTTTTTTCGAGAGCAAACAGTCTGAAATTCCCCTTATTTTGGGGCAAAATTGCAGAAATTTCCTCTACATTGGGGCAAAATTGCAGAAATTTCCCTTATTTTGAGGCAAAATTGCAGAAATTTCACTTATTTCAGAAAAAGCAGAAATTTTCTTATTTTGGGGCAAAAAGGCAGAAATTTCTTTTATTTTGGTACAAAATTGCCGAAATTTTTCTTATTTTGGGGCAAAAAGGCAGAAATTCCCCATATTTTGGGGCAAAAAGAAAGAAATTCCCCTTATTTTGAGGTAAAAATTCTGAAATTCCCCTTATTTTCGGGCAAAAAGTCAGAAATTCCCCTTATTTTGGTGCAAAAAGACAGAAATTCTGTTTATTTTTAGGGAAAAGGCAGAAATTGCACTTATTTTGAGTCAAAAAGGCGGAAAATCCCCATATTTTGGGGCAAAAATGAAGAAATTTCCCTTTTTTATGGCAAAAAAGAAGACATTCCCTTTATTTTCGGGCAAAAAGGCAGAAATTCCCCATATTTTGGAGCAAAATTGCAGAAATTCCCCTAATTTTGGGGCAAAAGAAAGAAATTCCCTTTATTTTGGGGCAAAAATCATAAATTCTTCTTATTTTGGGGCAAAATTCCAGAAATTTTCTTTATTTTGGGGAAAAATTGCAGGAATTTACATTTTTTGGAACAAAATTGCAGAAATTTCTCTTATTTGGGGCAAAATTGTAGAAATTTCTTTTATTTTCAGGTAAAAAGTCTGAAATTTTCTTTATTTTGGGCAAAAAGGGAGAAATTCCTCTTATTTTGGGGCAAAATTGCAGAAATTTTCCTTATTTTGGGGCAAAAAGGCAGAAATTCCGTATATTTTGTGGCAAAAAGGCAGAAATTTTCTTTATTTTGAGGTAATAAGGTTGAAATTCCCCTTATTTTGGGGCACAAAGGCAGAAATTCCCCTTATTTGGGGGTAAAATTGCAGAATTTTCAAATATTTCAGGGCAAAATTGCAGAAATTCCCATTATTTTGGGGCAAAAAGATGAAATCCTAATTTTTGGTGAAAATTGAAGAAATATCACTTATTTCGGGACAAAAAGCCAGAAATTCCAATTAATTTCAGGCAAAAAGGCAGAAATGACCCGTATTTTGGAGCAAAATTGCAGAAATTCCCCTAATATTGGTGCAAAAATGCAGAAATTCCCTTTATTATGGGGCAAAAAGGCAGAAATTCTCCATATTTTGGTGCAAAAATCAGAAATTTCCCTTATTTTGAGGTAAAATTCTCAAATTCCCCAAATATAGAGCAAAAGGCAAAAATTTCCAATATTTTGGGGCAAATTTGCAGAAATTTCACTTATTTCAGCGTAATAAGTCAGAAATTTTCCTTATTTTGAGGCAAAAAAGACAGAAATTCCCTTTGTTTTGAAGGAAAAACAGAAATTCCACTTATTTAGAGGCAAAAAGGCAAAAGTTCCCCTTATTTTGGAGCAAAAATGAAGAAATTTCCCTTTTTTATGGCCAAAAGGTATGCATTCTTTTTATTTTCGGGCAAAAAGGCAGAAATTCCCCAAATTTTGGGGCAAAAGGCAGAAAATCCACTTATTTTGGAGCAAAAGTGCAGAAATTTCCCTCATTTTGGGGCAAAATTGCAGAAATTTCACTTATTTTGGGGCAAAATTGCAGAAATTTCACTTATTTCAAAAAAAAAGGCAGAAATTATCCTTATTTTGGGGCAAAAAGGCAGAAATTCCTAATATTTTGTGCCAAAATTTAGAAATTCCCATTATTTTGAGGTAAAAAGTCTGAAATTCCCCTTATTTGGGGGCAAAAAGGCAGAAATTTCCCTTATATTGGGGCAAAATTTCAGAAATTTCACTTATTTCAGGGTAATAAGTCAGAAATTTTCCTTATTTTGGGGCAAAAAAGACAGAAATTCCTTTTGTTTTGGGGGAAAAATAAAGAAATTCCACTTATTTAGAGGCAAAAAAGCAGAAATTCCCCTTATTTTGGAGCAAAAATGAAGAAATTTACCTTTTTTATGGCAAAAAGGTATGCATTCTTCTTATTTTCGGGCAAAAAGGCAGAAATTTCCCATATTTTAGGGCAAAAAACAGAAATTCCCTTTATTTTGGGGCAAAAAGGCAAAAATTTCCCTCATTTTGGGGCAAACTTGCAGAAATTTCATTTATTTCAGGGCAAAAATTCAGAAATTCCCCTTATTTTGGGGCAAAAAGCAGAAATTTCTTTTATTATGGTACAAAATTGAAGAAATTTTTTTTATTTTGGAAGAAAAAGGCAGAAATTCCCCATATTTTGGGGCAAAAGGCATAAATTTTTCTTATTTTGAGGTAAAATGCAGAAATTCCCCTTATTTAGAGGTAAAATACAGAAATTCCCCAAATATTGGGGGAAAATGCAGAAATTCCCTTTATTTTGGGGCTAAAAGGCAGAAATTAACCGTATTTTAAAGCAAAATTGCAGAAATTCTCATAATTTTCGGGCAAAAAAGCAGAAATTCTACTTATTTTGGGGCAAAAAGACAGAAAATCTCCTTTTTTCGAGAGCAAACAGTCAAAAATTCCCTATATTTTGGGGCAAAATTGCAGAAATTTCTTTTACATTAGGGCAAAATTGCAGAAATTTCCCTTATTTTGGGGCAAAATTGCATAAATTTCACTTATTTCAGGGTAATAAGTCAAAAATTCTCCTTATTTTGATGCAAAAAAGACAGAAATTTCCTTTGTTTTGTTGGAAAAAGACAGAAATTCCACTTATTTAAGGGCAAAAAGGTAGAAATTACCCTTATTTTGGAGCAAAAATGAAGAAATTTCCCTTTTTATGGCAAAAAGGTGTGAATTCCCATTATTTTCGGGCAAAAAGGCAGAAATTCCCCGTATTTTTGAGCAAAATTGCAGAAATTCCCCTAATTTTTGGGCAAAAAGCAAAAATTCCCTTTATTTTGGGGAAAAAATCAGAAATTCCCTTTATTTTGGGGCAAAATTCAAGAAATTTTCTTTATTTTGGGGCAAAATTGCAGCAATTTACCTTATTTTAGGGCAAAATAGCAGAAATTTCACTTATTTCAAGGTAATAAGTCAGAATTTCTCCTTATTTTTATGCAAAAAAACAGAAATTCCCTTTGTTTTGTGGGAAAAAGACAGAAATTCCACTTATTTAGAGGCAAAAAGGCAGAAATTCCCCTAATTTTGGGGCAAAAGGCAGAAATTTTCTTTATTTTGGGGAAAAATCAGAAATTCCCCTTATTTTGGGGCAAAATTCAAGAAATTTCCTTTATTTTGGGGCAAAATTGCAGGAATTTACCTTATTTTAGGGCAAAATTGCAGAAATTTCTTTTATTTGGGGCAAAATTGCAGAAATTTCACTTATTTTCAGGTAAAAAGGCTGAAATTTCCTTTATTTTGGGGCACAAATGGAGAAATTCCCATTATTTTGGGGCAAAATTGCAGAAATTTCCTTTATTATGGAAAAAAATTGCAGAAATTTCCCTTATTTCACGGCAAAATTGCAGAAATTTCACTTAATCAGGGTAATAACTCAGAAATTCCCCTTATTTTGGAGCAAAAATGAATAAATTTCCATTTTTATGGCAAAAGGGTATGCATTCCCATTATTTTCGGGCAAAAAGGCAGAAATTCCCCGTATTTTGGAGCAAAATTGAAGAAATTCCCCTAATTTTGGGGCAAAAGGCAGAAATTCCCTTTATTTTGGGGCAAAAATCAGAAATTCCCCTTATTTTGGGGCAAAATTCAAGAAATTTTCTTTATTTTGGGGCAAAATTGCAGGAATTTAACTTATTTTGGGGCAAAATTGCAGAAATTTCCCTTATTTGGGGCAAAATTGCAGAAATTTCACTTATTTTCAGGTAAAAAGGCTGAAATTTCCTTTATTTTGGGGCAAAAAGGGGAAAATTCCCCTTATTTTGGGGCAAAATTGCAGAAATTTCCTTTATTATGGGAAAAAAATTGCAGAAATTTCCCTTATTTTAATGCAAAATTACAGAAGTTTCACTTATTTAAGAGAAATAAAGCAAAAATTTTTCTTATTTTGGGGCAAAAAGGCAGAAATTCCCATTATTTTGGGGCAAAAATGCAGAAATTCACCTTATTTTGGGGTAAAATTGCAGAAATTTCAAATATTTCAGGGCCTAATGAGGGAAATTCCCCTTATTTTGGGGCAAAAATATGAAATCCCTAATTTTTGGCGAAAATTGAAGAAATTTCACTTATTTCGGGACAAAAAGCCAGAAATTCCAATTAATTTCGGGCAAAAAGGCAGAAATGACCCGTATTTTGGAGCAAAATTGCAGAAATTCCCCTAATATTGGTGCAAAAATGCAGAAATTCCCTTTATTATGGGGCAAAAATGCAGAAATTCTCCATATTTTGGTGCAAAACTCAGAAATTTCTTTTATTTTGAGGTAAAATTCTCAAATTCCCCAAATTTTAGGGCAATAGAAAAAAATTTCCTTTATTTTGGGGCAAATTTGCCGAAATTTCACTTATTTCAGGGTAATAAGTCAGAAATTTTCTTTATTTTGAGGCAAAAAAGACAGAAATTCCCTTTGTTTTGGGGGAAAAACAGAAATTTCACTTATTTAGAGGCAAAAAGGCAAAAGTTCCCCTTATTTTGGAGCAAAAATGAAGAAATTTCCCTTTTTTATGGCAAAAAGTTATGCATTCTTTTTATTTTCGGGCAAAAAGGCAGAAATTCCCCAAATTTTGGGGCAAAAGGCATAAATTCCACTTATTTTGGGGCAAAATTGCAGAAATTTCCCTTATTTTTTGGCAAAATTGCAGAAATTTCACTTATTTCAAGGAAAAAAGGCAGAAATTTTCCTTATTTTGGGGCAAAAAGGCAGAAATTCCTAATATTTTGTGCCAAAATTTAGAAATTCCCATTACTTTGAGGTAAAAAGTCTGAAATTCCCCTTATTTGGGGGCAAAAAGGCAGAAATTTCCCTTATAATGGGGCAAAATTTCAGAAATTTCACTTATTTCAGGGTAATAAGTCAGAAATTTTCTTCATTTTGGGGCAAAAAAGACAGAAATTCCTTTTGTTTTGGGGGAAAAACAAGAAATTCCACTTATTTAGAGGCAAAAAAGCAGAAATTCCCCTTATTTTGGAGCAAAAATGAAGAAATTTACCTTTTTTATGGCAAAAAGGTATGCATTCTTCTTATTTTCGGGCAAAAAAGCAGAAATTCCCCATATTTTGGGGCAAAAGGCAGAAATTCCCTTTATTTTGGGGCAAAAATGCAAAAATTTCCCTTATTTTAGGGCAAAATTGCAGAAATTTCATTTATTTCAGGGCAAAAATTCAGAAATTCCCCTTATTTTGGGGCAAAAAGCAGAAATTTCTTTTATTATGGTACAAAATTGAAGAAATTTTCCTTATTTTGGAACCAAAAGGCAGAAATTCCCAATATTTTGGGGCAAAAGGCATAAATTCTTCTTATTTTGAGGTAAAATGCAGAAATTCCCCTTATTTAGAGGTAAAATGCAGAAATTCCCCAAATATTGGGGGAAAATGCAGAAATTCCCTTTATTTTGTGGCTAAAAGGCAGAAATTAACTGTATTTTAAAGCAAAATTGCAGAAATTCTCATAATTTTCAGGCAAAAGACCAGAAATTCTACTTATTTTGGGGCAAAAAGACAGAAAATCTTTTTTCAAGAGCAAACAGACAGAAATTCCCCTTATTTTGGGGCAAAATTGCAGAAATTTCTTTTACATTAGGGCAAAATTGCAGAAATTCCCCTAATTTTGGTGCAAAAGGCAGAAATTCCCTTTATTTTGGGGCACAAATCAAAAATTCCCCTTATTTTGTGGCAAAATTCAAGAAATTTCTTTTATTTTGGGGCAAAATTGAAGGAATTTACCTTATTTTGTGGCAAAAAATTCAGAAATTTCCCTTATTTGGGGCAAAATTGCAGAAATTTTACTTTTTTTCAGGTAAAAAGGCTGAAATTTCCTTTAGTTTGGGGCAAAAAGGTAAAAAATTCCCCTTATTTTGGGGAAAAATTGCAAAAATTTCCTTTATTATGGGAAAAAATTGCAGAAATTTCCATTATTTTAAGGCAAAATTGCAGAAATTTCCCTTATTTTGGGGCAAAATTGCAGAAATTTCACTTATTTCAAGGAAAAAAGGCAGAAATTTTCCTTATTTTGGGGCAAAAAAGCAGAAATTCCTAATATTTTGTGCCAAAATTTAGAAATTCCCATTACTTTGAGGTAAAAAGTCTGAAATTCCCCTTATTTGGGGGCAAAAAGGCAGAAATTTCCCTTATATTGGGGCAAAATTTCAGAAATTTCACTTATTTCAGGGTAATAAGTCAGAAATTTTCTTCATTTTGGGGCAAAAAAGACAGAAATTCCTTTTGTTTTGGGGGAAAAATAAGAAATTCCACTTATTTAGAGGCAAAAAAGCAGAAATTCCCCTTATTTTGGAGCAAAAATGAAGAAATTTACCTTTTTTATGGCAAAAAGGTATGCATTCTTCTTATTTTCGGGCAAAAAGGCAGAAATTCCCCATATTTTGGGGCAAAAGGCAGAAATTCCCTTTATTTTGGGGCAAAAAGGCAAAAATTTCCCTTATTTTAGGGCAAAATTGCAGAAATTTCATTTATTTCAGGGCAAAAATTCAGAAATTCCCCTTATTTTGGGGCAAAAAGCAGAAATTTCTTTTATTATGGTACAAAATTGAAGAAATTTTCCTTATTTTGGAACCAAAAGGCAGAAATTCCCAATATTTTGGGGCAAAAGGCATAAATTCTTCTTATTTTGAGGTAAAATGCAGAAATTCCCCTTATTTAGAGGTAAAATGCAGAAATTCCCCAAATATTGGGGGAAAATGCAGAAATTCCCTTTATTTTGGGGCTAAAAGGCAGAAATTAACTGTATTTTAAAGCAAAATTGCAGAAATTCTCATAATTTTCAGGCAAAAGACCAGAAATTCTACTTATTTTGGGGCAAAAAGACAGAAAATCTTTTTTGAAGAGCAAACAGACAGAAATTCCCCTTATTTTGGGGCAAAATTGCAGAAATTTCTTTTACATTAGGGCAAAATTGCAGAAATTCCCCTAATTTTGGTGCAAAAGGCAGAAATTCCCTTTATTTTGGGGCACAAATCAAAAATTCCCCTTATTTTGTGGCAAAATTCAAGAAATTTCTTTTATTTTGGGGCAAAATTGAAGGAATTTACCTTATTTTGTGGCAAAAAATTCAGAAATTTCCCTTATTTGGGGCAAAATTGCAGAAATTTTACTTTTTTTCAGGTAAAAAGGCTGAAATTTCCTTTAGTTTGGGGCAAAAAGGTAAAAAATTCCCCTTATTTTGGGGCAAAATTGCAAAAATTTCCTTTATTATGGGAAAAAATTGCAGAAATTTCCATTATTTTAAGGCAAAATTGCAGAAATTTCCCTTATTTTGGGGCAAAATTGCAGAAATTTCACTTATTTCAAGGAAAAAAGGCAGAAATTTTCCTTATTTTGGGGCAAAAAAGCAGAAATTCCTAATATTTTGTGCCAAAATTTAGAAATTCCCATTACTTTGAGGTAAAAAGTCTGAAATTCCCCTTATTTGGGGGCAAAAAGGTAGAAATTTCCCTTATATTGGGGCAAAATTTCAGAAATTTCACTTATTTCAGGGTAATAAGTCAGAAATTTTCCTTATTTTGGGGCAAAAAAGACAGAAATTCCTTTTGTTTTGGGGGAAAAATAAAGAAATTCCACTTATTTAGAGGCAAAAAAGCAGAAATTCCCCTTATTTTGGAGCAAAAATGAAGAAATTTACCTTTTTTATGGCAAAAAGGTATGCATTCTTCTTATTTTCGGGCAAAAAGGCAGAAATTCCCCATATTTTGGGGCAAAAGGCAGAAATTCCCTTTATTTTGGGGCAAAAAGGCAAAAATTTCCCTTATTTTAGGGCAAAATTGCAGAAATTTCATTTATTTCAGGGCAAAAATTCAGAAATTCCCCTTATTTTGGGGCAAAAAGCAGAAATTTCTTTTATTATGGTACAAAATTGAAGAAATTTTCCTTATTTTGGAACCAAAAGGCAGAAATTCCCAATATTTTGGGGCAAAAGGCATAAATTCTTCTTATTTTGAGGTAAAATGCAGAAATTCCCCTTATTTAGAGGTAAAATGCAGAAATTCCCCAAATATTGGGGGAAAATGCAGAAATTCCCTTTATTTTGTGGCTAAAAGGCAGAAATTAACTGTATTTTAAAGCAAAATTGCAGAAATTCTCATAATTTTCAGGCAAAAGACCAGAAATTCTACTTATTTTGGGGCAAAAAGACAGAAAATCTTTTTTCAAGAGCAAACAGACAGAAATTCCCCTTATTTTGGGGCAAAATTGCAGAAATTTCTTTTACATTAGGGCAAAATTGCAGAAATTCCCCTAATTTTGGTGCAAAAGGCAGAAATTCCCTTTATTTTGGGGCACAAATCAAAAATTCCCCTTATTTTGTGGCAAAATTCAAGAAATTTCTTTTATTTTGGGGCAAAATTGAAGGAATTTACCTTATTTTGTGGCAAAAAATTCAGAAATTTCCCTTATTTGGGGCAAAATTGCAGAAATTTTACTTTTTTTCAGGTAAAAAGGCTGAAATTTCCTTTAGTTTGGGGCAAAAAGGTAAAAAATTCCCCTTATTTTGGGGCAAAATTGCAAAAATTTCCTTTATTATGGGAAAAAATTGCAGAAATTTCCATTATTTTAAGGCAAAATTGCAGAAATTTCCCTTATTTTGGGGCAAAATTGCAGAAATTTCACTTATTTCAAGGAAAAAAGGCAGAAATTTTCCTTATTTTGGGGCAAAAAAGCAGAAATTCCTAATATTTTGTGCCAAAATTTAGAAATTCCCATTACTTTGAGGTAAAAAGTCTGAAATTCCCCTTATTTGGGGGCAAAAAGGCAGAAATTTCCCTTATATTGGGGCAAAATTTCAGAAATTTCACTTATTTCAGGGTAATAAGTCAGAAATTTTCCTTATTTTGGGGCAAAAAAGACAGAAATTCCTTTTGTTTTGGGGGAAAAATAAAGAAATTCCACTTATTTAGAGGCAAAAATCAGAAATTCCCCTTATTTTGGAGCAAAAATGAAGAAATTTACCTTTTTTATGGCAAAAAGGTATGCATTCTTCTTATTTTTGGGCAAAAAGGCAGAAATTCCCCATATTTTGGGGCAAAAGGCAGAAATTCCCTTTATTTTGGGGCAAAAAGGCAAAAATTTCCTTTATTTTAGAACAAAATTGCAGAAATTTCATTTATTTCAGGGCAAAAATTCAGAAATTCCCCTTATTTTGGGGCAAAAAGCAGAAATTTCTTTTATTATGATACAAAATTGAAGAAATTTTCCTTATTTTGGAACAAAAATGCAGAAATTCCCAATATTTTGGGGCAAAAGGCATAAATTCTTCTTATTTTGAGGTAAAATGCAGAAATTCCCCTTATTTAGAGGTAAAATGCAGAAATTCCCCAAATATTGGGGGAAAATGCAGAAATTCCCTTTATTTTGGGGCTAAAAAGTAGAAATTAACCGTATTTTAAAGCAAAATTGCAGAAATTCTCATAATTTTCAGGCAAAAGAGCAGAAATTCTACTTATTTTGGGGCAAGAAGACAGAAAATCTCCTTTTTTCGAGAGCAAACAGTCAGAAATTCCCCTTATTTTGGGGCAAAATTGCAGAAATTTCTTTTACATTAGGGCAAAATTGCAGAAATTCCCCTAATTTTGGGGCAAAAGGCAGAAATTCCCTTTATTTTGGGGCAAAAATCAAAAATTCCCCTTATTTTGGGGCAAAATTCAAGAAATTTCTTTTATTTTGGGGCAAAATTGAAGGAATTTACCTTATTTTGGGGCAAAATTGCAGAAATTTCCCTTATTTGGGGCAAAATTGCAGAAATTTTACTTTTTTTCAGGTAAAAAGGCTGAAATTTCCTTTATTTTGGGGTCAAAAGGAAAAAATTCCCCTTATTTTGGGGCAAAATTGCAAAAATTTCCTTTATTATGGGAAAAAATTGCAAAAATTTCCCTTATTTTAGGGCAAAATTGCAGAAATTTCACTTATTTCAGAGAAATAAAGCAAAAATTTTTCTTATTTTGGGGCAAAAGGAAAGAAATTCCCATTATTTTGGGGCAAAAAGGCAAAAATTCACCATATTTTGGGGTAAAATTGCAGAAATTTCACATATTTCATGGCAAAAGGCAGAAATTTCCCTTATTTTGGTGCAAAATTGCAGAAATTTCATTTATTTCAGGGCAAAAATTCAGAAATTCCCCTTATTTTGGGGCAAAAAGCAGAAATTTCTTTTATTATGGTACAAAATTGAAGAAATTTTCCTTATTTTAGAACAAAAAGCAGAAATTCCCCATATTTTGGAGCAAAAGGCAGAAATTCTTCTTATTTTGAGGTAAAATGCAGAAATTCCCCTTATTTAGAGGTAAAATGCAGATATTCCCCAAATATTGGAGGAAAATGCAGAAATTCCCTTTATTTTGGGGCTAAAAGGCAGAAATTAACCGTATTTTAAAAGAAAATTGCAGAAATTCTCATAATTTTCGGGCAAAAAAGCAGAAATTCTACTTATTTTGGGGCAAAAAGACAGAAAATCTTCTTTTTTTCGAGAGCAAACAGTCAGAAATTCACCTTATTTTGGGGCAAAATTGCAGAAATTTTTTTTACATTTGGCCAAAATTGCAGAAATTTCCCTTATTTTGGGGCAAAATTGCAGAAATTTCACTTATTTCAGGGTAATAAGTCAGAAATTCTCCTTATTTTGATGCAAAAAAGACAGAAATTCCCTTGTTTTGGGGGAAAAAGACAGAAATTCCACTTATTTAGAGGCAAAAATGCAGAAATTCCCCTTATTTTGGAGCAAAAATGAAGAAATTTCCCTTTTTATGGCAAAAAAGTATGCATTCCCATTATTTTCGGGCAAAAAGGCAGAAATTCCCAGTATTTTGGAGCAAAATTGCAGAAATTCCCCTAATTTTGGGGCAAAAAGCAGAAATTCCCCTTATTTTGGGGCAAAATTGCAGAAATTTCCCTAATTGTGGGGCAAAAAAACAGAAATTCCCCTTATTTGGGGGCAAAATGGCAGAAATTTCCCTTATTATGGGTAAAAATTGCAGAAATTTCCCTTATTTTAGGGCAAAATTGCAGAAATTTCACTAATTGTGGTGCAAAAAAGCAGAAATTCTCCATATTTTGGGGCAAAATTCAGAAATTCCACTTATTTTGGGGCAAAATTCTAGAAATTTCCCTTATTTTGGGGCAAAATTGCAGAAATTTCACTTATTTTGGGGCAAAATTGCAGAAATTTCACTTATTTCAAAGAAAAAAGGCAGAAATTTTCATTATTTTGGGGCAAAAAGGCAGAAATTCCTAATATTTTGTGCCAAAATTTAGAAATTCCTTATATTTTGAGGTAAAAATGCTGAAATTCCCCTTATTTGGGAGCAAAAAGGTAGAAATTTCCCTTATATTGGGGCAAAATTGCAGAAATTTCTCTTATTTCAAGGTAATAAGTCAGAAATTTTCCTTATTTTGGGGCAATAAAGACAGAAATTCCCTTTGTTTTGGGGGAAAAAGACAGAAATTCCACTTATTTAGAGGCAAAGAAGCAGAAATTTCGCTTATTTTTGAGCAAAAATGAAGAAATTTCCCTTTTTTATGGCAAAAAGGTATGCATTCTTCTTATTTTCGGGTAAACAGGCAGAAATTCACCATATTTTGGGGCAAAAGGCAGAAATTCCCATTGTTTTGAGGCAAAAGGCACAAATTTAACTTATTTTTGGGCAAAATTGCAGAAATTTCATTTATTTCAAGGCAAAAAGTCAGAAATTTCCCTTATTTTGGGGCAAAAAGCAGAAATTTCTTTTATTATGGTACAAAATTGAAGAAATTTTCCTTATTTCGGAACAAAAAGGCAGAAATTCCCCAAATTTAAGGCAAAAGGAAGAAATTCTTCTTATTTTGAGGTAAAATGCAGAAATTCCCTTTATTTGGAGGTAAAATGCAGATATTCCCCAAATATTGGGGGAAAATGCAGAAATTCCCTTTATTTTGGGGCTAAAAGGAAGAAATTAACCGTATTTTGAAGCAAAATTGCAGAAATTCTCATAATTTTCGGGCAAAAAGGCAAAAATTCTTATTTTGGGCAAAAAGACAGAAAATCTCCTTTTTTCGGGAGCATAAAGTCAGAAATTTCCCTTATTTTGGGGCAAAATTGCATAAATTTCCGATACATTGGGGCAAAATTGCAGATATTTCCCTTATTTTTAGGCATAATTGCAGAAATTTCACTTATTTCAGAAAAAAGGCAGAAATTTTCTTATTTTGGAGCAAAAAAACAGAAATTCCCCATATTTTGTGGCAAAAAGGAAGAAATTCCCTTTATTTTGAGGTAAAAAGGCTGAAATTCCCCTTATTTTCGGGCAAAAAGTCAGAAATTTCCCTTATTTTGGTGCAAAAAGACAGAAATTTTGTTTATTTTTAGGGAAAAGGCAGAACTTGAACTTATTTTGAATCAAAAAGGCGGAAAATCCCCATTTTTTGGGGCAAAAATGAGGAAATTTCCCTTTTTTATGGCAAAAAGGTAAACATTCCCTTTATTTTCGGGCAAAAAGGCAGAAATTCCCTATATTTTGGAGCAAAATTGCAGAAATTCCCCTAATTTTGGGGCAAAAGGCAGAAATTCACTTTATTTTGGGGTAAAAATCACATATTCCCCTTATTTTGGGGCCAAATTCCAGAAACATTTTTTATTTTGGGGCAAAATTGCAGAAATTTACCTTATTTTGGGGCAAAATTGCAGAAATTTCACTTATTTCAGGGTAATAAGTCAGAAATTCTCCTTATTTTGATGCAAAAAAGACAGAAATTCCCTTTGTTTTGGGGGAAAAAGACAGAAATTCCACTTATTTAGAGGCAAAAAGGAAGAAATTCCCCTTATTTTGGAGTAAAAATGAAGAAATTTCCCTTTATATGGCAACAAGTTATGCATTCCCCTTGTTTTCGGGCAAAAAGACAGAAATTCCCCCTATTTTAGAGCAAAATCGCAGAAATTCCCTAAATTTGGGGGCAAAAAGCAGAAATTCTCCTTATTTTGGGGCAAAATTGCAGAAATTTCCTCAATTGTGGGGCAAAAAAACAGAAATTCCCCTTATTTGGGGGCAAAATAAAAGAAATTTCCTTTATTATGGGGAAAAATTGCAGAAATTTCCCTTATTTTACGGCAAAATTGCAGAAATTTTATTAATTGTGGGGCAAAAAGGCAGATATTCTCCATATTTTGGGGCAAAATTCAGAAATTCCACTTATCTTGGGGCAAAATTCCAGAAATTTCCCTTATTTTGGGGCAAAATTGCAGAAATTTCACTTATTTTGGGGCAAAATTGCAGAAATTTCACTTATTTTGGGGCAAAATTACAGAAATTTCACTTATTTCAGTGAAAAGAGGCAGAAATTTTCTTTATTTTGGTGCAAAAAGGCAGAAATTCCTAATATTTTGTGCCAAATTTTAAAAATTCCTTATATTTTGAGGTAAAAAGGCTGAAATTCCCCTTATTTGTGGGCAAAAAGGTAGAAATTTCCCTTATATTGGGGCAAAATTGCAGAAATTTCACTTATTTCAAGGTAATAAGTCAGAAATTTTCCGTATTTTGGGGCAAAAAAACAGAAATTCCCTTTGTTTTGAGGGAAAAAGATAGAAATTCCACTTATTTAGAGGCAAAGAAGCAGAAATTTCGCTTATTTTGGAGCAAAAATGAAGAAATTTCCCTTTTTTATGGCAAAAACTTATGCATTCTTCTTATTTTCGGGGAAACAGGCAGAAATTCCCCATATTTTGGGACAAAAGGCAGAAATTCCCATTATTTTGGGGCAAAAGGCACAAATTTAATTTATTTTTGGGCAAAATTGCAGAAATTTCATTTATTTCAAGGCAAAAAGTCAGAAATTCCCTTTATTTTGGGGCAAAAAGCAGAAATTTCTTTTATTATGGTACAAAATTGAAGAAATTTTCCTTATTTCGGAACAAAAAGGCAGAAATTCCCCATATTTTGGGGCAAAAGGCAGAAATTCTTCTTATTTTGAGGTAAAATGCATAAATTCCCCTTATTTAGAGGTAAAATGCAGAAATTCCCCAAATATTGGGGAAAAATGCAGAAATTCTCTTTATTTTGGGGCTAAAAGAAAGAAATTAACCGTATTTTGAAGCAAAATTGCAGAAATTCTCATAATTTTCGGGCAAAAAGGCAAAAATTCTTATTTTAGGGCAAAAAGACAGAAAATCTCCTTTTTTCGGGAGCATAAAGTCAGAAATTTCCCTTATTTTGGGGCAAAATTGCAGAAATTTCCTTTACATTTGGGCAAAATTGCAGAAATTTCCCTTATTTTGAGGCAAAATTGCAGAAATTTCACTTATTTCAGAAAAAAGGCAGAAATTTTCTTATTTTGGGGCAAAAAGGCAGAAATTTCCCATATTTTGGGGCAAAAAGGAAGAAATTCCCCTTATTTTGAGGTAAAAAGGCTGAAATTCCCCTTATTTTCGGGCAAATTCAGAAATTCCCTTTTTTGGTGCAAAAAGACAGAAATTTTGTTTATTTTTAGGGAAAAGGCAGAAATTGCACTTATTTTAAATCAAAATAACAAAAAATCCCCATATTTTGGGGCAAAAATGAAGAAATTTCCCTTTTTTATGGCAAAAAGGTAAACATTCTCTTTATTTTCGGGCAAAAAGGCAGAAATTCCCCATATTTTGGAGCAAAATTGCAGAAATTCCCCTAGTTTTTGGGCAAAAGGCAGAAATTCCCTTTATTTTGGGGCAAAAATCAGAAATTCCCCTTATTTTGGGGCAAAATTCCAGAAATTTTCTTTATTTTGGGGCAAAATTGGAGGAATTTACCTTATTTTGGAACAAAATTGCAGAAATTTCTTATATTTGGGGCAAAATTGCAGAAATTTCTCTTATTTTCAGGTAAAAAGTCTGAAATTTCCTTTATTTTGGGCAAAAAGTGAGAAATTCCTCTTATTTTGGCGCAAAATTGCAGAAATTTTCCTTATTTTGGGGCAAAAAGGAAGAAATTCCGTATATTTTGTGGCAAAAAGGCAGAAATTTCCTTTATTTTGAGGTAATAAGGTTGAAATTCCCCTTATTTTGGGGCAAAGAGGCAGAAATTCCCCTTATTTTGGGGTAAAATTGCAGAAATTTCAAATATTTCAGGGCAAAATGGCAGAAATTCCCCTTATTTTGGGGTAAAAAGATGAAATCCCTAAATTTTGGCGAAAATTGAAGAAATTTCACTTATTTCGGGACAAAAAGCCAGAAATTCCAATTAATTTCGGGCAAAAAGGCCGAAATGACCCGTATTTTGGAGCAAAAATGCAGAAATTCCCCTAATATTGGTGCAAAAATGCAGAAATTCCCTTTATTATGGGGCAAAAAGGCAGAAATTCTCCATATTTTGGTGCAAAAATCAGAAATTTCCCTTATTTTAAGGTCAAATTCTCAAATTCCTCAAATTTTAGGGCAAAAGGCAAAAATTTCCCTTATTTTGCGGCAAATTTGCAGAAATTTCACTTATTTCAGGGTAATAAGTCAGAAATTTTCCTTATTTTGAGGCAAAAAACACAGAAATTCCCTTTGTTTTGGGGGAAAAACAGAAATTCCACTTATTTAGAGGCAAAAAGGCAAAAGTTCCCCTTATTTTGAGCAAAAATGAAGAAATTTCTTTTTTTTATGGCAAAAAGGTATGCATTCTTTTTATTTTCGTGCAAAAAGGCAGAAATTCCCCAAATTTTGGGGCAAAAGGCAGAAATTCCACTTATTTTGGGGCAAAATTGCAGAAATTTTCCTTATTTTGGGGCAAAATTGGAGAAATTTCACTTATTTTGGGGCAAAAAGGCAGAAATTCCTAATATTTTGTGCCAAAATTTAGAAATTCCAATTACTTTGAGGTAAAAAGTCTGAAATTCCCCTTATTTGGGGGCAAAATGGCAGAAATTTCCTTTATATTGGGGCAAAATTTCAGAAATTTCACTTATTTCAGGGTAATAAGTAAGAAATTTTCCTTATTTTGGGGCAAAAAAGACAAAAATTCCTTTTGTTTTTGAAGAAAAAGAAAGAAATTCCACTTTTTTAGAGGCAAAAAAGCAGAAATTCCCCTTATTTTGGAGCAAAAATGAAGAAATTTACCTTTTTTATGGCAAAAAGGTATGCATTCTTCTTATTTTCGGGCAAAAAGGCAGAAATTCGCCATATTTTGGGGCAAAAGGAAGAAATTCTCTTTATTTTGGGGCAAAAAAGCAAAAATTTCTCTTATTTTGGGGCAAAATTGCAGAAATTTCATTTATTTCAGGGCAAAAATTCAGAAACTCCCCTTATTTTGGGGCAAAAAGCAGAAATTTCTTTTATTATGGTACAAAATTGAAGAAATTTTCCTTATTTTGGAACAAAAAGGCAGAAATTCCCCATATTTTGCGGCAATAGTCAGAAATTGTTTTTATTTTGAGGTAAAATGCAGAAATTCCCCTTATTTAGAGGTAAAATGCAGAAATTCCCCAAATATTGGGGGAAAATGCAGAAATTCCCTTTATTTTGGGGCTAAAAGGCAGAAATTAACCGTATTTTAAAGCAAAATTGCAGAAATTCGCATAATTTTCGGGCAAAAAAGCAGAAATTCTCCTTATTTTGGGGCAAAAAGACAGAAAATCTCCTTCTTTCGAGAGCAAACAGTCAGAAATTCCCCTTATTTAGGGGCAAAATTGCAGAAATTTCTTTTACATTGGGGCAAAATTGCAGAAATTTTCCTTATTTTGGGGCAAAATTGCAGAAATTTCACTTATTTCAGGGTAATAAGTCAGAAATTCTCCTTATTTTGATGCAAAAAAGGCAGAAATTCTCTTTGTTTTGGGGGGAAAAGACAGAAATTCCACTTATTTAGAGGCAAAAAGGCAGAAATTCCCCTTATTTTGGAGCAAAAATTAAGAAATTTCCCTTTTTATGGCAAAAAGGTATGCATTCCCATTATTTTCAAGCAAAAAGGCAGAAATTCCCCGTATTTTGGAGCAAAATTGTAGAAATTCCCCTAATTTTGAAGCAAAAGGCAGAAATTCCCTAATTTTGGGGCAAAAATCAGAAATTCCCCTTATTTTGGGGCAAAATTCAAGAAATTTCCTTTATTTTGGGGCAAAATTGCAGGAATTTACCTTATTTTGGGGCAAAATTGCAGAAATTTCCCTCATTTGGGGTAAAATTGCAGAAATTTCACTTATTTTCAGGTACAAAGGCTGAAATTTCCTTTATTTTGGGGCAAAAAGGAAGAAATTCCCCGTATTTTGGGGCAAAATTGTAGAAATTCCCCTAATTTTGGGGCAAAAGGCAGAAATTCCCTTTATTTTGGGGCAAAAATCAGAAATTCCCCTTATTTTGGGGCAAAATTCAAGAAATTTCCTTTATTTTGGGGCAAAATTGCAGGAATTTACCTTATTTTGGGGCAAAATTGCAGAAATTTTCCTTATTTGGGGTAAAATTGCAGAAATTTCACTTATTTTCAGGTACAAAGGCTGAAATTTCCTTTATTTTGGGGCAAAAAGGAAGAAATTCCCCTTATTTTAGGGCAAAATTGCAGAAATTTCACTTATTTCAGAGAAATAAAGCAAAAATTTTTCTTATTTTGGGGCAAAAAGGCAGAAATCCCCATTATTTTGGCGCAAAATGGCAAAAATTAACCTTATTTTGGGGTAAAATGGCAGAAATTTCACATATTTCATGGCAAAAAGGCAGAAATTTTCCTTATTTTGGGGCAAAATTGCAGAAATTTCATTTATTTCAGGGCAAAAATTCAGAAATTCCCATTATTTTGGGGCAAAAAGCAGAAATTTCTTTTATTATGGTATAAAATTGTAGAAATATTCCTTATTTTGGAACAAAAAGGCAGAAATTCCTCATATTTTGGGGCAAAAGGCAGAAATTCTTCTTATTTTGAGGTAAAATGCAGAAATTCCCCTTATTTAGAGGTAAAATGCAAAAATTCCCCAAATATTGGGGGAAAATGCAGAAATTCCCTTCATTTTGGGGCTAAAAAGCAGAAATTAACCGTATTTTAAAGCAAAATTGCAGTAATTTCCTTTATTTGGGGCAAAATTGCAGAAATTTCACTAATTTTCAGGTAAAAAGGCTGAAATTTCCTTTATTTTGGGGCAATAAAGGAGAAATTCCCCTTATTTTGGGACAAAATTGCAGAAATTTCCTTTATTAGGGGAAAAAATTGCAGAAATTTCCCTTATTTTAGGGCAAAATTGCAGAAATTTCACTTATTTCAGAGAAATAAAGCAAAAATTTTTCTTATTTTGGGGCAAAAAGGCAGAAATTCCCCATATTTTGGGGCAAAAGGCAGAAATTCTTCTTATTTTGAGGTAAAATGCAGAAATTCCCCTTATTTAGAGATAAAATGCAGAAATTCCCTAAATATTGGGGGAAAATGCAGAAATTCTCTTTATTTTGGGGCTAAAAGGCAGAAATTAACCGTATTTTAAAGCAAAATTGCAGAAATTCTCATAATTTTTGGGCAAAAAAGCAGAATTTCTCCTAATTTTGGGGCAAAAGGACAGAAAATCTCCTTTTTTCGAGAGCAAACAGTCAGAAATTCCCCTTATTTTGGGGCAAAATTGCAGAAATTTCTTTTACATTGGGGCAAAATTGCAGAAATTTCCTTTATTTTGGGGCAAAATTGCAGAAATTTCACTTATTTCAGGGTAATAAGTCAGAAATTCTCCTTATTTTGATGCAAAAAAGACGGAAATTCGCTTTGTTTTGGGGGAAAAGGACAGAAATTCCACTTATTTAGAGGCAAAAAGGCAGAAATTCCCCTTATTTTGGAGCAAAAATGAAGAAATTTCCCTTTTTATGGCAAAAAGGTATGCATTCCCATTATTTTCAGGCAAAAAGGCAGAAATTCCCCGTATTTTGGAGCAATATTGCAGAAATTCCCCATATTTTGGGGCAAAAGGCAGAAATTCTTCTTATTTTGAAGTAAAATGCAGAAATTCCCCTTATTTAGAGGTAAAATGCAGAAATTCTCCTTATTTTGGGGCAAAAAGACAGAAAATCTCCTTTTTTCGAGAGCAAACAGTCAGAAATTCCCCTTATTTTGGGGCAAAATTGCAGAAATTTCTTTTACATTGGGGCAAAATTGCAGAAATTTCCCTTATTTTGGGGCAAAATTGCAGAAATTTCACTTATTTCAGGGTAATAAGTCAGAAATTCTCCTTATTCTGATGCAAAAAAGGCAGAAATTCCCTTTGCTTTGGGGGAAAAAGACAGAAATTCCACTTATTTAGAGGCAAAAAGGCAGAAATTCCCTTATTTTGGAGCAAAAATGAAGAAATTTCCCTTTTTATGGCAAAAAGGTATGCATTCCCATTATTATCGGGCAAAAAGGCAGAAATTCCCCGTATTTTGGAGAAAAATTGTAGAAATTCCCCTAATTTTGGGGCAAAAGGCAGAAATTCCCTTTATTTTGGGGCAAAAATCTGAAATTCCCCTTATTTTGGGGCAAAATTCAAGAAATTTCCTTTATTTTGGGGCAAAATTGCAGGAATTTACCTTATTTGGCGTAAAATTGCAGAAATTTCACTTATTTTCAGGTAAAAAGGCTGAAATTTCCTTTATTTTGGGGCAAAAAGGAAGAAATTCCCCTTATTTTGGGGCAAAATTGCAGAAATTTCCTTTATTATGGGAAAAAATTGCAGAAATTTCCCTTATTTTAGGGCAAAATTGCAGAAATTTCACTTATTTCAGAGAAATAAAGCAAAAATTTTTCTTATTTTGGGGCAAAAATGCAGAAATTCCCATTATTTTCGGGCAAAAAGGCAGAAATTCACCTTATTTTGGGGTAAAATTGCAGAAATTTCACATAATTCATGGCAAAAAGGCAGAAATTCCTAATATTTTGTGGCAAAAATGCAGAAATTCCCCTTATTTTGAGGTAAAAATGCTGGAATTCCCCTTATTTAGGGGCAAAAAGGCAGAAATTTCCCTTATGTTGGGGCAAAATTGCAGAAATTTCACTTATTTCAGGAAAAAAAGGCAGAAATGTTCTTTATTTTGTGGCAAAAAGACAGAAATTCTCTTTGTTTTGGGAAAAAATCAGAAATTCCACTTATTTAGAGGCAAAAAAGAAGAAATTTCGTTATTTTGGAGCAAAAATGAAGAAATCTCTCCTTTTTATGGCAAAAAGGTATGCATTCCTCTTATTTTCAGGCAAAAAGGCAGAAATTCCCCTTATTTTGGGGCAAAAAGATGAAATTCCTAATTTTTGGGTAAAATTGAAGAAATTGCACTTATTTCGGGAGAAAAAGGCAGAAATTCCAATTAATTTCGGGCAAAAAGAAAGAAATGACCCGAATTTTGGAGCAAAATTGCAGAAATTCCCCTAATATTGGTGCAAAAATGCAGAAATTCCCTTTATTTTGGGGCAAAAAGGCAGAAATTGTCCATATTTTGGTGCAAAAATCAGAAATTTCCTTTATTTTGAGGTAAAATGCTGAAATTCCCCATATTTTGGGCCAAAAGGCAAAAATTTCCCTTATTTTGGGGCAAATTTGCAGAAATTTCACTTATTTGAGGGTAATAAGTAAGAAATTTTCCTTATCTTGGGGCAAAAAAGACAGAAATTCCATTTGTTTTAGGGGAAAAAGACAGATATTCCACTTATTTAGAGGGAAAAAGGCAAAAGTTCCCCTTATTTTGGAGCAAAAATGAAGAAATTTTCCTTTTTTATGGCAAAAAGGTATGCATTCTTCTTATTTTCGAACAAAAAGGCAAAAATTCCCAATATTTTGGGGCAAAAAGCAGAAATTCCCCTTATTTTGGGGCAAAATTGCAGAAATTTCCCTAATTGTGGAGCAAAAAAACAGAAATTCCCCTTATTTCGGGGCAAAATTGCCCAAATTTCCCTTATTTTAGGGCAAAATTGCAGAAATTTCACTAATTGTGGGGCAAAAAGGCAGAAATTTTTAATATTTTGGGGCAAAACTCAGAAATTCCACATATTTATGGGCAAAATTCCAGAAATTTCCCTTATTTTGGGGCAAAATTGCAGAAATTTCACTTATTTTGGGGAAAAATTGCAGAAATTTCACTTGTTTCAGGGAAAAAAGGCAGAAATTTTCTTTATTTTGGGGCAAAAAGGCAGAAATTCCTAATATTTTGTGCCAAAATTCAGAAATTCCTTATATTTTGAGGTAAAAAGGCTTAAATTCCCCTTATTTGGGGAGAAAAAGGTAAAAATTTTCCTTATATTGGGGCAAAATTGCAGAAATTTCACTTATTTCAAGGTAATAAGTCAGAAATTTTCCTTATTTTGGTGCAAAAAAGACAGAAATTCCCTTTGTTTTGGGGGGAAAAGACAGATATTCCACTTATTTAGAGGCAAAGAAGCAAAAATTTCGCTTATTTTGGAGCAAAAATGAAGAAATTTCCCTTTTTTATGGCAAAAAGTTATGCATTCTTCTTATTTTCGGGGAAACAGGCAGAAATTTCCCATATTTTGGGGCAAAAGGCAGAAATTCCCATTATTTTGGGGAAAAAGGCACAAATTTAACTTATTTTTGGGCAAAATTGCAGAAATTTCATTTATTTCAAGGCAAAAAGTCAGAAATTCCCATTATTTTGGGGCAAAAAGCAGAAATTTCTTTTATTATGGTACAAACTGAAGAAATTTTCCTTATTTTAGAACAAAAAGGCAGAAATTCCCCATATTTTGGGGCAAAAGGCAGAAATCCTTTCTATTTTGAGGTAAAATGCAGAAATTCCCCAAATATTGGGGGAAAATGCAGAAATTCTCTTTATTTTGGGGCTAAAAGGAAGAAATTAACCGTATTTTGAAGCAAAATTGCAGAAATTCTCATAATTTTCGGGCAAAAAGGCAGAAAATCTTATTTTGGGGCAAAAAAACAGAAAATCTCCTTTTTTCGGGAGCATAAAGTCAGAAATTTCCGTTATTTTGGGGCAAAATTGCAGAAATTTTCTGTACATTGGGGCAAAATTGCAGAAATTTCCCTTATTTTGAGGCAAAATTGCAGAAATTTTACTTATTTCAGAAAAAAGGCAGAAATTTTCTTATTTTGGAGCAAAAAGGCAGAAATTTCTTTAATTTTGGTACAAAATTGCAGAAATTTTTCTTATTTTGAGGCAAAAACGCAGAAATTCCTCATATTTTGGGGCAAAAATAAAGAAATTCCCCTTATTTTGAGGTAAAAAGGCTGAAATTCCCCTTATTTTCGGGCAAAAAGTCAGAAATTCCCCTTATTTTGGTGCAAAAAGACAGAAATTTTGTTTATTTTTAGGGAAAAGGCAGAAATTGCACTTATTTTGAGTCAAAAATGCGGAAAATCCACATATTTTGGGGCAAAAATGAAGAAATTTCCCTTTTTTATGGCAAAAAGGAAAACATTCCCTTTATTTTCAGGCAAAAAGGCAGAAATTCCCCATATTTTGGAACAAAATTGCAGAACTTCCCCTAATTTTGGGGCAAAAGTCAGAAATTCCCTATATTTTGGGGCAAAAATCAGAAATTCCCCTTACTTTGGGGCAAAATTCCAGAAATTTTCTTTATTTTGGGGCAAAATTGCAGGAATTTACCTTGTTTTGGAACATAATTGCAGAAATTTCTCTTATTTGGGGCAAAATTGCAGAAATTTCTCTTATTTTCAGGTAAAAAGTCTGAAATTTCCTTTATTTTGGGCAAAAAGTAAGAAATTCCTCTTATTTTGGGGCAAAATTGCAGAAATTTTCCTTATTTTGTGGCAAAAAGGCAGAAATTCCATATATTTTGTGGCAAAAAGGCAGAAATTTCCTTTATTTTGAGGTAATAAGGTTGAAATTCACCTTATTTTGGGGCAAAAAGGCAGAAATTCCCCTTATTTTGGGGTAAAATTGCAGAAATTTCAGATATTTCAGGGCAAAATGGCAGAAATTCCACTTATTTTGGGGCAAAAAATGAAATCCCTAATTTTTGGCGAAAATTGAAGAAATTTCAGGTATTTCGGGACAAAAAGCCAGAAATTACAATTAATTTCAGGCAAAAAGGAAGAAATGACTCATATTTGGAGCAAAATTGCAGAAATTCCTTTAATATTGGTGCAAAAATGCAGAAATTCCCTTTATTATGGGGCAAAATTCAGAAATTCTCCATATTTTGGTGCAAAAATCAGAAATTTCCCTTATTTTGAAGTAAAATTCTCAAATTCCCCAAATTTTAGGGCAAAAGGCAAAAATTTCCCTTATTTTGGGGCAAATTTGCAGAAATTTCACTTATTTCAGGGTAATAAGTCAGAAATTTTCCTGATTTTGAGGCAAAAAATACAGAAATTCCCTTTGTTTTGGGGGAAAAACAGAAATTCCAGTTATTTAGAGGCAAAAAGGCAAAAGTTCCCCTTATTTTGGAGCAAAAATGAAGAAATTTCCCTTTTTTATGGCAAACAGGTATGCATTCTTTTTATTTTTGGGCAAAAAGGCAGAAATTCCCCAAATTTTGGGGCAAAAGGCAGAAATTCTACTTATTTTGGGGCAAAATTGCAGAAATTTGTCTTATTTTGGGGCAAAATTGCAGAAATTTCACTTATTTTGGGGCAAAATTGCAGAAATTCCCCATATTTTGGGGCAAAAGGCAGAAATTCTTCTTATTTTGAGGTAAAATTCAGAAATTCCCCTTATTTAGAGGTAAAATGCAGAAATTCCCCAAATATTGGGGGAAAATGCAGAAATTCCCTTCATTTTGGGGCTAAAAGGCAGAAATTAACCGTATTTTAAAGCAAAATTGCAGAAATTCTCATAATTTTCGGGCAAAAAAGCAGAAATTCTCCTTATTTTGGGGCAAAAAGACAGAAAATCTCCTTTTTTCGAGAGCAAACAGTCAGAAATTCCCCTTATTTTGGGGCAAAATTGCAGAAATTTCTTTTACATGAGGCAAAATTGCAGAAATTTCCCTTATTTTGGGGCAAAATTGCAGAAATTTCACTTATTTCAGGGTAATAAGTCAGAAATTCTCCTTATTTTGATGCAAAAAAAGACAGAAATTCCCTTTGTTTTGGGGGAAAAAGACAGAAATTCCACTTATTTAGAGGCAAAAAGGCAGAAATTCCCCTTATTTTGGAGCAAAAATGAAAAAATTTCCCTTTTTATGGCAAAAAGGTATGCATTCCCATTATTTTCAGGCCAAAAGGCAGAAATTCCCCGTATTTTGGAGCAAAATTGCAGAAATTCCCCTAATATTGGGCAAAAGACAGAAATTCCCTTTATTTTGGGGCAAAAATCAGAAATTCCCCTTATTTTGGGGCAAAATTCAAGAAATTTCCTTTATTTTGGGGCAAAATTACAAGAATTTACCTTATTTTGAGGCAAAATTGCAGTAATTTCCTTTATTTGGGGCAAAATTGCAGAAATTTTACTAATTTTCAGGTAAAAAGGATGAAATTTCCTTTATTTTGGGGCAAAAAAGGATAAATTCCCCTTATTTCGAGGCAAAATTGCAGAAATTTTTTTTATTATGGGAAAAAATTGCAGAAATTTCCCTTATTTTAGGGCAAAATTGCAGAAATTTTACTTATTTCAGAGAAATAAAGCAAAAATCTTTCTTATTTTTGGGCAAAAATGCAGAAATTCCCATTATTTTCGGGCAAAAAGGCAGAAATTCACCTTATTTTGGGGTAAAGTTGCAGAAATTTCACATATTTCATGGCAAAAAGGCAGAAATTTCCCTTATTTTAGGGCAAAATTGCAGAAATTTCACTTATTTCAGAGAAATAAAGCAAAAATTTTTCTTATTTTGGGGCAAAAAGGCAGAAATTCCCTATATTTTGGGGCAAAAGGCAGAAATTCTTCTTATTTTGAGGTAAAATGCAGAAATTCCCCTTATTTAGAGATAAAATGCAGAAATTTCCCAAATATTGGGGGAAAATGCAGAAATTCTCTTTATTTTGGGGCTAAAGGGCAAAAATTAACCGTATTTTAAAGCAAAATTGCAGAAATTCTCATAATTTTCGGGCAAAAAACCAGAAATTCTCCTTATTTTGGGGCAAAAGGACAGAAAATCTTCTTTTTTCGAGAGCAAACAGTCAGAAATTCCCCTTATTTTGGGGCAAAATTGCAGAAATTTCTTTTACATTGGGGCAAAATTGCAGAAATTTCCTTTATTTTGGGGCAAAATTGCAGAAATTTCACTTATTTCAGGGTAATAAGTTAGAAATTCTCCTTATTTTGATGCAAAAAAGACGGAAATTCCCTTTGTTTTGTGGGAAAAAGACAGAAATTCCACTTATTTAGAGGCAAAAAGGCAGAAATTCCTCTTATTTTGGAGCAAAAATGAAGAAATTTCCCTTTTTATGGCAAAAAGGTATGCATTCCCATTATTTTCGGGCAAAAAGGCAGTAATTTCCCGTATTTTGGAGCAAAATTGCAGAAATTCCCCTAATTTTGGGGCAAAAGGCAGAAATTCCCTTTATTTTGGGGCAAAAATCATTAATTCCCATTATTTTGGGGCAAAATTCAAGAAATTTCCTTTATTTTGGGGCAAAATTGCAGGAATTTACCTTATTTTGGGGCAAAATTGCAGAAATTTCCCTTATTTGGGGCAAAATTGCAGAAATTTCACTTATTTTCAGGTAAAAAGGCTGAAATTTCCTTTATTTTGGAGCAAAAAAGGAGAAATTCCCCTTATTTTGGGGCAAAATTGCAGAAATTTCCTTTATTATGGAAAAAAATTGCAGAAATTTTCTTTATTTTAGGGCAAAATTGCAGAAATTTCACTTAATTCAGAGAAATAAAGCAAAAATTTTTCTTATTTTGGGACAAATAGACTGAAATTCCCATTATTTTGGGTCAAAAATGCAGAAATTCACCTTATTTTGGGGTAAAATTGCAGAAATTTCACATATTTCATGGCAACAAGGCAGAAATTTCCCTTATTTTGGGGCAAAATTGCAGAAATTTCATTTATTTCAGGGCAAAAATTCAGAAATTCCTTTTATTTTGGGGCAAAAAGCAGAAATTTCTTTTATTATGGTACAAAATTGAAGAAATTTTCCTTATTTTGGAACTAAAAGGCAGAAATTCCCCATATTTTGGGGCAAAAGTCAGAAATTCTTCTTTTTTTGAGGTAAAATGCAGAAATTCCCCTTATTTAGAGGTAAAATGCAGTAATTCCCCAAATATTGGGGGAAAATGCAGAAATTCCCTTTATTTTGGGGCTAAATTGCAGAAATTAACCGTATTTTGAAGCAAAATTGCAGAAATTCTCATAATTTTCAGGCAAAAAAGCAGAAATTCTCCTTATTTTGGGGCAAAAAGACAGAAAATCTCCTTTTTTCGAGAGCAAACAGTCAGAAATTTCCCTTATTTTGGGGCAAAATTGCAGAAATTTCACTTATTTCAGGGTAATAAGTCAGAAATTCTCATTATATTGATGCAAAAATGACAGAAATTCCCTTTGTTTTGGGGGAAAAAGACAGAAATTCCACTTATTTAGAGGCAAAAATGCAGAAATTCCCCTTATTTTGGAGCAAAAATGAAGAAATTTCCCTTTTTATGGCAAAAAGGTATGCATTCCCATTATTTTCGGGCAAAAAGGCAGAAATTCCCCGTATTTTTGAGCAAAATCGCAGAAATTCCCCTAATTTTGGGGCAAAAGGCAGAAATTCCCTTTATTTTGGGGCAAAAATCAGAAATTCCCCTTATTTTGGGGCAAAATTCAAGAAATTTCCTTTATTTTGGGGCAAAATTGCAGGAATTTACCTTATTTTGGGGCAAAATTGCAGAAATTTTCCTTATTTGGGTCAAAATTGCAGAAATTTCACTTATTTTCAGATAAAAATGCTGAAATTTCCTTTATTTTGGGGCAAAAATTGAAAATTCCCCTTATTTTGAGGCAAAATTGCAAAAATTTCCTTTATTATGGGAAAAAATTGCAGAAATTTCCCTTATTTTAGGGCAAAATTGCAGAAATTTCACTTATTTCAGAGAAATAAGAAAAAATTTTTCTTATTTTGGGGCAAAAAAGCAGAAATTCCCATTATTTTGGGGCAAAAAGGCAGAAATTCACCTTATTTTGGGGTAAAATTGCAGAAATTTCACATATTTCATGGCAACAAGGAACAAATTTAACTTATTTTTAGGCAAAATTGCAGAAATTTCATTTATTTCAGGGCAAAAAGTCAGAAATTCCCCTTATTTTGGGGCAAAAATCAGAAATTTCTTTTATTATGGTACAAAATTGAAGAAATTTTCCTTATTTTGGAACAAAAAGGCAGAAATTCCCCATATTTTGGGGCAAAAGGCAGAAATTCTTCTTATTTTGAGGTAAAATGCAGAAATTCCCCTTATTTAGAGGTAAAATGCAGAAATTCCCCAAATATTGGGGGAAAATGCAGAAATTCCCTTTATTTTTGGGCTAAAAAGAAGAAATTAACCATATTTTGAAACAAAATTGCAGAAATTCTCATAATTTTCAGGCAAAAAGGCAGAAATTCTTATTTTGGGGCAAAAAGACAGTAAATCTCGTTTTTTCGGGAGCATAAAGTCAGAAATTTACCTTATTTTGGGGCAAAATTGCAGAAATTTCCTTTACATTGGGGCAAAATTGCAGAAATTTCCCTTATTTTGAGGCAAAATTGCAGAAATTTCACTTATTTCAGAAAAAAGGCAGAAATTTTCTTATTTTGGGGCAAAAATGCAGAAATTTCTTTTATTTTGGTACAAAATTGCAGAAATTTTTCTTATTTTGGGGCAAAAAGGCAGAAATTCCCCATATTTTGGGGCAAAAAGGAAGAAATTCCTGTTATTTTGAGATAAAAAGGCTGAAATTCCCCTTATTTTCGGGCAAAATGTCAGAAATTCCTTTTATTTTGGTGCAAAAAGACAGAAATTTTGTTTATTTTTAGGGAAAAGGCAGAAATTGCACTTATTTTGAGTCAAAAAGGCGGAAAATCCCCATATTTTGGGGCAAAAATGAAGAAATTTCCCTTTTTTATGGCAAAAGGGTAAACATTCCCTTTATTTTCGGGCAAAAAGGCAGAAATTCCCCATATTTTGGAGCAAAATTGCAGAAATTCCCCTAATTTTGGAGCAAAAGGCAGAAATTCCCTTTATTTTGGGGCAAAAATCAGAAATTCCCCTTATTTTGGGACAAAATTTCAGAAATTTTCTTTATTTTGGGGCAAAATTGCAGGAATTTACCTTATTTTAGAACAAAATTACAGAAATTTCTCTTATTTGGTGCAAAATTGCAGAAATTTCTCTTATTTTCAGGTAAAAAGTCTGAAATTTTCTTTATTTTGGGCAAAAAGGGAGAAATTCCTTTTATTTTGAGGCAAAAAGGCAGAAATTCCCCTTATTTTGGGGTAAAATTGCAGAAATTTCAAATATATCAGGGCAAAATGGCAGAAATTCCCTTATTTTGGGGCAAAAAGATGAAAACCCTAATTTTTGGCGAAAATTGAAGATATTACACATATTTCGGGACAAAAAGCCAGAAATTCCAATTAATTTCGGGCAAAAAGGCAGAAATGACCCGTATTTTAGAGCAAAATTGCAGAAATTCCCCTAATATTGGTGCAAAAATGCAGAAATTAACTTTATTATGGGGCAAAATGGCAGAAATTCTCCATATTTTGGTGCAAAAATCAGAAATTTCCCTCATTTTGAGGTAAAATTCTCAAATTCCCCAAATTTTAGGGCAAAAGGCAAAAATTTCCCTTATTTTGGGGCAAATTTGCAGAAATTTTACTTATTTCAGGGTAATAAGTCAGAAATTTTCCTTATTTTGAGGCAAAAATTACAGAAATTCCCTTTGTTTTGGGGGAAAAACAGAAATTCCACTTATTTAGAGGCAAAAAGGCAAAAGTTCCCCTTATTTTGGAGCAAAAATGAAGAAATCTCCCTTTTTTATGGCAAAAAGGTATGCATTCTTTTTATTTTTGGGCAAAAAGGCAGAAATTCCCCAAATTTTGGGGCAAAAGGCAGAAATTCCACTTATTTTGGGGCAAAATTGCAGAAATTTCCCTTATTTTGGGGCAAAATTGCAGAAATTTCCCTTATTTTGGGGCAAAATTGCAGAAATTTCACTTATTTTGGGGCAAAATTGCAGAAATTTCACTTATTTCAAGGTAATAAGTCAGAAATTCTCCTCATTTTGGGGCAAAAAAGACAGAAATTCCCTTTGTTTTGAGGGAAAAAGACAGAAATTCCACTTATTTACAGGCAAAGAAGCAGAAATTTCGCTTATTTTGGAGAAAAGATGAAAAAATTTCCCTTTTTTATGGCAAAAACGTATGCATTCTTCTCATTTTCGGGGAAACAGGCAGAAATTCCCCATATTTTGGGGCAAAAGGCAGAAATTCCCATTATTTTGGGGCAAAAAGGCACAAATTTAACTTATTTTTAGGCAAAATTGCAGAAATTTCATTTATTTCAGGGCAAAAAGTCAGAAATTCCCCTTATTTTGGGGCAAAAATCAGAAATTTCTTTTATTATGATACAAAATTGAAGAAATTTTCCTTATTTTGGAACAAAAAGGCAGAAATTCCCCATATTTTGGGGCAAAAGGCAGAAATTCTTCTTATTTTGAGGTAAAATGCAGAAATTCCCCTTATTTAGAGGTAAAATGCAGAAATTCCCCAAATATTGGGGGAAAATGCAGAAATTCCCTTTATTTTTGGGCTAAAAAGAAGAAATTAACCATATTTTGAAACAAAATTGCAGAAATTCTCATAATTTTCAGGCAAAAAGGCAGAAATTCTTTGAAATTCCCCTTATTTTCGGGCAAAATGTCAGAAATTCCCCTTATTTTGGTGCAAAAAGACAGAAATTTTGTTTATTTTTAGGGAAAAGGCAGAAATTGCACTTATTTTGAGTCAACAAGGCGGAAAATCCCCATATTTTGGGGCAAAAATGAAGAAATTTCCCTTTTTTATGGCAAAAGGGTAAACATTCCCTTTATTTTCGGGCAAAAAGGCAGAAATTCCCCATATTTTGGAGCAAAATTGCAGAAATTCCCCTAATTTTGGAGCAAAAGGCAGAAATTCCCTTTATTTTGGGGCAAAAATCAGAAATTCCCCTTATTTTAGGACAAAATTTCAGAAATTTTCTTTATTTTGGGGCAAAATTGCAGGAATTTACCTTATTTTAGAACAAAATTACAGAAATTTCTCTTATTTGGTGCAAAATTGCAGAAATTTCTCTTATTTTAGGTAAAAAGTCTGAAATTTTCTTTATTTTGGGCAAAAAGGGAGAAATTCCTTTTATTTTGGGGCAAAAAGATGAAAACCCTAATTTTTGGCGAAAATTGAAGAAATTACACTTATTTCGGGACAAAAAGCCAGAAATTCCAATTAATTTCGGGCAAAAAGGCAGAAATGACCCGTAATTTGGAGCAAAATTGCAGAAATTCCCCTAATATTGGTGCAAAAATGCAGAAATTAACTTTATTATGGGGCAAAAAGGCAGAAATTCTCCATATTTTGGTGCAAAAATCAGAAATTTCCCTCATTTTGAGGTAAAATTCTCAAATTCCCCAAATTTTAGGGTAAAAGGCAAAAATTTCCCTTATTTTGGGGCAAATTTGCAGAAATTGTACTTATTTCAGGGTAATAAGTCAGAAATTTTCCTTATTTTGAGGCAAAAATTACAGAAATTCCCTTTGTTTTGGGGGAAAAACAGAAATTCCACTTATTTAGAGGCAAAAAGGCAAAAGTTCCCCTTATTTTGGAGCAAAAATGAAGACATTTCCCTTTTTTATGGCAAAAAGGTATGCATTCTTTTTATTTTCGGGCAAAAAGGCAGAAATTCCCCAAATTTTGGGGCAAAAGGCAGAAATTCCACTTATTTTGGGGCAAAATTGCAGAAATTTCCCTTATTTTTGGTCAAAATTGCAGAAATTTCACTTATTTTGGGGCAAAATTGCAGAAATTTCACTTATTTCAAGGAAAAAAAGCAGAAATTTTCCTTATTTTGGGGCAAAAAGGCAGAAATTCCTAATATTTTGTGCCAAAATTTAGAAATTCCCATTATTTTGAGGTAAAAAGTCTGAAATTCCCCTCATTTGGGGGCAAAAAGGCAGAAATTTCCCTTATATTGGGGCAAATTTTCAAAAATTTCACTTATTTCAGGGTAATAAGTCAGCAATTTTTCTTATTTTGGGGCAAAAAAGATAGAAATTTCTTTTGTTTTGGGGGAAAAAGAAAGAAATTCCACTTATTTAGAAGCAAAAAAGCAGAAATTCCCCTTATTTTGGAGCAAAAATGAAGAAATTTTCCTTTTTTATGGCAAAAAGGTATGCATTCTTCTCATTTTCGGGGAAACAGGCAGAAATTCCCCATATTTTGGGGCAAAAGGCAGAAATTCCCATTATTTTGGGGCAAAAAGGCACAAATTTAACTTATTTTTGGGCAAAATTGCAGAAATTTCATTTATTTCAGGGCAAAAAGTCAGAAATTCCCCTTATTTTGGGGCAAAAAGCAAAAATTTCTTTTATTATGGTACAAAATTGAAGAAATTTTCCTTATTTTAGAACAAAAAGGCAGAAATTCCCCATATTTAGGGGCAAAAGGCAGAAATTCTTCTTATTTTGAGGTAAAATGCAGAAATTCCCCTTATTTAGAGGTAAAATGCAGAAATTCCCCAAATATTGGGGGAAAATGCAGAAATTCCCTTTATTTTGGCGCTAAAAGGAAGAAGTTAACCGTATTTTGAAGCAAAATTGCAGAAATTCTCATAATTTTTGGGCAAAAAAGCAGAAATTCTCCTTATTTTGAGGCAAAAAGACAGAAAATCTCCTTTTTTCGAGAGCAAAGAGTCAGAAATTCCCCTTATTTTGGGGCAAAATTGCAGAAATTTCATTTATTTCAGGGCCAAAAGTCAGAAATTCCTCTTATTTTAGGGCAAAAAGCAGAAATTTCTTTTATTATGGTACAAAATTGAAGAAATTTTTTTTATTTTGGAACAAAAAGGCAGAAATTCCCCATATTTTGGGGCAAAAGGCAGAAATTCTTCTTATTTTGAGGTAAAATGCAGAAATTCCCCTTTATTTAGAGGTAAAATGCAGAAATTCCCCAAATATTGGGGGAAAATGCAGAAATTCCCTTTATTTTGGGGCTAAAAGGCAGAAATTAACCATATTTTAAAGCAAAATTGCAGAAATTCTCATAATTTTTGGGCAAAAAAGCAGAAATTCTCCTTATTTTGAGGCAAAAAGACAGAAAATCTCCTTTTTCGAGAGCAAACAGTCAGAAATTCCCCTTATTTTGGGGCAAAATGGCAGAAATTTTTTTTACATTGGGTCAAAATTGCATAAATTTCCTTTATTTTGGGGCAAAAAAGCAGAAATTCCCATTATTTTTGGGCAAAAAGGCAGAAATTCACCTTATTTTGTGGTAAAATTGCAGAAATTTCACATATTTCATGGCAAAAAGGCAGAAATTTCCCTTATTTTGGGGCAAAATTGCAGAAATTTCACTTATTTCAGGGTAATAAGTCAGAAATTACCATTATTTTGGGGCAAAAATACAGAAATTCCCTTTGTTTTGAGGGAAAATTGCAGAAATTCCACTTATTTAGAGGAAGAAATGCAGAAATTCCCTTTAATTTGTAGCAAAAATGAAGAAATTTCTCTTATTTATGGCAAAAAGTTATGTATTCCCATTATTTTCGAGCAAAAAGGCAGAAATTCCCTATATGGTGGGGAAAAAACAGAAATTCTCCTTATTTTGGGGCAAAACTCAGAAATTTCACTTATTTTGGGGCAAAAATCCAGAAATTTCCCTTATTTTGGAGCAAAATTACAGAAATTCCACTTATTTTGGGGCAAAATTGCAGAAATTTTACTTATTTCAGGAAAAAAAGGCAGAAATTTTTCTTATTTTGGGGCAAACATGCAGAAATTCTTAATAATTTGTGACAAAAATGCAGAAATTCCCTTTATTTTGAGGTAAAAAGGCTGAAATTCCTTTTATTTGGAAGCAAAAAGGGAGAAATTTCCCTTATTTTTTGGAAAAAGGCAGAAATTTCTTTTATTTTGGGGCAAAATTGCAGAAATTTAACTTATTTCAGGGCATAATTCAATAATTCATTTTATTTTGGGGCAAAAACACAAAAATTCCTTTTATTTTTGTGTAAAAGAGCAGAAATTTCAATTATTTTGAGGTAAAAATGCAGAAATTCCTCTTATTTTGGGGCAAAAATGAAGAAATTTTCCTTTTTTGTGGCAAAAGGTATACATTCCCCTTACTTTCGGGATAAAAAGCAGAAATTCCCCATATTTTCAAGCAAAATTGCGGAAATTCTCATAATTTTCGGGCAAAAAGGCAGAAATTCTCCTTATCTTGGGGCAAAAAGAAAGAAAATCTTTTTTCGGGAGGAAAAACAGTCAGAAATTTCCCTTATTTTGGGGAAAAATTGCAGAAATTTCACTTTTTTCAGGGTAATAAGTCAGAAATTCCCCTTAATTTGGGGCAAAAAAGACAGAAATTCCCATTGTTTTGGGGGGAAAAAGACAGAAATTCCACTTATTTAGAGGCAAAAAGGCAGAAATTCCCCTTATTTTGGAGCAAAAATGAAGAAATTTCCCTTTTTATGCCAAAAAGGTATGCATTCCCATTATTTTCAGGCAAAAAGGCAGAAATTCCCCGTATTTTGGAGCAAAATTGCAGAAATTCCCCTAATTTTGGAGCAAAAGGCACAAATTCCCTTTAATTTGGGGCAAAAATAAGAAATTTTCTTTATTTGGGGCAAAATTGCAGAAATTTCACTTATTTTCAGGTAAAAAGGCTGAAATTTCATTTATTTTGGGGCAAAAAGGGAGAAATTCCCTTTATTTTGGGGCAAAATTGAAGACCGTTCCCTTATTATGTGGAAAAATTGCAGAAATTTCCTTTATTTTAGGGCAAAATTGCAAAAATTTCACTTATTTCAGAAAAAAAAAGCAAAAATTTTTCTTATTTTGGGGCAAAAAGGCAGAAATTACCATTATTTTGGGGCAAAAAGGCATAAATTCACCTTATTTTGGGGTAAAATTGAAGAAATTTCACATATTTCAGGGCAAAAATGCAGAAATTTCCCTTATTTTGGGGCAAAATTGCAGAAATTTTAATTATTTTAGGGTAATAAATCAGAAAGTCCCCTTATTTTGGGGCAAAAAGACAGAAATTCTCTTTGTTTTAAGAAAAAAGGACAGAAATTCCACTTATTTAGAGGCAAAAAGGCAGAAATTCCCCTTATTTTGGAGCACAAATGAAGAAATTTCTTTTTTTTATGGCAAAAAGTTAGGCATTCCACTTATTTTCGGGCATAAAGACAGAAATTCCCCGTATTTTGGAGCAAAATTGCAGAAATTCCTCTAATTGTGGGGCAAAAATGCAGAAATTCCCTATATGTTGGGGCAAAAAGAGAGAAATTCTCCTTATTTTGGGGCAAAACTCAGAAATTCCAATTATTTTGGGGCAAAATTCCAGAAATTTCCCTTATTTTGGGGCAACATTGCAGAAATTTCTTTTATTTTGGGGCAAAATTACAGAAATTTCACTTATTTCAGAGAAAAAAAGCAAAAATTTTTCTTAATTTTGGGGCAAAAAGGCAGAAATTCCCATTATTTTGGGGCAAAAATGCAGAAATTCACCTTATTTTGGGGTAAAATTGAAAAAATTTCATATATTTCAAGGCAAAAAGGCAGAAATTTCCCTTATTTTGGGACAAAATTGCAGAAATTTCCCTTATTTTGGGGCAAAATTGCAGAAATTTCACTTATTTCAGTGAAAAAAGGCAGAAATTTTCCTTATTTTAGGGCAAAAATGCAGAAATTCTTAATATTTTGTTGCAAAAATGCAGAAATTCCCCTTATTTTGAGGTAAAAAGGCTGAAATTCCTCTTATTTGAGAGCAAAAATGCATAAATTTCCATTATTTTGGGGCAAAAAGATAGAAATTCCCCTTATTTTGTGGCAAAAAGGCAGAAATTTCTTTTATTTTTGTGGCAAAATTGCAGAAATATCACTTATTTCAGAGCATAATTCAAAAATTCCTTTTATTTTGGGGCAAAAAGACAGAAATTGCATTTAGTTTTGGGTAAAAAGGAAGAAATTTCACTTATTTTTAGGTAAAAGGCAGAAATTCCTCTTATTCTGGGGCAAAAATGAAGAAATTTCCCTTTTTTGTGGCAAAAGGTATACATTCCCCTTACTTTCGGGATAAAAAGCAGAAATTCCCCGTATTTTGAAGCAAAATTGCAGAAATTCTCATAATTTTCGGGCAAAAAGGCAGAAATTCTCCTTATTTTGGGGCAAAAAGACAGAAAATCTCCTTTTTTTGACAGCAAACAGTCAAAAATTCCTATTATTCTGGGCAAAATTCAGAAATTTCCTTTACATTGGTGCAAAATTGCAGAAATTTCCTTTATTTTGGGGCAAAATTGCAGAAATTTCACTTATTTCAGGGTAATAAGTCAGAAATTCCCCTTATTTTGGGGCAAAAAAAACAGAAATTTTCTTTGTTTTGGAAGAAAAAGACAGAAATACCACTTATTTAGAGGCAAAAAGTCAGAAATTCCCCTTATTTTGGAGCAAAAATGAAAAAATTTCCCTTTTTATGGCAAAAAGTTATGCATCCCCATTATTTTCAGGCAAAAAGGCAGAAATTCCCCGTATTTTGGAGCAATATTGCAGAAATTCCTTTAATTTTGGGGCAAAAGGCAGAAATTCCTTTATTTTGGGGCAAATATCAGAAATTCCCCATATTTTGTGGCAAAATTCAAGAAATTTCCTTTATTTTGGGGAAAATTGCAGGAATTTGCATTATTTTGGGGCAAAATTGCAGAAATTTTCCTTATTTGGGGCAAAATTGCAGAAATTTCACTTATTTTCAGGTAAAAAGGCTGAAATTTCCTTTATTTTGGGGCAAAAAGGGAGAAATTCCCCTTATTTTGGGGCAAAATTGCAGAAATTTCACATATTTCAGGGCAAAAAGGCAAAAATTTCCCTTATTTTGGGGCAAAATTGCAGAAATTTCACTTATTTCAGGGTAATAAGTCAGAAATTCACCTTATTTTGGGGCAAAAAAGACAGAAATTCCCTTTGTTTTGGGGGAAAATTGCAGAAATTCCACTTATTTAGAGGAAAAAGGGCAGAAATTCCCCTTATTTAGGAGCAAAAATTAAGATATTTCCCTTGTTTATGGCAAAAAGTTATGCATTCCCCTTATTTTCGGGCAAAAACGCAGAAATTCCCCGTATTTTTGAGCAAAATTGCAGAAATTCCCCTAATTGTGGGGCAAAAATGCAGAAATTCCCTATATGGTGGAGCAAAAAACAGAAATTCTCCTTATTTTGGGGCAAAACTCAGAAATTCCACTTATTTGGGGGCAAATTCCAGAAATTTTCCTTATTTTGGAGCAAAATTGCAGAAATTTCACTTATTTTGGGGCAAAATTGCAGAAATTTCACTTATTTCAGGGAAAAAAGGCAGAAATTTTCCTTATTTTGGGGCAAAAATGCAGACATTTCCCTTATTATGGGGAAAAATTGCAGAAATTTCCCTTAATTTAGGGCAAAATTGCAGAAATTTCACTTATTTCAGAAAAAAAGCAAAAATTTTTCTTATATTGGGGCAAAAAGGCAGAAATTCCCATTATTTTCAGGCACAAAGGCAGGAATTCACCTTATTTTGGGGTAAAATTGAAGAAATTTCACATATTTCAGGGCAAAAAGGCAGAAATTTTTCTTATTTTGGGGCAAAATTGCAGAAATTTCACTTATTTCAGGGTAATAAGACAGAAATTCCCATTATTATGGGGCAAAAAAGACAGAAATTCCCTTTCTTTTGGGGGAAAATTGCAGAAATTCCACTTATTTAGAGGAAAAAAGGCAGAAATTCCCTTTAATTTGGAGCAAAAATGAAGAAATTTCCCTTTTTTATGGCCAAAAGGTATGCATTCCCATTATTTTCAGGCAAAAAGGCAGAAATTCCCTATATGTTGGGGCAAAAAGAGAGAAATTCTCCTTATTTTGTGACAAAACTCAGAAATTCCACTTATTTTGGGGCAAAATTCCAGAAATTTCCCTTATTTTTGGGCAAAATTGCAGAAATTTCACTTATTTCAGAGAAAAAAAGCAAAAATTTTTCTTATTTTGGGGCAAAAAGGCAGAAATTCCCATTATTTTGAAGAAAAAAGGCAGAAATTCACCTTATTTTGGGGTAAAATTGAAGAAAGTTCACATATTTCAGAGCAAAAAGGCAGAAATTTTCCTTATTTTGGGGCAAAATTGCAGAAATTTCACATATTTCAGGGCATAATTTAAAAATTCCTTTTATTTTGGGGCAAAAAAACAGAAATTCCGTTTATTTTGGGGTAAAAAGGCAGAAATTGCTCTTAATTTGAGGTAAAAAGGCAGAAATTCCTCTTATTTGGGGCAAAAATGAAGAAATTTCCCTTTTTTGTGGCAAAAGGTATACATTCCCCTTACTTTCGGGATAAAAAGCAGAAATTCCCTGTATTTTGAAGCAAAATTGCAGAAATTCTCATAATTTTCGAGCAAAAAGGCAGAAATTCTCCTTATTTTGGGGCAAAAAGACAGAAAATCTTCTTTTTTCGGGAGCAAACAGTAAGAAATTCCCCTTATTTTGGGGCAAAATTGCAGAAATTTCCTTTACATTGGGGCAAAATTGCAGAAATTTCCCTTATTTTGGTGAAAAATTGCAGAAATTTCACTTATTTCAGGGTAATAAGTCAGAAATTCCCCTTATTTTTGGTGCAAAAAAGACAGAAATTTCCTTTGTTTTGTGGGAAAAAGACAGAAATTCCACTTATTTAGAGGCAAAAAGGCAGAAATTCCCCTTATTTTGGAGCAAAAATGAAAAAATTTCCCTTTTTATGGTAAAAAGGTATGCATTCCCATTATTTTCAGGCAAAAAGGCAGAAATTTTCCGTATTTTGGAGAAAAATTGCAGAAATTCCCCTAATTTTGGGGCAAAAGGCAGAAATTCCCTTTATTTTGGGGAAAAAATCAGAAATTCCCCTTATTTTGGGGCAAAATTGCAGAAATTTCACTTATTTCAGTGTAATAAGTCAAAAATTCCCCTTATTTTGGGGCAAAAAAGACAGAATTTTTTTTTGTTTTGGGGGGGGGGAAACGGAAATTCCACTTATTTAGAGGCAAAAGGCAGAAATTCCCCTTATTTTGGAGCAAAAATGAAGAAATTTCCCTTTTTTATGGCAAAAGGGAATGCATTCCCATTATTTTCAGGCAAAAAGGCAGAAATTCCCTGTATTTTGGAGCAAAATTGCAGAAATTTCCCTAATTGTGGGGCAAAAAGGCAGAAATTCCCTATATGGTGGGGAAATAAGACAGATATTCTCCTTATTTTGGGGCAAAACTCAGAAATTCCACTTATTTTGAGGCAAAATTCCAGAAATTTCCCTTATTTTGGAGCAAAATTGCAGAAATTGCACTTATTTTGGGGCAAAATTGAAGAAATTTCACTTATTTAGGGAAAAAAGGCAGAAATTTTCCTTATTTTGGTGCAAAAATGCAGAAATTCTTAAGATTTTGTGGCAAAAATGAAGAAATTTCCTTTATTTTGAGGTATAAAGGCTGAAATTCCTTTTATTTGGGGGCAAAAAGGCAGAAATTTCCCTTATTTTGGGGCAAAAAGACAGAAATTCCCCTTATTGTGTGGCTAAAACGCAGAAATTTCTTTTATTTTGGGGCAAAATTGCAGAAATTTCACTTATTTCAGGGCATAATTTAAAAATTTCTTTTATTTTGGGGCAAAAAGACAGAAATTCCCTTTATTTTTGGGTAAAAAGGCAGAAATTTCTCTTATTTAGAGGTAAAAAGGCAGAAATTCCTCTTATTTTGGGGCAAAAATGAAGAAATTTCCCTTTTTTGTGGCAAAAGGTATACATTCCTCTTACTTTCGGGATAAAAAGCAGAAATTCCCCGTATTATGAACTAAAATTGCAGAAATTCTCATAATTTTCAGGCAAAAAACCAGAAATTCTCCTCATTTTGTGACAAAAAGACAGAAAATCTTCTTTTTTTGGCAGCAAACAGTCAGAAATTCCCTTTATTTTGGGGCAAAATTGCCGAAATTTCCTTTACATTGGTGTAAAATTGGAGAAATTCCCTTTATTTTGGGGTAAAAATCAGAAATTCCCTTTATTTTGAGGCAAAATTCCAGAAATTTCTTTTTTTGGGGGCAAAATTGCAGGAATTTACCTCATTTTGGGGCTAAATTGCAGAAATTTCCTTTATTTGGGGCAAAATTGCAGAAATTTCACTTATTTTCAGGGAAAAAGGCTGAAATTTCCTTTATTTTGGGGCAAACAGGAAGAAATTCCCCTTATTTTGGGGCAAAAAAGACAGAAATTCCCTTTGTTTTGGGGGAAAAAGACAGAAATTCCCCTTATTTTGGGGAAAAATTTCAGAAATTTCCCTTATTATGGGGAAAAATTGCAGAAATTTCCTTTATTTTAGGGCAAAATTGCAGAAATTTCACTTATTTCAGATTAAAAAAGCAAAAGTTTTTTCTTATTTTGGGTCAAAAAGGCAGAAATTCCCATTATTTTGGGGCAAAATGCAGAAATTCACCTTATTTTGGGGTAAAATTGCAGAAATTTCATAGATTTCAGAGCAAAAAGGCAGAAATTTTCCTTATTTTGGGGCAAAATTGCAGAAATTTCACTTATTTCAGGGTAATAAGTCAGAAATTTTCCTTATTTTGGGGCAAAAAATACAGAAATTCTCTTTGTTATGTGAAAAAAGACAGAAATTCCACTTATTTAGAGGCAAAAAGGCAGAAATTCCCCTTATTTTGGAGCAAAAATGAAGAAATTTCCCTTTTCTATGGCAAAAAGGTATGCATTCCCCTTATTTTCAGGAAAAAAGGTAGAAATTCCCTGCATTTTGGAGCAAAATTGAAGAAATTCCCCTAATTGTGGGGCAAAAAAGCAGAAATTCCCCGTATTTTGGAGCAAAATTGCACAAATTCCCCTAATTGTGAGGAAAAAAGGCAAAAATTCCCTATATGTTGGGGCAAAAAGACAGAAATTCTCCTTATTTTAGGGCAAAACTCAGAAATTTCTCTTATTTTGGGGCAAAATTGCAGAAATTTCACTTATTTCAGGGAAAAAAGGCAGAAATTTTCCTTATTTTGGGGCAAAAAGGCAGAAATTCCTAATATTTTGTGGCAAAAATGCAGAAATTCCCCTTATTTTGAGGTAAAAAGGCTGAAATTCCCCTTTATTGAAGGCAAAAAGGCAGAAATTCACCTTATTTTGAGGCAAAAAGACAGAAAATCTCCTTTTTTCGAGAGCAAACAGTCAGAAATTCCCCTTATTTTGGGGCATAATTGCAGAAATTTTTTTTCCTTGGGGCAAAATTCCAGAAATTTCCTTTATTTTGGGGCAAAATTGCAGAAATTTCACTTATTTCAGGGTAATAAGTCAGAAATTCTCCTTATTTTGATGCAAAAAAGACAGAAATTCCCTTTGTTTTGGGGGAAAAAGACAGAAATACCACTTATTTAGTGGCAAAAAGGCAGAAATTCCCCTTATTATGGAGCAAAAATGAAGAAATTTCTCTTTTTATGGCAAAAAGTTATGCATTCCCATTATTTTCGGGCAAAAAGGCAGAAATTTCCCGTATTTTGGAGCAAAATTGTAGAAATTCCCCTAATTTTGGGGCAAAAGGCAGAAATTCCCTTTATTTTGGTGCAAAAATCAGAAATTCCCCTTATTTTGGGGCAAAATTCTAGAAATTTCCTATATTTTGGGGCAAAATTGCAGGAATTTACCTTATTTTGGGGCAAAATTGCAGAAAATTCCCTTATTTGGGGAAAAATTGAAGAAATTTCACTTATTTTCAGATAAAAAGGCTGAAATTTCCTTTATTTTGGGGCAAAAAGGGAGAAATTCCCCTAATTTTGGGGCAAAATTGCAGAAATTTCCCTTATTATGGGAAAAAATTGCAGAAATTTACCTCATTTTAGGGCAAAATTTCAGAAATTTCACTTATTTCAGAGAAATAAAGCAAAAAATTTTTCTTATTTTGGGGCAAAAAGGCAGAAATTCCCATTATTTTGGGGCAAAAAGGCAGAAATTCACCTTATTTTGGGGTAAAATTGCAGAAATTTCACATATTTCAAGGCAAAAAGGCAGAAATTTCCGTTATTTTGGGGCAAAATTGCAGAAATTTCACTTATTTCAGGGTAATAAGTCAGAAATTCCCATTATTTTGGGGCAAAAAAGACAGAAATTCCCTTTCTTTTGGGGGAAAATTGCAGAAATTCCACTTATTTAGAGGAAAAAAGGCAGAAATTCCCTTTAATTTGGAGCAAAAATGAAGAAATTTCCCTTTTTTATGGCAAAAAGTTATGCATTCCCCTTATTTTCTGGCAAAAGGGCAGATATTCCCAGTATTTTGGAGCAAAATTGCAAAAATTCTCCTAATTGTGGGGCAAAAAGACAGAAATTCCCTATATGGTGGGACAAAAAACAGAAATTCTACTTATTTTGGGGCAAAACTCAGAAATTCCACTTATTTTGGGGCAAAATTCCAGAAATTTCCCTTATTTTGGAGCAAAATTGCAGAAATTCCACTTATTTTGGGGCAAAATTGCAGAAATTTCACTTATTTCAGGGAAAAGGGAGAAATTTTCTTTATTTTGGGGCAAACATGCAGAAATTCTTAATATTTTGTGGCAAAAATGCAGAAATTCCCCTTATTTTGAGGTAAAAAGGCTGAAATTCCTTTTATTTGGAAGCAAAAAGGCAGAAATTTCCCTTATTTTTTGGCAAAAAGGCAGAAATTTCTTTTATTTTGGGGCAAAATTGCAGAAATTTCACTTATTTCAGGGCATAATTCAAAAATTCCTTTTATTTTGGGGCAAAAAGTCAGAAATTCCATTTATTTTTGTGTAAAAAGGCAGAAATTTCACTTATTTTGAGGTAAAAAAGCAGAAATTCCTCTTATTTTGGAGCAAAAATGAAGAAATTCCCCTAATTTTGGGGCAAAAGGCAGAAATTCCCTTTATTTTGGGGCAAAAATCAGAAATTCCCCTTATTTTGGGGCAAAATTAAAGAAATTTCCTATATTTTGGGGCAAAATTGCAGGAATTTACCTTATTTTGGGGCAAAATTGCAGAAATTTCCCTTATTTGGGGCAAAATTGCAGAAATTTCACTTATTTTCAGGTAAAAAGGCTGAAATTTCTTTTATTTTGGGGCAAAAAGGCAGAAATTTCCCTTATTTTGGGGCAAAATTGCAGAAATTTCACTTATTTCAGGGTAATAAGTCAGAAATTCCCATTATTTTGGGGCAAAAAAGACAGAGATTCCCTTTCTTTTCGGTGAAAATTGCAGAAATTCCACTTATTTAGAGGAAAAAAGGCAGAAATTCCCTTTAATTAGGAGCAAAAATGAAGAAATTTCCCCTTTTTATGGCAAAAAGTTATGCATTCCCCTTATTTTCGGGCAAAAGGGCAGAAATTCCCAGTATTTTTGAGCAAAATTGCAAAAATTCCCCTAATTGTGGGGCAAAAAAGCAGAAATTCCCTATATGGTGGGGCAAAAAACAGAAATTCTCCTTATTTTAGGGCAAAACTCAGAAATTCCACTTATTTTGGGGCAAAATTCCAGAAATTTCCCTTAATTTGGGGCAAAATTGCAGAAATTCCACTTATTTTGGGGCAAAATTGCAGAAATTTCACTTATTTCAGGGAAAAAAGGGAGAAATTTTCCTTATTTTGGGGCAAACATGGAGAAATTCTTAATATTTTGTGGCAAAAATGCAGAAATTCTCCTTATTTTGAGGGAAAAAGGCTGAAATTCCTTTTATTTGGAAGCAAAAAGGCAGAAATTTCCCTTATTTTTTGGCAAAAAGGCAGAAATTTCTTTTATTTTGGGGCAAAATTGCAGAAATATCACTTATTTCAGGGCATAATTCAAAAATTCCTTTTATTTTGGGGCAAAAAGACAGAAATTCCATTTATTTTTGTGTAAAAAGGCAGAAATTTCACTTATTTTGAGGTAAAAAAGCAGAAATTCCTCTTATTTTGCGGCAAAAATGAAGAAATTTTCCTTTTTTGTGGCAAAAGGTATACATTCCCCTTACTTTCGGGATAAAAAGCAGAAATTCCCCGTATTTTGAAGCAAAATTGCAGAAATTCTCATAATTTTTGGGCAAAAAGGCAGAAATTCTTCTTATTTTGGGGCAAAAAGAAAGAAAATCTTCTTTTTTCGGGAGCAAACAGTCAGAAATGCCCCTCATTTTGGGTAAAAATTTCAGAAATTTCACTTTTTTCAGGGTAATAAGTCAGAAATTTCCCTTATTTTGGTGCAAAAAAGACAGAAATTCCCTTTGTTTTGGGGGAAAAAGACAGAAATTCCACTTATTTAGAGGCAAAAAGGCAGAAATTCCCCTTATTTTGAAGCAAAAATGAAGAAATTTCCCTTTTTATGGCAAAAAGTTATGCATTCCCATTATTTTCAGGCAAAAAGGCAGAAATTCCCCATATTTTCGAGCAAAATTGCAGAAATTCCCCTAATTTTGGATCAAAAGGCAGAAATTCCCTTTAATTTGGGGCAAAAATTAGAAATTCCCCTTATTTGGGGCATAATTGCAGAAATTTCACTTATTTTCAGGTAAAAAGGCTGAAATTTCATTTATTTTGGGGCAAAAAGGGAGAAATTCCCTTTATTTTGGGGAAAATTGCAGACATTTCTCTTATTATGTGGAAAAATTGCAGAAATTTCCTTTATTTAAGGCAAAATTGCAAAAATTTCACTTATTTCAGAAAAAAAAGCAAAAATTTTTCTTATTTTGGGGCAAAAAGGCAGAAATTATTATTATTTTGGGGCAAAAAGGGAGAAATTCACCTTATTTTGGGGTAAAATTGAAGAAATTTCACATATTTCAGGGCAAAAAGACAGAAATTTCCCTTATTTTGGGGCAAAATTGCAGAAATTTTAATTATTTTAGGGTAATAAGTCAGAAAGTCCCCTTATTTTGGGGCAAAAAGACAGAAATTCCCTTTGTTTTGGGGGAAAAAGACAGAAATTCCACTTATTTAGAGGCAAAAAGGCAGAAATTCCCCTTATTTTGGAGCAAAAATGAAGAAATTTCCCTTTTCTATGGCAAAAAGGTATGCATTCACCTTATTTTCAGGAAATAAGGTAGAAATTCCCTGCATTTCGGAGCAAAATTGAAGAAATTCCCCTAATTGTGGGTCAAAAAGCAGAAATTTACCGTATTTTGGAGCAAAATTGCAGAAATTCCCCTAATTGTGGGGGAAAAAGGCTAAAATTCCCTATATGTTGGGGCAAAAAGACAGAAATTCTCCTTATTTTGGGGCAAAACTCAGAAATTCCACTTATTTTGGGGCAAAATTGCAGAAATTTCACTTATTTCAGGGAAAAAGGCAGAAATTTTCCTTCTTTTGGGGCAAAAAGGCAGAAATTCCTAATATTTTGTGGCAAAAATGCAGAAATTCCCCTTATTTTGAGGTAAAAAGGCTGAAATTCCACTTATTTGAAGGCAAAAAGGCAGAAATTCACCTTATTTTGAGGCAAAAAGACAGAAAATCTCCTTTTTTCGAGAGCAAACAGTCAGAAATTCCCCTTATTTTGGGGCAAAATTGCAGAAATTTTTTTTACATTGCGGCAAAATTGCAGAAATTTCCTTTATTTTGGGGCAAAATTGCAGAAATTTCACTTATTTCAGAATAATAATTCAGAAATTCTCCTTATTTTGATGCAAAAAAGACAGAAATTCCCTTATTTTGGGGGAAAAAGACAGAAATTCCACTTATTTAGAGGCAAAAAGGCAGAAATTCCCCTTATTTTGGAGCAAAAATGAAGAAATTTCTCTTTTTATGGCAAAAAGGTATGCATTCCCATTATTTTCGGGCAAAAAGTAAGAAATTCCCCGTATTTTGGAGAAAAAATGAAGAAATTCCCCTAATTTTGGGGCAAAAGGCAGAAATTCCCTTTATTTTGGGGCAAAAATCAGAAATTCCCCTTATTTTGGGGCAAAATTAAAGAAATTTCCTATATTTTGGGGCAAAATTGCAGGAATTTACCTTATTTTGGGGCAAAATTGCAGAAATTTCCCTTATTTGGGGCAAAATTGCAGAAATTTCACTTATTTTCAGGTAAAAAGGCTGAAATTTCCTTTATTTTGGGGCAAAAAGGCAGAAATTCCCCTTATTTTGGGGCAAAATTGCAGAAATTTCACTTATTTCAGGGTAATAAGTCAGAAATTCCCATTATTTTGGGGCAAAAAAGACAGAAATTCCCTTTTATTTGGGGGAAAATTGCAGAAATTCTACTTATTTAGAGGAAAAAAGGCAGAAATTCCCTTTAATTAGGAGCAAAAATGAAGAAATTTCCTTTTTTTATGGCAAAAAGTTATGCATTCCCCTTATTTTCGGGCAAAAGGGCAGAAATTCCCAGTATTTTGGAGCAAAATTGCAAAAATTCCCCTAATTGTGGGGCAAAAAGGCAGAAATTCCCTATATGGTGGGACAAAAAACAGAAATTCTACTTATTTTGTGGCAAAACTCAGAAATTCCACTTATTTTGGGGCAAAATTCCAGAAATTTCCCTTATTTTGGAGCAAAATTGCAGAAATTCCACTTATTTTGGGGCAAAATTGCAGAAATTTCACTTATTTCAGGGAAAAAAGGGAGAAATTTTTCTTATTTTGGGGCAAACATGCAGAAATTCTTAATATTTTGGGGCAAAAATGCAGAAATTCTCCTTATTTTGAGGTAAAAAGGCTGAAATTCCTTTTATTTGGAAGCAAAAAGGCAGAAATTTCCCTTATTTTTTGCCAAAAAGGCAGAAATTTCTTTTATTTTGGGGCAAAATTGCAGAAATTTCCCTTATTTTGGGGCAAAATTACAGAAATTTTACTTATTTTAGAGAAAAAAAGCAAAAATTTTTCTTATTTTGGGGCACAAAGGCAGAAATTTCTATTATTTTGGGGCAAAAAGGCAAAAATTCACCTTATTTTGGGGTAAAATTGAAAAAATTTCATATATTTCAGGGCAAAAAGGCAGAAATTTTCCTTATTTTGGGGCAAAATTGCAGAAATTTTCCTTATTTTGTGGCAAAATTGCAGAAATTTCACTTATTTCAGGGAAAAAAGGCAGAAATTTTTCCTTATTTTAGGGCAAAAATGCAGAAATTCTTAATATTTTGTGGTAAAAATGCAGAAATTCTCCTAATTTTGAGGTAAAAAGGCAAAAATTCCCCTTATTTGAGGGCAAAAAGGCATAAATTTCCATTATTTTGGGGCGAAAATATAGAAATTCCCCTTATTTTGTGGCAAAAAAGCAGAAATTTCTTTTATTTTGGGGCAAAATTGCAGAAATATCACTTATTTCAGGGCATAATTCAAAAATTCCTTTTATTTTGGGGCAAAAAGACAGAAATTCCATTTACTTTTGGGTAAAAAGGAAGAAATTTCACTTATTTTTAGGTAAAAATGCAGAAATTCCTCTTATTCTGGGGCAAAAATGAAGAAATTTCCCTTTTTTTGTGGCAAAAGATATACATTCCCCTTACTTTCGGGATAAAAAGCAGAAATTCCCCGTATTTTGAAGCAAAATTGCAGAAATTCTCATAATTTTCAGGCAAAAAGGCAGAAATTCTCCTTATTTTGGGGCAAAAAGACAGAAAATCTCCTTTTTTGGGCAGCAAACAGTCAGAAATTCCTTTACATTGAGGCAAAATTCAGAAATTTCCTTTACATTGGTTCAAAATTGGAGAAATTTCCTTTATTTTGGGGCAAAAAAGACAGAAATTCTCTTTGTTTTGGGGGAAAAAGACAGAAATTCCACTTATTTAGAGGCAAAAAGGCAGAAATTCTTATTTTAGAGCAAAAATAAAAAAAAATTCCCTTTTTATGGCAAAAAGGTATGCATCCCCATTATTTTCAGGCAAAAAGGTAGAAATTCCCCGTATTTTGGAGCAAAATTGCAGAAATTCCCCTATTTTTGTGGCAAAAGGCAGAAATTCCTTTATATTGAAGCAAATATCAGAAATTCCCCTTATTTTGTGGCAAAATTCAAGAAATTTCCTTTATTTTGGGGCAAAATTTCAGGAATTTACCTTACTTTGGGGCAAAATTGCAGAAATTTCCATTATTTGGGGCAAATTTGCAGAAATTTCACTTATTTTCAGGTAAAAATGCTGAAATTTCCTTTATTTTGGGGCAAAAAGTGAGAAATTCCCCTTATTTTGGGGCAAAATTGCAGAAATTTCCTTTATTATGGGAAAAAATTGCAGAAATTTCCCTTATTTTAGGTCAAAATTGCAGAAATTTCACTTTTTCAGGGTAATAAGTCAGAAATTCCTTTTATTTTGGGGCAAAAAAGACAGAAAATCCCTTTCTTTTGGGGGAAAATTGCAGAAATTCCAATTATTTAGAGGAAAAAAGGCAGAAATTCCCCTTATTTAGGAGCAAAAATTAAGAAATTTCCCTTTTTTATGGCAAAAAGTTATGCATTCCCTTTATTTTCGGGCAAATAGGCAGAAATTCCCCGTATTTTGGAGCAAAATTGCAGAAATTGCCCTAATTGTGGGGCAAAGATTCAGAAATTCCCTATATGGTGGGGCAAAAAACAGAAATTCTCCTAATTTTGGGGCAAAACTCAGAAATTCCACTTATTTGGGGGCAAAATTTCAGAAATTTTCTTTATTTTGGAGCAAAATTGCAGAAATTTTACTTATTTTGGGGCAAAATTCAAGAAATTTCCCTTATTTTGGGGCAAAATTGCAGAAATTTCCTTTATTTTGGGGCAAAATTACAAAAATTTCACTTATTTCAGAGAAAAAAAGCAAAAATTTTTCTTATTTTTGGGTACAAAGGCAGAAATTTCCATTATTTTGGGGCAAAAAGGCAAAAATTCACCTTATTTTGGGGTAAAATTGAAAAAATTTCATATATTTCAGGGCAAAAAGGCAGAAATTTCCCTTATTTTGAAGCAAAATTGCAGAAATTTTCCTTATTTTGGGGCAAAATTGCAGAAATTTCACTTATTTCAGGGAAAAAAGGCAGAAATTTTTATTATTTTAGGGCAAAAATGCAGAAATTCTTAATATTTTGTGGTAAAAATGCAGAAATTCCCCTAATTTTGAGGTAAAAAGGCTGAAATTCCCCTTATTTGAGGGCAAAAAGGCATAAATTTCCATTATTTTGGGGCGAAAATATAGAAATTCCCCTTATTTTGTGGCAAAAAAGCAGAAATTTCTTTTATTTTGGGGCAAAATTGCAGAAATATCACTTATTTCAGGGCATAATTCAAAAATTCCTTTTATTTTGGGGCAAAAAGACAGAAATTCCATTTACTTTTGGGTAAAAAGGAAGAAATTTCACTTATTTTTAGGTAAAAATGCAGAAATTCCTCTTATTCTGGGGCAAAAATGAAGAAATTTCCCTTTTTTTGTGGCAAAAGATATACATTCCCCTTACTTTCGGGATAAAAAGCAGAAATTCCCCGTATTTTGAAGCAAAATTGCAGAAATTCTCATAATTTTCAGGCAAAAAGGCAGAAATTCTCCTTATTTTGGGGCAAAAAGACAGAAAATCTCCTTTTTTGGGCAGCAAACAGTCAGAAATTCCTTTAAATTGAGGCAAAATTCAGAAATTTCCTTTACATTGGTTCAAAATTGGAGAAATTTCCTTTATTTTGGGGCAAAAAAGACAGAAATTCTCTTTGTTTTGGGGGAAAAAGACAGAAATTCCACTTATTTAGAGGCAAAAAGGCAGAAATTCTTATTTTAGAGCAAAAATAAAAAAAATTCCCTTTTTATGGCAAAAAGGTATGCATCCCCATTATTTTCAGGCAAAAAGGTAGAAATTCCCCGTATTTTGGAGCAAAATTGCAGAAATTCCCCTATTTTTGTGGCAAAAGGCAGAAATTCCTTTATATTGAAGCAAATATCAGAAATTCCCCTTATTTTGTGGCAAAATTCAAGAAATTTCCTTTATTTTGGGGCAAAATTTCAGGAATTTACCTTATTTTGGGGCAAAATTGCAGAAATTTCCATTATTTGGGGCAAATTTGCAGAAATTTCACTTATTTTCAGGTAAAAATGCTGAAATTTCCTTTATTTTGGGGCAAAAAGTGAGAAATTCCCCTTATTTTGGGGCAAAATTGCAGAAATTTCCTTTATTATGGGAAAAAATTGCAGAAATTTCCCTTATTTTAGGTCAAAATTGCAGAAATTTCACTTATTTCAGGGTAATAAGTCAGAAATTCTCCTTATTTTGATGCAAAAAAGACAGAAATTCCCTTTGTTTTGGGGGAAAAAGACAGAAATACCACTTATTTAGTGGCAAAAAGGCAGAAATTCCCCTTATTATGGAGCAAAAATGAAGAAATTTCTCTTTTTATGGCAAAAAGTTATGCATTCCCATTATTTTCGGGCAAAAAGGCAGAAATTTCCCGTATTTTGGAGCAAAATTGTAGAAATTCCCCTAATTTTGGGGCAAAAGGCAGAAATTCCCTTTATTTTGGTGCAAAAATCAGAAATTCCCCTTATTTTGGGGCAAAATTCTAGAAATTTCCTATATTTTGGGGCAAAATTGCAGGAATTTACCTTATTTTGGGGCAAAATTGCAGAAAATTCCCTTATTTGGGGAAAAATTGAAGAAATTTCACTTATTTTCAAATAAAAAGGCTGAAATTTATTTATTTTGGGGCAAAAAGGGAGAAATTCCCCTAATTTTGGGGCAAAATTGCAGAAATTTCCCTTATTATGGGAAAAAATTGCAGAAATTTACCTCATTTTAGGGCAAAATTTCAGAAATTTCACTTATTTCAGAGAAATAAAGCAAAAATTTTTCTTATTTTGGGGCAAAAAGGCAGAAATTCCCATTATTTTGGGGCAAAAAGGCAGAAATTCACCTTATTTTGGGGTAAAATTGCAGAAATTTCACATATTTCAAGGCAAAAAGGCAGAAATTTCTGTTATTTTGGGGCAAAATTGCAGAAATTTCACTTATTTCAGGGTAATAAGTCAGAAATTCCCATTATTTTGGGGCAAAAAAGACAGAAATTCCCTTTCTTTTGGGGGAAAATTGCAGAAATTCCACTTATTTAGAGGAAAAAAGGCAGAAATTCCCTTTAATTTGGAGCAAAAATGAAGAAATTTCCCTTTTTTATGGCAAAAAGTTATGCATTCCCCTTATTTTCTGGCAAAAGGGCAGATATTCCCAGTATTTTGGAGCAAAATTGCAAAAATTCTCCTAATTGTGGGGCAAAAAGACAGAAATTCCCTATATGGTGGGACAAAAAACAGAAATTCTACTTATTTTGGGGCAAAACTCAGAAATTCCACTTATTTTGGGGCAAAATTCCAGAAATTTCCCTTATTTCAGGGAAAAGGGAGAAATTTTCTTTATTTTGGGGCAAACATGCAGAAATTCTTAATATTTTGTGGCAAAAATGCAGAAATTCCCCTTATTTTGAGGTAAAAAGGCTGAAATTCCTTTTATTTGGAAGCAAAAAGGCAGAAATTTCCCTTATTTTTTGGCAAAAAGGCAGAAATTTCTTTTATTTTGGGGCAAAATTGCAGAAATTTCACTTATTTCAGGGCATAATTCAAAAATTCCTTTTATTTTGGGGCAAAAAGTCAGAAATTCCATTTATTTTTGTGTAAAAAGGCAGAAATTTCACTTATTTTGAGGTAAAAAAGCAGAAATTCCTCTTATTTTGGAGCAAAAATGAAGAAATTCCCCTAATTTTGGGGCAAAAGGCAGAAATTCCCTTTATTTTGGGGCAAAAATCAGAAATTCCACTTATTTTGGGGCAAAATTAAAGAAATTTCCTATATTTTGGGGCAAAATTGCAGGAATTTACCTTATTTTGGGGCAAAATTGCAGAAATTTCCCTTATTTGGGGCAAAATTGCAGAAATTTCACTTATTTTCAGGTAAAAAGGCTGAAATTTCCTTTATTTTGGGGCAAAAAGGCAGAAATTTCCCTTATTTTGGGGCAAAATTGCAGAAATTTCACTTATTTCAGGGTAATAAGTCAGAAATTCCCATTATTTTGGGGCAAAAAAGACAGAGATTCCCTTTCTTTTCGGGGAAAATGGCAGAAATTCCACTTATTTAGAGGAAAAAAGGCAGAAATTCCCTTTAATTAGGAGCAAAAATGAAGAAATTTCCCCTTTTTATGGCAAAAAGTTATGCATTCCCCTTATTTTCTGGCAAAAGGGCAGAAATTCCCAGTATTTTGGAGCAAAATTGCAAAAATTCCCCTAATTGTGGGGCAAAAAAGCAGAAATTCCCTATATGGTGGGGGCAAAAAACAGAAATTCTCCTTATTTTAGGGCAAAACTCAGAAATTCCACTTATTTTGGGGCAAAATTCCAGAAATTTCCCTTAATTTGGGGCAAAATTGCAGAAATTCCACTTATTTTGGGGCAAAATTGCAGAAATTTCACTTATTTCAGGGAAAAAAGGGAGAAATTTTCCTTATTTTGGGGCAAACATGGAGAATTTCTTAATATTTTGTGGCAAAAATGCAGAAATTCTCCTTATTTTGAGGGAAAAAGGCTGAAATTCCTTTTATTTGGAAGCAAAAAGGCAGAAATTTCCCTTATTTTTTGGCAAAAAGGCAGAAATTTCTTTTATTTTGGGGCAAAATTGCAGAAATTTCACTTATTTCAGGGCATAATTCAAAAATTCCTTTTATTTTGGGGCAAAAAGACAGAAATTCCATTTATTTTTGTGTAAAAAGGCAGAAATTTCACTTATTTTGAGGTAAAAAAGCAGAAATTCCTCTTATTTTGCGGCAAAAATGAAGAAATTTTCCTTTTTTGTGGCAAAAGGTATACATTCCCCTTACTTTCGGGATAAAAAGCAGAAATTCCCCGTATTTTGAAGCAAAATTGCAGAAATTCTCATAATTTTTGGGCAAAAAGGCAGAAATTCTTCTTATTTTGGGGCAAAAAGAAAGAAAATCTTCTTTTTTCGGGAGCAAACAGTCAGAAATGCCCCTCATTTTGGGTAAAAATTTCAGAAATTTCACTTTTTTTAAGGTTATAAGTCAGAATTTTCCCTTATTTTGGTGCAAAAAAGACAGAAATTCCCTTTGTTTTGGGGGAAAAAGACAGAAATTCCACTTATTTAGAGGCAAAAAGGCAGAAATTCCCCTTATTTTGAAGCAAAAATGAAGAAATTTCCCTTTTTATGGCAAAAAGTTATGCATTCCCATTATTTTCAGGCAAAAAGGCAGAAATTCCCCATATTTTCGAGCAAAATTGCAGAAATTCCCCTAATTTTGGAGCAAAAGGCAGAAATTCCCTTTAATTTGGGGCAAAAATCAGAAATTCCCCTTATTTGGGGCATAATTGCAGAAATTTCACTTATTTTCAGGTAAAAAGGCTGAAATTTCATTTATTTTGGGGCAAAAAGGGAGAAATTCCCTTTATTTTGGGGAAAATTGCAGACATTTCTCTTATTATGTGGAAAAATTGCAGAAATTTCCTTTATTTAAGGCAAAATTGCAAAAATTTCACTTATTTCAGAAAAAAAAGCAAAAATTTTTCTTATTTTGGGGCAAAAAGGCAGAAATTATTATTATTTTGGGGCAAAAAGGGAGAAATTCACCTTATTTTGGGGTAAAATTGAAGAAATTTCACATATTTCAGGGCAAAAAGACAGAAATTTCCCTTATTTTGGGGCAAAATTGCAGAAATTTTAATTATTTTAGGGTAATAAGTCAGAAAGTCCCCTTATTTTGGGGCAAAAAGACAGAAATTCCCTTTGTTTTGGGGGAAAAAGACAGAAATTCCACTTATTTAGAGGCAAAAAGGCAGAAATTCCCCTTATTTTGGAGCAAAAATGAAGAAATTTCCCTTTTCTATGGCAAAAAGGTATGCATTCACCTTATTTTCAGGAAATAAGGTAGAAATTCCCTGCATTTCGAAGTAAAATTGCAGAAATTCCCCTAATTGTGGGTCAAAAAGCAGAAATTTACCGTATTTTGGAGCAAAATTGCAGAAATTCCCCTAATTGTGGGGAAAAAAGGCTAAAATTCCCTATATGTTGGGGCAAAAAGACAGAAATTCTCCTTATTTTGGGGCAAAACTCAGAAATTCCACTTATTTTGGGGCAAAATTGCAGAAATTTCACTTATTTCAGGGAAAAAGGCAGAAATTTTCCTTCTTTTGGGGCAAAAAGGCAGAAATTCCTAATATTTTGTGGCAAAAATGCAGAAATTCCCCTTATTTTGAGGTAAAAAGGCTGAAATTCCACTTATTTGAAGGCAAAAAGGCAGAAATTCACCTTATTTTGAGGCAAAAAGACAGAAAATCTCCTTTTTTCGAGAGCAAACAGTCAGAAATTCCCCTTATTTTGGGGCAAAATTGCAGAAATTTTTTTTACATTGCGGCAAAATTGCAGAAATTTCCTTTATTTTGGGGCAAAATTGCAGAAATTTCACTTATTTCAGAATAATAATTCAGAAATTCTCCTTATTTTGATGCAAAAAAGACAGAAATTCCCTTATTTTGGGGGAAAAAGACAGAAATTCCACTTATTTAGAGGCAAAAAGGCAGAAATTCCCCTTATTTTGGAGCAAAAATGAAGAAATTTCTCTTTTTATGGCAAAAAGGTATGCATTCCCATTATTTTCGGGCAAAAAGTAAGAAATTCCCCGTATTTTGGAGAAAAAATGAAGAAATTCCCCTAATTTTGGGGCAAAAGGCAGAAATTCCCTTTATTTTGGGGCAAAAATCAGAAATTCCCCTTATTTTGGGGCAAAATTAAAGAAATTTCCTATATTTTGGGGCAAAATTGCAGGAATTTACCTTATTTTGGGGCAAAATTGCAGAAATTTCCCTTATTTGGGGCAAAATTGCAGAAATTTCACTTATTTTCAGGTAAAAAGGCTGAAATTTCCTTTATTTTGGGGCAAAAAGGCAGAAATTCCCCTTATTTTGGGGCAAAATTGCAGAAATTTCACTTATTTCAGGGTAATAAGTCAGAAATTCCCATTATTTTGGGGCAAAAAAGACAGAAATTCCCTTTTATTTGGGGGAAAATTGCAGAAATTCTACTTATTTAGAGGAAAAAAGGCAGAAATTCCCTTTAATTAGGAGCAAAAATGAAGAAATTTCCTTTTTTTATGGCAAAAAGTTATGCATTCCCCTTATTTTCGGGCAAAAGGGCAGAAATTCCCAGTATTTTGGAGCAAAATTGCAAAAATTCCCCTAATTGTGGGGCAAAAAGGCAGAAATTCCCTATATGGTGGGACAAAAAACAGAAATTCTACTTATTTTGTGGCAAAACTCAGAAATTCCACTTATTTTGGGGCAAAATTCCAGAAAATTCCCTTATTTTGGAGCAAAATTGCAGAAATTCCACTTATTTTGGGGCAAAATTGCAGAAATTTCACTTATTTCAGGGAAAAAAGGGAGAAATTTTTCTTATTTTGGGGCAAACATGCAGAAATTCTTAATATTTTGGGGCAAAAATGCAGAAATTCTCCTTATTTTGAGGTAAAAAGGCTGAAATTCCTTTTATTTGGAAGCAAAAAGGCAGAAATTTCCCTTATTTTTTGCCAAAAAGGCAGAAATTTCTTTTATTTTGGGGCAAAATTGCAGAAATTTCCCTTATTTTGGGGCAAAATTACAGAAATTTTACTTATTTTAGAGAAAAAAAGCAAAAATTTTTCTTATTTTGGGGCACAAAGGCAGAAATTTCTATTATTTTGGGGCAAAAAGGCAAAAATTCACCTTATTTTGGGGTAAAATTGAAAAAATTTCATATATTTCAGGGCAAAAAGGCAGAAATTTTCCTTATTTTGGGGCAAAATTGCAGAAATTTTCCTTATTTTGTGGCAAAATTGCAGAAATTTCACTTATTTCAGGGAAAAAAGGCAGAAATTTTTCCTTATTTTAGGGCAAAAATGCAGAAATTCTTAATATTTTGTGGTAAAAATGCAGAAATTCTCCTAATTTTGAGGTAAAAAGGCAAAAATTCCCCTTATTTGAGGGCAAAAAGGCATAAATTTCCATTATTTTGGGGCGAAAATATAGAAATTCCCCTTATTTTGTGGCAAAAAAGCAGAAATTTCTTTTATTTTGGGGCAAAATTGCAGAAATATCACTTATTTCAGGGCATAATTCAAAAATTCCTTTTATTTTGGGGCAAAAAGACAGAAATTCCATTTACTTTTGGGTAAAAAGGAAGAAATTTCACTTATTTTTAGGTAAAAATGCAGAAATTCCTCTTATTCTGGGGCAAAAATGAAGAAATTTCCCTTTTTTTGTGGCAAAAGATATACATTCCCCTTACTTTCGGGATAAAAAGCAGAAATTCCCCGTATTTTGAAGCAAAATTGCAGAAATTCTCATAATTTTCAGGCAAAAAGGCAGAAATTCTCCTTATTTTGGGGCAAAAAGACAGAAAATCTCCTTTTTTGGGCAGCAAACAGTCAGAAATTCCTTTACATTGAGGCAAAATTCAGAAATTTCCTTTACATTGGTTCAAAATTGGAGAAATTTCCTTTATTTTGGGGCAAAAAAGACAGAAATTCTCTTTGTTTTGGGGGAAAAAGACAGAAATTCCACTTATTTAGAGGCAAAAAGGCAGAAATTCTTATTTTAGAGCAAAAATAAAAAAAATTCCCTTTTTATGGCAAAAAGGTATGCATCCCCATTATTTTCAGGCAAAAAGGTAGAAATTCCCCGTATTTTGGAGCAAAATTGCAGAAATTCCCCTATTTTTGTGGCAAAAGGCAGAAATTCCTTTATATTGAAGCAAATATCAGAAATTCCCCTTATTTTGTGGCAAAATTCAAGAAATTTCCTTTATTTTGGGGCAAAATTTCAGGAATTTACCTTATTTTGGGGCAAAATTGCAGAAATTTCCATTATTTGGGGCAAATTTGCAGAAATTTCACTTATTTTCAGGTAAAAATGCTGAAATTTCCTTTATTTTGGGGCAAAAAGTGAGAAATTCCCCTTATTTTGGGGCAAAATTGCAGAAATTTCCTTTATTATGGGAAAAAATTGCAGAAATTTCCCTTATTTTAGGTCAAAATTGCAGAAATTTCACTTATTTCAGGGTAATAAGTCAGAAATTCCGTTTATTTTGGGGCAAAAAAGACAGAAAATCCCTTTCTTTTGGGGGAAAATTGCAGAAATTCCAATTATTTAGAGGAAAAAAGGCAGAAATTCCCCTTATTTAGGAGCAAAAATTAAGAAATTTCCCTTTTTTATGGCAAAAAGTTATGCATTCCCTTTATTTTCGGGCAAAAAGGCAGAAATTCCCCGTATTTTGGAGCAAAATTGCAGAAA